>NW_023502993.1:0-600000 GCF_014066315.1 Letharia lupina
TTTATCTTTCTAATTTTATTAGTATATATAAAAGAATAAGATAGAGTTAAGTTTAAAAATCTTAAATTTATATATATAGCTAATTATAAATTTAGAGTTATTACGTCTTTTAGCTAGACTAACTAAGTTAGCCCGCTAGCTCTCTTAAGCTTTCTTATTAAAAATTTATATATAGAAGTTTTATACTCTAAAATAACTAGCTCTCTACGAATATTATTTCTTTATAATTTCGTAAATTATAGAGCTTAGTATACGCTTTCTAACGCTATAAAAATAATAAAGTTTAATCTACTATTAATAGATTAAATAAATATTTAAATATAATAATTATAGTAATTATATTAGACGCGTCTAGAAATCGAATAATAATTCTTTTATCTATTTATATAATTATTCTTCTTTTACTATTCTATTAATTTTATTAATTTCATTAATATAAATATAATCGTCTTCGATATCTCTCGTCTAAAGATTACTTAATATTTTAAATATATATATCTCTATTACTCGCCGCTTAGAGCTTCTATTAATATCTTTAAATTATTTTTTAATAAATTCGCTATTATTAGTAATCGAGGTTATAAGCGAGTTTAATAGCTATTTATTACTACTTATAAACTTATTAAAAAACTCTTAAAGAGCTTAAATAAATATATTCTTCTCTATATACTTCTTTTAAACTAGCGATAATATCTTCTAACTTAGCGATACTATCTCTTAAAACGCATTTTTCTTCTCTATTTATTCTTTATTACTCTATTTTAAAGTCTCTTAATACGTATTAAATTCTAAATATCGTTAAGAAGAAGCTTCTGAAAATATAATAATTATATTAAACGCGTTCGAAATCGAATAATAATCCTTTCATCTATTTATATAATTATTCTTCTTTTACTATTCTATTAATTCTATTAATTCTATTAATTCTATTAATTCTATTAATTCTATTAATTCTATTAATTCTATTAATTCTATTAATTCTATTAATTCTATTAATTCTATTAATTCTATTAATTCTATTAATTCTATTAATTCTATTAATATAAATATATTTATTCTTAATATTCTTATACTTAGTTAAATAAGAGAAGGATCTATAATAAACGAATACGAAGAATACTATAAAGATAGTTATTAGTAGTAGTAATATAATAGATCTACTCTTTATAATCTTATATTAATTTACTTAGCTAGTATAAGAGAAATCGCTATAGTAAACGAATATAAAGAATATTAAGAAGAAATTAAGCGGTAATAAGACTTTTAGTATTAAAAATACGACTTAGCTCTCTAAGATCCTACGTTATATACTCTTTACGATTTTATATTAAATTATTATTTAGTAAGTAGAGAATATTACTATAATTTAGTCTATTATCTCTACTATATTAAGAAGTAAGAGAAGAAACTATAATAGGTAAATATGAAGAATACTGCGAAGAAATTAAGCGGTAATAAGATTACTATCGTTAAGAATACGACTTAACTCTCTAAGATCCCACGTTATATACTCTTTATAATTTTATATTATATTATTACTTAGTAAGTGGAGAATATTATTATAACTTAGCCTATTATCTCTACTATATTAAGAAGTAAGAGAAGGAACTATAATAGATAAATGCGGAGAATACTACGGAGAAACCAAGCGGCAACAAGGCCACCATCGTCAAAAACACGGCTCAGCTCTCCAAGATCCCACGTCATATGCTCTCCACGGTTCCACATCAAATCATCACTCAGCAAGCGGAGAACACCACTACAACTTGGCCTGTCATCCCCACTGTATTAATATGATACATCACTGCAATAACGTCACAAGAGGAGGATCTACTGCGACGATCACAGCCAATTAGGCCTCTGCAGGAGGAACATCGAACGATACATATTTGGACGAATTGAAACCGTCCGATGTCTTGCTCTGACAGCTATTTCATTATTCGAATGATTTCACTGCGGCAGGAGATAATATGGGATTCACACCACTAATTGACATGTTGTCTTCATTTCTTTCCGGTATTTCGATACTTCTTACCATAAGGACATGGCCTTTCTCTGTTTTTTGTAGGCAATTATTACGGATTAATCCTTTACACTTAATACACCTTCCTAATTAGGCCTTAGCGCGCCTCTCTCCGTATATATATATCTATATATCACATAGATTAAATTAATTTTATAGTGATGGAAGTAGGTTAAAAACGTATAGTAAGCGATTAGAGTTCGATTTAACTTAGGGCTAGGGCTAAAATTCCATTTAACTTAGAAAAATCTAACTCTATTTAATTTAGAAAAATGAAAAATCCAACTCTATGAATTTAATTTATAGGCCTTTACTTGTATTACTATATAACTCTAAGACTCTTCGAATTTAATAGAAGTTTATATTATATATTTAATATATACTTAATATATATAATAACTTAAATAAATTATATATAGTTTTTTTAACTCGACTTAAGTTTATTTAAGTAAAATAAATATATTTAATATATACTATAAGTTTATCCGAGGTAAAGATTCGATATATACTCGCTTTACCTCTATCGATTTTTTTTCTCTTCTGGCGAACTGTAACCCGGAGGGGGGTTGCCGAAACAACGAGTTGAGAGTGTAGAAATAAGCGTTTTTACCAAGGAACTTAAGCTGTCTTCCACGGCGAGCCTCGTAGACTGAGTCTTGCTCTTTGTTATGACTTCTGTACTACCATAGGGGCTTTCGAGAAACTATAACAGCCAAGCGTTGGAGGCAAACAGTTCGCTACTGCACTCGTCTTCCGGTCCTGATCGAAGATTTCTGAGTGCAAGCTTCAAAGCGTCAGCTTCAATTTAACATGTAGGACAGTAAGTAGAACGCTTACGGAGGCATGGTATGTTACCACGAAATCAACACTCGACGAAGACTTTTCGTCATGCCGGAGAAATGCTTCCAGGGCGCTTTTCCAGCTTTTAAGTTTATCATATGCCACCCCATTGCCCGGGTGTTCAAATAGGGACTTTCCACATCCTCGAATCATGATGCAAGCGCCGATGAAATCAGCCTTACCCCATCTACCGCGCCCACGGTTAAGTCCAGAGTCTATCAGTGCCTCGATCTGGCGACCGTCGTTCACACGCATTATGTCAAGCGAGAAGCATCGGGATTGCATCGCTGCAGCAGCAATCCAAGATGTCCGCTCTTTCCTCCATTCTTCAATTTCTGAAAGTATCCCGTCCACGTCTTTGTCCACATCGCTGCTTTTGAATAAAATGTTCGATCGGTCTGCGGTATCAAGACTGCCGATACACTGTGGTGGCATCAAAACTCCCTGAAAGCCATCTGCTTCCTCAACCAGCCACCATTTTAGTTGCTGCAACCCTGCAGTGGGTCCATGCCCATATTCGTTGGAGATCGTGTCGGGAAATTGGTTGCAAGCTGAGGCGTAGACGTGTAGCGTGAGGTCGAGGGCTTCGGGACAGGTGCTGGCGTACTCGTGAATGGCGAGGATGGTGCTCCATATATAGACGCCTGAGGAGGGATCTTTGGCTTCTGCAGTGTGTTGCGCCAAGGTTTCGGCAGCACTGCTGAAGTCTCGCTGATTCCCCAGCACTTTACTAGTCCACGCCGTGCAGAACAGATCCAGGGCTTGCTGCTGGTAGGGATGCAGTTCTTCTTTGGCCATCATGGAGATTGGCACAGAGAATTAGTAGTGATGTCTCCGCTGTGCAAAGTTTTTGTCCTGCGGCTATGTGACAAGATGCTACTGCTTTTCCAGATTTGGATGAATGATGTAAAAGTCAAAAAAAAAATGTGACAAATTGATGGATCAGTCGCGACACAGACTTCAAGTTGACGGAAAAATAGAGAATGAAGCAAGAATAATACATGTTGCGATCGGCAAAACTCCGGATCCAGAATTTCTCAGCTGAACACAGCCATTCCGTCCAATACCACACTGGAGCGGCACACATCGCTGGGCCGCTTTTCTGAGAAAATTTTTACCTGTCAGCAGCATCATTCACCATCAGATCAGGCACGTAAAACATACCAGGCGTGCGAAGAGACATCCGTGTTTTACGTGCCTGATCCGATGGAGAATGATGCTGCCGACAGGTAAAACCGCGAAACGAGACTAAGGGGCGCATGTCTTCACACGAGATCGACGACTTGTGACTGTGGAAAGACCTGAAACATCACATTGCCTCTTTGTAGAGCGTGGTATTTGACAAATTCAAGTCTTGTCATCATTGCCTTCATGCTTGAAGCTTTTGACCGTAGGGCTGTCACCGCAGCTTACTCTTTCCAGGACTTTTCCCGACATCTTGCGACCTGCGCAGAACTACAGCCTTCTGCTACGGGTAATCTTTCTAGATCCTAGCTTCAGGTTGCTCGTATCTATGAGGCGTAGAGTAGTCTACCCTGATCAATGATACCTTCAGCCTCGTAATTCACACTTTAGTCCGAGACGTAACGATTTTGGTGCTCCATACCTAAAAATCCCAAAATCCTGTGATTTCAAGCCCCCAACTATTCTCGGGTCTCAACCGCAAGACAGCCAAGTTGAAACAGATGCTATGCCACTTTGTCAGCCAAGTTGAAACAGATGCTATGCCACTTTGTCAGACATGGGGACACGTTCATGACAACTTCCAAGCCCCCAACTCGAGGCACAGTCATGGTGAGCCGGACTGAAGCCATCTGCAACAACCGAACATCGGTGTTCTCCGACTAGCAGTGGAACATCAAAAGGAAGGTATTTAAATGCGAAACATAGATCAGGTAAGACGGCTGTAGAGCAAAAGGCGTGGAATGTTGCAAACACTAGTCAAGGTGGTTTTCAATGTTGCCGGTGCCGCACTGTAAGCTCACGAGTACTTAAGCTTGCTCGATGACCAGAAGCTTTCTGAACTTCTCATACAGCCTCTCAATTTTCGTTGGCAGCCTTGATCACGTCTTCCCACACGATATTTTTCCAATCCCCTTACCTTCAGTCTTCGAAGACTATCAATATGTTCTACGCCTCCGTGATTTGCATCTCCTGGGCTTTTGCTAGCCTGCCTTTGACATATTGTATTCCAGTTGGAGGAGCTGAACCATTGCAAGTGGTTGATGTTGTTGGAGCACCAACCGATGACGTGTCCTGCCCAGTCCGTGAGTCATGACGTACAAACCCCTTCCCTAGTCAGGGAAGTTGACATTTTATATAGCACTCAAACCCAGTATACGACCTTGCTGCCTTGAATACTCTGTGTTTTCTCTAAGCTTTTGAGTAGATACAAATCAATACTTCACTGCCGGCTATGTGACTGGTAACATTGCCGACATCGTCAGGAACGGGTAGGCGTATTCTCTTTCTCAAAGACAAGGTGTCGGTACTGACCTCTTGCAGCAAGAAGGGATCATACCCCAAACCTTTCAATCCAGATAGCGGCAAAGCAGACCAATTCAACTGGGACCTAAACGACTGCGGCACTCGACAGACAAATGGAGAGACGATACTAGAGCTTCCTATGTTCATTGATTCAACCAACAATGACGAGGAGACTTATTGGAGTCAGAACCCGGCTTCGAACAACAACAAACCTGGACCTTATCGGTTGGTCATCACTATGAGACATACGGAGTGGTTCGAGACTGACCTCGAGCAGAGAATACTACATCGTCAAATCCAATGGTGCCTCTTCGCAAACTGAGAATACCGCTACTTACTGTGGAGCTTATGCTCACAAGGATCTTAGCAGCAATGGCGATTTTGTTGCTTGCACTTGAATGTGATATGAATTTCGAGACTATTGCAGGCCGGAGCTTCGATCTTGGGAAAATAGGTGAAAGGCGAAGATTCTCCGGGCACATATTGTGTGATAGATAATGCGTCTTGATTGTATGAAACCTTAATCCGGCTCAGTGAATGCAGAGACAGGATAAAAATCAGTTAGCAAGTCATTTGTCATGCATAGTTTGTAAAAACATAAATTCAAAATATTAAGGGGAATGCGTCTCGCTTGTTTATGGTTTCCGTTTTTCGTTTCATCACGTCAACAGGCATTTGACCTTTTCAGAAGGCCATCAATTCCGTAAAACTCGTCGAAAATTTACAAGAAAACCTTACCCCTGAGTTTGCTTCTGATGGCCATGGCCCTATGAGACACTCAAATGGCCTATCACTGGCTGTAAAGGTCTCTTTTGAGCGAATGAAAGTGTTGGCTTGACCGCCAACCTTGACCAGCGACGCAAATTCATGCGCTCTAAACCTGTTGCGACCACAGTATCCTGGCCGTACCCTCAGACAGAAGGCGGTAATCACTAGCGATCACGGGCTTCATAGTAGAGGCGGGAAGATTCGAGGGAGGTGTAGGCTTTGACCGCTAGAGTCACATCACCCACATTGTGCTGAAGTCTGCCTGTTTGTTGAGCCAGTATCTAGTCCTTTCACTGTAGGGTTATGATGAGGATTAGACAGCTCGAGTCACAGTAAATCTATCTATGGATATACTTGGGACATGATTTCCTTTCTCAAATTCATCTTCATGCTGTATGACCACTCCACCGCTGCCAAGCATCCGCTAGAGTACTCTAGCGGCCGATCTAATTAGCTAGCATCCTAGCGCGAAACTGAGAAAAGCGTTCATGAAAAATCTGAGTTGCCTCGGTCGCATCTGTCTTGACAGCTAAAAGCACTCATGGAGAACATGTCAAACAGGTTCTCCTCAACCATCGCTAATTCACTACATTCACTACATGTATACGTGTAGTAGGATTGATAATGACTAACACCACGCAGCTAACAATGCTGATAATGACTAACACCGTGCAGCCAACAATGCGCGCCATCCATAAAAGTATCACCTCCCAGCCTACTCATCACTCTCTCCAACGCCTAAGACTTAGTCCGCCCTCCATTTGGGTGACTTGATCTCAAGCTCTAGTAGAGCTATTCGTAGGGAGCTGCTGCAGAGAAGACCACTATAGCATGAAGTCCCTAGTTTTGTCTGGAACAGGGCCCCTGATCCTTGCAAACATGTCCTCCGCATTCTTCGCTTGATCTGCCTGTCCATCCCACAACTTGATGGAAGTCTGTGTTGCACTCAACGTCCACGATCCATCAGCTGCCCCAGGCTGCTTGTGGTCCACGACTAAGTCTCTGGGTGAAAGGATTTGACCTGCTCAATCGCTTGGATCTATATCTGTCTCAGCGCGCTAGTGAGGGGTTTCGCAAGATACGAACAAGCATTGTTTCAGACGATGTCGCCCGTGACCTTCATTTTAGATCAAGGACCCACAGGAAGGACCCATCTTCCATGTCGGAATGGTAGGCCGGTACGGCCACCAGCGTGTGACCTTTGAGGTCAACGGTCAGATTATGCGAAGGAAGAGTCTTCGCCGGCGGAGATGCCGGAAATATAATCTGATCCCCTGGAAAACATGTCCTCAAGAATACTTGATCGTTCGGTGAGATTTGCTCCTCCATGTGGGCAAGGGTACCTTTATTAGCGACAGCAGTGGTGTTTGGGAAACGCTTCTGAAGACTCGAAAGGCCAAGGAAATGATCTCCATGCCCATGGGTTATGTTGGTAATACTTCGGTATGCATTGAGACCTATCACTAGTTATGTATTCCTAACGATGTCTGAGGAAGAAGCATTCTATGTACAGGAACGGCCTTTACATGTCAATGTACTAGGCCGAATGAGTACTAGTGGTAGCGAGTGTTGAGTCGTTCCAACAGGTTACGTAAAGGTAAGTCAAGTGCCGGTCCGGGAAAAGATTTTCGACCCAGTCGGGCAAAGGTTTGGCCTGTGTTGTTGTGACAAGAGGGTCCACGAGAATGGCTTGATGAGCAGAGGATATAAGCGTGGCGGTGGTGGGAGTCCATAGTTGTGTTATGTTATCGGGGGATTGGAATTGCGAGATGCTATCAAGTCGTCCAACTCTTCTACGGAGAATCCTGCGACCAGTCCTGGCAAGACGTAACGCAATTGGATTTCACGGGCTATGAGCGTCTAAGGTCGAGGATAGCCACTCCCAGTGTTACAGGCGCTGTCAAGGAGACTACGAGTGCATATTATGGCCGTGCTCTGAGTTCTACATCATCTATGTGGCAAGTATTTCAAACTTCCAGCCTAAAGTTACACAGGAAGGATATCAAGCCTTGCAGCTGGTGCAACATCTTCGTCCATGATTCTTCCCTAACAGTTCGTAAACGCACTAGGCGCAAGATTTCAATCCTCCACTTCAACAGGTACAGCTCGATGTGTAACCAGACGTCAACGTCTGCGGACACGACGTCTGCCTGTAATAGACGATCTGGCCACCATCTGCATCAATCAGCACTCAATTCAACATATCGAGGGTTCGAATCTCGCTCACCATTCCAAGTGGTTCCATCGGACCCGACAGCTGCCTGACCATGTGACAAAGGAGGACCTGTCTGGATATCAAAGTGCACCGAGCATAACGAACTATCCTTGTAATCATCGCTCGTGCTCCCACACCAATGGTCTCCCGCAGAATAGCAGGAATCGACAATCTGCAGCGTGATCATGGAACCGCTTCCGACGCCATCGTTGTAGGCATTGAAGCCGCTTGTAAAGAGCTCATAGCAGCCTCCGCAGGCCTCCCCACAGTTCGGTTGGCCACCGCCGTTGATCCTGCCTTGGAAGAGCTTCTGGTTGACGGCGCCGTTATAGACGCCAGAGCTGCCGCCCCATTCCCAAGAATTCTGTCCACAGTCACAGGAGCTGCCCATCCAGCCATAGTACTATGACAAATTCAGCAATGGTCCACGAAGGTTAATGATTGTCAAAAACTTACCGACGTAGAAGCAATACCGTCCCAACCACCTGGTGCGCTGGTAGAGGTGCAGTCACCTGTGGTAGCAGCCTGTGAATTGCTGCTACCAGTTGCTGTATCGGAGTTGGTGTTCGGTGAGGCGACATTGCCAGTGCCGCTTCCAGAGCTAGTATCACCCGTGGAAGAAGTGGTCGAACTTGAGGAGTCCGTCGCAGTGTCCCCAGGTTGTTGGCATTGCCAAGAGGAGTCGGGAGCCCAAGAACCGCCGACTTGCTCACGACATTGTGCATATGCTGTGCCAATCATCAGAAACTCCCATGGTAGATCCTGATGGATCCAACGCCAAGTATCGAATGGAATATATAGATACTGTACGTACTGTCGTCTTTACAAATACATTCACTTCCTGAGGCGCATGGTAGCGGTCCGTTGATGCCTTGGCTAGGATAGTTGCAAGCCCCCCACAATGGCACCAGTGTAGAGCCTTGACGCCTGGAGAGACGTCCGCCTGCTGCTCGGGTACCCTCAGGGTAACCAGTACTCGCGAGGAGCAGGAGCAAGCTAATCGAGTACATGATTGGATGTTGTTGCGGACCTTTCTGGTAATCTTGACGATGTGCCGGCTCAAAAGGTGATCTTAGTCTCCAGCGCAGGATAACGCTTCGTTGTGAGAAGCCTGGTTCAGAACCTGGAGGTCGTAAATAGGGACGAGGGGGTCGATATAAGCATATGGAGTTGAAAGAATTGGTAGATGCCGTATGACTCCACGCCCGCTAAGAACGCCTGAAACTAGAATGATACATTGATAGCGGCATGATGACTGTTAGCTGACCGACGGCAAGAGGAAGTGTATGCATGTCACCCAGAAGACCATGGAGCCGAGCACGGATTCCTTCACGCTGAACTAGACTTACCCCCTTAATTGGAGGCCCAGATAACAATCTCTAGGCAGAAATTCTGAGACGGGTAGAAGGCGGGATACTGGGAGCGTGTGGTACGGTTGGCATGATCCAGGAGATACGAAACAGTAAGAATACAAGCCGCGAAGATTTCCGTATGATCTGCGAACCTGTATATTCGAGTTTCGATTGACGCTAATATTCTGAGATGCCCAAAATACAGGAAAATACCGATTGAACTGTTCTGTTCCCTCTCCTCAGAGTGAAGGGCATAGATGATCTTCCTCCCTCATCGTGACTTGCCGTAGGTTGGTAGCCTAGCTCCAAGGCGTTTGGGTCCCCATGGCCTTGGTCACAAGCAGTTATTGAGCCAGTAAGAGCGGCATCAGAAGCATATTTGCTGTCTCAGGCTGTCAGACAAGTCATCTCTCCCAGGCTTCTCGTTTCGAAGCAGGGCAAAAGTATCTTTGGGAGTTTTTGCAGACGCCACAGAGTCTCACTCCTATCGACGTGGGATAGTGTGTATTCACAAGGTCTAAGATAACTGTCGCAGAGGATGCTGATGAGACGACAATCTTCCTACAATTGTGGTTTCGTCCGGGCGGGTCGCATGAAGGCTAAAAGGTCTCGAATGTCCTCCGGGCCGCGTGGAGCGTGGGGGGTGATAATTAGTACCCCGAGCACCTAAATCCACGGCCAGGGCTCAATTCCTCCAAAGAATCTTCCATTGTATCTCAAATTAGGGATGGCCTTATCATGGGCTGCCTAAGTTGTATCTAACTGCAGGAAATGAACAGGAAATGAACAGGAAATGAAGGAAAGCGCAGGATTTAGCATTGAGAGGGGGTGAATATGCCCGTTTCGCCGTCCATTTCACTCCCGCACTATATCGCTGCCATGAAGTTCTTCACATGGAGTACTGGTCGGCAAGTTGGTAGCTCCGCGGTGTATTCGTATCGCTAAGTCAAACATAAATGAAAGGCTTCACGTTTCATCTCATCAAGGCGGAAAACCAAATGATACCACCACAAGAGATTCGCCTCATTGGAATTTAAGACATACAACATAGGGTTATGCGCGATCTCCGTCGCCCATTCTAGATTTTTGACAAAAAGCTGCCGTGCGTCTCCAAGGCCGATTGGACCTGCAGAGCGACCAGTCTTTTTTGAATGAGTCCAGTCCCCCAGTTGCCTGGCGGTATCTCTTTTGTGGCATTATAGTGGTTACATTGATGGTTTCTCTATTGCTACTTGTTTAATGAACCTAAGGCCTCAATATCGATCATATCTTGCAGGTGCCCTGAAGCGTTAGGGTTGAGCTTAGCTGACCGTTAATCTGAGCTCTGGACGGGGCTTTCTACACTCTTCCTCATAAAGCTATCTAGGTCTCACGCTCATCCGGCTGGAAGAGCCCTGAAACTGCTCGGTAGTAGAGAAATTGGCCTATGAATCTGAACAAATTCTTCTTCTGTTCATTCAAGAGCATGCTTTGGATTAGTGATATGGTATCTATACACCGGTAGGACTAACACAACACCTTGATTGGCTTGCCAAAATGACATCTTGTCAGACTTTCGATCTTCTACGTGCTATTAAGCCAGGCTTTAAGTCATGCACTGTTGCCCAGAAGGTCTTCCCTCCGACGTGAGCATTTCCTTGGAATCATTGTGTAGAAACTAAGAGGCTCCCTATTTGTCCAAGTGGCTGGGAGAGAAATTTGATTCTTACCGGTAGAAAGAGGTGACAGGTGACGACCGAGTCTATGCGAAAGTCAAAACGCACGACTCTAGGAATACCCTTCATCTATCCAAACCAGTCCCACCCTCCCGAAACAGTCTCCCAATCCCCACTCTTCCCAATCCGAGGACAACTATATCAAAGCTCAACTCAACATACTCCCAGTTCTGCATGAACTTCCCGATGCCCAGTAACGCATACCTCCATGTCTCCCATGTCATTTCCTCTCTTGGCCGAACCACCATGTCCACCCTGTCAACATACCGTTCACTATAACGTAGCTCTTGTGTGTCTATTTCATTATCTGGTTGGTGTGCTGCAGCGTCTTCGTAGCCGGCCCCGATGACCATTTGGGTCGCCTCGAAGGTCTCGGAGTTAGTGTCTTTGTTCCTCTTGAGCAATGATTGGGGAACACGATCGACTCTGCAGCAGGGGATGTAACACCAAGGCCACAAGATGATAACGAGAGGATGACTCACAATTGCGTCGCTGAGATAATGACCATAATTGTAGAATGTGATTGTGACATTGGTGCAAGGAACGCGGTAAGAGTAAAGCGAAGGGGGTAGATTACTGCTCGCAAGTCTTTTTAATCACTCGCTGTCTTTTCAGTGATGGCCTTGAACATACTTGGAGGAACTGGGGAGCCAGAGAGTGCAAGGGTATGTGAGATTCGGGTTTAGACTGCGGAATGGAGAAAGCGAGGGTGGTGCAGAAAGCGAAGCTGTGAACGTAAGGAAAGGGACTTGAAGGAGAAGAAGATAGTGAACCCACATCTTGAAAATCTTTGACACAAGAGTATCACCAGAAGTCTTAGAAACAGCACTTTCATGATATACCACACCCGTATCATCCTCGCGCGTATCAAGGTTGTTGGATTTCCATGTAGGGTGCTAAGTATATATCCGATTGCCGCGATAGCATATTGCAGCTCCTATCAGTGATCGTCCCCGGGGAGTGGTCACACTAATTCGGTCCCTCTTGCTGATAGGGAATTAGACTTAAGGTTAAGTGGGAGGGGCGAAGACCGATGAGGGATTGCGATTTAACCCAGCCTCTAACGGACTCGACCCATTATTGCGTTCACAATCATTTTCCTTCGGCCGAACATATTTCTAGGATCCCCAACTCTCCCCGACGATTTTTGACTTTTTCTCTTTGTCGCCGTTCTTGCCCTCTCCCCTTTCCCACTCATCCATATCGACTCTAGCTCCCGATCAACCATCAACCTCGCCTGCTCCTCCCTAACATTCTTCCTCTTCCTCATCACAACCACTGGCCCCATCATAATCGTGCCAAAAACACTCCACACCAACCACACAACCACCAAATAACAAGGCCTCTATTTACCCTAATGCTCCACGCTTGACCCAACGATGATGATCAAGTATTTTTTGTACTGGACCCAGCAGCGAGACGGTCGGGATCCGAGGTATTCTGAAATGCTCCTTTCTTAATCGTTCTCTCGATTCAGAGTCGTCATGGCAAGCCATCGTTGGTAGATCCTCCTCCAAAGACCCGCAACATTGGACTGAAGGCGGTCCCAGAATACAAAATAGAGTCTTGTGGTGATGAGAATGTCTTGCACCCACCCAGACAGGGAAGCCACCGCAACGGGAACTATCTTTGCACGTGCAGAACCACACGTGCTACATGCCTAGATATACACCGCTGTATGCTAGGTATGATACAGCGAGACGTACGATAGTACACGACAAATCCGCAAAGTGCGTTGAACAGAAAAAGTTTATGGTGTGGAGCTTACACCGATAGTTGCGGAAACCCTGTTTGGGACGAAAGGAGCACGTTCATGATTCACGCTTTTCTTCCTAGAGGTTGCAGAGACCTCCTGTTTGATTGATAGTTATCCAAGGGATTGACCTGCGTTTGTGTTTCGCCGCAAATAGAGCGGGTCATTGTCTATTGTCTCCTTCGAGGTTTCTGTGCCTCTAAGAACAACGACTTCAACCACTTCGCCGGACTCCTGGGCGGTTAAGATCACAGCGAAAGCTTCCCCGTTCGCGCTCTGGACGTCAACGAGACAACAGACATGTGTGAGGGATCTAGTACGACTTCCAACCCTCAGACCCCGTCGTGAGTAGTAGAACCGGAGGCAGTTTGATGAACTCCGCATCTCAGGATTGGTTCTCGACTGCGAGGATTCATTATCGTGGAAGTATGGTCCTATGACAGAGAACTGCACATGTAACCTGATTGGAAGACAGGAAAAGGAGATGTTCGAACGAGATGTTCAACGCAGTGTTTTAAGTAGGTATTGGGAGCAGCTGCGACAGCATCGTGCGAGAATGGCAAGAGAAGCTATCATGCTCTTTCAATTGGTAATGAAAGCGCGAGCGTGTCAAATGTATGAGGAGGATTGTTGGGATGAGAGTCAAGGCTGTATCCGATCTTTTCACACAGAGTCAGCTGTCTTGAGGCCTGTTGCAGTAACGAGCCGAGTGAAGAAGTCTACACACGCCTAGCCAAATATTAACAGCAATCGCGACGCCGTAGTGCTCTCTTCAGCACGTCAGCGCCAAAAGCCTGGCCAATTTGTCTCCCTGACCACGCAAGGATTCGCAGCTGTAATGAGGCTCACTGTGCGAGCCTGTGTCTTAGATACGCCTCTCGTCTCGGAGCCACAGTCCATTACTTGGGACCCCCGGCTGAAGGTCCGCGTCGTTTGTGTCTTTCGTGCAAGCTCTGGGTCATTACTAGCGTAGTATATCTCTTCAATCACGTTGTCAGCTCTTTCTGCTTTCGGCGACAAATCATCCCTCAAAGGCCAATCTCTCGCGCCTTCCATGTCCAAATCTTGAATGGCGGTATCCACGATAGCACGGGTGCCGATCCTGCTCCTCTGATCCCAAATCCAGCCTGCGCTGCTATTGACACCACCAAAGCCAGCGCCTGTCTTCATCAGTCTGCTCTCGACGGTAATGCTGAACACCTTTAGTGGATGTTCGTCATCGATAACTCCAGCGTGTTTGTGTTCGGCACGCTGAGAGCCGATCTCAAGGAGGAAAGGAAGGTGTCTTCGTAAGAACGGTCGCATGACCATAATACATCCGCAGATTATGGAAAGGTTGGTTTCGACCACACCAAGGGATCTGGGTATGCCGATGATGACGGCGATCCCCGTTCGAAAGGTGTTTAGACCGCGAGCGATGAAGTAGATTCGGACCGCGCTGACGATACATGCTCTGTGGTATGGATGTTAGACCCTTGATTGGTATGCGCTGGCTCTATCAGAGGGCAGTATTTGCGAAAGCCTTACAATGAGCCGATGGCGAAGACACCTCCCATTAGAGCCCTCATGCGGCTACTGACTCTCCACTCCATCAACACTGGTACTGGTAGGAGAAGGACCATGATGTCGATAGCGAAGTTGAAGATACCATTGACAAGAAAGTTGGATATGACGTGACATTCACCCGGTATAACCATATCCCATATCCGCGCAACGGGATGACACTGGAGCAGGAACGCCAAGCAGCAGGCAACCATGTAGCCAATGGTGATGAAAAAGACAGCGTAGACACTGATACGGATGTTTTTGTTGGGGAGTATCCGCAGGTAGGATACTAGGATGGCGAGTTTTGGGAGGGCGGTTGCTGGGACGTAGAGAAATATTGAAGCTGCCGCCCACTAGGTAGCTGGTGAGCACCTACAGGTGAAACACAGAGACAAAAACGTGCGGCAGAGTCTTACCTTCGAAGAGACAATCAAGGCCTCCTTCGGTATGGCCCATAGGTGCCTTCTAGTCTCGTCCTCTTCCTGTTCTGTTCGACATTGTTAATGATTCGGTCGGTGCGAAACCTATTCTGATACTCACCCAGGCAAATTATGGTCCATGCAGTACTGAATAGCCAAGCAGCGACGATGATATCTACGCAAAGTAAGCTGAGCACCCTCTGTAGCAGGATATCTCCACCATACAATCCTCCGAATAAAAGGCATTGAGGAGTCGAACCCTGGTGTATACTCGCAGAGCCAAGAAAAAGGTAGAGAGCGTTAAGAATACGGCGCTGACTGGAACGATGCCATCAGAGACGTAATTCGGGCTGGGTGAAACTGCGCCTTCGATCGATCGGTTGGCCTCCATTCCGAGCACTGAGACGGTTATTTGAGAGAGGAACCAAGAATTTTAAAAATGTACTTGTATTCCTATGAGTCTCATCTGGCCTTTCAACACACGTGACGGAAAGGGTGACCGTGCACATAAATGTGACTGACCCAGACGACAGCTGTGAGAGGTTCAGAAGTCTGCGCATGTCGATGCAAACGATCGTGCAGACTTAGAGCTGGCTCGGCAAGGAAGATGCAGGGAAGATGGACATGCGTCCCTGAGCATCGCAGAAGCTTAGGTACGGCAGTTGTCACAACGGGCGTAACCAGTTATATCAGAGTTTAATCAACGACTAGCGGCCCTTTAGCGAGGTTCTTAGTGGAAGGTCTTTCCGAGAATGAAGTCTTCTTACCTGCTCTGAGTGTCACAGTCGATCACGTCGGCTGAGCTCATGGAAACTGGTCACGAGCAGCCCTAGGAGTGGACCCAGCTATGTCTAGTGACGCAGCTCGCCTCTTTAGGTGCCTAGGAATCCTTCGAAAATCTTAGAGCTATTGCTTCGGAGATCCGCCATTGGTGGATTTACGGTCCCTTGCGGGATCTTGCAGAAATGGGACCCTATTTGGCCACGGTGCTGCAGAAGAATATTTCGAAGTTTTCTGTTAATTCGATCGCTTTGTAGGCGTTTGGGGGAGCGGAGATCATGGGAAAGTTGATAGTTGAAGGTTGAACGGGTATAAATCATAAGAAGGACTGAACGCGGTCTTAATTCGCCCCAGATCCCCACTGCTCTACCAAGCTCAAGCACTCACTTCTGTGACTCAAAATACTCAGCTCTGAGTCTAAGGTAGGCACTTGATACATATACCATTGATGATGGCGTGTTTGCTTGTTTGCCCGTTTGCTCCTACGTGTCGGACCCGTTCGTTGGCAATCCGATTAAGCCACGCCCACGGAGCTGGCTACAAATCTGGGGGTATTTCTTGTCGATCTCGGGACCTTGCAGAGTCGCATTTTGAGCGGATTTCCCGCATTTGCGGGGTCCTGCAGAGACACATACTGATTTAGTAGTCAGCGCCAACTGCTATGGGTGCTAGGAGAAGAATCATCCAGGAATTGCAGGGCCGATTCGTTGCTAATGGGTGTTGACTGGACAAGATGCGCTGAAATTATCAGGTAGTGAGCTGCAGTTGCGTTGTATGCAGAGACGCACAGAATCCTCAAGCTAATGTGCGGGGTAACGGCACTCGAATTTCACGCGGTGAGGTCTTCTCCGTACGGTCCAATACATTGAGCTTATTCCATATCAGGTCAATTTCGAAGCATCGGCTGGGCTGGCGATCGCAGCAATGCTTTCCCATCCCGTCTCCCAGAATTGTTACGCTATCAGGCCAGGCCTGTCCACGTTCACTTCCCAGCATTCCTCGGTTTGAAGCCTCCAGAGACGAGGCTCCAAGCAATTGGACTCGGGTCGAGTTTCTTTCAAGCAGTTTTAACTTTTCGAGACCTGTGGCTCCATATACGCCCGGCGGATCTTAATTTTGAAAGGCAGAGTTATTGTATTAGAAACCTTCAGAGCCTCCACTTTACGCAAGAACGTGGCCAGCTGATTCATGGAGCTGATTGGCCAGGTTGCGGATTTGTGCATCAAGATGGGTGCCGTTCCAAGCCATGTCGAGCAGGAACATTATCTCATTCCCGCCATAGCTGTCAAGGCCCAGTATATTCCCACCACATTCCAAGCTCTGCTGAGTAAAGATCCTCGTTGAAGGGAAGCATAGTAGAAGGAGGCATTCATCTTGTAGAAGTCCATTCTTCTTGTAAAAATTCAAATCGTCGATAGGTGACAACTCCCGAGAGTGTCAGAGATTGTGAGAGTAACATAGAAATGAGTGCGGCCTGTCGTGTCTTTAGCGAACTTACATTCGAAAGGTTGTGGGAGTTGACCACGCCCTACTCGCAAGGGATCCAAACCTAAGACACAGACTGCCGTGGTGCGCTAGACAAGTTTTTCCTACCCAGGAATGCCAACTCGTCCACGGAGCAAACGTTGGAGGGATGGAGAAACCCTGCAGCTTGCTCACAAATGAATGTTGCTCAGAGCCAAATCGGTGGTGCGGGATCATCACCTCAAAATGCATCGAGTGCCTCGAGAAATCAAGCAAGGCATCCAGGCTGGCTCTGGCCACAGTCACAGCTACATCATTGTGGATGAACTTGTATACAACTCTTTCATCATCAGACCGAGTGCTACTTATCCCCAACAGGAAGCCCCAACTAGACCCTCTGGCCAAAAAATTCCATAAACTCTTTAGCCTCTCCTTCCAAGAATTCTTTCATCTTAATCCCGGCGTTCAGTCCTTCAAGATCATCTCGCAGATCAAATGTTTCAGTAGGTCCAATCGCCAGAGCTCGGCCTACCACTCCATGTCAGCAGCAGAATACCCAGAATCACAGTTTGGTTCACTTGCCGTAGAGGGTATGGTCCGCTGCACATCTGATGACAGCCTTGGCCACATCATCGGCATCACCAACAGGGAATCCAACTTTCCTACACATATCCGCAAAATCTTTCGACATCGGAGTATCCATGATCCAGGGCGCAATCAGGTTTATCCGGTAGCCCAGATCCTCCATCTTGGATCTTATTGAACGGAACAAGCCTCTAATAGCCCACTTAGACGCGGTGTAGTCGACATTGTCAAGTTCGAGATAGCCTGCCAACGAGCTTATGACCACAAGAGCCTTTCGGAAGTCCGGCGCCGCTTTGGTTTCGGATGAGGGAGGCAGTGCAAAGTAATGCTGCGCCAGCTTGCTGGTGTAGTATACACCTTTAGCGTTCACATCGAGATTGAGACCAACGCTCCGTGGCTGTGGCGGATCTTTTTCCAAAGATGGCGGTTCTTCGTCTTGTGTTATGAATGCCTGACCTGGCACTCCAGCGGCAGCGACCACCACGTCGATACTCCTACCGCTCGAAAATTCTATTGCATTCTTGAAAGCATTCACTTGAGACTGCCAGTCTGTCACATCGGTAGATGCATAATTGAGGCTGTTTCATCTTAGAGCAGCTTCAATGTCGAGAGCTCCAAAAGTGACCAGTGGACTAACTGTAATCCCTTCGTGCTCAATGCTGAAACAAATTCTTTGGCTAATTCTTCATTGATATCCGCGATCGTGACACAAGCTCTAACACATGTTGGCTCTGCTTGACGTTCAGGTATGCTCAATCTCAAGTCTTACCCATTCTCTGCAAGGCTGGTGGCGATCAAAGCCCCCAAGCCTGATGCTCCGCCCGTTACAAGTGCAGATTTGTTCCTCAAGATAGAGAGATCTAAAGTCTTGGATAGATCAGCGACAGGCGTCATGATGGCACTCAATGAAAAACAGTAGGATGGAGAAACGAAGAGGAAAGCTTGGCTTTGGCTTGGCACTGGACGACTACGACTGATGCGGTTACTGTGCTTATCGGCAATTAACCTTCACCTTAACCTTAATGAACCTGGTGCATTCCGGCGCCGGCTTTTTCCGTGCGGGGAATTCTTCAATGCTGCATTTAAACTGAAAGGCTTCCCAAATGCATCCGAATGGCACATGAATTGCCATGACAAGAACAAACCTCAGCGAAGAGGAAGAAGCAGAGGAGGAGCCTTTGCTTGCAGAGGAAGAGCAGCAGTGTGATCACCCTGATCATTATGAAGGACCCTGCGCCCCAAATCCTTACGCAGATTTGCCCGTTTACACAACCATCCATCGCGTTCGGCACGAGGTCATCAACAGCATTGACGACCCCTACAGCATCGAGCAACTCAGGGCACCAAGGATCAATGTTGCCATCGTAAGACCTCTGGTCAACCGTCTCTGGGACGAGAAAGATGTCTCCATCATCTACTGTCTGCTTGTCAATAAGCTGCAGTTCCTTCGGGAACAAGCCTTCGAGGCGCATCAAACCATCAATACCACTCGAGCGTCTCTTTGCGAGTTGGTAGCTCTGAAGTTACTCAGGCGTTTCGACGAAGAGAATCCAGAACGCGATGGTCTGCTCCTACTTGCGAACATACTAGTGGCCGGATTTGAACCATTTCAAAACGCACCGCAGGAGATCAGACGCGTCCACAGCTATGCTACCTCGTGGAATGTTCAACAGCGAGGACACAGAATTGGGAAATCGACAGTCTTGGAAATCGCTATCGTCTCGGAAAGTAAGATTTTCTTGAGCGCGCCGGCATGTCAAAAGGTCATGGAGGCAATCTACCTTGGGCGCGTTGTCTACACGCCCTCATCTTTCATTGATATAATACCGGACCATTACAAGTATAAGCCGATCACGTTGTACCACCCTAAAAAGGCGCCAAGGCTCAATCAATATAGGCTCATGGTCCCCCGGACAAGGAACGCTCTCGACATCTGCCAGTTTCTGACCCTACTGATACTGTACATACTTACTATGCAGCACCGTCAGAGCGATAAGTTCACTACGTATGAGCTTGTGTTCTGCGTGTACGCTACGGGCTGGGCACTGGACGAGTTCGCTTCCATTCTAGAGCATGGATGGCAGTGCTATACGCAGAACCTTTGGGCGTTCTTAGATTTCATGTTCATTGTCATCTACGTCGTCTACCTTGTTCTTCGGATACACAGCTTGGCAACAGGCGACATTCGCTCCGGTATTCCAGCACTCGATATCTTGTCGGCAGGGGCACCTGTGCTGATACCGCGCTTGGCCTTCAACCTGCTTTCGGAGAATATGCTTTTTGTCTCTCTACGAGCCATGATGGCCGATTTCACAGTTCTTACCTTGCTGGCTGTGTGGTGCTTTGCTGGATTTCTTCTTAGCATGATGTGGCTTGGCGAGGGTGATCATCCGCCGATCACCATTTCCAAATGGATGTTGTGGGTCTGGTTCGGCCTCGATGGGACCGGGATTCAAAGATCGGTCGACTTCCACTGGCTTATTGGCCCGATCCTGATGGTCACGTTTGCCTTCTTGGGCAATACACTCTTTCTTACCATCCTCGTATCGATGCTCAGCAGCACTTTCTCCAAGATCGCATCCAACGCGACAGCCGAGATTCAATTTAGAAGAGCAGTCCTCACTTTTGAAGGAGTCAAGAGCGATGCAATCTTTGCTTACCAGCCCCCTTTCAATATTCTGGCACTCTGCCTCCTGCTACCACTCAAGATAGTCCTTACTCCGCGCTGGTTCCACAAGATCAACGTTGCAGCTGTGCGAACAGTCAATGCTCCGCTTCTACTGCTCCTGAGCGTGTACGAACGCAGGCGTCTGTGGAGCACGAAGCCCTCAAAAATTAAGACCAAGATTAGTTTTTGGGACTTCTCACGATTCTCGGTGCACGCAGACATACAAGCAGTGTTTGACTCTGACCCGCCTCAGTCGGTCTTGGACGAGATATCTGAAGCCGAAGAGAATCCTCGTCCTGGAAGTCTTGCGGTTCCGTCTATCAGCCTTAACGGCAAAACAGAAAATAGATCAGAAGGCCACCGCACAATCCCAACGAAGACAGCGAAGCGGAAGGATTCGATGGCGGCGATGGATGGCTTGGGAGAATGGTTACACGGACACGATAACAATGGATTGACAGGCAGACTAGACGCTCTCGAAAATGCTACGAGACGGATTGAGTATATGGTAAAGAAAATCAGCCAGGATTTGGGAGGTGACAGTAGTGATAGTGAGACCATTTCGAGAGCTCCAACAGCCCAGGACATCAACCGGGACGAGGAGGACATATGAGCGATCAAAGAAATAAAGCGAATGTGGAAAATGCTATATTGTCAATTTGCACGGCTTGATTTGACCAGTATTCGTATGTTGACAAGTGGAGCCCAATTTACACCCCACGCGCACCCACACCGAGAAACGCCAAGAAGCTACCGACAAGGAGGTTTCCCTTCAGCTCACAGAGCCTTCTCTTCTTTTCTTGATGAATCATGCTTCTCTTTTGATATTGTTCCGGCATAGCACATGGAATGTGGTCGTATGTCTTTAGATAAGAGGAGCATCGTTGAGCAACAATGCGGATTGAACGTCAAAGTTACGCGCATCCGTGACAGGAACCGGCCGCTTTTTGTCTGCATGTTCAGGTCGATCAAGCCAATCATGTAAAGCGTATATTAACCGTTCTCTTGCGAGAACAACACAAAGAGAGAAATGTCCATCTCCCGAAGCTCACATGGCACCTCCCACGCCACTCACCGAGTTGGCAGAGGATCACCGATACCCGCTCTATACTAGAATATCTCACTCAAATCCAATTCGACCTTCGAACTACGAGACCCTTCCTGCTCCGATAACGCCCTTCGAACACCCTTCTGCGGACCCTGAAACATCGCATCAGGGTAGAATTTTATTGTAGCGTAAGCGCTGCGCCAATTGCGAACCTGCGCTTATATTGTATACGCTCTTCGCTGTGCCCGTGGGCTCACAATGGCAAAATATTCGACAATGGTAGTCCTAGCTCGTATTCGACGCAACCATATCGTACCCACTCTGCCGGGTTGCCGCATCCCACGAAAATTCCCCCGTTGGCTTGATCGATTTTCCGTCCTCGCTCCTAACCCTACGTTAGACTGGCCGCGATCGGGTTCCTGGTGTATGATACTCCACCCAATCCATATGCCCACGTGGCGGTGGGTCAGATCCTGCATTCAGCTTCAATTTCCCAACCTGTTTGACACTTGTAGGAATGAAGAGATTGTAGCCCACTCTTGTGGAACAAACCATAGATGGATGAGCGGTAAGCCAACGGAAGTCTAGGTAAGAGCCACTGAGATGCGTCAGTGCCGTCAGCTTGTATAAAGTCAGCCTCGAGCAACTTTATCTTATCATTCAAGGAACGCAGTCATTGCCTTCAGGTAAAGTATCTATACACCTTCGTTTTGCCCTCAACCCTCTTCTACCGTCAGACTCTCAACGAACCACCTCGCTCTCTATTACGCCTGTTCAAGTTCACCAACTTGCTGCAAATCTTGCTCCTAGCCAGACACTACACCGCCTAAAACGATGCTCAGATCGTGGCTGCTTCTGCTCTACGCCACCCTTACCTGCATCTTGACATCGGATGCTTCCCCTGTGACATCATCGACATATCCAATCTTATCCAAACGAACTGTCGGCAACTGTACGGATCTCAGACAAAACCTCACTCAGACATGCTGGGAGGAGCTGGGAATGGCAACTTTTTTGACTGATTGGTGGCAAACCAATCAAGCAGCATGTAGCGGTGCAAACACCAGTTTCGTGTCATGCTATCAGCAGTCAGTCGGAGTGGAAGAACAGCAGTGCGACTCCACGGGACCGAACATGTGCGACTATCCCGAAAACTTCACTGGGTACACCCCGCAACAAGCTTATACCCTCTACACGATCTTCGCTATATGGCAATGGTTTGAATCCATCTACGAAGCGATCGAGAACGCAGATCTGTCTGCCAGCGGCCCCGTGGGCAAGATTGTCAAAACCATCAACCCGGAAGTGCAGCAGGAACAATCTCTCGGGGACTTCCTGCAAGCACTGACGGCTTTCGCGCCTTTACTTACCCTGCCCGCCGAACTTGGGAAGGTTATTACATCCGTCACCGAGACAGCCATGCGGCAATCACCGGGGGTACTCAAACAGCTCAATCCCACAGGGACGCTTGACTCGGAGGTAGTCCAAATCAGCAACATCTACGATGGCCTCAGCACCATCAAGACGACATACCAGCAGAATATCTCCAACGCGCTCGCTCTGGTCCAACAAGACTTTACAAGCTTCAATCTCTTCGCAGCCAATGGTTCTTTCATCGCGACCCGCGCTTCCTTGGAAGCCGAAACCACAAACCTGACAAAGGCCCTCGAAACGTACATTGTGTCGTCCTGTTTGACCGCGAGCAACATCATCATCACTCTGGCGCGGGAGACGAACCCGCAGGAGCTGGCCAGCAACGGGTCCATGACCACCACGGACCTCATCCAATGTGGCTCATACGACCAATACGGCGTCTGCAGCGCCTGGTGGTACGACCCGGACACCAACGCAGCCTTCGGCTTGTCATCTCTCCGCAACATGGAGATCAACTACTACGATCTGATGGAAACCCTCTTCTCGAACGGCTGGACCACGGGCGCCGATTTGTTCCTCGGCGCCAAAGCCTGCGCCGACTACATGGCCGTGTACGGAGGCGCGAACGATCCGACCTTGGACCCGGTCACCTTGGTCCCGCGATGCATCAGTAATGTGCAGGTCTGCGTCTGGGACCAGTCGTGCGCACCGCTGGACAAGGATTGCGCATTTACCGGTGAGTATGGGTGGAACTTGTGCAAGCCACAGTATGGCTATGAGGCAGACGACTGCGGAGGGAATGGGATTCCAAGTGAGGATGTGCCCGCGGCGTACTTAGGGCCTTTGACCACGATAACGGCCGAAGAGGGAGGCTCTGATCTGATTGTTTGTCATGGAAACACTTGAACAACCGTAGCAAATTGTCTTGTTGTTTCTTTATACCAAACATGGAGTGTCAAACAATGACATATCGAGACTCCGTGTGCATCCATCCATAGCTTTGACCTTTCCAATTCTCCCTGACTAGGGACTGAGCCTCGAGAATGACTCATTGTGTGCCAAGTCTTACTCCCACAAGGCGAGTATCCGAGCGATACCAAGGTCCGTGAACAACATATACGATACTCTTGCCTCATCGCCCATCAGGAATACATTTGAAGTCAGGTCTCGATGGACGTAGGATTGCTGGTGGAGGCACTGGACGCGGGGGGCTTATCATGGGGCTCCGTCTCCGTTAGCATATCCTAAGATTTTGGTTCCATATGCACTGGTAAAGCTGAAAAATACTTTGGCTGCTTCGGCTCCTTGATGGTAGGTTTGAAGTGAATGATCGATATGAGATGTCACGGTATTGGGACAAGATAGCTTCACGGTCAACCATCTGCGACTCTGTCTTTTTGGTGGGGAGATAAAGATTGACAGAGGCACTTCACTTGCATACGTGTCGTCCTTTGGGGTAAGCGGAGCAACGGCGAGAGAGTCGTGGTGCTGTAGGTAGGTAAGGGCGCGTTTGCTTGACAAAGCGACTGATATGTGTCACGTACCAACATACCGCTCGAAAGCGTAAGACGCGCACTTACAGGGAAATGTTCCATGCGGTACCGACTAAGTGCTTGGCCCTGAGATGGGCCAGCGATACTACCTCAAGCAATGGAGCAGAGTGGATTGTGATGCGAAAGTAGCTATACTGAGAATGTGACATGCTAGCTTTGCAATGTTATTTGATCTGCTAGCAGTGCAATTGAAGCTCGTCATGGAGATACTCTCGCCAGCCAGTCCCTGCACCCTTCTAATACGACTGCCAGAGACGAAGCACTTTCGAACTCAGCATAGAATCAAGCAAAACGAACAGAAGCAGACTCTCAAAAGTGCCGTGAAATGACCAACCCATCCCAGGTACCTCCCATCCCGACTCTCGGATTTACCTCGTCGGGCAAGCCTTCCAATCTCCGACATTGACGGCGGGCGAAGACGAATCCTCCATCGTTTCTGCAGGCTGGCATTGCGTCAATGTCTTCTTGGAAGGTGAGGTGATGTTCGCCGTCCCCCAGGTAGATGTCTTAATTCATGGCACAGTCAAAACAGGCTTGCACGACTGCGTATACTGTTCCGCCTCGTTGCAGGAAACTCTTGACGTAGGACGGCCATTCACCTGCCGCGTAGTGGAGGATAGCATCCGTCAAGGGCAGCTTCTTGGCTCGTAGCATCTCAGCGACGTGGCCGAAAAGATTTGTGAAGCCCTGGCGCAAAGACTTTGTTTGTTCGTAAATTGGCTCTGACGCTGGGAACAAGATATTCAAACATGTCTTTTCGCCATTGGCACCAGTCCATGTCAGATATATAGTTGGTATATAACTCATCGTTGAGCATATCATGATTGATCTCAGCCTGACAGAGAAGGGCGAACAGATTTCGAGGGCTCAGAGACCCGCCCAGGTATTGTCCACAATTGCACCCGAAGGCGAGGCGTATCAGCTCATCAGCAGAGGGGTTTAGGTTCCCTAGCAGCCTAAGACATTCGACTTGACTTGGTGTAAAACCTGAGAATAGATCCGACATCACGACCTCGGCCAATCCGCACTATTTCCGTTCTGTTTGACTCGAGCGGACATCTCAATGCCTCCAACGGTGTCTCTCCTTCAAGGTTGCGAGCCGATCGTAGGTTATCAGCAAAAGGTAAGCTAAGAGCCCAAGCAAGCGACTCGACTTGGCTGTCCGAGCCAACACGTGCAGTATGTTGTTATTATGTCTATCAGTAGAAATCCATGTGGGGTCCGTCCCAGGGTAAGACTGAAGGCGAGCCTCCAGCAGCTCCTTCGTTTCAGCATCGTTGTACTTCTTCTGTTCCAAAGCGTTCGGGTCGTCAATAGGATCCATGAGTGGGAGGTCTTGACCCTCTGCGCGAGCAGACGCTTCTAGAGCGGCAGGGCGTGTATAGTCATCTCGTGGCAGCAGGTAGTGAGAGGCATGACCTGGATTCTGTGTTAAGCAGAAGAACGAGCTCGAGCCAATGCGCCGGAACCCCATGGCTCTTCAGAAGTCCTCCAAGGCGTCCTGCTTCCTCTGATAGAATAGCTCCCGTTCAGTGGACGAGAGCTTATCCGCTTCAGCTTCGACATCACTGGTGTTAAGAACAGTGGCCCAGACAATAGCGAAGTTGCAACCAAACGCGGCTTTCTGATCCGGTCGGAAGATTTGTCAATCGATCAAGGAAATCATCGTCGGTCTCTGTGGGCTTCTCGCCTTCGGTGCGGGTGTCTTCCAGATCTCTTCGAGTCTCCCCTTGCGAGCAGCCCTGCGGTCTTTATCTTCTTGCATAGCGAGATTCTGGGCTTTTCCCCAAACTTGTTCAAAGAGCTTCTTGCCATAGCCCTTTCGCTGATATTCTTCCTAAATAGAAAGGGTCTCAATCAGCAGGAATCGTCCGTCGTTCAGCTCCGGCCCCCATACACCTGTTCCCTTTCTGACAGGATGATTCAGAAACTCGGGCTTGAGGCAGCCTCATCGGTTGAAGACACCAAACCCATCAGTCGCAGTATCATTTGAGGGCTCCTCTATGTCACGATGGAAGGTGGCTCGGATGTAGTCGCGATCAATGAGCTTGGCTTCACAAAAGCCAATTCGAGGAGAGTCTGCAGCATCGTCGGCCTTGATTGGGATGTTGATAGATTTGAGCCACTTGAATTCCTCGGACCCTCATAGTCCCCATCGTCCTTATCGCCCTCATCGTCTTCAACGCTGTCTCTTTGCTCGCTAAGCTCGTTGAAATCCCCCAAGGACTCCTCGTGTAAACTCATCATCCTCATCCTCATCCTCCTCCTCTTCCTCGTCCGAGTCGCTTATTTCTCCGCTCTACCGTTGAGCTACAAAGGCTGTGGATGCTCATCTTCTTGTTCCATAAAAGCAACACGCTTATTTCCGCTCTTGAATCATATCCTTGTCACTACCAATATCACCCTCCATCTTAAGGACGTCTCGGCATGGGCTTTCTGTTGCCCGCCTCTTTCTAGCCTCTGTCTGCCCAGCTTCCGGCTTTCGCTTGAGGCCTGCGGTGGCATCCATGGTTCCTGCCGCGCTATGACTGGGTACTTCCTGAGATGGGCTGGGGATACGATGAATCGCTCTCGCAGTCGACTCGCTTGAGTCTTCGGACAGTGGTATTTTTTTGTGAGGAGAGACAATGGAGGAAAGGTGAGACTGCTCGGGCAGAGGCTGCTGTGAGCTGGGGAAGCTGGGTAAAGGCGTGAAGGCGACCACTGTTTCAGTCAGCTGCTGGATGGTCCAACATTGTGGGTTTCTTTACCGCTCAGGATGCTCCGGGGGACAACATCCAAAACAGTGGTGTGAGGATGGAGAGTGAAAAGTTGTTGAAGCATAGAGATGGTGAAGGCAGGAGGACATAGAGGAGGGCTCGGAGGGGTAGCTCCGAGCTCAGTGGGGGCTTGGCACTCTTGGCACTCGTGTCATCACGTGATGATTAGAGTAGCTCAGCCCTACGGAGGCTCTCTTTCTTCAACAATATTTTCTTGCTACTATAGTACTTTCGTAAAGACTCTCCTGATTACTAGCAAGGCCGGAGAACTCAAGGATTTTATGCTGGTCTCCTTCAAGCTGATATAGGGTAGGTTTTAGCAGTAGCTTTTGCATCGTGCCGAGTAAATATCGCAATATAGAGGCTCTTGGAAGCTCTTCTGGAAACCGTACCAAAGTCTTAACAATCTCAAGAACCGTGAGACTGGTAGCAAGTCAACGCTGAGCTAATTGTTCGAGCTGTAGCTCATGTCCTAGTGGAAGCGCAGCCTACTTTCCTAGCACTTTGTTTTCTTACTCCACCACCCTAGTCACCAACTAAGTACCAACCATCAACCAGCAAACTTTCCCTCGCTCGTTGTGGCATTGGACTAAGTTGGCAAGGGTCTTGATAGAAAACCACTCTTGATCCGTGGCAGATCATGCATGAAGATCTGTAGCCTGGTTCGGGAAGTGATTGATACCTTCACGTCAGATTCAGGAGAGCGGTCGGAAGGTGATGTCTTTCACCTTCGCGCGAGAAGCCATTCGTGAAAAAGTTTGCTGCGAGCGAGATATATTGGTTGGATCGTCATTTCCGGTAGATGCACACAGTGCACGAGGTGTAAAATCAAACCTGTTGCATGTTAGTCGCAGCTTTTGCGTTGGTGATTATTGAAATTGCAAGTCACTCGTTGAGCTTTATCTCATGGCGATCATCGTCTTCGGCAAAACACAACCTAAAGCTTATGGTGAAGGGTTATCTCCTCAAGACCGAGATCGTTATCCTTCTTTTTCGCGAGTAGATATCTTTTGGCCATGATTCTGATTCTTCTACTCTAAAGACTTTTCCTTCTACTGTCACCCTCCGAATGTAGATCATTTGTGTACTTAGAGCCATGTGTAGATGCGAATATTCGTAAATGACCTCGCAAATCAGAGTTTTTGTCAACATCTTGGTGGGCTTTTCTGATTTAATCATCGCTCCTTTTGAGATTGATTGGGAGACGCGCTCCCGATTCCTCCACCTCTGCCACATTCTGGAGTTACAAGCCAATTTTGCGCCTCGACTTCCTACTTTTTTCAAACCGCTCTCGTACTTTCCCGGAATACGGATGTAGCTCGCAAACAGCCTCAATGTTTGGGCCCTGTCTGGCATTGCTTCTCGGTGGTTGGAAATTTCCGATGGAGTCTGCCCTGCCATCTTTGCAAGACTCGGAACCGTAGTCATCCGCGTGATCCTCAATGTTACTATTCTCTTGGTCGTATTCTAGAGACCTTATCAGCGAAGCGTGGAGTCGATCGAGTGGGATTGTCTCACCATCAGGGAGCGAGAGCTCCGTACCAGAGGGTGCTGATGATGGGTCAGGCGTGGATAAACTTTGATCGTGTCAGAGGATACCGTAGTTGAAGAGGTATAAGGAGTTGTCATCTGTATCAATGAGTCAGTGCACATACCCTCACAAGGCCCAACAATGCTGCTCACTGCTCGACTGCGCGACATTGGCGTAGAGCTTCAAGTGACCAATCATCGAGTCTTTCCCCTTCTCTCCGGATTGAAAAAGAGCTTATTCATGACCGAATTGCTATACTTCTGTCTATCTAGAGCTATTCGTTCACCATGTTGCTGACTTGATACTTTTACCACCATTGTTCACAAGCTAAACCCATCAATCAGGCATCTCATCGGTTCTGGCCTGGACTGCCTCCAGAGCAATGACCCGGAGAATGACTCTTCTGAGTCATTTATGTCTTCCACTTCCTACGGCGAACTCTGTTCTACACGGTTTCCATAGGTTCTGGTGAGGCGACTGCCCCGGATGCTCTAGAGTCTCGATGTCATGCTTCCGTTTGTGCGGACGTTCGTAATTCACTGCTGAGCGCGTGCCGTGATTTTGAACAATGCACATTCTACGCGTTGTTCGCCCGGGTTTCTGCAGCTCTTTGAGGTATGAAGGTAGGATCTTCTTCGTGTAGAATAACTGAGTGCCTTTGGCCTAATCCACGCGTGGCCCAAAATTTCAGGGCCTTTGGGCGAATTCGTTGGGGTGGCGGCAGGAGGATTTCGATTGCATGTGAGGAGATGTAAATAGGAAGAGTGGCTCTGGGGGGAAAGACCCTGTTCCGAAGGGGAAAGGTCCTTCTGTATCTGATTGCATGAAACCAGTGGCCGGGTGCATTCTTTGACTGTCGAATTTTCCTTGTCCCCACTGCCATCGGCTACTCCGCTGGCGTGACTTCCTCCTGTTGACACTTTCGCTTCTGGCTTCTCTCTTTTATCACTTTCAGAGTACCGTGTGGCTCCTCTGTCTGGTTATCGTGGTCTTTGTCATCCTTTTTCGCCGCATCGTGCAGAGAGTATTCATCCACGATCGTCTCTTTGGTTGGCATGTTTAGAACTCTAGTTCCGCCCATGCCCGTGGGATTGGGTATATAGAGTACATTATGGCCGTCGACTTCCAACAACGAACAGTGAATAGTTTTGAGGGAAGTGCGATCCTGGAAGTAACAGTTCCCGCAGAAACCACCTTTCCTTTTATCGAAGTGACGCAGTCCGCAAACAAGCCGACCTGGTTCTGGCAATATTCGCACTGGTCACCACCAGTTTGAACGTCCCTTACAGTATTAACGAGCACTCCCCCATAGCGGCCAGGCTTGACCGCGAGCGGCTTGGTATCAATTAGTATGAGAGATAATTAGCTAGTATCAGCCGTAACTTGTAATAGTCCAGTCTTTCCCATCCAAACAAGCAGTACTTACTTGCCTAACCTTTGTCATCTTGATCATGTTAAAGAGTTTTCTAGGTGTCGAATGTGAATACTTCGATTCAGAGAATGCGTGTATATGGTGTATGTATCTAGAGATACGGGCAGGTCTTGTCATACTTCCAAGAAAAACTGCAGAACAGTGTTGGTGTATAAGAGAGTGTGTAGGAAGAAAGAAAGTTTGATGGATGGGGTTTAGAGTACTGGGAGATGTCTCTTGGAAAAGGTTATCCGCACGGTGAAGCTGGAAAGGAATGACTAAAATCTGTGGCGATTCCTGTGAATGAATCCCGGCAATGAGGAAGTAGCTCAAATGAAGAGATGAGGAAATGATTTTGGGCAGATCAATACTGTAGGCTGATGGCTGTGGGTTTGCAATGATTCCGACGAGACGATACATATGACTACATCGAAATTCGTTTCTGAGATGAAGCATGATATTTCTATCCTCAAACTTCTCTATGTTGTAGTATTCGTCACGTTGGCTTGCGCAGCAGGCTCACCAATGACACCAATCTTGAGAGGGTTGCTGTTCTTGAACTCCTCGGCCCTCGCTTTGAGCTCATCAACGTCCGAGCTAGCGTAGACGAAACGGCCAACCAGAAAATCGGCCTCCTTGGACGCAAGCCAGAGAGCAAATTGGCCAGGGAGGTTGACTTAAAAAAGGCGTTAGCTTGTACCATCCATTTTGCAGACCGAGTCCTGCTCACCATCCTCCCAAGGAATGGGGTATGTCTCGAACCCATAAGCTTTCGCGCCAGGCGTGAGGATAGCGCCTGGATGGTAGCTGGTGATACGAACACGCTTGTCGGCGTGCTCCTCTTGAAGGTGCATGAGAATGTGCACGAGGGCCTCTTTGCTCGCTCCGTAACTTGCCATGCCTGGGATGCGTTGGTGCGCTCCAGTAGTAGAGACGGTAATGATCTTCTTCTCCTTGATCAAGGTCTCCGGGCGTAAGTACTCGGTCACGACATTCAAGTTGCCTTTAACATTGATCTCGAAATCCTTCCAGAAGCTGTTTACTGGTACGCTCAAGGTTTCTGTGGCGGATGGCCACGCGCGGCACAAAGGACCAGGATATCTGGTTCCTCCATACTGGCTCGGACTTGAGCGAAGATGGATTTGACATTGTCGGCGTCATCAATGGAGGCAGAAAAGGTGTGGATTTGGGTGGCGGAGTGTGCTTGTGCGATTTTCTTCTTGGCTTCCTCCAACAGCTCGGCTCTGCGCGACAGAATGATGATGTTGGCCGCTCCCGCAGCTGCGAAAGCTGCAACTATAGTCTAGCCGATGCCCTCACTCCCGCCTGTAATTAGTATGGTTTTTCCCTTGGCAGATAGGGAAGGCCGGGATGGTGAGATGGCAGAGTAGGGCTCACTATGGGTGAGCTTGGTGAAAGGATGAGCGGAATTGGGTTGAGACACGATTAGTTCCTTGAGGGTTTTACACTCGGTAGTGACCAGTGGAGTGGAGTAGAGAAAGGAGATAGACGTAAAGAAAGAATGGAAGAAAGAAAGAATGGAAGAAAGAAAGAAGGAAGGAAGGAAGGAAGGAAAGAAAGAGAGGGAGAGAGAAAAGAGCAAAGAAAAGTGGCTGTTGCACAACCAGTGACAGTGAATCCTCGTTTCACTCACTAGATAGGTTCCGCAAAGATTTTAAAGACAAATTTGAATAATTATTAAAGATTATTAAGATTAAAGCTAGTTACTTTAAGATAAGAAGAAGATTATATAGCTATATAAGTAATATATAAATCGCGTCTACTTTAACTTCTCTGATTATTTTAACGTTTTTTAGTTAAGGTTTACTCTTAGTAATATAACGACGCTAGTCTCTCTATAGAAGCTTCTATTAATTAATTAACTTCTTTAAAGTCTTTATATATATTCTATATTAAAAGTAGAATATTAGATATATTAGAAAGAATAATTATAACTAAAAGACTAATTATTAATTTATAAAATATACGAATATTTATATATATAAAATAAATGACTAATAATAACTAGTAATTACTAGTTTTAATAATACGCGATATATTATACGATAGTCGAAGGAGCTAATATTATAATACTTCTCGATAGTCTTAGAAGCTAGATTCTCTAAATCTTAGTATATCGTATTTCATATATATTAATTTTCAAATTTACGCTTTATATTCGAGATTAATTATTTATTCGACCTCGTTAAATCTATAAAAAACCTCGATAAGAAAAATAAAAAGAGTATCGAGGCTTTTAAATACCCGTTTCGAGACCTCGAAATAATATAAGAATTTTTAATATTTTACTCGTATTATTTCGAGACTTCGAAATAATCTAAGAGTTTTAATAATTTATTTATATTATTTCGAAATCTCGAAATAATCTAAGAGTTTTAATAGTTTACTCGTATTATTTCGAGACCTCGAAATAATCTAAGAGTTTTAATAGTTTACTCGTATTATTTCGAGATCTCGAATAAAATAAGAATTTTAATTCGATATTTTTTATATAGAGATTAAATGGCGATAATTCTCTCGTCGATAGATATAAGTTAAAAAAATGAGCTATCGCTATAAGATATATCTATTTATAAACGATTATCGAAGACTTAGTTTAATATTCATATTAGAAAGTATAAGAATATTCGATATTATTCTACTCGCTTTCGGGCTTATAATCTATTAAAAGTAGAATATTAGATATATTAGAAAGAATAATTATAACTAAAAGACTAATTATTAATTTATAAGATATATAAATATTTATATATATAAAATAGATAATTAATAATAACTAGTAATTACTAGCTTTAATAATACGCGATATATTATACGATAGTCGAAGGAGCTAATATTATAATATTTTAAAGACTTTAAAACGTTTAGTTATTAGACGTAACTTTCTTATAATCTCTTATAGTTAGTTTATATATAATATAGCTTAGCTTAATAAGATATATCCTACTATAGTATTCTTTCATAGAATTTATTATTTTTATTATCTATATTAGACTAGTTATTATTATATAATTAAAGATCTTACTTAAATATCTATAATCTAGTAAGTTAATTAATATATTCGTTTATCGTTTTAAAGCTATTTATAGCTTTATTTTACTTATAAATATAGTCTTATAACTTTATAATTCGCTTTCTAAAATTCTATCTTTTTTTTATAAGATTCTTTTATTAAGAATATTATACTTATTAAATTAGTCTATTATATATTATAGTAATCTTTCGCTATTACTAGATATAATCTACGTTTATAAACTTAATATTATATTATAACTACTATTTCTAGAATACTCTATCTTATACTCTCTTATTATAATTATTAAGCTATATATTACTTTATTCTAATTATCTTAAAAAGTCTATCTTAATTTCGAAGTCTACTTAAAGAGCTAGTATACTATTATTTTCTAGACTACTTAAACTTTAACTACGTTACTTTAATAAGCTTAGAATTCTATTAAAAGAATACTTCGCTAGATTAATCTAAGAAAGCAATTTCTTTTTATTCTACGAAAGCTTTTCTTAGCGATTACTATACTAGCTTAAACTCTTATAATAGTAGCTATAGAAGCGATTTTCTTAAAGTCTTTAATAACCCCTTAACTTCTCTATTAATATCTTATATACTCGTTATAGTAAATTTTATATTCTCGCTTTATAATAAATTTATAGAGAAGAATTTAATAGCTCGCTAGCTAAGAGTCTTTAAGATTAAGCTATTATCGTATTATAATATTATTATAGATATAATACTATCTTAACTCTATATATAGTATCTCAATTTACTATTAATAGAGAATACGATTAAGTAAATTAAAATTAATATTAAATCTATCGATTTACTAAGTAGCGACGTATATACGTATAAAACTATTATATTATTCACGTTATTACTAAAATAGCGATTTCTCGAAAAAGTTATCGAAGCTATATTTATTATTATATTCGAAGTAAAGCTAGCTAAATTATATTAGAAGTTTAATAAAACTCTTATAATCTACTATAGTCGAGTATTTAACTTAATATATAAGTATAAAGCGAAGAATTATATTAATATTAGCGAGATATTATCTCTAGCTAAAAGTTCTTTACTCGATATCTTTCTATATATCTAGATTTATAAAATCTTAAATTAGTTAGTTAAACGTAAGTGTGCTAAGTATATAAACTTATTAAATTACTTCTTAAAGAAGCTTTATAATATTACTAAGTTTACTTCTCGAGTTAACGCTAAAATTTAAAAGCTTTATAAAAATAAAGTTAAGAATAATAAGCTTTAATTCTATAAGAAGATTATATAGCGAAATATATCTAAAACGTAGATTAATACTTTACTAGTCTTTTATTATATAAAAGCTTAAGATCGTAATAACTACTCTAATAATTATTAATCTTCTATTTTATATTAGTATAAGACATTTATAATACTAGTCTAGATACTCTCTCTATAACTATAGAGATCTCTCTTATATAATCTAAATCGTATAAATTAAGAACCTTTATTATAAAATTAATTATTTTTATAAAATTATTCTCGCTAATATTAGTAAACTCTATTAAAGAATCTTTCTAATCGAAAAACTTCGAAGAATTCTTTTATTAATAATACGAAGTCGTTTAATATTAGAGTCGATAATCGTCTATATATTAAATATAGTTATTTAAATTATATATCTAAAGACTATATAGATAAGATACTCTTCTTATAAAAGTAGACTTATTTTAAGAATATTATATTCGATAATATATCTTAAATTAATTATATTACGATAAGCTTCGATAGTTATAATAATATATTCTTATTCTATAATAGTAGTCTAAACTCTCTTATAGCTTATATATTATTTATAAGAGTAAAAGTACTCGAAGCGAATTAATAGGCTCGCTTATATCGCTTATTAGATTATAAGCTACGCAGCTAAAATAAATATCTAATATACTTAATAAAGTCTTAAATACTTATAAATTCTCTTTTTTTTTTTTTTTTTTTTTTTTTAGTTATTAGTTTATCTAGTAATTAATCTATCTATTCTATTAATTATATAACTACTACGTAGTTTTATTAAAAGAGATCTTACTATCTTATAGTTCTAATAACTTTATTTATATAAAGCTATCTAATTTAGTTATAGTAAATAACTCGTAAGTTAATTCTATTAATTTACGAAGTAGAAACGTTCTATTATAATTAATTAGCGATATTTTTAATCTAATAAGCGACTTTTATTAGAATATATTTATTATATAATTAAGCGATTATAATATTAATTCTAATATTAATAGAAATTCTAATAATATTATCGATGAAAATAATAATCGCTAGAGCGTTATATCTAATAACTCTCTATTTATAAGCGAAGACTCTTATTTTATAAACTTAATTTAAGTCTAACGCTATTAATTTTTAGAGCTTAATATTAAGAAGTAGCTAGTCGTTAAAAAATTTAAGCTAATTAAAATATAGAATATATAAGAACATCGTCGCGAGTATAGCGATAATTACTATCTTAATTTAAGTTATAAGAAGATAAGTATTATTAAGATATTTAATACGTAGTACTTTAATAACTATAACTCGATAGTTATATTTCTTTAAGACTACGATAATTTTATCGCCTTAATATCTTATATCGATTTTTATATAAATAAAGAAAAGATTCGTTAAGCTTTTATTTTCTTAGTAAATACTAAGAAGTAAATCTAGAGAAATATTAAAAATACGATATTATATAATATCGAGAGATTTATCTAAGAGAAATATAAGAGATAATATTTAAATTAAGTTTATAACTTAGCTATTAAGTCTTATAATATAGAATATTAATTAATTAAAGTAATTATAAGAGATATATAGTCGATAATTAGCTTTAATAATTATTTTATTATATTCTAATTATAGCGAGATCGCTATATAATTAATCTAGAATATATAAAAGATCTACGAGATAAAGTAATAGAGAAAATATCTTTAAAAGTTATAAAGGAGATTACTTAATCTATTATCTATACTATATTATTATAATAATATAAGTAAAGATTTATAAATTAAATTTATAGAGTTAAATTCTTCTAAGTTAAATCGAACTTTAATCGCTTACTATACGTTTTTAATCTACTTCTATTATTATAAAATTAATTTAATCTATATAATATATAGATATATATATTTAAAGAGAGACGCGCTAAGATTTAATTAGAAAGATATATTAAGTATAAAGAATTAATTTATAATAATTATCTATAAAAGATAGAGAAAGATTATATCTCTATAATAAGAAGTATTAAAATATCGAAAAGAAATAAAGATAATATATTAATTAGAAGTATGAATTCTATAATATCTTCTATCGTAGTAAAATCTTTCGAATAATAAAATAGCTATAGATATCGAACGACTTTAATTCGTTTAAATATATATTATTTAATATTTCTTCTATAGAGGCTTAATTAACTATAATAGTAGATTCTTCTCTTATAACGTTATTATAGTAATATATTATATTAATATAATAAGAATAATAAACTAAGTTATAATAGTATTCTCCGCTTACTAAGTAATAATTTAATATGAAATCGTAGAGAGTATATAACGTGGGATATTAAAGAGCTAAGTCGTATTCTTAACGATAATAGTTTTATTATTACTTAATTTCTTCGTAATATTCTTTATAGTATTCTCTATAGTATTCTTCGTATTTATCTATTATAGTTTCTTCTCTTATTTCTTAATATAGTAAGAATAATAGATTAAGTTATAATAATATTCTTCGCTTACTAAGTAATAATTTAATATAAAACTATAGAGAGTATATAACGTGAAATTTTAAAGAGTTAAGTCGTATTTTTAACGATAATAGTCTTATTATTATTTAATTTCTTCGTAGTATTCTTCGCATTTATCTATTATAGTTTCTTCTTTTATTTCTTCTTTTATAAAGTATTAAATTAAGTATTTAATTAAATAGCTAACTAAGTAGATAACTAATATAATCTAAAATCTTAAAAAGCTAAATTATATTCTTAACGATAGTAATTTTATTATCGCTTAATTTCTTCGTAATATTCTTCGTATTTATCTATTATAGTTTCTTCTTTTACTTTTTCTTTTATAGAGTATTAAATTAAGTAATTAATTAAGTAATTAACTAGGTAGATAACTAATATAATATAAGATTTTAAAGAGTTAAGCTATATTCTTAACGATAGTAATCTTATTATCGCTTAGTTTCTTTATAGTATTCTTTATAATATTCTCCGTAATATTCTTCGTAGTATTCTTTATATTTATCTATTATAATTTCTTCTCTTATTCTTTAATATAATAGAGATAATAAATTAAGTTATAATAATATTCTTTACTTATTAAATAATTAGTATATATAAAAGAATAAGGTAGGGCTGAACTAGAAAACCTTGAATTTGTATATGCAGCCAATTATAAATTCGTCAGGTCTACGCTTTTTGGTTAGACACCGCGGGTAAATAAATTAGCGTCCGCAACCATCAAAAATCTACAAAAATCTATGTGCAGAAGTCTTATACTCTGAAATAACCAGCTCCCTAAGGATGCTGTTACTTCATAATTTCGTAAATTATAGAGTTCAATATGCGCTTTCTAACGATGTAAAAATTATGAAGTTTGGCCTACTATTGGTGGATTAAATTGACATTCAAATATGATAATCACACCAGACGCGTCCGGGATCGGTGTGTAACCATTCTTCTTCCACCATTCTACCAATTCTACCAATTCTACCAATTCCACCAATATGAACACATTTACCCTCGGTACCCTCGCACTCAGTTAAACAAGAGGAGGATCTACAACAGGCGAATGCGGAGAACACTGCGGAGAAACCAAGCGGCAACAAGGCCCCAGCACCAAGAACACGGCTCAGCTCTCCAAGATCCCACGTCATATGCTCTCCACGGTTCCATATCAAATCATCACTCAGCAAGCGGAGAACACCACTACAACTTGGCCTGTCATCCCCACTGTATTAAGGAGTAAGAGGAGGAACTACAACAGGCAAATGCGGAGAACACTGCGGAGAACACTATGGAGAACACTGCGGAGAAACCAAGCGGCAACAAGGCCACCATCGTCAAGAACACGACTCAACTCTCCAGGATCCCACATCATATGCTCTCCACGGTTCCATATCAAATCATCACTCAGCAAGCGGAGAACACCACTACAACTTGGCCTGTCATCCCCACTACATTAAGGAGTAAGAGGAGGAAACTACAACAGGCAAATGCGGAGAACACTACGGAGAACACTACGGAGAACACTGCGGAGAAACCAAGCGGCAACAAGGCCACCATCGTCAAGAACACGGCTCAGCTCTCCAAGATCCCACATCATATACTCTCCACGGTTCTACATCAAATCATCACTCAGCAAGCGGAGAACACCACTGCAACTTGGCCTATCATCCCCACTGCATTAATATAATACATCACTGCGGCCTCTGCAGGAGAAACATCGGACGATGCATATTTGGACAAATTGAAACCATCCGATATCTATAGCTATTTCATTATTCGAAAAATTTCACTGCGGCAGAAGATATTGTGGGATTCACACCACTAATTGACACGTTGTCTCCATTTCTTTCCGGTATTTCGATACTTCTTGCCATAAGGACATGGCCTTTCTCTGTTTTTTATAGACAATTATTACGGATCAATCTTTCACACTTGATATACCTTCCTAATTAGGCCTTAGCGCGCCTCTCTCCGCACATATATATCTATATACCACATAGATTAAATCAATTTTATAGTGGTGAAAGTAGGTCAAAAACGCACAGCAAGCGATCTGAGTTCGATTTGACTTAGAAAAATCCAACTCCATGAATTTAATTCATAGGCCTTTACTTGTAATTTAATATAGAATTATAAAGAGTATATAACGTGGAATCTTAGAGAGCTAAGTCGTATTCTTAATATTAAAAATCTTGTTATCGCTTAATTTCTTTATAATATTCTTTATATTTATCTACTATATTAACTTCTCTTATACTATTTAAATAAATTAATATAAGATTATAAAGAGTATATTTATTATATTATTACTACTAATAACTATCTTCGTAATATTCTTTATAGTATTCTTTATATTCGTCTATTATAAATCTTTCTCTTATTTAATTAAATACGAGAGTATCGAGAATAAATATATTTATATTAATAAAATTAATATAATTAATAAAATAGTAAAAGAAGAATAATTATATAAATAGATAAAAGAATTATTATTCGATTTCGAACGCGTCTAATATAATTATTATATTTTTAAAAGCTTTTTTTTAATAATATTTAGAATCTAATACGCGTTAAAAGACTTTAAAATAAAATAATAAAAAATAAATAGAGAAGAAAGACGCGTTTTAAAAAATAGTATTATTAAGTTAAAAGATATTATCGCTAGCTTAAAAGAAGTATATAAAAGAAAATATATTCATTTAAGCTCTTTAAGAGTTTTTTAATATATTTATAAGTAGTAATAGATAGCTATTAAGCTTACTTATAATCTCGATTACTAATAATAATAAATTTATTAAGAAATAATTTAAAGATGTTAATAGAGGCTTTAAGAGATAAGTAATAGAGATATATATATCTAAAATATTAAGTAACCTTTAGACGAGGAATATCGAAGATGATTATATTTATATTAATAAAATTAATAGAATTAATAAAATAATAAAAGAAGAATAATTATATAAATAGATAAAAGAATTATTATTTAATCTCGAACGCGTCTAATATAACTATTATAACTACTATATTTAAATATCTATTTAATTTACTAATAGTAGATTAAACTTTATAATTTTTATAGCGTTAGAAAGCGTAAAGCGAGCTTTATAATTTAAGAAATTATAAAGTAACTATATATATTATAAGCTAAGTACTTTAAAGTATAAAACTTCTATATATAAATTTTTAATAAGAAAGATATAAGAGAGCTATCGGGCTAACTTAGCCGGTCTAATTAAAAAGCGTATAAAACTCGAATTTATAATTAACTATATATATAAATTTAAGATTTTTAAGCTTAGTTCTATCTTATTCTTTTATATATACTAATTAAGATATAGAGTAAAGACTATAAAAAATAAAAGAGCTTTCTACTCTAGATAAGACTCGCTTTAATAATAAGATAAGTAATTAAAAAAGTAATAATTAATAGTATACTAAGTCTAAAGAATAGTATATAAAGAGTTAATAAGATTAAAAGAAGAGTTTATTTTTATCGATACTATAAGATTAAAAGTTTAAGCGAATTAAATTTAAAGATAGCGACTCTTATATTAAATCTAAAACGCTTTTTACTAAGATATAATATTATAATTATAAATAACTAAGATATTATAAGAATTCGTCTAAATATTTAAATTATATTATAAATAACAAGTAAAGACCTATAAATTAAATTTATGAAGTTTAAATTTTTCTAAGTTAAATCGAATTTTAGTTCTAGTTCTAAGTTAAATCGAACTCTAATCTCTTACTATACATTTTTAACCTACTTTTACTACTATAAAATTAAATTAAATCTATATAGTATATAGATATATATATATGAAGAGAGACGCGCTAAGATTTAATTAGAAAGATATATCGAGTATAGAGAATTAATTTATAATAATTATCTATAAAAAATAGAGAAAGATTATATTCTTATAATAAGAAGTATTAAAATATTAGAAAGAAATAAAGATAATATATTAATTAGTAGTATAAATTTCATAATATCTTCTATCGTAGTAAAATCTTTCGAAAAATAAAATAGCTATAGATATCGAATAGTTTTAATTCGTTTAAATATATATTATTTGATATTTTACTATAATAGTAGATTCTTCTCTTATAACGTTATTATAGTAATATATTATATTAATATAATAGAAATAATAAATTAAGTTATAGTAGTATTCTTCGCTTACTAAGTAATAATTTAATATAGAATCGTAGAGAGTATATAATATAGAATCTTAAAGAGCTAAGTTATATTCTTAATAATAATAATTTTATTATCGCTTAATTTCTTCGTAATATTCTTTATAGTATTCTTTATAGTATTCTTCGTATTTATCTATTATAGTTTTTTCTCTTACTTCTTAATATAGTAGAGATAATAAATTAAGTTATAATAATATTCTCCGCTTACTAAATAACGATTTAATATGAAATTATAGAGAGTATATAACGTAGAATCTTAAAGAGCTAAGTCGTATTCTTAATATTAGAGATCTTATTACCGCTTAATTTCTTCGTAATATTCTCTATAGTATTCTTCGTAATATTCTCCGCATTTATCTATTATAGTTTCTTCTTTTACTTCTTCTCTTATAGAGTATTAAATTAAGTAACTAGCTAAATAACTAATTAAGTAAATAACTAATATAACGTGAAATCTTAGAGAATTAAGCTATATTCTTAACTATAATAATCTTATTATTACTTAGTTTCTCTATAGTATTCTTTACATTTATCTATTATAGTTTCTTCTTTTACTTCTTCTCTTATAGAGTATTAGATTAAGTAATTAACTAAATAGTTAACTAAGTAGATAATTAAATAATTAACTAATAATCTAACTAAGTAAATTATTAAGCTAATAAAATAGATAGTATTAACTAAACGATTAATCGAGTATCGCTAACTTAAGAGAAGTATATAAAGAAAAACGATAGCTATAAATCCGTTTAAGCTCTTTTTAAGAGTCTTTTAACGCGTTTATAAGTAGATAATATATAAATAGCGCGCGATATAGCTAGCGAGCCTTATTAAAGACTAAGTAGAATTTAAATAAGAGTTAAAAGATAAGCTAAAAGAATGTAAACTATCGAAAAGATTATTATTAAAGAAATCTAATAGTAAGTCTCGTAATAGAGAATCTTCTATATCGTCTTTCTCTCGTTTAGAAGCTTCTTCTTAATGATATTTAGAATCTAATACGCGTTAAAAGACTTCAAAATAGAATAATAAAAAACGAATTAAGAAGAAAGGCGCGTCTTAAGAGATAGTATTACTAAGTTAAAAGATATTATTACTAGCTTAAAAGAAGTATATAGAGAAAAAGAGAACATATTTATTCGAGCTCTTTTAAAGGATCTTTTAGCGCGTTTATAAGTAGTAGTAAATAGCTATTAAACTCGCTTATAGCCTCGATTATTAATAGTAACAAATTTATTAAGAGATAGTTTAAAGGCGTTAATAGAGACTCTAAGAGGCGAATAAAAGAAGTATATATACTTAAAGCGTTTAGTAACATTTCCGCGAGGAATATTAAGAACGATTATATTTATATTAATAGAATTAATAGATTAATAGAGTAGTAAAAGAATAATAATTATATAAATAGATGAAAGGATTATTATTATTCGATTTCGAACGCGTTTAATATAATTATAATATTTAAATATTAGTTTAATCTACTAATAGTAGACTAAACTTTATTATTTTTATAGCGTTAGAAAGTATAAAGTAAACTCTATAATTTAAGAAATTATAAAGTAACTATATTTATTATAAGCTAAGTATCTTAAAGTATAAGACTTCTATATATAAATTTTTAATGAGAAAACGCGAAAGAGCTATTAGATTAATTTAGTCGATCTAATTAAAGAGCGTAGTAATTCTAAATTAATAATTAGCTATATATATAAATTTAAGATTTTTAAGCTTAACTCTATCTTATTCTTTTATATATATTAATAAAGTATATAATTATAAATTAAATAAGAGAAAAGATAAAGTTTAATACTTATCGCTATAATATTAAGTACGCTATTAATTAAGCGATAATCTCGCTCTCTATTATTAAGAGACGAAATTACTATATTAAATAAAAAGCGTAAGATAACTACTCTAATAAATATCGATAGCGAGGAAATCTTCGTATTATAATCTTTTATTAAAGAGATATAGATTTCTAAATCTAAATATACGCTAATAATAATATATACTATCGACGATTATTATATACTCTTATATAAAAAGTATAATCTAGTCTTTAATCTCGCGAATAGTTAAGAAAAAAAGTAAGAGTAAAACTTAAAGATATATGCTATAAATATATAAGAATACAATCTTATTCTTAATTTCTCTTAAATCTATAATATCGATCTAAATATTTATTAACGTAAGTAATTTTAAATTTATCGCGATTTTTTTATAAGTAATAAAAAGTAAGTAGATATCGCAATAGTAGATATAGAGTAATTTACGTTATTAGTTAATATAGTAATTATATATAATTTAAAATAAGCGTTTATTATACTTTTATATTAGATTCTATTTAAAAATAGTAAGAATAATTATAATAAAGTTATACGATATAATATTACGTAGTTAGACGACTTTAGCGTATTTAAATAATTTAAAAATCTATTAAAAGTCTTTTTAGAAGAATTATTTAATAGTCTTAATATATATAATTAAATCGAGTATTCTATCGATCTACTATTTAGAAAGTTATTTAGGAATAATTTAATTTATAATATATTATATAACGAACTCATAGCGATTAAGAATTATTTAAATACTACATTTAAAAGAAAGTAGATTTAATTTTTTTAATTATTAAAAGTTTAATAAAATAATTATTAAGAATAATTACTTATTATTACTACTCTTAAAGATCTTAAAGAGATTTATATATATAAAGTACTTTATTAAAGTTAATATTTATAATATATATTATAGAATATAAATATAAAAGAAAGATAAGTAGAAAATTATCTTTTAAACTCGCTACGACTAATTCGAATATTAAATAATATCTTTTAATTTTATAAATACTTCTATAATCTTCTAAGCTTACGTAAATAAAATATTTAAGTTATATATTAATATCTTCTATATAATATACTTAAATAATATATTAATTTATTCTAAAATAAAAGAGTTATATTAAGAGTATATATATAAAGTACTATACGTATTATTAGAGTATCGACTCTATATAAAGTTATCGAAATATACTTTTAATCGCAATAAAGTTATCTTTCTAGAGTTCTTAATAAATTAATATGATATTTAAATAAAGTTATTACGTATTAAGGCTATTACTAAATAACTAAATTAAGTCTACTAAGAATATCTTAATCTTTCTAAGATTTATAGACTTTTATTAATAATTTATATAAGACTTTTTATAGATAGTTACGCCTTTAATAAATCTAACTTAAGAAATAAAGAAAAATAAGATTAGATTACTTTTCATATTTAATAAGAAAGTATATAAGACTTTTAAGATACTTAAGCGAGTATTTATTATCGTATTTATACTAAAATATTATAATTAAAAAATATCGCTTATTATAGAGATTAATACTTTTAATATAGATATAAAAGATATACTTAATTAACTAAGCGAGAATAGATAATAATACTTTATTACTTTTTTTAGCTATAAATTTAAAAGCGTTAAATCTCGCTAAAATATATATAATAAGAAGCTCTATACGATTATATTAGACTTGAAAAATTAAAGATATTACTTATAAGATAATAAATATTCTATTTATATAATCTTAGATTATAATAATTTACGTTATTTTATAATAATAAAAGAGTTTAATATAAAGTAGATTCGCTAAACTAAGAAATTAGCTATATTTAACTTTATAATTAAATATTATAAAAGAAAACTTAACTTTATAAATATATTATTAAAAAGATTTAATATTATTAAATTAAATAATAGCGAAAATAATAATAATAATTTTCTTTTTATCTTATAAAATAAGCTTCGTAATTAAAAATATTAATTTAATCTATAAAAATATAATAATATATCTACTATAATTAAACTTATAGCGTTAACGAAGTAATTAAATAATATTATTATTATAGATACTTAAATTATTAATTTAAATAAGAGAGTACTTAATAGATAAATATATATTCTAAATATTACGATATTATCTTAATTTTTAATTTATTAGATTTTAAAGTTAAAGAGATTTTATTTAAAGTTATAAAAATTAATAATAATATAACTACTTAAATTATAACTTAAAAACGCTTTTATTATAAATAAGAAGTAATATTAAAAATACGCTATTAAATAAGATAAGCTTTTGAAATAAAGAGTTAATAAGAATAAACTATTACGTTATAGCCTCGCAGTCTATATCTCTAACGATCTTACTGTAAAGAAAGAAATTCTTTATATAAATTATAATAACTTTAATATTAGATACTTTACTTATAAGCGTATTAAGAAGAGTATTAAATTTACATATTACTAGATAAATATAATAAGCGATATAATAGAGTATATTCGTATTTATCTCGATTATTAAAGAGTATAAATTTATTATTATAAGTCGTATAATAAGCTAACGTCGATCTCCTCAAATAGCGTAAATTTATTTTATATTATAATACTAGATTTTATTATAAATCTATTATCTATAAAGAATTTATATATTAATAAGATTTATAATATTATCTTAGTCTTAATAAATAAGCTAATTAAGTATATAATATATATAATAATTATAAAGAATTTAAAGATTAATAATCTTATTAATATTTTATAGCGAAAGTTTATATTACTACGCGATATAATATATAATTTAATTTTAAATTAAGACTCTCTATTTATAAGTAAGTTTTAGATAATATTATATTAATATCTAAATATAAAGCGTAGACTTAGTATTACGTTTTATTCTTAAATTAATAATTAAATTAAGAAATAAAATTAGATATTAGAATACTATCTATAAATATACTATAATTATAAATAAAATAATTAATCTAAGATCTTATTAATAGCGATATTTATATATAATAATAATATCTATATAAGTACTAGTAAGATCTTATAAGAGCTATTAATAAGATATATAGTAAATCTAAAAAATACTTCTAAAGATAGAATCTTAAAAAGAAAAGTATTACTTATTATAAAGCGAGTAGATTAATTATAAGAGATAAGATTATATCTAAAAGAATTATAGAAGCGAGCGTTAAAGTAATAAGTAAAGTATTATAATAGTAATTATAAAACTATAATCTTTAAAAAAAAAGTATTATTATAAAGTTTAAATATATATATCTTATAATTAAAGAAGAAACTAAATTATAAATAGATTAAATCTTTTAAAGTACTAGAGAAAATAAATATATAGGCTTATAAGCTAGACCTTTCGATTAGATATAGAAGAATTTATTTTATATTTTATATATCGCTATTAAAGTTATAATATTCATATAATAATAATTTAAAATTATAAATAGTTTTAATTAATAAAGAAGAAAAATAGAAGGTTAATAAGATATTAGATAAAAGAGTTTATAAAGGCGAGACTAAATACCTTATTAATTAAAAAGACTTCTTATCTTATAAAGCTTTATAGAAATTAATAAAATATCTTAAAAATACTAAAAGTATAATTAAGAACTTTAAGTGAGTAAAGAAATTATATAAATTAATATTTAAGATAAAGTTAAAGATATAATCGTTAAGAAGAATTAAAAAGTAAGAAAGATTAAGAAAGTAGTAATAGTAGAAAGTCTAGATAGATAAATAAGTTTATAATTAAAAAACTTAGCGAATATAATTAAAAAGTTTATAGATTAATTCTAAAGCGTTAAAGCGCTATATATAATAAGAAAAGTAATTATTAAGATTATATATATAATTATTACTATCTAATATTAATTTATTTATTCTCTTATATTAAAAAGTAACTTCTTATCTAAAAGACTTATTAAATAATAAAAAGATTTAATATAAGAGATAACGAAAGAAGTAGTAGAAGAAGCGACGAAGATAATAATATTACATCGAAATTTCTTAATATAATAAATTACTATATATATTAGCTATATAATCTAATATATATTAATTAAGATTTATATCGCTTTATATTTAAAGAATAATATAAATATTCTTATTAGAGTAAGTTATAGCGAGAATAATAGTCTAATAATAGAGAAATATTAAGTTTACGATATATATATAACTCTTATAAAAATATCGCTCGTACTTACGCTAATATAAGCTAGTAGAAGATATAATATAAATTCTACGAGAGTTATATACGAGAGTATATATATAATAATAATAAAAGAAGTTTAATATATATTAGCGTAATCTCTTAGTTATCTAATATCTCTTTTATTTATAAATAAGAATAGAAATAGTAATAAGAGAAGCTATTAAGCTTTCTTAGCTAAGTATATCTTTAAAGTAAAAATAAATACTTATTAATTATAGCGAAGAGTATAAGAATAACGACGATTATAAGTATTTAATAATCTATAGAATTATAAGAGCGAAGATTTAATATTACTATTAATATATTAATATACTTCTTATACTATTTATAAAATATTATAAAGTATTCTTCGAGATACTTATTATATATAAAGTTAATTTAAATAACTATAATTTTACTTAACTATTATTTTAACTAATATATATATTATACTATTACGATAATATATAACTCGCTATCGCGATATTATAATAGAAATAAATAAAGATAAGATAGTAGATATAAAGAAGAATTAGATACTTACTTATAATAGCGTTAATATTAATATTATTACTAAAAAGAATAAAAGTTAAATTAAAAGTAAGGCTTTTATACTTACTAGCGCGACGTTTATAATTATAATAATAGAATTATTATAATTATTAAAGTAATAATAATTATAATAGCGTATAATAATAATAATAATAGTATACTATAATAGAATAGTAATACGCTTATATTCTATTAATTAAGATAATAATATATAAAGTAATACTATCGCGATTTAGTATATAAATATAATAATATATTTAAGAAGATCTCGAGATAAGTAATTTAAATATATTATTATAGTATATATTAGTTTAAATTATATTTAAGCTAGTAATAAATAATATATATAAAGCTAATAAGTTTATAGTATTTAATTATAAAACGTAATAATAATAAGATTTAGAAGCTATATCTTTTAAGAGAGAATATAATTATAAGAGTAAAAGTACTTAAAGTAAATTAATAAGCTCGCTTACGTCGCTTACTAGGTTATAAATTACGTAATTAAAGCGAGTATTTAATATACTTGATAAAATCTTAAATACTTATAAGTCTTCTTTTCTCTTTTCTTTTTCTAGTTATTAGTTTATCTAGTAACTAATCTATTTATTCTATTAACTACGTATCTAGACCTCGTATTTATATAGCTACTACGTAGTTTTATTAAAAGAGATCTTACTATCTTATACTATCTTCGATAACGACTTTATTTAATAGTAGCTCTATTTACTATAATATAATAAACTTAATTATCTCTAATATTATTAAGTTTAAATCTATCGAAGTAAATCTTAAAGAAGAACTAGACTTATATAAACGAGTTTATATATTAAAGATAGAGAATAAATAAGTAGAGTTCTTATAGTAGACTATTTAATAACGTTAGAATAAGTAATTAAAGCTAAAATCTCATCTATCGAATTCTATTATATATTAATAATAGTAATTCTAAGTATTATAATAAGCTACTATACTTATATAAGCTCTTACTTTTTAATTTAATATTTCTTAATAATCTATATAAGTAGCTTCTATTACTATAGAGAAAAAAGATAAATATTAGAAACGTAAGAATAAGAAGCGTATTAATAAGAGAGTTAAATCTTAGCCTCTTATAGATTTATTTAATAAGACTCTTAATAGCTTCGATATACTTATTTTAATATATTAAGTCTTATAGAATAATAAGATAGATATAATCTAGATAGATCTAATAGTATAGTTTTCTATAGTATATAAAGAACTAAAGCGTCTCTATATTAAGATTATTAAGAAGTATTCGCTAAAGACTTTATAGTCTTAAGTATTTAATTAGTAGTAGAAAAGTATTTCGTAATTTACTTTTTAATCTATATAATAGATTTCATAGCTAATATTCGTTTATATAATATTTATATAGTAGTTTTAATCTATAATAAGCGATATATTACGAAATCTTTAGATTAATTTAAATTAAGATTCTTTATTATAGTAATCTTCGTAATAACTATCGTAGCTTTTCTCGTAATCTTATTTAACTTAGTTAATAGAGATAATTTTCGAGATTACTATAGTATAAGCTAAGAAGTATACTTATCTATTATCGAATATAATAGTAGTTAAGAAAGTCTTTTATATTAAAAGTATTATTTATAAGCTTGATAATACTATAATTATATTAAATAAAAAGTATACTTAAGTAAATTAGAGCTCTAATATAAACGTTATATCTATTAAAATTATTTATTATCTAAATCTATAGCTTTATTTACTAGAAGAGATTAGCTTTAAAGATCTATTTATATATATTATCGATTATTATAAAATCGTACTAGAATACTAAGTCTAACTTCGTCTAGTAGTCGAAGATATTATATGAGATATTCGTTATTTCGTAATATCGAAACTATCTTATATTACTACTATAGACGAGATCGAATATCTTAATCTAATCTTAAGAATATTATAGTTATATTCGATAAATATCGTTATATCTATTCGTCTATTAATAATATTTATTAGTAATAGAATTATTAATAAGATAATTCGATATATTATTAGTTCGAAGCTTATATTCTATAAGAATTATAATCTTTTTATATATTTAAAGTCTATTATAGTAAAGATCGAGACTATTAAATTCGATATTAATCTTTTCTTCTTTAAATCTTCGTTTAACGAGAGTAATAATATTAATAATATTAATAACTCGCTTTTTCGCTAAATTCTTAGTAGAATATAAAATTAACTAAATCTATATCTTTATTAAAAGCTTTATTATATCCTTTAATATTCTATAAGAATATTCTATCGAAGACTTCTATTATCTTAGAAGCCTTTTATAATAACTCTTTAATTATTATAGTAGATAGCTTATTTTCTATTAATATACTAGAATAATCTATTAACTCTTTTAATATATCTAACTTATCTTATTATTCGCGTATTTCTTAGATCGATATAGAAACTTCTATTAGTCTATCTATTAAATTAAATAAATCTTTCTATTTAAATAAGTTAATTCTACGTTTAAGTATTTTAACTAATATACTATCTATAACTCTAGAATACTAGATAGAGTTCGTAGAACTTACGTTTAAATTACTTATATCTACTAAAGTAACGAGACTTTAAATACTAGTATTATTATATTACTATCGTTATCTTAATAGTATAAACTTAATAGATCTACTATATATCGATCTTATTACGTATCGAGTTTATATTATCTCTAATATTAAATCTATCTCGAATATATACTAGAAGCGTTAATCTACTTATATTAAATAATAATTATATAAAATTATTTAATAAGATCTAGATAGAGATATTTATAAACTTATCGAAGCTATTAATAAAAGACTTTTATAATAGAATACTTAGATAGTCGTAATTAATAAGATTAATAATTCTATCTCGTAAGATAAATCTCGAATTACATTTAACTATTTAAGAATTAGAAAAGATTTATCTAGCACTTATATAGAGCTTAGCTTAAAGATATATAATAATCTTTTAAATTTACGCTATAAGAGTCTCTTTACTATTAATCTCAAGTATATATACTATATTATAGCATTATATCTCGAAGATCGCTACTATTTTATCTTTATTATATTAGTTATTAATTAGCTACAACTTACTCGAATATAATAAGATTCGAAGTTAGTAGATTTTATTATAATAGAGTTAGAGTATCGAGCGTTCGAAGTCTTATTACCTTTATACTATAAGTCGTTATTCTTATACTTAGTAAATTACGAGTATTTATCTATACTAACTTTCTATATAGATAATTTATTTAAAGACTTTAATAGCTTTTAGAAATAATATAACTTTCTATAATATTATTTCTTACTATAAATTAAGTAAATTCGCTTAAGATTATTCTTTAAAAAGCTTTAGCTATTCGCCGAGTAAATTAAGGCCCTTAAAGTTATTTATTATATCGATAGTTTTATATCGATATTAGACGATCGAATTAAGAAAATTATTATATAGTCTATTTTCTTAGATTAATCTAGAGTTTAAGTATTTCTTAAAGTTATCGATATTACTCGCCGTTAAATAAAGAACTTCGCGAAGATTATAAAATTACTTATAAAGCTTACTAGTAAGATAGAGTAGAGATAAATATTATTAAAGTAGCTATTATTCGAAATCTTAAAAATTAAATATACTATATAAGTAAGTATATATAATATTAATCTCAATTTAGTCGTTTATCTATATATCGATATATTAGATTTTATAGAAGATCTCGTCGTTACGTAATTTTAATAAGTAGAGTCTATAAAAGCCTTCGATAATAGCGATATATTTATAAAGGTATCTATTATCTATAACTTTATAATGTTTATACTTATACGCCGTAAGTATTCTACGTATAAGCGAGAGCTCTACGTTATTATAGAGTTTATTAGAAAATATAATTATCTATATAAGTACTCTTACTATATCGCTATTATATATACTAATTATAAGCTATTTATCTATTTTCTAAAGTTTAATATTTATAAGAATTTTTATAATTATTAGATAGATTAGCTAAGACGTCTTAATCTTAAGATTAAATTTATATTAGATTATCGTAATAATATAGTAGATACGCTATTAAGAACTTTATTTATCGAGATAAACTATAATTAAATTTTATAGATAATGAAAGTCTATAATAGACTCGAGTAAGAAGGTTCTAGCTAAATATAAAAGAATAATAAGAGAAGATATAAAGTCTTTCTTAGCTTTCTATTTAGTACTAAGAAAGATAAAGTCGTTATTAACGATATAATCTATAATATTTTAGTCTTTACGTCTTTTACTATTATAGTATTATCTTAAAATAAAGTCTATTATAACTTCTTATAATATAAGAAGATCTATAGTTTACTCTTAGATCGATACGAAGATAATCTATCTAATATACTTTTACGTAAAGTATTTAATTATCGTATTTATAATAATATCTTATAAATCTATAAAAATAACTCTAAGATCTATCTCCTCTATATTTCGAAATACTTATAAAAGTATATAATTATAGTAGATATTAGATTAAAATAGATACTATAGCTTAACTTCGTAATCTTTACTATTAATTAAAATAAACTTAGAATATCGAGCGCTATATTAAAGACTACTTAATATACGCGTAATATAGTTCTAGTATACGATTATAACTACTATATTTTATTATAATTATATATCTATTTTAATTAATAGAAATAGACTTTATAGACTCTCTTAATACTATAGTAGTAGATAATAGATTTATTCTTAACTTAAGCTACTATATATCGCGCTTTAAAATATCTTTTATTTATAAGAATAATAATATTAAGAATATTATCCGATACTTAAAGTTATTCTTTATTATATATCGAAAATCTTATATCTTTTATCTCGATAGAGATTAATACTTTAATTATAATAAACTTTATAATTTTCTATAATATAAGAGTATAGTTATAAATTATAGTTTATTAGCGTTATATAAGTTTATCGAAATAATCGAGATTATAAATAGAATATTAAAATTAATTATTCGTAAACTTAATAGAAAGTAGAATATTAATTTAATAGATATTAATAGCTTAGTTAACTTACGAGTTATTAACTACTTAAAAGTATTATCTAAAGATATTATACTAGATTCTCTATTAGAGATATTAGCGATTATCGTTATATTAAAGACTTTATTAAATTATAATATCTATATATAAACTACTTAGCTATAAGATCTCGATTATAATAAGAAGATTTAAATCTATCTAAGATATTATATAGAGATATATAACGTTATATAAATAGTAGCTTAATAATAGAATAAAGATATAATTACTCGTTATAATAAGAGTATTAAATAGATAATATACTATATAAGCGAACTCGCTATACTCTATTAGAAGAAAGTCGATAAGCTATAATCTCGTTAACGTAGATTATTTAAAATTTTAGACTATAAAGAATCTTACGAATAAAGCTTTATACTAAGATAGCTTAATAATAAACGTATTGAAAATATATTTTATAGAGATTATTTAAAGATCTATATACCTCGAATAGATTACTTAATAGCGAATTTCTCTTTATCTCTCTTACTATAATAGTAGAATATTAGAAAGTCTTATAAAAGACTTTCTATTATCTAGAATCGTCTTATAAATAGAAGTATTAGATTAATACGATTATTATTATTATACTATACTATGATATATATTATATAATCTGCGATAGACTTTAAAAGCATTCTTTACTATGGTTGTTTGCTTTCTGCTACCTTTGCTTTCTACTACCATTACTTACGAATAGCTTTAGTCGCTAAGGCTCTATGCTTGTTTGTATGGGAGTAGTTATCAGGCGTGAAAGCCAGTCCATATGTAGTATAGCTTAGCTTGGTGGGGTATACCCTGCTGCAGCATCCTTCCATAGAATTCATCATCCTTGCCACCCACACCAGACTGGTTACCATTACACGACTCGTCCATGAAGCTGCAGCCAAGCAAATAGTATAAGGCCTAATAGTTACTTAATGGCGTTAGGGTGGACTCGAAATCTAGCCGCATGTAGGCAAAATGTGGTCTTCAAAATCTTTGCGGAACCTATCTACTACTTCAGGCCTGAGGGGTTACCAGGGTACAAAACCCTCTACCACACAATTCGCCAGATGGAAGCTTGAGAGCCTCAGTCATTTTGACACCTTTTGGCCCCAGCGTAGAGTCACCTTGGATGATTTTCTACAGGATTGAAGACCATTGACCTTAGAACATACTGCATGTTTCTGCGGGCAAAGTAAGGATACGGTACTCTAGAGTACCTAAACATTCATGCAATAGGGATGACTAGCCGAGGGATCGGAAGATCGTTCCTCCGCTCCGAGGCACCATCCACCGTGATTCCGTGATTGGCCAATGGGCTCGGTATCTGATTGTCTCGAGGGTATCCTTTTGTCCGCTTACAAATCCATTCAGTCAAAGGGCAGTAAGAAGCGTGGCAATGGGTATGGGTATCTATCTGATCTTCTCATTCCAACACTTCACAACTTTCTCCTGAAAAAAAGAAAAAAAGAAAAAAAAAGAAGATGTGGGCTGTGAGCTTCGACAAGGCTTTGTCCTTCCAAACTATCACTGGCCCACCGCATCAACCGTGACTCTTCCACGATGAAGCACTACACCATGTCAACTCATCTTCATTCTTCATGAGGACCAAGCCCAGGCATGGCCCACCCTTACAGCATGGCCGTCAAGGCTCTCCCAGCACATGTCGACACCGTCATCGTCGGCAACGGCCCCTCCGCCCTCATCCTATCCTTCATCCTCCACGGCAACACACCCTTCTACAACCCCACCAGTCCCCATCCAGATCCTATCCTGCACAAGAAGCTCTCAGAGTCGCCCTGCCTCCTCGATGTTGATGTGTACGACCTCACCGCTCACTTTGCAGCTTCGCGTCTCTTCAACTCATCCCAAGCCCTTCCCATCAATGTCCTCCTCGATACCTTGATCCGCCCTTTGGCCGATACAGTTCCTGAGGAATACAACACATGTTTGGAATGGAGGCTTGAGCCGGGGAAGAAGGTGCCACATGTGGTTTTGGGCGACACTGCCCAAGTTGGTGGGCAATGGGCAGACAATCCGGTATCCGCGAGCTGGGACATTGGAGCGTTGAGCTACGCTGAGATGCTGTCACTCCCAGGCTATAGCTTCGAGGAGCACTACAAAAAGACAAGAGATGGAGCGGTACCAAAATTCCACCGACCAACGCGACGAGAGGTCGCCGGATATCTTGCGGCATATTCTGAAGAGACTGGGATTCAGGATTCGGTCTACACCAATGTGGAAGTGGGAACCATTCGCAGACTTCACGCTGGCTTCCACGTCGGGTCGCACAACATCACATGCAGACATCTCGTCCTGGCCTCCGGCATCTTCTCCAATTTGATCCCTCCACGCCCGTCCTTACTTCCACTGCACGCCGTGCCTAGGCCCAATGTCTTGAGTGATGTACCATTGCTCGTCGTCGGCTCGGGTTTCACCGCTGCCGACGTCATCATCTCCACCCCGGCTAATCGCAAGATCATCCACATCTTCAAATGGGATCCTGAGAATCGTCCCTCGCCCCTCCGAGCATGTCACCCACGCGCATACCCTGAGTACGCGGGTGTCTACAGGCGCATGAAGCTAGCTGCAAAACAAGTCTTAGGCGGCAGCGGTAATAGCTCTCCGTTAAGGAGAAGAAAATCCAATCCCTTCTTCGCGGAGCGTGATTGGGACAACTTCTACGAGGGACTACCAAATACCTACATCAAGGACGTTGCGGTATCTGGCGAAACTGCATATGTCAGCCTAGAAATAGGAGACGGAACGATGCTACAAAGACAGATCTCCAATATGGAATATGTGATTGGAAGGCGAGGGTCTTTGAACTACCTCGACAACAGCCTTGCAAGGGAAGTCCTGGGTACGCTTGATGAAACAATGAATCCTCGACCCGCCATCTCCGGCCCTACCTTGAGGTCTAGAGCCGAGAAGAGCTTGGAACTCGCCCCGGGTGTTTTTGCCATCGGAAGCTTGACTGGGGACTCGCTGATACGATTCGCGTACGGTGGCTGTGTCTTTGCTGCGCGAGAGATCATGAGACGCACGGACTCTACCGCTGCCACCATTGGCAGTGCCGTACATTCTCCCTCAGAGGCCCCTTCGATCCCCACTGTTCCTCTAGGAGATCAGCCTGAAACGGGGCACTTAGACATCGTCTCCACCAATGGCCATTCTGATCTTCACCTACATAGAGCTATGCGCTCGTTATCGACAGACCGAGAGATTTCGGTATGCGAGCTGTGGAGGGAGTCGGGCTGGTGGGCAGGTGGCTGCACCTTGTCCTGATTGTTAGCCATTTCCTGTCTCTTGCCTTCCGTTCTCGATTATAACTCAGAGCACTCTTTGGGGTGAACGACATATACGCAGCGGAATTTCGACATCACACAAATCTAAAGTATATATTCATGTCAATATATTTTTATCACGCTTGTTTCGGACTGGGTGTCCCTCATGGATACCAGCCCCTAAAAAGGAGCGCCGACGACACTGTCACGTCATGTTACACACGATCTGTTTTAGCGATATGTTATTGCAGAGGATGGGAACGGCTGAGAGTTTCGAGAATATGTCATCTGTCTGCCGTGCCCACTCGTGATTGCTGTGCCTGCGACCTTCTGCAAGGTCCGAGCAAGATATTCACTACCCTTCGCCTTTTCCCGCAGTCTCTTCACAGTCCTTACATTAACTTTCAATTCATCCTCTCCCGACAAGCCCCATTTTACCAAACCATCCCCCCTTTCCATCTCAGAAGCAAAATGAAGCGTCCAACGTTTACGATGATCCACGATCGACGTCATCCCCTGCTTCTCCTTCTATTCAATCTTTCTAAAGGCTTCATCCCATGCCAGCTCATTCGCCGGCCTTGGCCTCACTCTCCGCTTTCTCCGGTTGAATTAGACCTTTCCTCAAAGTCAGCACATGGGTCAAGCTCTGCTTCGAACTCTCTATAAGCACCTTTTCCTTCGGGCTCCCAAAGTATCCCCCGCCCTCTCTCTCTTCCTGCCAAACGATACCCAACCCTTTCTCAGTCTCCCCTGCCATCTCCCTCTCCCTCTCCTCATCATCCAACTCAAAGCACGAACAAAGGCCCCCAAGAATGCTTCCAGCCCCTTTGACGAGCGACACAAATACATACCACGGCCGTCGACCTTGTATACACGACGCAAGAAATGTCGCCAGGAGGACAAAGAGCAAGACCCTGAGCGCAATGCCTATCCAGCCGAGGAGGATGAACTGCAAGATAGCAGAGTCCGACCAGCATTTTTCGAGGTACCGGAGCTCTCCGCCCTCTTGGCGAAAAGCTTCTTCAATGCACGCGGTGCTGTGGAAAATGTTGGATACGAAGCCGGCGGCGTTGTCCGTGGGAAGGGGTGACGTCGTGGGCTGCGTGCGTGACATTGTTGCTGTTGGTGATGGAGCTTTGTTCAAGGGAGATGATGCTGGCTGTTGGATGAGGTCCTGTCACGTATTGGTTTGGAGGAAGATAACAAGCGTTTTGCTGTTGCACCCAAAAAACAATTACGTCCTCGAAGTGTGGGAATTTGGTGTTCATAAGTTCGAAAGTCTTGAAATACTCTTTGGAGCTTCTTCCGTGATGGAGCTCTGGGGGTCTGCCCATTTGAGAAGGTTTGAGGAACCGAGCGACCGGGGCGTACCAGCCAACGCCAGGATTTTCCCCATCCAACTCGTATGTCCCATGGTATTGGTTCCACAAACTAAAACACCTGCATTATCCGCTCTCAAAGTCTCCAGTCTTCACACCACTCTACCTGACCCTCGTAGCCACCACCCCAATCACAGCGCCACATCGAAACCCTCCGCCCAAGCTCCCTCTCCCCACTTCAATCACAGCGAAAGCGTCCCATAACTCCTGCTCTCCAAAACCTCATACCTCATCCCGATCTCCCTCGGCTTCACCTCCCCCGTCACCAACCCCTGCTCCTCCTCCTGTCCCCGCCCCTCCTCCTCAGCAACCCCCACTCTCAGCACTCTTCGCCTCCCCCTCCTCTCCGCCTTCAACCTCGCGATCCCCTCCCGACTCATCATGCAGTAGGCACACGCGCCAGCGCAGAGAAAGGCGTGGTAGACGAGCAGGACCAGCAGGCAAGCGGCGCCGCCGACGGCGCAGACGACGATGAAGGCGAATTGGGTGAAGAGCCAGATGGTGTGGAGGCAGTCGAGGAATTCGGAGGGTTCGAGCATGGCTTTGCTGGGTGGGGATGAGATGGGATGGGATGGGCTGATATGGGAGCGACGGCAAAAATGCCAAACAAAGGTCGATGGAGTGGTGCAGAGAATGTTGGTCCGCTGATGAGAGAGGACAGTCTTGTTGCGAGGTGGAGTGAGTGTGGGCGGCTGGGTCTGGAATTGCGGAATGTATGTATATGGAGGGAGAGAAAGAGAGAGAGAAAAGGCTTCTTCGTTGGAGGAAAACTCAAGTCTGAATTTTGGAAGAGTAGGTGGGTAAAGTTCCCTCGAGTCAGACCTTGGCCGCAAAAGAGCCAAGGAGCTGGGGCTTCTGAACCATGGTATTGGGAAAGGCAGAGATAGCACGCATACGATGGAGTAGAGAGTGATGTCCTCGGCGGTCGGACTGCTTACGCTGACAGCGGATGAGGGTATGGTAGATCTAGCAGATAGTACTTTTTGTGATGTAATTGAATGAAGTACCATTTCAATTGAGGGTAGAGTAAGGAGGACAAGTAGAAGGCCATCGAGGAAGTTTGCGAGTCGATTTTATCAAGCCTCTTCTGTCGCCATCAAAGCAAGCGACGCTGTAGAGTCAGTCAGTCTTGTATGTGTTGCAAAAGCAAAAAAAAAATGACGCAAAAGCATGAATCGACCACGGTGCCTTTGAAAATGTTAGAAAGGCAGAAATCATTAACGAAGATAATACTTACGATTCGAACGCACAAATCTTTGGTGCCGAAAACCAACGCCTTAACCATTAGGCCACGCGGCCGTTCGTTATTTCGCTCTCAGAGCTTAATTTAAAAACTTAGAATAATATATATACTATTCATGTTTAAAAAGAACTTTTATCTAATCTTTCACGTATTAAATATATAGAATAACTCTTATTAACTTTTCTATCTTTATAACTATACTCTTCTATTTTCTTTTTTATATCTAAGATTATATTATATAAATTATATTCTAGCGTAATTCTCTATTAAATAAACTTTAATTCGATTCTTTATTTTTAAATTCTTATTAGAATATATATATAAGATAAATAATTAATAAATACTTTTTTATATTAAATAGCTTATCGAAGATCTTAATTTAATACTTATTATAACTTTAAGTTCTTTATTTAATTAATATATATAAAAGAATAAGATAGAGTTAAATTAAAAAATCTTATTAATATATAAAGAATATAAAAGAATAAGATAAACTAAGTTAGAAAATTTTAAATTTGATTAATTTACGCTTTTTAATTAAATATTAAAAGTAAATGAATTAATATTTATAACTATTAAAATATTCTTTTTCTACTTTTAACTATTTCTTAAATTTAATAATCTTCTATTAAAGTTTATTAGTTTTTTTTAAATTATAGTCTATAGCTTACGCTTTTTAATAGTAATAAAATTATAAAATTTAATTTTATAATAATTTAAAGATATAGAATCTAAATATTACTTATTAAAGTTCGCTTATTAAATTTACTCGATAGTTTTAAATAAAAAAAATTAATATATATTATTTAAATTTAATAAAACTTTTTTATTTTCTATTATATTACTCGTATTATTTAGAAGTAAGCTATCTCGCTTAATAGCGCCGAGAGAGTAAATTAATTAAACTACTTAGTTCTCCGCGAAAATTATAGTTTGACTGGTTAACTCTCCCGGCGCTATTAAGCGAGGTAGCTCACTTCTGAATAGTACGAGTATGAGATGCCTTAGGGGTACTCATAGGGCTACTAGCGTAGGCTTGGCACCGCACATATCTGTCCTGCAGGCACATAGAATAATCAACAACTTTACACCACACACATATATGAGTCAAACCATAATGATTCCTTAACAATTGGTAGCAACACCTTAAGATTTGTTAAGGAATCATTATGGTTTGACTCATATATGTGTGTGGTGTAAAGTTGTTGCATATATGAGTCAAACCATAATGATTCCTTAACAATTGTCAACGCTCCAAGCCAGCCCTCACATACACTCGTTGGTCATCGAGTACCATTTGACCAAAACCCCACGTCCAAATCGATCCTTTCGATAGGCCTATCGATATCATCATGCCTCATCCTACCCCAAGAGAACAGCAGCAGGAACAGCCAGCCAGCCAATCAGACAATACCCCACTCGCCTCGCTTCAGAAACAAATGACACAAATGATGGAAATGATGAGATCCATGTGTATAAGACTGGAAGCATTGGAAGCTCGATCTAGGCCTACTCAGCCAGCCGCTCAGTCAGCACTACCTACCCTATCAGCTCAGCAATCCACTCAGCAAGTCACTCAGCTAGCCACGCAGTCTGATACTCTACAAGAGGAGGAGCAAGAGGAGGAACTGCAGCAGGCAAATGCGGAGAACACTGCGGAGAAAGCAAGCGACAACAAGGCCACCATCAGCAAGAACACGGCTCAGTTCTCCACAATCCCACGTCATATGCTCTCCACGGTTCCACGTCAAATCGCCACTCAGCAGGCGGAGAACGACACTACAATTTGGCCTGCTATCTCTGCAAGCCTGGGCAATATCACATTGTGGTATATCACTGCAATGACGACACAAGAGGAGGATCTACTGCGACGATCACAGCCAATTGGGCCTCTGCAGGAGGACATCGGACGATGCATATTTGGACGAATTGAAACCGTCTGATGTCTTGCTCTGATAGCTATTTCGAAAGGTTTCACTGCGGCAGGAGAACTCGTGGGATTCACACCACTAACTGGCCTGGTGTCTCCATTCCTTTCCAGCATTTCGAAAACTCACACATGCATGCATACTTTTTGCCATGAGGACAGGGCATTTCTCTGGTTTTTGTGGGCAATTGTCATGAGATGCCTCAGGGATACTCATAGGGCCACTAGCGTAGGCTTGGCACCGCACATATCTGCCCTGCAGGCACATAGAATAATCAACAACTTTTACATCACATACATATATGAGTCAAACCATAATGATTCCTTAATATATTAATTAGGTTTTTTTTAAATTATAGAGTATAGATTAGATATTCTATTAATCTATAAAAATTAAAAATTAATCTTATTATTATTTAGAAAAAAAGAATTTAAAGATCGCTTATTAAAGTTTACTTATTAAATTTACTCGATAGCTTTATTTTAAAAAAATAGATTATAAAATTAATTTATAGACTTAAACTTATTAGTATATACGAGTAAAGGCCTATGAATTAAATTCATAACCATTTTTTTTGATCAGGGCTGTCGAGTAAATTTTAATAAGCGATCTTTAATAAGCGATATCTAAATTTCTTATCTCTAAATATCTATAAGACTAAATTTAGTAATTCTTTTTTTATCTAAAAGTCTATATTACGTTCTATAATTTAAATAAAGAATTTTAAAAATTTAATAGAAAATAAAAAAGTTATTTTAAAATTAAATAATATATATCTAATTAGAGCTATTCGACTGTCGAGCGAACTTTAATAAGCGATATTTAAATTTCTTACGCTTTAATACTTATAAGATTAAACTTAGAAATTCTTTTTTTATCTAAAAGCCTATATTTTATTCTATAATTTAAAAAAGAAATCTTAAAAATTTAATAGAAAATAAAAAAGTTATTCTATATGTTAATAACGTATATCTATTTTTTTAATAAGAAAGCTCGAGAGAGCTAGCGAGCTAACTTAGTCGGTCTAATTAAAGAGCGTAGCGAACTTAAATTTATAATTAACTATATATATAAATTTAAGATTTTATAGCTTAGCTCTATCTTATTTTATTATATATACTAATTACGAGTAAATAAATTAACGTTCGTAATTATTAAAATCTCTTTCTCTACTTTTAATTCTTTAATAATAATATTATTTTCTAATTAAACTTTCTAATTTTTCTTTTAAATTATAAAGCGTAACTTACGTATTTTAATAATTCTAAAACTTTAAAATTTAATCTTATAATTATTTAAAGATAAGAATTTAAAATATTATTTATTAAATTTCTCGATGATCGTAGTCTTAATTAAAAGAATAGATATATATTCTTTAATTTTAGAATAACTTTTTTTTCTATTAAAGTTTCTTAACTATTCTACTAAATTATAAAGAGTAATTTATACTTCTTAATAGTAAAAAGAATATAAAAATTAATCTTATTATTCTTTAAAGATAAAGAATTTAAATATCGCTTATTAAAGTTCGCTTATTAAATTTATTTAATAGCTTCTATTAATAAAATAGATATATATTATTTAAATTTCATATAATCTTTATTAATCTCTATTAAAATTTTATAGTTATTTTTTTTTAAATTATAGAGTTTAATTTATACTATTTAATTTTAAAATTAAGACGAGATAAGAATTTCGAGAAAGCTCGTTTTCTCGCTTCGAAATCTCATCGAAGTTCTCTTATTTTATTATATAGCGTACTCTCTAATTAAGAAATAACTATATTAGAAATTTTTAATTTTAATTTTATTTAAATTAACTAATTAAGTTAATTAAATATATTTATTTATTTATTTATAAAGATAAATATAAGATAGAAAATAAAATAATAAATATAAAATAATAAGACTACTAGCTAAATAAATAAATAAAGTTTAAAGCTATTTATAAAGATAGCGATATACGTAAAGAAAGTATAGATTTTTACTTTAATACGAGTAATTATCTAGAATTTCCTCTATAAGAAAATTACTTACGAAGTAATCTATAATTATTCTTTATAGTTTAAATAAATACGTATATAAATAATTAAATAATTAAATAATAGATTTATTATAATTAAGAAATATAAGTAATTAAGAAGAGAAGAAAAGAAATTTAATAGAGAATTTTTTTATAGAAGATTTTTATATAGATAATTTATTAGAGAAAATAATAATATAATATACTATCAAATCTTTATAATAAGCTTCTAAAAATATTTAAAAATAATTAATAAGAATTAAATAATAATAAATCGATAAAGATATAGATAGAAAAAATCTATTTAATATTAGAAAAAAATCTCTTTTTATAATAAGAGGAATAAGAATAAGAAGTAAAAAATAGAAGGAAGATTGTCTATCTCAGGCTCTTTCAATATGGCAGTCTCGGCTATATTGCTATATGTGTGCTCCGCCCCACTAGCCCCCATTCGAGCTGTGGCGATTTGTATCTCGGCGCTAACCTGTGAGTGGCGGAAATCCCATGCACGCAGCCGCTGTCGTTCAACTCCGCCCGCTTGTGAGGTTTGCTCTCTGATACATACTTTACTTGTTTGTTATCCAGCAGTGCTCGCTAATCCACAGGCTCCGAAAGACTGTTTCATGAGATTCCTAGGCATCTAAGCCTCACTATGTTCTGTAATTGGGCCTTCGTTCATAGCAGCTGCGCCACCCTAATTCAGCCTTGTCTGACATTTTTGCTTGCAATAAATTTCGCGGACCTGGCCCAGCTGGGGAACTCTTTTCATTAGGCATGACTCCAATACCTAATGGTCTTTCGATTGGGGATTACCAGGAACGCTTGAGTCGCTACAAGGACGCTGAAAATGAGAAGAATGCGATGATCAGTGTAAGCTGCCATAAAACCCTGGTTTTCTTTGTTCAGCTTACCAAGTGTGATGGTAGGAGCTCATCGAAAATCTGGACGAAGCTCGATCAGAATACAGACAAACGACTTTAGATCTGGAGAGTGAGCGTGTTGGGCGCCGCAGACTACAAGATCGTGTAGCGGAGCTTGAGACCTTGACGGTAACTTTTTCTCAATACAAAATCAACTTATGCTGACGAATAATCAAGCGTTCGCAGAATGGTCGAGGTTTTGTGGTGGTGTTGATTGATGCCGATGCTGATGATTACATCGTGGGCTGCCTCTTCCTATGTCTCACACGATAATGCTTCAGAGAGAGCCTGGCTAACAGCTTGATTCGATCCAGTTCCAGCAGAGGTTTTTGAACAGGAACGAGGCAGGTGGTAGGGATGCCGCGGATGAGTTGCAAGCCAGAGTCAAGGATTACTTGAGAACAATTCAAATTGATGTTGAGAACACTGACATCGTCGTTCGAGCGTATGCAGATGTTAAGAGTCTGCACGGAGCCTGCATTAAGAACGGTAAGATGAAGAGCGGTGCCAGTCTAAGCCTGTTTGTCCATGGCTTCAACCAGCGCCAAGGTTTGTTTGACTTTGTCGACGTTGGTCCTGGAAAGGAAAGCGCTGATAACAAGCTTCGAGGTATGTGCGCACCAGAAGAATTAGGTGTACGCTGAGCTGATGAAATTTCACAGAGTGTCTCGATTTCTTTATTGGTAATTGGCAATGCAAGCACATCATATTTGGCGCTTGCCACGACTCTGGTTATGCTCCGTACCTCGGCAGGTTTGCGGCCGAAGTTTCCGTCCGTGATCGCATCACCTTGTTGCAAGGTGTTGCTGTCCATCCAAGAATCGCTGCGTTGGGCTTCCGGAGAATTCTCAAGCTTGACCAGGTCTTCAATCCATACATGCTATCCACCGTTCCAGTTTCATCCTCTAAGTCGTCGCCGCCAGCGCGAGCAACTTCGTCGACCTTGCCGACTCGGCCTCTAAAAGCAGCAACGGGTTTCTCCAACGCTGCTGCACTGTCCCACAGGCTTGGGCCTGTCATACGCAACGAAAATAGAAAGCGTATTGACAAGATGTTGGATGTCGACATCACTTCTCCATACCTAGGCATTGTTCGCCAGACAAAGTTGTGTCCATGGTTTTACCTGCGTGGCAGGTGTGAAGGGTGCGATGGAAACCATCGCGTTCCTCCTCTCAATGCTAGAGAGAGTGACTACCTGTGGTATCATGCTCGCTATGGACTTTGCCACAAGATTCGTAAAGGCAAGGACTGCGATGATCCGAGGTGCGTCTACGGACATGAGGAAGGTAATCGGATTGGCTCTGGAAAGGTTTCAGGCTAGTGAAGGCTTCTGCTTCTCGAAGGGTTTACTCGGGCTCTCAATTTTTCAAACAGTTGCCTTGAAGCGGTCCAGAGTGAGGCTATAAACACAGTCTGCGGTTGGTTCAAATGTTAACCGTTCAACTGGTTACTGGATTGGTTCAACTTAGAGTTCAGACTAAACTAACTTATCAAAAATGATAAATCCTGCAGCGATTATTAGAGTAACATAGACCTCTAATAGCTCATAGACGGTTTATGAAAATTGATATTCGATCTGCAAGCATTATTATCCAATTTTCACTATTCTCTTTAATTGATATTCTAATAATAGTATTAGTTTTAGATGTAGATTCCGTCCATCTATAATTGTAATCTATCGATAGTACTAGTACTGCCTTAATACGGTGTGAGCATTTGCAGGCACGCCCGTAAGGTACCTGATGCGCATGCATGGCATGAAAGCGGTCATCCGATCTACGATGATAGGTGTCATATAACTTCCGATCAATACTCTAGCAGCGCGGATTGTCCGCAGATGTAAAGAGCCTTTGGCTACCTTAGTTATTGGGTGTCCGGAACACCGAAAGAGTTGTATTCATCCTTCTTCATACTTGAATGACGGCTCATCTATTTCTCTCGGGGGCTCCCCTTGGTATCATAGCTAACTTATGCATTAACATCTTGACTGGACCATATCGCGAAGAAGACTATTTCTGTATCGTTCACTAGCTGGCCCACCAACGAAAGCCTCCCAACAGCGCTATAGAAAGCAGTTCAGTGGCCCTCTGGTGCCAAGCGGCACATCCACAATCCAGCTCTTAGCGTCATGGACATGAGTCCCTACACACTTGTCGAAGGTGCAAAACGATATGAGAAGGATGATGAGATATGTAGGTCCTACGCTCTACCACAGACGACGCCGACGACAAAGGAGCGGCTAGCTGGACCAGATGGTCTAGCTCGCAACAATGCTCAAAGAAGGTCTCCACCACAGGCCAGACTTTGATCATGATTCCCACGGCGGTTCTGTCTTGATATGAGCCGTCTTCTACACTCTTCATGATTCTCCCATTGAATACTCTTCGAGCCACACGAGAACTTGAAGACGAAGTATCTCGACGCTCGGCAAAAGCTCGAATCAAACAGCTCAAGAGGTGGTTTATATCCAGGAACACTATCGTACCGCAACAACTCCAGATATCCTGGTATTCCACGATGAGCGCTAACTCACGTTTTTGGTAAAATCTGGGTGTCATTGTCGCTAGAGGAGGGGTCGGTCATCGGAGCAGTAATGTTGTAAAATGCTTGTGTTACGGTTTCGGTCCTTAGACGGAGTACCAGTAGATATATGTCTGGGTCATACTATTCTATTACTTACCACCTCTGCCGCTCACACCTCACATCAATAACATTCCGTGCCCATTCCAAGGTTCTGATCAGATCAACACCACTCCTCACGCATCCATAATCTTGATCCGCATGTACTCCACGGCTTTTATTCCAGAAACTCCCAGGCACCACGTATCCCCAACATCCTCCCAGTATTCTGCAGCGTTCTCCGACATCTTCTGGGATACTGGCCAGAATGGGCTGAACGTGACAGGTTCCTTAGCCGAGATCAAGATGTCCCGTGTGAACGATGGCGCTTCTTCGGGGTACTTCTCCGGGTCTTGGTCGTAGAAAGTCACTTGGACCTTGAGCTTTGGGTTACGGACGACGACGCAATCGTGGAAGATTTGCGGAGGACTGTCTGTGCCATAGCCGAGGTAGTCGGATTCCAAGGCCAGTCGTACGCGAGGGAGAATTCCACTCATCTTTTGTTCTGTTGGCGAGTAATGAGGAAAATGATTGTAAGCTGCTTTGCGGATGGGTGGTTTTTGGGGAATCAGATCAATCTAATCTCTGACCGCCTAGCAGGGCTCAGATGAACGTTTCTAAAGGAGGAGACACAGAGCGTGTCGTCAATCATGAGACATGGTCCACATTTATAGGAATGATTTCTCCACTTTTCCAGGGAACGCGACAAATCCACGAAGATTTCAAGTAAATTGAGGAATGTCACGGATCGCTTCTTCTAAATGGAGCCCCGATGTCGAAGATGACTGGTTCTGAGCGTGACTTTATTTTCGCTCTCATAGGTTATCGGGAAACGTCTCCTCGGGTCATATGTCAGGCAAGCCGTGCGTGCGGGAGGTCCGCCGCCCGTGCTCCTTGCCTTCGGCGTCCCCAATAGCTGAACCTCTTCCAATTTTGATCTGTTCCTCGTTTGGAGAGCTTTTACCCAAGCTTGCACATCACCAATACAAACACTGATCATCGCGGAATAGCAATTTCTCAATGGAGAAGGATGTAAACTGTTGCTTGGCTCTAGCGACACCTATCTAGCCTCGTATGTAAAAATAAACGAATCCGTATCGTCTCACTTGCTTTGCACCGCTTGCTACTCCCAGACAACTCCCACCCTGTCATAATGTTGACTATTGTCGGTAACTCAACACTCGCTACCACTAGTACTCATTCGGCCTAGTCATTGGTATATGAAGGCCTTCTCTGTACATAGGATTCTTCTTCCTTAGACATCATTAAGACTACCATATCTAGTGATAAGTCTCATTATAGCAGTAACTGCATACCCAGGTATTACCAACAACTATCATCCATCCCTTGGCAATGTCGTAATGTTGAAAGCCACCCATCTCTCCACCCAGTGCTAATGTTGAATAGAACCAGCTGGTCTGGGAGTTTAGTCCCTATCCCAGATACAGTATCCGACCTTCCTCATCCATTTTTCCCCCCAATAGGCAACATTTTCCCCGGTGTCGTCAGACACAGGGGTCTTGACAAGCCAGCCTTTAGTCGGCAGCTCCATGCCTGGAGTATCCGACCAGGCTGTGCGTGGCTTCCAGGACGCATCAAGATCGCTGGCAACAAAACCGTATCGGTTCGAGCACTTTTCGAAGGGCACAAAGAACTCAGCAAGACGATAACGGGGCTCGCAGTGTTTGTCTATCAGTGCCTGGTATCCCACCTGCCGGTCGTCGTAGATTCGTCGAAGTAGGCCTAAACTCTGGCTCGTGAACCAGACCATGTGGTTGTCGAACTCATCAACCACCTCTTCGTGATCTCTATGTCGATCTCGGCCATGGTTCCTGTCTCCCCCACGCCCATACCAGGATTCATAGGCTTGATCGTAGCGCAAAGTCTTGTATTTGTGGAAGTAGGCATTCCTAGCGGAACCTCGGAGTCAGCATGCCCTGTTCACGGCACAATAATGAGCAATTCAACCAGGTTGGCGACCACAGTAAGGCAAGAGAATCCTTTCTGCTCTCAATATATGCCTGACAACCCAGATGTTGTGTAAATAAAACAACCTTTTGCGTTGAAAGCCACATACCTCACAAGATCATACATGAACTGCGTGATGATAGCCAGCTCGCCTACCTCCCATGGGTTGACGTACTCCTTGAGGAAGATGACCTGGTCCTCGCGGAAGGCTCGTCGTCTGCTGGACTCTGGTATTGGGTTGGAACGGCGCGGGTGCAAACGTGTGTCAAAGTATCTATCGGGTCTTAGGTAGAATAGGGCACAAAAGACCTCATAACGTAGGAGAGCGCGCTTTATTCGGTACATTTCTCGGTCACTCAGAGGAAGAGCGATTTCTTGGGGTGCAGCTTCAGTAGTCGACAGGCCAGGAACTACCCACTCGGTGTCGTCTGGTACGTCAGACCATTCCGTCTGCTGGAGTAAGGGGTGTTCGTTGGGCCACTGCATCACGTCGTAGTAACTGAGTCCCCCTCGTGATGCTACCACCGTTTTGTAGTCGGTGAAGTTTTCCACGCAATTCTTCGGGATCACTTCAGTGAAGACATCGATGGCGCTGAACGTGCGAGCGAGCTTTTTTATTATCTCAAAAGGATTCTTCTAATGAGAGTTCCGAGTCAGCGTGCTCTATTTGTAACACAAATGTGAGTTGTGAAACAAGTTTAGGAAGAACTGTGATAGAAAAATGCCGCTCTGTTATCACTAAATCGAGCGGTAGTACATGATTAAACGAGCCTATTGATGGAGGAAACCCTTCCGTGCCCTGAGCCGTGTTTGGGCTCAGGATGAAGCCTTGGAGTTTAAGGGGATGGTTCCGAAAGTACATACTTTGAGCCGCTCCGTCAACGGCCTCGGCCCCATGCCTAGCCAAGTCTCCATGAGCGCCTTAATCGACTCCAAATTGCTGATCTGCGAGTCATTGATTCCAATGAGGGCAACGGTCAGATACCGGAGCTCTTGAGGCAATCTTCTCAGCATCACCTTGACGATGCCTTGAGAATGTCGTTCGAAAGCACACTTCGCTGTCTTACACGAAGCAACAAAAGAGAACAGCGTAGGGAAGTCTGGACAACTCAGCATCAGCTCGTCGAGAATATCCACGTTTTTCATGATTGCGACGAGGATGCTGTATGGCATAGTAATTTCGAGGTCCTTCTTAATAGCCCTTGGCTGGAGTGCTTTCGAACCGATGGCAGCCACATCTGACCATTGTACATGGATATCAGGACCAGATGTAGGCAATGCTGAAGACATTGCGTTGCGTCGCGTGACACTCTTCTCCTGCGACGTGACAACAGTCGAATTGTAGATTTCAGGTGATGTAGAAGTAGATGGCTGCGATGCTGAGGTGGTAGCGGCGGACGAGCCCACAGCTTTGACATCAGTGTCATGCTCATCTCTGAGGTTTGGCTTGTCATTCTCGGTAGCTGGAGATGTTGTGGGCTTCACATCCAACGAAGCGATTTTTGGAGGTAACGGCTCTCTTGAGCCAAAGGCGCATTCAATAATGGTGCAGCGTTCACACATGGTTGATGTGGTTCGGTGTCGTCGGTAACACAGACATAGAATGTATAGTTCACACGCTCTGAGGACGACGGAAGGCAATGGATAGTGAAGATATAGGTGAAGGAAAGTTGGGTGTCACCAAGTCGTGGATGACCTGAGGAGGGTGTTCAAGGCTCTTGGATCATGGAAGATAGAACTCCAAGAGTTTTTAAATAACACATCCAGCTCATCATTCACCAAGTCGAGTCTCATTCCTGTTCAACCAAGGAGAGAGCAAAAGCTAGCTGTGTTGAAGATCTTCAGCCACTAGTCGCCACAGTGGGACTGGGGGTTAGTGGGTCACATGACATGCCCCTGTTTCATGGCCCTGTCGGTACCCCTGCAAGGGGTAGGAGATAGGTATCTAGTACGAGCTGTATAGCCATCTATTTTATATCAGTACGAGTAAAGGCCTATGAATTAAATTCATAAACATTTTTTGATTAGGGCTGTCGAGTAAATTTGGTAAGCGATCTTTGATGAGCGATATTTGAATTCCTTGCCTTTAAATATCTATAAGACTTAATTTAGTAATTCTTTTTTTATCTAAAAGCCCACATTACGTTATATAATTTAAAAGAAAAATCTCAAAATTTTAATAGAAAACAAAAAAGTTATCCTAAAATCAAATAATGTGCACCTGTTTTTTGATCAGGGCTGTCGAGCGAACTTTGGTAAGCGATATTTGAATTCCTTGCGCTTTGATGATTATAAGACCAAATTCCATAATTTTTTCATTATTGAAAAGCATAAATTGCGGGCTATAATTTAAAAAAATAATCTAAAAATTTTAATAGAAAATAGTAAAGTTATTAAAGGGTTAATTAAAAGTAGAGTAAGAGATTTTGATGGTTGCGAACGCTAATTTATTTACTCGCGATGACTCAGCCGGTCTAATTAAAGAGCATAGCGAACCCGAATTTATAATTAGCTATATATACAAATTTAAGATTTTATAGCTTAGCTCTATCTTATTCTTTTATATATATTAATATACTAATATTAATATATATAAAAGAATAAGATAGAGCTAAGCTATAAAATCTTAGTATATTAATATATATAAAAGAATAAGATAGGGCTAAGCTATAAAACCTTGAATTTGTATATATAGTTAATTATTAATTTATTAGATCTACGCTTTTTAGTTAGATATCGCGGGTAAATAAATTAACATTCGTAATTATTAAAAAAATAAGTATATATTATTAATATATAGAAAAACTTTTTTATTTTCTATTAACTTTTTAAGATTTTAAATTTTAAATTTTAGAGCGCAGTCTACGCTTTCCGAATTTTCAAGAATTTTGAAATTTAATCTTATAATTATTAAAGCGTAAGGAATTCAAATATCGCTTATTAGAGTTCGCTCGACAGCCGAATAGCCCTAATTAAAAAAAAAATAGATATACATTATTTAATTTTAGAATAACTTTTTTATTTTCTATTAAAATTTTAATTTTTTTTATTTAAACTATAGAGTATAATGTGAGCTTTCAAATAAAAAAAAGTATTATTAAATTTAGTCTTATAGATATTTAAAGATAAGGAATTTAGATATCGCTTACTAAAGATCACTCACCAAAATTTACTCGACAGCCTCGATTTAAAAAAAAAAATTATAAATTTAATTTATAGATCTTTACTCGTATAATAGAATAAGATAGAGTTAAACTTAAAAATCTAAAATTTATATATATAGTTAATTATAAATTTAAGGTTACTATACTCTTTAATTAGATCGATTAATTTATCGTAAGTAAATAAATTAGCGTTTATAATTATTTAAAAAAATAGATATACGTTATTAATATATAGAATAACTTTTTTATTTTCTATTAAATTTTTAAGTTTTTTTTTTTAAATTATAGAACGAAATATAAGCTTTTAGATAGAAAATAATTTCTAGATTTAGTCTTATAATTATTAAAGCGTAAGGAATTTAAATATCGCTTATTAAAGTTCGCTCGATAGTCTTAATTAAAAGAAATAATTATGAATTTAATTTATAGACCTTTACTCGTCTATTAATAACTCTTTATTCGATTTCATCTCTTTTAAAGTTATTATATACTTTTTATTTCTATTATTAATTAATATCTTTCTATTATAATCTATAGTTCTTACTTAATATTAATACTTATATATATCTTATTATATATCTATTCGATTATATATCTATCTTATTCTTATTTACTTATATATATAATAAGTTTAAATCTATAAATTAAATTTATAAAAAGTAATTAATTTTTAAATCTAATTTCGAGATTGAATTCGACTCTCGAAGAGTAAAAATACTTTAATTTAAGATTTACTTAGAAGTATAGAATCGAATTTTTTAAATTTTAAATTATTAGAAAGTATAAGTAAAGGCTCATAAATTAAATTTATAAAGTTGAATTTTTCTAAGTTAAATTAAATTTTAGCCCTAGCTCTAAGTTAAATCGAACTCTAATCGCTTACTATACGTTTTTAATCTATATATAAATATATATATATAAAGAGAAGCGCGTTAAGGCTTAATTAGAAAGATATATTAAGTATAAAGAATTAATTTATAATAATTATCTATAAAAAATAGAGAAAGACTATATTCTTATAATAAGAAGTATTAAAATATTAAAAAGAAATAGAGATAATATATTAATTAGTAATATAAATCTTATATTATCTTCTATCGTAGTAAAATCTTTCGAATAATAAAATAGCTATTAGAATAAGATATTAAATAATTTTAATTTATTTAAATATATATTATTTAATATTTCTTTTATAAAGATCTAATTAATTATAATTATTATAGTAAATTCTTTTATTATAATATAATTATAGTAATATATTATATTAATATAATAAAAATAATAGATTAAATTATAGTAGTATTTTTCGCTTATTAAGTAATAATTTAATATAGAATTATAAAGAGTATATAATATAGAATCTTAAAGAGCTAAGCTATATTCTTAATGATAATAGCTTTATTATCGCTTAATTTCTTTATAATATTCTTTATAATATTCTTCGTAATATTCTCTATATTTATCTATTATAATTTCTTCTCTTACTTCTTAATATAGTAGAGATAATAAATTAAATTATAATAATATTCTTTATTTATTAAATAATAATTTAATATAGAATTATAAAAAGTATATAATGTAAGATTTTAAAGAGCTAAGCCGTATTCTTAGTATTAGAAATCTTATTATTACTTAATTTCTTTATAATATTCTTTATATTCGCTTATTATATTAACTTCTCTTATATTAACTAAGTAAATTAATATAAGATTATAAAGAGTAGATCTATTATATTACTACTATTAATAATTATCTCTACTTTATATTTATCTATTATAATTTCTTCTCTTACTTCTTCTTTTATAAAATATTAGATTAAATAATTAGCTAAATAGTTAACTAAGTAAATAATTAAGTAATTAATTAATAATTTAACTAAGTAAATTATTAAGCTAATAAAGTAAATAGTATTAACTAAGCGATTAAGAAATATAATTAAAATAGAATAATAAAGAGTAAATTAAGAAGAAAGATATATTTTAGAAGATAATATTATTAGATTAAAAAGTATTATCGCTAGTTTAAGAGAAGTATATAGAGAAAAAATAATAGCTATAAATTCGTTTAAGCTCTTTTTAAAGGTTTTCTAACGCGTTTATAAGTAGTAATAGATAGCTATTAAACTCGCTTACGGTCTTAATTACTAATAGTAACGAATTTGCCGAGAGATAGTTTAAGAATATTAGTAGAGACTCTAAGATACGAGTAAAAGAAGTATATATATCTAAAGCGTTTAGTAATATTTCCGCGAGAGATATTAAGAACGATTATATTTATATTAATAAATTAATAGAATAGTAAAAAAAGAATAGTTATATAAATAAACGAAAAGATTATTAAGATTATTTAATCTCGAACGCGTTTAATATAACTACTATAATTATTATATTTAAATATTTATTTAATTTATTAATAGTAGATTAAACTTTATAATTTTTATAGCGTTAGAAAGCGTAAAGCGAGCTTTATAATTTAAAGAATTATAAAGTAACTATATATATTATAAGCTAAGTACTTTAAAGTATAAAACTTCTATATATAAATTTTTAATAAGAGAGATATAAGAGAGCTATTAGACTAACTTAGTCGATTTAATTAAAAAGCGTATAGAATTTAAATTAATAATTAATTATATATATAAACTCAAGGTTTTCAAGCTTAGCTCTATCTTATTCTATTATATATATTAATTAAATAATTTTTATAATTAATTAAAGTAATAGTAAAATTTTAATAGAAAAAAGAGAAGTTATATTAATAATAGATTTTTAAAGAGTTAATTAATTCTAAATTAATTTAGATTTAAACAATAAGAAGATAATTTTATTATCTATTATAGTATTTCTATAATAATAATTATTATTATAATTTATAGAATTTTTATTATTTTTATAACTTTTACGATTTTATAATTATTAGAGTTTTAGAATTTTAGAATTTTTTAGCGAGGGAAATTAATAGATTTAAATCGAGAATAGTATAGAATAGTTTCGAATTTTATTAAAATTATTACTACTCGACTATTTAAGCTTATATTAAAGAGTATTTTAAATAGAGTAAATAAGTTTTTAATAAGTAATATTAAAATTTCTTATCTTTAAATATTTATAAGACTAAATTTAATAATTCTTTTTTTATTTAAAAGCTTAAACTACGCTTTATAATTAATAGAAATAATAGAAAAATTTTAATAGAAAAAAGAGAAGTTATATTAGTAATAAGTTTCTTAGAGAGTTAATTAACTTTAAACTAATTTAGATTTAATTAATAAGTTAATTTTAATATCTATTATAGTTTATTTATATTAATTATTATTATTTTTATTTTTATAATTTTTATAATTTTTATTAATTTTACGATTTTTACGATTTTTTAGAGAGAAAGATTTATGAATTTAAACCGAGGACGAAGAGAAATAGTTTCGAAGTTTATTAAAATTATTACTACTCGACTATCTAAGATTATATTAAAGAGTATTTTTAAAAGAGTATATAAGTTTTTAATAAGCGATATTAAAACTCTTTATCTTAAAATATTTATAAAATTAAATTTAATAATTTATTTCTTATCTAAAAACTCATATTATATTCTAAAATTTAAAAAAAAAATCTTAAAATTTTAATAGAAAATAAAAAATTTGTTCTAAAATTAAATAATATATATCTATTTTTTAATTAAGGCTATCGAGCGAACTTTAATAAGCGAACTTTAAATAGACGATACTTAAATTCCTTATTCTTAGATATCTATAAGATTGAATTTAATAATTTATTCTTTATCTAAAAGCCTATATTACGTTCTATTTTTTAAAATAAAAATTTTAAAATTTTATAGAAAATAAAAAAGTTATTCTAAAATTAAATAATATACATCTATTTTTTAATTAAGGCTGTCGAGTGAACTTTAATAAGCGAACTTTAATAAGTAATATTTAAGATTCTTATCATTTAATAATTATAAGATTAAATTTTTTAATTTTTAATTTATTAAAAAGCGTAATCTTCGCTTTATAATTTAAAAAAAAAATTTAAAACTTTAATAGAAATTAGTAAAGTTATTAAAGGATTAAAAATAGAGTAAGAGATTTTAATAGTTACGAACGCTAATTTATTTATTCGCGATAACTTAGCTAATCTAACTAAAAAGCGTAGATCTAATAAATTTATAATTAATTATATATATAAATTTAAGATTTTTAAGCTTAGTTTTATCTTATTCTATTATATATACTAATAATTATTAAAATATAATTCTTATCTAATAAGATCTTTAATACTTACTTCTAATTTAAGAATATTAAATTTATTATCTCTAAAAATATTATTAAGTTTATTAATTAAACTATTAAATTAATCTATTAAATTTAAATACTATTTATCTTATTTTATATTATTATTTTAGATATTATTATAGAAATATTATAATTAATATATAATAAGATTTAGAAACTCGAGAATATAGTAAAGAAACTTAATTAAGATATACGTTATACTCTTAAGTCTCGATCTTAATTCTATTATTATCGTTATCGTTAATATAACTTAATCTTATTCTTTTTAAACTAAGAGAATAAAGAATAGATAAAAATATTATATTTATATAAAGAAGATAATAAGCTCTTTTTTAAACTTTATAAATATTATCGTATAATTAATATTAAGTATTTTAAGTAAATCTTCTTTAAAATCTTTAAGTCGAAGTATATTATTAAATTAGTTTATAGTTATACTACTTAAAATATAAGTATTAAATTTAGAAATAAAAATAAGAATATTTAAAAGTCTATCGATCTTAATTAGCTACTTCGTTAATTCGAGATATATAAATAAATTATTTATTATTATATTTAATCGTCGATAGTACTTTAATTATAGTAGACTCTATTAAATTATTATATTCGTTTATTAGATATATTAATCTATTACTTCTTCGAGTTTATTCTTTAATATTATTATTTCTTTATATTCGCGTATATTATTAATAATTAAAATAATTCTATCGTATAGATTATAAATAATTAAAACTATCTTAATTAATTAGTTTAAAAAAATAAGTTCTTTAAGATTATTAAATATAATATTAAATTCTTTATTAAGCTCTTCTCTTTAGAAGATAATTTTATTTATAATATCTTTAATATAAATTATTATATCCGCGAGTAATATAAATTTAATTATATTTACTTTATATATTAATATAGTTACTCTATCTTTATATACTCGAGAATTTATATTTTATAATTATCTAATAACGTAAATCTCGCGTTATTAGAAACTCGAGTTATTAAATTATAGATATAATTATAAAACTTTCTTTATCTTATTTTAATATTAATATTATTATTATTAATAATAGAAGAGTTTCTTTATATATTATATAATTAATTTAATCTAGATTTATTATAATATAATAGAGCTTATTAATATTAAATAAGTAAGAGATATAATAAAAAAACTATTTAAACTTAATCTATATTAAAGCGCTATTAATAATAATTCGAAAGAGTATAAAAATCGAATATCGAGACTTTTTTATAGTTTATCGTAATATAAATTATTTTTTAACTCTTACTAAATTTAATATTCTAACGATAGATCTTTTAAAATAATTATAATATATCTAATTAATTAAAATAGATATCGACGCGAAGCTCTAATTTATTTAGTTATTATTAAATTTAATTTCGAAGTATAATAGCGATTAGAGAAGTATTTATAATCTCTTATATCTCTATAACTAGTTAGTTTATAACGATATACTATAAAACTAAGATACTTTAAAATATATTATATTAATAAAATCGCGAGATTATACTTATTAAATAAGATTTAAAAGATATATATTAATATATATTAATAGTAGTTTTAAATCGATAACTATTAAATTTCTAATATAACGATTTCTATTAAATAAAACGCTTTCTATTATTCGATTTATATATATTATTATTCTTATTTAATCTATTCGCTAAAGAGATTAATTAGATTATAATTAGAATTCTATATTAAACTATTATATTCTACTATTATAAGTAAAGACCTATGAATTAAATTTATGAAATTGAATTTTTCATTTTTCTAAGTTAAATGAAGTTGGATTTTTTTAAGTTAAATGAAATTTTAGCCTTAGCCCTAAGTTAAATCGAACTCTAATCGCTTATTATACGTTTTTTAATCTACTTTTATTATTATAACATTAATAAAGAAGATAAAAGCTCTAATTTTAAATTAAATTAAACTTTACTTACTTTCTATATAATAAATAACTTACTTCTATTACTATAAATCGCTAATTAATTATATTCTTATCTAAAAAAGTAATATCTACTTAATAATCTTATTCTTAATATATCTTATTAATTAAGTAAATTATCTTCTTAATAGATCGCTTAAAGCTATAATTAATAAGTCGATTTTATTAATAACTCGACTTAAGGTTATATATAATTAACTATAAATAAAGATCTTAAGATATAAATATAGATTAATCTACTATAATAATTAGCTCTAAAATTTATTAATTATTATACTAAAGACTAATTAAATTAAGAATTAAATATATTAAAAGAGAGTATATAAATTATTTAAATTAGACGAAGCTAGAGAGATATATAGTATATAATATTATTTATCGTTATATTCGCCTTTAAGAATATAATAATTAAGTATTTTAAATTTAATATACTTAATTTATAAATATATCTTATTATATAAACTTATACGCTACTTTAAATTTCTTAATAATATTATTATATAATTCTATTTTAATTTTAAATAATAGAGTAAAAGCGAGATTAATTTAAAGATATTTATTATTTTAGTAGATAAAAAAAAGCTATCTTTCTTATTAATAACTTAATCTCTACTATTATAAACGATTTTAGTCTTAAAAAACTTATTAAAAACTTAATTATTAAATTAAATAATATTCTTATTAAGAATATAAAGAATTACTTTAAATATATAGAAATTAGTTATTCGATATAAATTAAGATTATTATAAATAGTATTAATTAGCTAAATAATAAAGTCGTCTAATAATTACTTAATAAATTAATCGATAGCTTCTTATTTTTTAAAGCTTATTAAGATATTATTATCTATATCTAATAGTTTTTAAGCGAATTTCTTTATATTAGTTTAATTTTAATTAATTAAATTAAGATTTTAAAGCTTTATATTTTTTATTAGTTTAAAAATTTAAATATAATTTTAAAGATAGAATACTCTTAATATAGTTTAAGCGATATAATTTAATTTAGTATTCTTAATAATTAAAAGAATTTAATAAAAGTTATTATAAAAGTATATAACTATATTATTAAAAGAAGTAAGATTCTTTTAAATATTTTAGAGTATATAATTAATAATTTTAATATCGTAGCGATTTTATATAAAGATCTTATTTTAGAAAATAAGCTTAATCGCCTTTAAAAATTAAGTTAAATTAGACTTTATTAATATATTATAATTAGATTAAGTAATAATATTAAGAGAGATCTTAAAATAAGAATAAGTAATAATATTATTTTAAAGAAGAATAGAGATAATATTAGATAAAGCTATAGTAATAACTATTTTAGAGTTATTTTATACTTTTTATAATATAATATTCTAAAGTATAATTTTATCGATATCTTTATAGTTATTAAGAAAGAAAAGTTAGCTATTAAAATAAGAGATCGCGTTTTAAATAGCGTTAGCTATAATAATTTAATTATTATTAAAACTTATTTATATTTAATTCTAGATACTAATTCGATAACTATATACTTCGCGTAGAAGTCGATTTTATTTATTAATATAATATTATTTATAGTCTCGCTAAATTATAAATAGACTAAAGTTAATAATAAAATTAATATTCTTTATAAAGCTAATATTTTTTTTTAAGTAAATTTAAATTAAATAAAGATAGAAGTCTTCGACGACGATTTATTTATATTATATATTATTTAATAGAGAAAGAGTATAATACTAAGTCTAAAGAATTTAAATAAAATTATTAAATAATTTAAATAAAGAATAATAAGTATTAGTTAAGAAATATACGTAAAATATAAATAAAAAATTTAATTATTTATAAATAAAAAAAGAATAAATATATCTAGCGCGAAAAGTTTTAATAGCTAAAAAAAGAATATTATATTAAAAAAAGTCGCGATATTTTAAAATTATCGTTAATACGATAATCTTTTTATTTTATAATTTAAAGTACTTTAATTTATTAAAGAAATTATTAAGAAAAAATATATCTAGCGCGAAAAGTTTTAATATATAAAAAAAGAAATACTATATTAAAAAAAGTTATAATATTTTAATACTATTATTAGCGCGATAAGCTATTTATATTATACTTAAAATATTTCTACTTAATAAAGAAAAAATTATTTATATATCTTAATTTATAATTATTCTATAGATTTAGAGAGTTATTAGACTTATATTATAATAGAACTATTATAAAGAGACTTTATAAATAATATTCTTCTTTCTAGATTATTACTTTATTTAATATTTAATCTTATTTAGCGTTATTATAAAATAAGTCTCTTATTATATAAATATTATAATAGAAAAAAAGAATATTATTATTTATTATATATAAGTCTTCGAAAAATATAGAGTTTAATATATTTAGAAGAAGATATTATAGATAGAAGAGCTTTCTAGCGTTTAGATTAATATAATATATTCTTATAATAATATCTCTACGCCTCTAATATAGACTTTATTTAAATATATCTTACTTATTCTTTTTCTAGATATATTATATCGATAAATTAATATAAAAGAAATCTTCTACTTATTTTCTCTATTAATATTATTAATTTAGCTAAAAGAAGATTATTAGCTTAATTTAATATTTATATTCTATATTAACTATATAGAATAGATTATTATTATTATTAAATATTACGCTTTATTAATTTAGAAGATAAATAGATAATTATTTAATAGAAGAATTATAATTATATAATTTAAAGCTAAAAATCCTTTAATAGACTTTCGTAGAGTCTACTTATTATATATTTTAATACTCTTAAATCTTATTTATCTAGTTTAGCTCTATATCGTCTTAATCTATACTACTCTTATACTCTATTTAAAAACTAGTTTAATTACTACTCTTATAAATATATTTAAAAATATATTTATAAATTTTAATATTAATATAGATCTCTATATTAATATAAGCTTTATATTTAATTAATAAATAAAGACTATAGAATATTATCTAGTAATTCTACTTAGATTTATTATTTAATATCTTAATAAATCTATATTAACGATATATAAAATATTTAAAATCTAATTTAAAGACGATATAGTCGCTAAAGTTCTTTAGAAACTATTTATTATATATATTCTTATCTAAGTCTTAATAAGATAAGATAATATCTATTTTATTAATAATATATTAATTATAATTTTTATAAAGTATATATCTAATAATAATTATATAGAGATTAAGAAATAGACTTTAATTAGAGATCTTAATATTAATAGCGATATCGATTTTAGCGACGCTAAAGAATCGATCTTTAGAGTATAAAATAATAAGAATATAAATATATAGTAAACCTTATTTTTGAAATTTAATAGTGTAGATATAGATCGAGTTTCGATCTATTATTTATAAAGTTAATTAGAATTAAAGCTAATTAATATTTTAATTAATTATACTTTACTCTTATAAAGATAAAAAAAAAATTAAATAATATTATAGAGCTAATTAATAGAAATTATAATATATAATAAACTAAATCGTATTAGAAGTATCTTTAAGAGTTATAATCTATATTAATCGCTTAACTAATATATCGCCTAAAAAGCTATCTTATTAAATGAAATAGAGGAGAATTACTATACTATAATAAGAGGTAAGAAGAATAAAAGTATATCTAGTATTTTTCTCTTTAGAATATTATTTATAAAGGTCTTTAGCTTTAATCTAAATATTCTAATAATTAGATTAAATTAATTAATAGCGTATTTACTAAATAAAAGATTTTTAATAATCTTAATCTATTTTAGATTATAGATAAAAGTTATAAAGAGATTTAACTAATCGAACTTAGTAAATAGAATAATAATATTTTAATAAAGTTATTTTATAAATTATAGATCTTCTTGATAGAAGAAAGAGAGAATAATATATTATTTATTAGCTTAATTATCTATAATAACTTTATTAATATAAATATTAACGACTACTTAATAGATATTAACTCGAATAATTTTTTAATTTATTTTTAGTTAATAAAGTTTATTACTTTTAATAGTTATATAGATATTATAGATAAAATACTATAGTAATCTATCGTAATAAAAAAGATAGTTAAATTTATTAAGATAATTCTATATTATATATTTATAAGAAGTTAGCGATTAATAGAATAGAAGAAATAGATAAAATAGATCTATAATATAAAATAAGCGTTACTTATTTAGAATTATCTTATTTAATAGTTTCTCTAATTTATAGAATAACTTTATTATTTCTACTTCGCTAAATAAAAAGACTTTTATTTAATATAATATCTATATTAGATATATTATTATATTATAACTATTTATCGAATAAAAAGATAAGAGAATAGTATAGAGATATATAGATTAAATACTAATAGAAAATATTAAATCTCTTATTACTTTAAGTCTCTATTAATATATTTCTAATCTTAAATATATTTAATAGATTATTAATATTACTCTCTTAAATAATAGCGATCTTATTTAAAATAGAACGATTATAGATATATAGATTATAGTATTATAGATTCTTATAGAGTAGCTTATAATCTTATATATTTAAATTAATCTTTAATCTTTTAAATATCGATTTAAGAGCGTTAATATAGAAATTAATACTTTTAAGATTTATAGCTATTTTATAATAAAGTATCTAATTAATATAATTATAATAGTTATATTTAATAAAGTTAATATAGAAAACGCGATTAAAAGAAAGTTATATCGTATTATAGACTAATTTTAGATATTATTTATAATATAAATTTAGCTAAATATCGATTTTTCGCTCTTTAAAGATACTAGAATAAATATATAAGTAGTAATTACTTTCTAGATTTTATATATATATAAAGCGATTAAATAATTAATAATAATCTATTATAAGATTATAGAGATTATATTATTATACTAAACGCTATAGTAATAAAATTCTTTACTATTATTAATAAGATTTAAAATCTTTAATATTAAAGAGTAAAGGATTTAATTAATAGTATACTCGCTGAGATTAATTAAATCGTTTATACTCGTTTTAACGCCTTTATAATCTTATTTCATATTATCTATCTTATCTATTTTAGATATATTAACTTTAGTCTTTTCGCTATCGTAGTATTACTCGATTATCTTATCTTTTTATAACGTCGTATTATAGCAATTATAAATCTAATCTATAGAACTTAAATTATACTATATAGACTTTATAATATATAAATAACGCGTAATATAGCTAGCGAGCCTTATTAAAGACTAAATAAAATCTATATAAAGACTAAAAGATAGACTAAAAAACGTAGATTATCGAAGAAATTATTATTAAAGAAATCTAATAATAGATCTTATAATAGAGAGTCTTCAATAGTATCTTCCTTTTATTTAAGAGCTTCTTCTTAATAATATTTAAGATTTAATATATATTAAGAGGCTTTAAAATAGAGTAATAAAGAATAAATAGAGAAGAAAGATATATTTTAAAAGGTAATATCGCTAAATTAAAAGATATTATCGCTAGCTTAAGAGGAGTATATAGAAAAGAACGTATTTATTTAAACTCTTTTAAAGAGCTTTCTAGCGCGTTTATAGCTAGTAATAAATAATTATTAAGCTCGCTTATAATCTCGATTATTAATAATAGCGAATTTATTAAGAGATAATTTAGAGATATTAGTAGAGGCTCTAAGAGGCGAATAAAAGAAGTATATATATTTAAAGTATTTAGTAACATTTCCGCGAGGGGTATTAAGAACGATTATATTTATATTAATAAAATTAATAGAATTAATAGAATAATAAAAGAAGAATAATTATATAAATAGATAAAAGGATTATTATCTAATCTTAAACGCGTTTTATATAATTATATTTAAATATTACTTCGCTTTATTAATAGTAGATTAAATTTTATAATTTTTATAGCGTTAGAAAGCGTAAAGCGAGTTTTATAATTGAAGAAATTATAAAGTAACTATATATATCATAAGCTAAGTACTTTAAAGTATAAAATTTTTATATATAAATTTTTAATAAGAGAGCTTAAAAGGGCTAGCGGGCTAATTTAGTCGATTTAATTAAAGAGCGTAATAACTCTAAATTAATAATTAGCTATATATATAAATTTAAGATTTTCTAGCTTAGCTCTATCTTATTCTTTTATATATATTAATAATAATCTTTTTATTATTCTAGCTCTAGAAATCGACGATATAATCTATAACTAGATATATATTAATATATATCTTACGATAAATTATATAATAGATATTCTAGAAATTAAACTCGATAGTAACTTAATATAAACTAGACTTTCTTTAGATAAGCTTAATTAGATAAGAAATATAGTAAATAATCTATTAAAAAAAGTAATAATTCTATATCGAGAACTCGAGTTAGTAATAGTTTTTTTATTTTTTATTATTAAGATTATAATCTTAAAGAAAGTTTTTTTAAAACGTCTTTCTAATACTATTTAAAAATCTATAGTTATTATATAAATAATATCTAATATAGAAATAAATTTCTATAATAATAATTCTTTCTAAAAAATTAGAATAATCTAAAATTACTTTATATCGTTATTAATTATTAAATATAATATATTAAGTAAACTCGATATAGATAATTATATATTAAAGTATCTAGATCTATTATTAATTATTTAGAATATTTTAATCTATAGATAATCGCTTAAGATTCTTATAAGAATATTTAATTTAAAGAAGTAAAGATTATAAATTATATAGTATAAAAGTAATTAAATAAACTCTAGTAATCTTATTTAATTCTTTACTACGATAATAATACTTATATTTATAATCTTTAAAAGTCTTTTCTTTATAAATTAGCTATAATATTATTATAGAAAATAGCTATACTTATAGCTATATATAATTTTTATTTAATTTTTATATAAATATTTATTAAGATTAATTAATTAGCTAATAATCTCTTATACTTTTAATATTAAAAAATTATTAATAGATATTTATAGTTAAGATAGCTAGTTATCTCTTTATCTTATTTAAATATAATTTATCGAAATTATAATATAGTTAAATCTCTCTATTTAAAATCGTTATTCGTTTTCTCTAATAAAGTTTAGCGAATAAGGTTTAAAAGACTTATTTAATATTAATTAAATTCTATAATACTTACTATACGTTATATAACTATTATTTTTTCTTTTTAACTATTATAAACTTATTTATTAATTAAATTATAGCGCTAAATACTAGATAGCTTAAAATTAAAACGATTAAGATATATTTTATCGACGTTTAATTTATATAGATAAATTTAAAAATTAAAAATTTAAAGTTTTTTATAGCCCGTAGCTAAAATAAATAATAGTCGATATTTATTAATTATAAGATAAGATATATATAAGAAAAAGATATCTATATATTAAAAATAGACTTCTTAAAAAATTAATCAATTTACTAAAAAGAGAGTTATTATATATATTATCTTTTATCTAATATTTATAATCTTTTCTAAAATAGATAAGTTTATTTATTTAATATATAATCGATAAGATAAAGAATTTAATAACTAGTTCTTTACTCGTTAATCGATAAAATAAAATAATAACTATCTCGAGTTAACTCTTTTAACTCTAAAAACGAATTTATTTAAATAAGATATTATACTTATTATAGTTGCTATTAATAACGAAGTATATATAATAAAAAAATTAATAAAGCTTTTTTAAAAGTAGTTAACGTTATTTATATCGTCGCTTCTTAAAATAATAAATTAATTTACTAGAGATCTAATTATTCTTATTCTTTATTAAGTTTTAAGATTAATTAATAAGAAAGATTATTTTTTAGATTATTTCTTTTAATATAGAATTGCTAAGTTTATATAAGAGATTAGTCTTAATAATAAAAAGATTTAAATACTAGAAAATTTTTAAATTAACTTCTATTATCTATATATTATAATATATTTAATTAGAATATTTACTATATCTCGATAATATTAATATCTTTTATCTTATTAACTTTAATAATAACGAGTCTCGCTATAAACGTTCTTAATAAAAACGTTATTTAAGTAATTTAAAAGTTTTCTTACGCTAGAATATAAGAAATATATTTATTTAAATCTCTATTTAAACTTATTTAAGCTTATTATTCTTAACGTAAAATAATTTAACTATTATCTGTACTCTATATAGATTTATAAATAAGATAATTAATCGCTATAATAAGATTAAAAGTTAGTAGATTATATAATATATTTCTATTTTATAGCTTTACTAATATCTTTATAAGAAGTAGAAGATAGATATTTAATATAAACTATATAGTTATCTATAATATATCTATTAATAACTCTTTATTTAATTTTATCTCTTTTAAAACTATTATATATTTTTTATTCTATTTATCTATATCTATATATAGCTAGCTATTATTTAATTTTAAATCTATATTATAGATATAGAAGTTTTCTTACGCTGGGGTATAAGATATATATCTGTTTAGGCCTCTATTTAGGCCTATTTAGGCTTACTATCCCCGGCGTAAGACGGCCTAATCACTATCTATACTCTATGTGGGCCCCTATGCGTGCATTGATGCGTGTTTTTCATGAATGAGACAACTAAGAAGCTTTCTGGCGACCTTTGATCACGTGGTTTTAATACGATTAAGCTCTCTACTACCGCTCACCGATGGAGATAACGATTGTGGCATATTGCATCAGATGATTCTCAGATAGGAGAGTACCTATAGACGGGACTTATTTCCTATCTGTCCCATGACAAGGATTTCTACATCCTAGACGCTTGCCTGGCGCTCGGCCATGGTCGGGTGGTTGACTCTTACCAGGTGGCTAAAAGTCGCGCCCCTGCCTGGAAGTGGTACAAAAGAGTGTGAAAATTTGAGTTTTTGAAGCTGCAAGGACTTGGTCAATCAATGGTTAAGACAAACGTGAATAACTATGAAAGACTTCGTTCGCTATGGCTATACACAGCGACCAGCGACATCTAAGAACAAATAGAATCCATACGCTGCGCACATCTCACGACTCTGCAAGATGACGTGGGAGCATCAAGAGCTCACGAATTAACGTGAAGCGGAGCGGGGGAATAAGCACTTCTGACAGCCTCGGCCGGAGATCAAACGTGCTCAAATGAAAGCCGAAGGTCACCGCCGAGGATGGCCAGCAGCTATGTCTAGCGATCCTTAAAAAGCACCGGACTTCAGCTGAGGCAGCTTACCCAGCCCTTCCGCAAGCACATCTTACCCTCTTGACACCGAAACCTCAGATACGCCTGCTAAACCAGCCGCGTCCGGATCGAATTCATAGCGTTGTTTGATCCCGAACACAAGCTTGGCAGTGTATGTAAGAGGATAGGGCGAAAGTCATGCATAGAGGGGTATTTAGGCGGCGAGAAATTCTTAATAGTCCGTCCGGTGCATACCGGGCGCAGCAACAACTTAAGTTGAAAATATCTCTAGCCACACAATCAAGTTCGGACGAACAATTCCCCTTCAATACATGGCTTCGCATCATTTCCTACCATCTCCAAAATTTATGAGGGGATTAATAGGATCGAATGAGCGTCCTGTTATCTGGTCAATGGGACACAGAATTGCAGGAAAGTTCCCTGAAAAGATGTCGAAGATCTCCAGCGAGAAACAGTATAGCGCAATTGCGAATGGAAATGATAAAGACTGCAGCACTTAGCAATAGTCCGGGATTCATAGACCAATGAAGAGCAGGAGCTCAAGTCCGATGACCCAGAAAGTGCAATATTGAACATTTGAATATGGAACCCTTAGAAAAGCTCCTTCTGCAGTGCCCCGACAAAGAGAAAACGTTGCGCTAAGAGCCCAATCGAGATGTGATGAAATGTAGGGAGCGATGGCTTTGGGGGTGGACGACGTTCGGGAACCAGTCCCATGAATGTGGCAAAGGATAGATTACGATCGTGTCAAGGAAAGCAGATGTGCGAGTAAATAACGTCTCGGGTGTGAACTTTGCACCATAAGCCAAAGTCCGGTTCGAGCTTCAGATCCAAAACTTTCGCCGACATGTTCGTTAGCATTATCGTCTGGTCATTCCGCACTTGACTGCACCTTCCCCAACAGTTTCGGTCGGATTATTATCGGCTGCTACTGCGTTCGTGCGTGGTTTAGCAAGAGGCTCTCTAGTCCTGACTTGATAAGAGTGAAAGGATTGGAGAGGTCTACATCAGTCAGCATCAATACATTGAGGATGTTGTCGTTGTTCAAAATAGCAGTGGGTATGCTCCATGACATAGTAATTTTAGGCCCCGTCTTGTAGATGGAGGTGTAGTGGTAGTATGGTCCGTGGCAATTGAGGGTGTCACTTTCTGCAACCTCATGGGCGCCGAGTCACAATTCTCGGAGAATGCGAAGCCATGTTACTGCGTCACTGAAAGGGTGACATCAGGTTCCCTCCTGTGGAACAAACGGTATTAGGTGGTATTTTGCAAGACAGGCCTCAAGATAGCAAAACGGTTCGAGAGCCCAAGGAGTGGCCATGCTAGAAGAGGCACCTACTAGTGAAAAATTAGCACTGCCTGAATCGTTTGATGCAGGATGAAGCACGCCGGTGCTCGATTTGCGTACAACCGGAGCAGAAGAAGGCGGGGTCTGATTTGAGAGTTTCTCACGTACTAGGAGATTGTATACTGACCATTATGTAAAGTCTGATGACAGTCTCTATTGCTATTGGAGATTGACGATAGCGATTATGCAGATGTTCATGTTATATATAAAGTACGAATCTTTTCCGAGCAAAGTATACCGAAAGCAAGAGACGTCCCGTCTCTACGCTATTGTACAATTTCAATTCCAGGTCTGCACAGGACATGTTTGAACCTATACACCGAGGCAAAAGGCAACAGCGCGGAAAAATCATGTTTGGCATGGCGAGTTGCAGCAGCCAGCTAAAGTCAAAGTCCGCAGTGGTCTACATCTTCTAAATAATGCAAGATAGCGTGGGACTTTCTGAAGCCAATGCACCGAGATGAAGCGGGGCGCTAAGAACGTTTTGCAGCTTCGATCGAAAATTGAGTATGTCCAAATAGATGCAAACCTCGACCGCGGAGAATGACCAGCGGCGGTATCTAGAGACCTGCCAAACGCATCAATGAGTCAACATGGGAAGTTTACTGGGATCTTCTGTATGCATCTTATCATTTCGCCACCAACCATCTGTTGAGATGGGGCTTCATTGACAAATCTAAGGATTTAGCGCTGTGAAAGAAACTGGTTGCAAAAGTACGGTCCCCAGATGTTATTTGGGTCAGCAAAGGCGCTTCTGGTCAGTTTTTGAATCTGAACTCGATTACCATTAGTATTCCCCAATATCACTGCCGAAATCGGAGCATACCTCGGCGTCAAATTAAGCGCGGAAAGCGCGCCTTGGCGGGAAGAAGGCTTTCCCCCCCCCCCCACACCGGCAGCGAGTATCAAAAAGTTTCAGAGCGACCAAGACCCGCTGATCCGTGTTATCAGTCGGTTGTACGGCTTGGGACATTATTTTGGGCTTTGCTCAGTCCTCACCAAGTCTGCACTGCTACCATGTCTGCCTCCCTCCCCGGAAACCGTGACCTTCCCGCCTCCCAGTACAACCTCAATACCTACTGGGGCCGAGTACAGCAATCCGCCGAAATAGCGGATCCCAGGTGAGATCTTGCTCGGGACCGCCTCACCAGACTTTTGGTGTGGTAGGTATACCGTAATGGCCTCCAGACCTTCGACAGAGAGGCTAATGGTGGGAGCCCCACAGAACCCTCTTCGTCTCCTCTTCCGGTCTTGAGAATGCAAAAAAACTCGTCTCCTCGTACAAGCAGGGCCAGGCAAACTCGATGACCCCAGAGATATGGAGGGCCAAGAAGATAGTCGACTCTACGCTGCACCCTGGTAGGACGCTACTGTTGCACAACCGTCTTCAACGGCTGACAGCTTAGACACCGGACAGCCCGTCTTCCTCCCCTTCCGCATGTCCTGCTTCGTCATCTCCAACCTGATAGTGACTGCTGGTATGCTCACGCCTGGCCTCCAAGTACAGCTACCCTCAGTCCATCTCCAGAACCTCGCTGACCGATCACAGACAACAGGCACGCTCCTTTGGCAAATAACCAACCAATCTCTCAACGTTGGCATCAACAGCGCCAATGCCAATAAGTCCACTCCCCTCTCGACATCTACAATAGCAAAGTCGTACTTTTTCGCCGTCTCCGCTTCTTGCTCCGTAGCTCTTGGCCTCAACGCAATCGTGCCCCGCCTCAAACGCCTATCACCTACGGCGAAGACCACTCTGACTCGACTAGTGCCCTTTGCGGCTGTCGCTTCAGCTGGCGCCCTTAATGTGTTCCTGATGCGAGGGGAGGAAATCCGCCAAGGGATTGATGTTTTCCCTACCTTGAGCGAGGAAGAGAAAGCGCAGAAAGAGAAGGATGGCTCACAAGTGCGAAGTCTTGGCAAAAGCAAGAAAGCTGCTACACTGGCGGTTGGAGAGACAGCTCTGAGCAGAGTGCTCAACTCCACGCCCATCATGGTGCTGCCGCCTTTGATCTTGGTACGGTTACAGCAGACAGAATGGCTGAAGCGGAGACCGAAGATGACGCTGCCTGTGAATCTAGGTATGCGGCACTGTCTACCGATCAAAACCCTATGACTAATACAGAAACAGGCCTGATCCTCACAACTTCCATCTTTGCCCTCCCTCTCGCTTTGGCCGCTTTCCCCCAAAGACAGGCAGTTTCGGCGAAGTCTCTGGAAGAGCAGTTCTGGGGAAAAGGTGGCAAAGATGGGAAAGTGGAATTCAATCGAGGAATATAGACGGACTTTTCGCCGTCGATGCCATGTACATAGACGCAGGTTGAGCAGATTTACATACAATTTTGGGTGAGATTTCCATTCATACGCCATTTTTGTGATTGAATAACCACTGGAGCCGAGCCAGTCCAGTCAGTCATTCATAAAATTTGAAACGCTTCTGCTGCTCCAGTGCCCTGACCATTTTCCTTCTCGGCGTTTCCAGGCCCCCTCTTTGAGCCGTCTCAAAGGCTCTGTCCTTCCCGTTCCGCAACCTCAAGCTCCGCCTTAGCTTCCGCGTCATCACTCTTCCCACTCGCGTGGTCACACCAAGCCCTTGACAAGATACCCCACGTCCGTCTCATTAGGACTCCACTGGCGTTTCCCTCCACCTCTTTCTCTCCAGCCGTCGCCCCCACTGTTGTCTCAGGTCAGGATCGACCGTCTTCAATAGCAGTGAAGACGCCGCCTGTGAAGATGGCTAGCTCGGTGAAGACGCGTACCTTGGTGAAGAGTGGCAGCTCCGCAAACATGATGAGGAGTTGTAGCTGTGATTCTTTCGGTTGGGGTGGCCTGTGCGAGCTTGGCAAGGGCGAGAGCGGCCAGCGTGAAGGAGTCGGAGAGCTTCATGATAAGGGTAGCTGGTATTCTGGCGATTTGTCCGCGGAAGAAACCAACGGCGTGGACGCGAAGGACCGGTTTGGGAAAAGGATTCGCATGCTCTTGAGCTTGTTGGAAATGGCGAGCGGGGTCTTTGAATGGTTCAGTGCCTAGGGTGTGTACTGATTGAAATCATCTTCTTGGAAAAAGTGCGCTCTCTATCTCAACGACGGTCCCTATCCTTCACATCTTACTAGGAGATGTTTTTGCAATCCATCCTCTGTTGGCTTCGAAGGGGCAGGTGCTCCGCCAAGCTCGAGGTTTACTCCAAGGAAAGCCTAGATCGCTGACAGCAGCGGAGAAACTATCCTCTTTTGTTTGGCTTCCTTTTTCATGTCAAGCCAAGCAATGCCATGCACGCGCAGGAACCAAGATCAAATTGTCATCTCCTACACGGTTCTGGGGAGTGGCGATTTGCTCAAGCTTGCCATACGATGGAGCAAAGATTTGGCGAGAACGAGGTTGAACGAACGAGGTTCTAGGGAGGAAAACAAGTTGCTGTCATCTGCGGACTCAAGGATTTGTGGAGAGGATGGACAACTTTGGTGATACCTCTAACACTGTCTCTGCACCTATGATCAGCATTTACGTCGCGGCGCAACCGGACTTATCACAAGCCCCAGGATTGAATACTTTGCACCCATATTGACTTCGATGCATGCCAGTTCTGCGGCGACATCCCGATTGACAGAGTTAGTGTTATTGTCAAATACAAAGGACCACCGGTTTAAAAGTGGTGATTGACGTTATTACTTGATTTTCTCTAATTCTTATTCCAAAGGTATTCTTCCCAAAGCTGCCAAGATACAGGACCAGAAGCTGATTAGAGAGTCATTCAAGGCTTTCAGGAAGCTTCAGTCTCCTTCCGTTTCATCGCAGCGGCTCCTTTCAATGCTCTATGCGGTCGATTCGGAGTATTACTGAGGATGAATCGCGAAAGTGTGAGCTGTCGAGATGAATCCTTCAAGATGTCGAGAATGTCGTGCAGTCCTTCCGCCTCATTGATACGGGAGATGTTGTTGGATAATCTATCCCAGAAATAGTGGCCCATGTGAATTCTACAGAGGCTTGTCATCTGGGTAAGCCTCCCAGTATAGGAGTCGTGACAGAGATTTGATTACTTGTGTTTGGGAGACATGGCGGGAATGTGGCTTTTCGTCGACCTGTTGGTCCGTCCCTCCGGCACTCTTTCCTCAGTAGTCCTCTTCTCACCTCCATATACCAGAAAAGTGTCGGTTTCAGTATTCTCCGATCTGTACAGGAGATCTCTTTGTCTATCTTATTAGACCAACCGCTCGGAACAGTGTTGTTAGCGACATCGTTTGGACCACCAGATTCAGGGAGAAGAATGAGAGGTGTGACCTTCAGATCCTCGCAAGTGCCAAGGACAAAAAGAATGTTACGAAGATTCGATGGCCCATCAATGTGGAGAACTTGATGAGCAATCTCGTAGAAGAGATAAAATTCCTGCCCACATTTCATCAGAAACTCTGAACTTCCGCTGCTCCCATCGCTCGCAAGGATTGGGACAGGAAGATGTATGCCGTGTTCTCGTCCTGACACCGTTTCTTTGAGGTCTTCTAGCTCTTGTACGTCTTGTAATCAGCGGTGAGGAACTCGCCAAAACCATAGAGGAAGGTATGTAATGTTGCTGATTGTACTGCAGAGCAAATGGTTCGAGGGACCTGGTGTGTAGCTCGTACTGCAGGACGCTTTCCAAGTAATACATTCTGTCACATAGAGGATTTCCTACGCCAAAGGTATCCAGAAGTAGAACTTTCCAAAATCAGAGATGAGATAGCGCCGAGGAGTAGTAGTTGCGTCCGAGACCAGAATTGGTAATGTTGGTGGGTCTAGAGTGTACCCGCAGAATACGTGCCACTGATGCTCTCGAGTGGATGTAGATCATTCGACCAACTCTTAGGTACATGATTCATTTTAACTCATCGGTAGCGAAATCTGTACCCGCTCTATTGTGGTCAGTGTGATCTAATCAAGCTAAATCAAAAGCAGTACTCACAGCTTCTGCAACTCCGTAGGATTTTCGCTCGTCGTCTTGAGAGGTCGACTGCTCCTAGGCCGCCGCACTATGCTCGGAGGATACTACTCGACTCGATGAACTCGAGCTCCCATCCGGCGCAGACGGAGTATCCTTAGTCCCTAGTTTTGGACTGAATATGCCCGAAGACCCACTGGGAATCCCGGGCATGAGACAACCTGGAAGTCGCATCAACGTAGGCGTCATTGTAGAGATGTTTAGTCTTGGGAGTCATATCAGAATGATCGAGGTCGCTAAGGGCTTGCGGCTTTGACAGATCAGATCATGCACGCACGAAGTAAGGGCCATGCTTCCTCCAAATTAATGGCTACTTACCAGTGACATGGCGCTAAAAGTCTCGCGAAATGGCAACAGCTCGTCGAGTGCGCGTCGGATAGCTTTTGGCGGCAAGGGTTCCTCGCGGCTTGAATTTTGTGGTACCTGAAAAATTGGTAGAAATGCAATACCAAGTAGGCTTGGAACCCAAAGAAGCTGAATACCGGCGGCCGTGTCCACCCATGAGAGACAAGACTAGCTTTTCGTGTAGTACAGTGCAACGAGTCACCAAGAACACTTTGTTGGTTCGAGCGTGGGAGGTAGAAGGTAGATCTCACAACGACACCGGCATCTTAGCCCGGGAATTAGGTGGAATGTGTCATTTTGAAGAGGATTTGTTCTTTTGGGTGAAGTGAGAGGGAGATGACTCTGTTCCCAATGGTTCATGATGGCACAATGGCACCAATTACGGCAAAACAAGATGGGGTCATAGCTGTGTCAAAGATGGAAGGCCGAGGGTGCAAATACTTCAGAGTGAAAGGTGCAGTACTGGATGTGTGCCCCGAAGTTGTTGATGTTCATTCATTACCTATTCTTTAGCGATGTGGCCTTTTTTTCCTTCGAAACGAGCTTCCCCTTCTTTCTGAACGCCAGGCTTTTAAAGCGCCTATGTGGCTTCGAATCATTTTCCGGCGCGCTTAGACCCGAGCAGCAGCCCTTTCTACAACCAATGCGAACCGGTAACAGTAACAACTCGAAGCTGCGGGAAGAACGCGGAAGCCTTCGCAACACAGGAACAAGGGCGTTAGAAGATGTGTTGGATATTCCAGCCTCGATCAAGTATTAGGGTCGTCGTGCTTAGCGAACCTGCATCTGCTGTGAGTATCTCAAAGGTTAAGGGAAATGTTGGAGTGGAAAACATTGAGAAACGGAGTATGTAGACAATGTTACTCGAGAACTTCCCGTTTGGACTTTGAGTGGGAGCATTTCCATTATGGCTCGCTTCTTCGCAGCTTAGATAAAGCATTCAAGCCAGAAGACATTTGAACGGGATATTCGAAAACTTGATGGAGTCACGCCGTGCAGCTTTCTTTCAGTGTAGTACTTTCCAACTATCAAAAAGCCATGCTTCCAAGTCTATCGCCTTTTGGCATGCTTTCCCTTGACTACTGTTTTATCGCTCGGTAGCATTAGCAGTCCTCGGGTCCATAGGTCGTGAAGAAATCAATAGCCCAATCCATGTTACGAGCTAGGATAATGAGCGAAGTAAACGTGACGTTTGACACAATTCGTAGCAAAGGGAAGGTAAGACGAGAAACGCTCAACCAAGTTTTATTCCTCTCTTGTATTGTGAGACTCGGCCGCGTAAATGATACTAGATCCACCCTCGAGTTGTGAAACGCCATTGATTTCTTATATGATGTATGGCTTGGGGCTCCTGTCACAGAGAACCCGTGTGTTCTCCGGCTCCTTGCTTCTCTGCATGAGTCACTGCAATAAGTTGGGCCATCGGTTCTCCCAAGTCTAAGTTCTTGGGACGGATCCTTTAAGACCCGAAGGATGCTGTCCATGCCCATCGCTGCGCTCACGCGATGAATATCATTAGATGTCGCATCTCCGAGAATAAAACTCTCCGCCAGACTGGAAGATGAACTTCGATTTACCATCGGCGGAACAAACAGATTAAAGGATAGGTGTTGGAGGCGCTAGCCTGTGCTTTTTCCACGGCATTGCATTGCAAGCATCAGGATTCGACGCCCGCATCCAGCCGCGAGGTATCTCATCATCCGCGATTCTGTATGACTCTCTGCCCGGTAACCACTCGAGAAGCGTAAGCTTCAGCTCTACTGACGCATCTTTTAAGACCGCGAGAACGTCAGGCAAGCCTTCTGTCCCATCGATACGATAGATTGCGTCGGAGGGAGGCTTGCAAAGATAATTAGTGGAGCGTAAGCTGGGTTGGGACTCGAATAGACATGCGGGTGTTCCGTCGAGGTAGCTTTCCGAATAGAGGAGTGTGGTTGGGCAAATGCTGATTCCGTACCCACGGCACCATTTGTAGTCGACAATTTTGGGGTTGACTCGGTTGGTCCACCCTTGGGGTACATCGTTATCAGGGACTCTGTTCGAGCCTCCGTAGTCTGGGAGGAGCTCCAAGTTCTCCAGATTAAGCCCCTGTAGGGCGTTCATAGAAGTGAAGTTCGGAACTCGAAGGATGTCCTGCAGCATCCTTGGCTCATTGATGCGGAGTATGTCAAAAGACGCTTGGTCGTAGATATAGTAGTGCATCCCACACTGGAAGAGTTGGTTGATAAGCAAGGCCAAGGGAAGATCCTCCGAATGTTAGGATTGGCAGAGGAAGTCTCAAGCCGTACTCCTGAGCTGGTACATTCTGACGAAGATCTCTAAGACCTTTGAGGTCGTCGTACCAACCCGCGGGAATCTCGTCGTACGAAAGTTTGAGATGATAGATCTAGACGCTTTGGGCAACGTTTCAGCTCAACTTCTGACCAGTGTGAGTTGTTCGACGCGCTCCTTCAATGTGTCCAAAATATGCTGCAGTACGTTTGGTCGTTCGATCTTGGAGACAGCATCCCAAAGATAGAACCAACAAGAAGTGGAACCCTCGACCAAGTAAAGGGCTGGGCGATCGTGGCCACCTTCACGAAAAAGTAGCAGTGATGGTACAGAGGTTTCAGGGCGACAAAAAAGCTCCTTCTCGCAGACGCCCCGGTTGACATGAATAAACCAACCGGGAGGAACTTCTTCGTCAGGCACCATGTTTGGGCCTCCATATCCCGGAAGCAGATCGCATTTCGCGAACCTGAGACCCTTCCATCGTCGACCGCCTGACGTACGTAGGATTTGACTCAGCTCAGTGAATTCTTCAACTGGATGCATAATGGCGGAGACGTCGAGGAAGATATAGTATCGGTCACCACACCTCATGAGATACTTTGTACCGCCATATCGCCCATCGTTGACAAGGATCGGAATAGAAAGTGTAGACCGTACTCATGGCCATCAACTAGCTCCTTGATATCTTTGAGCTTCTTCGTATCCTGCGACCTGCCTTTTGTAATTTACCGAAACCAGAGTTGGAGACGTGTAATCTGATGCTGAGAGTACCAGCAAGACAATAGTTCGAGGACTCTGGTTCGGAGCCCGAACGAATGCTTGTTAATACACTGCAAGTTTCCCGGCAAGTTGTGAGACTGGGTCACATACAAAAACTCACTCGAGGCTGGAGTCCAGAGATAAAACCTTCCGAAGATCGAGAACAAGTAGCGACCAGCCTGCCCATCCTCTCTAGAAGCTAGTATCGGTAGCACAAACGGTGGTAGACTATAGTCATCGGTAGCCAGAGCACGGTTGACTGGCTCAAGGTCGTTGGGGTCATTGGCCCAACCTTCGGGCACAAGAGCCGGGAGAATTTTGCGATAATCGAATTCGTGCCCGTCCTAGAGTCATTAGCAAGGTCAGTTAGAAGATGACTATTTCTTAAACCCACCACATCAGCGTGTGAGATAATGGAATCATCCTCCTCAGAGCTTGAAACATCCAAATACGGTGGACCATCTTCGGCAGACGATGCTCGACTTGGATTGCTCGAGCTCTCGGTCTATTCTGCTGATTTCTCACAAGCAGGTAGATATTCAGTGGAAGTCGGTGCCCGGCCCTCCGCAGACCCAACAATGGAAGTCGAAGGAACCGATATGGGACAAAGGGCGACTTGATGGTGAACAGATAGCTATTCGATCTCGGAAACCAACTTTAGGGGACTCGGGCCGTATTCGACGTACCTACTTGCCGACCTCGTTTCTCAGCTAGCTAGTGCATCATCTCATACATTCAGAAGGCAACTCACCGGCGCCACGATTCTTCGAACCTAGCGAGATACCAACAGCGAGGTAAGTTTGCGGACAAGATTGGAGATATGGACGGCTCACGAACCGAAAGAAGAAGATGTGCCGGATAGGTGTGCTTGTGCTTGTGCTTGTGTTCGAAACAAGCTGCCGTAAACCTGTAAAAGCTCCCGGTCTACCACGTAAGGCGCGATGATATCCAGCGAAACTCGATACCAGCCCGGTAAGAGATAAGACGATCGTGTGGTAGAGTTGGTAGTGGATCTACCAACAAAAACACTAGGCCAAGTCCACTGCCACCGTCTTCATCCTCACGCTGCATGAAGCGTATGTGGGAAGAAAGCCAAGGATGGAGGTGAATGTGAAAACTACGACATAATGGAGTGGAACGATTTAGTACGCGAATGAGGCATGGTTGTATCATTTGCGGTATGTGTTGCTGGGCGTGAAGGTGCTCGAGAAGTGAAATGATGGAGGCTTTTGTGTTGCCAAAGTGTCATAGAAAGTGAAGGTTCGGTCTCCCACATGACTCATGATTGGCTACGTGCACCAATCACGGCAAGACTATGTGGGCGCTGATGTTGTTGACTTTGATGCGATAGATATGAGGAGTTATGGCAATGGAGGGCACAGTGGTTGGAATTCTCTACAAACACCCTCTATCCTTCCGAGCTTGGCGTTTTACCAAGTCTTATACTCGACAAAGGAATGTACAACATGTGAACAAAGTCCGTCACTTCTTCGTCTTGAAACGAATAATGCACATTTTGATCCCTCAGTTGCGCAAGCAAGACCCAAATACCTTGCTGCCTACGCCATGTTCATGCATGTCGTTACTATCCTGCGCCACCTCATGCAGGCTTTCCATTATGCAGAAAATGCAGCTTGCCCTTTTTGGATAGAAGACGCTTCGTGAGGCAATCCGTCAAGGATCAGTCCTCGCCGCTCTGATAGTACTCAAGATCAATCTCTTCCCTCGCCCTTTCCCGCTGTAACCTAATCCGCGCAGCCTCTGTGCCATCATCCGTAATGGTCTCCTTAAACCAGGGGTGCTTGAGAGCCTGCTTCGCAGTGAGACGCTGCTTTGGGTCATACACGAAGATACGGCGAAGCAGGTCGAGGAATTGCTTGTTGAACGCTGTGTTTGCGGGGATGACCTCCTATAGCTTATTTAGCTGCTACCCTCGGCAAGGCGCGAAGAATTACATACGGGAAGTGTCTTCATCGCCCTGACATACTTTTTCGAAGCCTTCGGAGTCTCCGAGTTTGGGTAGTCAAGTTTCAAACCTCGGGTGAAAAACCTGGGATTGATCAGCATATTTCGTGAATAGAGTAGACACATTACTCACGCTGCAGCTTGGTTGCGATTATTGTTTCGACCAGTGCCCTGGACTTGCCGAACCAGCTTAGGCTCAATCCTGCCGCCGCATACGCTCTCCATCATTGCAAGATGCTCAAGATTATCATGCGTTTGGAAGAGAGCATCACCGGTGAAGAATTCGACGAGGATGCAGCCAATACTCCAAATATCGCACGGATAGCTCCACCCTAGGTTAAGTATGATCTCCGGTGCTCGATAGTGCCTTGTTGAAACGACGGTGGAGTGGTATTCGTCATCAAACGTTGCAGATCCAAAGTCAATGAGTCTGATCTCGGTGTCAAGTAGGACTCGCCGCTGGCGTGCAACGCGCTGTACTGTAGTAGACGAAGAAGGGATGTTGCGGTTATAGGTGAAGGTTTGATATGAGTTGCCGACGAGGAGAATGTTTTCCGGCTTTAGATCGGTGTGTATTAGATTAAGGTCATGCAAGACTGGAGCACAATGTCAGTTGAAACCCAATCAAGGTAGGATAGAGGACATACAAGCAACGCTGGTGAAGAGCTGTCGAGCAAAACTCTGAATCTGACTGCTTGGAAAAGGCACAAAGAGGTTGCCCTTAAGAAAGTCGAAGACGCTCTGGCCCAGAAGATCGGTGACTATGCAGATGTGGTTACGGAAGTCGAAACAGTCCCGTAGATGTATGCATTTATTCCGATTCTGTCGGTCATTGTGGGACAAAGTCTGTAGCACCCGTAGCTCAATACGCGAGGCATCCCGGTATTTCTGCACGGATCGAATGATCTTGATTGCGCACTTCGACCTTGTCCGTCTGTCAAAAGCTTCTACAACTTTGCCGAAGGTGCCCTGGCCCAGAAGTCTGTTCACTTGATCTGCAAACAGTCAGCACTCAGTCCGTCTAATGACAGTCCGCTCTTCGAGAGGCACTCACATCTGTCACCTATGGGCATATCCTCTGTCACTATGTAATGGCCATCATCATCGTCGATCTTCTCGTGAGTAGTCACAGTCTTCTCCAAAAGTCAGCGTCCTGATTCTGGCCTGTATGGTAAATGCCTTACATCTTTGATCGATGGCACATGGACATCTCGAGCCTTGATGGGAGGCTTCGGTGGCGGCACATAGGCACTATATGCGTCTCCTACTACCTCAATCTCCTTCCTCTTTTTCTCATCAGCAATCTGTTGCCGCGTTACGCGTTTCCTCTTCTGCCCCACTACACTGTCCTCGGCATACGCTCCACTGGTCCCATGACTCGAATGTGACCCCAATGATGTAGGTGCTGTAGTCTGTAGCGATGTGGTTCGGTCCGTTGAGATCGTGTTGGACCCACTGTTCCCATTCGAATATGTACGGGCATGGGAAAATGCTTGCTGATCCCTTGCAGCATCGTAGGCGGTTGTGGGACCGGTCCGCCTCTTCTTGTTGGCATGCTCTGCACCTCTCACTGTTGCTTGTGGCTGTTGCTGCTGGGGAACTCGCTCATTCTCTTTCCGTGATGGAGGTTGTGGTGAGTCGTCATCAATGACAATGATCTCTTTAGGTGGTCCGTTCTTGTAAAATTCATGCCAATCTGGACGCCTCTCTCTGTTCCTCGATCCCTGCAACGCTGATGTAGACTGTGAAGTTGTCATATTGCTGGACTGAGGGGGTTGTCTTGAAGCCGAGGTATTGGAGGGCCGTGGAACGGATCCGGGTGTATTGTTGGGAAAGCTGTAAGAAGGAGCTAATCGCGACGAGGATCCGTTCGGCAATGAGTTGTTAGCTGCGTAAGAAGCCGAGTTGGTGCTGTAAGCTGAATGATGACCGAAGTGAGGGCTATGAGGAGGGAGAGTTGCAGTCATTGTAGAAGGCAAAGACATCGCTCATCGTAGGTGAGAAGATCTGATCGAGTGGCCCGATAGTGCTGTTCGGTGTCGGGCGGCAAGAAATGGTGCTGACACCTGGGCTAGAGAGGCTTTGAATCGAAGGCTATGGATTCTCCATGACCGACTCGAGTGTTGAGAGAATCTGGGTGATGTGTTCTCTGCTCTTGGGAATGAGGTGGCCGTGGAAAATGAGCACTTTTAGTGGGTGTTTCGGTCGCGCGTTGGGGGGGAAAGGCGGAGTCTTGGTCAGGCGTTGGATTCCCGAGCCTCTTGGGAGGCAGCAATGGGTGAATGCGAGGGTGTAAAGTAGGACTAGATGTTGGGCAAGATAAATATCAACCTGGATCACAGCTGAGAGCCTGGTAAAGGCAGCGGAATGCTGTGTCGTGGACGTTGAAGATTTGGGGACAGTGCTTGAGAGGTGGTGAGAGGATTTGGAGATGAGAAAGTGCACTAAGCCTATTCGAGAGCTAGAGCAAAACTCGGGAGGAAGAAATGACGACGGTGGTTGTTAGGAAGACTACGGATTCTGTAACTCGCCGAGAAGCGCAACCTCGACTTTTTCTTTTTTTCTTTCTTCATAAGAAGAAATTGTCTTGGGAAAGTCTCTACTATTTACCAGAGCGCTTGAATTATATAGCAGAGCGGGAATTAAATCTCTCCCTTTGACTCCTGGCAATAACAAGTACCTACCTTAATGGCGGATAGAGTGATAGAGTGAAGCTACCTAATCTCAATGACGCGACTACAGCCAATGGCGAATCACGTGAATCTCTCACACAGCACAGCCTCTAGCATACTACGTGCTCTCTGTTCCCAGTGATACATCAATGGATAATAGAAGAATAAAGCAGGGTAGGAAATTTGCACTCGATAAGGCAACAAGAATTCATGGGACCACAGTGGGTACACCACTGCTCCTGCCAAATGCTACTAGAGCGCCAGGATATCGTACGAGAGATGTCAGTCATCATCGTCCCGACTACCGCATCTCAATTCTTGCCCTTTCCCCAAAGTGGAGCTACCGTTTCTACCGCCCTCTCGACTACCGCCTTCACCCTCTCCCGGAGCACATTACTCGCACACTCCACCTCCAGCGTCTCCAACCAGACCTTCACCACTTGCTTGTCCACTTTGATTTGAACGCCAGGCACGGGAATCCCAATACTATGCAACCTCTCGATTTCTTCTGCTTCCTGGTCCTCCGCATCATCTTCATCTGCTTCTTCCTCGGGCTCGTTCTTGATGCCGTCGCCGTCAAGCGCAGGCTTCGGCGGCTTAGGGAGGGTTTTCGGTTTGGCTAGAGGAGTGACTAAGGGACCAAATTGGGCTTCAAGGAACATGCAGAGACGTGAGAATCGCTCTTCCGGTGTGACGTTCGAGTGAAGGTTGCGTTCACCCTGATGGTGGTGGTGTTGATGACTTTTCGAAGATTCTGAGAGACATCAGCAATCTTGCATAAACGCTGTCAGGCCAAGACCTACGCTTGACCGCAGCCGGACTGCTTTCCGCTGTGAATAGTACAGCCAGCACTGCATCGGCAATCCCATCATTGAGCATGTTGCCCTCCCATTCGACCTCTACCTGCCCGTTGTTCTGGTACCGAACAATCACACAGCCCATGACCAGGTACGCAACCGCATGCGGAGAGTATTCAATCTCTTCGTCTGCTATTTCTTCTTCATGGGACACACCGTTGCCGTTGACCTGAGTAGCCCCATTTGACGACGGCTTCTTCTGCGGCTTGATCTCCTCTATGGCACCGAAAGTTCCTTCCAAAGCCCACTTGATCAAGTCGATCCCAGCTGCGCTTAGCGTGATCTTCTGCTTGCACATGATCGTGGTCGTGTTCAATCCGGCATACTCCCTGAGATCTTCAGGCGCCATCAGGGACATCTTGAAATCGTTCTGTACAAGGACACCGGTAATGAGCCTTTCCTCCTCGGGGTCCGAGGATTTGGGCGGAGGAAGCTGAGCAAGTTGTCCAACCACTCTGGCAGTCTTGTCAACTTTGAATGGAATGCGAAGTTCTTCGGTGTTGGCAGGGCTGAAGATTTTGGTTTTGGTTGCTTTGTCGTTGTTGAGCGAAAGAAGCTTGGACTTGAGACGCATCATGTTGTGTTTCTCTCCATGAACGAGTATCTGCAAGGGTCGTCAATACAGTTTATCGATATCGGGTAGATCATGCATACCACAACAGGAGCTGCAACCTCCTCGATAAAACTCTGATTCTCTTGACCATCCACATGAGCTGCAAAGCTGAACTCTTGCACGCTACATCTCCTTGGTATCATTGGCTTTTCGGCCTCACCATTGGCGCCCGGACCTCTTCTCCCCACAGGTGCTGCGCTTCGATTGGTCATGATGGCTGGTATGCTATCCGGCTCATGCGACATCTGTTTTGCCATTGTTCCTTCTACGCTGTATCCAGTGATCACGACCCCATTCCTATCGCTGGGCGCCCATCGTTCAAGAAGCTCTCTGCTGATGCCGCTTTGTAGCATACCCGGACTCGCCAGTACTACACAGCCCCCAACATCATCAAATCGTTCGAGGTTCTTCAAACTGCGAACAAAACGGAAATCCCAAGGTCCACCTCTATCAGTATCACCAGCTTGTTCTGCTTCTGCCATTCTCTCGCGGAAAAGACGCTTGATGTTGTCATTCATGGCGGAAACGTACGTTTGATACACTACCATACATTTCCTGGCAAGATTGGAGGCATAGTAGATAGGTATGCGCTGAAACTCGGCGTGTCGTGACCAGTAGTCGTCCAGAATTAGCAAAAGCTCCTGAGCTCGTCCCAGGGCAAAGACAGGCATCAAGACTCTTCCTCCTCGATTGAGTATACCCGTCACACTTTTCATTAATGCAGTTTCTCGCTCTGCCCGCGGTATGTGTGTAGCAATGCCATATGTGCTTTCTGTGATGAGTACATCGATCTTGATGCCCCTTGGGACTTCCGCGGAAACCAAATGGCGGTCATCTTCTCGCGAATAGTCTCCTGTAAAAAGGATCTTGAGACCAGCTATCTCGATCAAGAACATGGCAGCTCCTAGAACATGGCCGGCAGGATATGGCGTAAACCGAATGGAGGAAACGGTGTGCGTTGTATTGAAGTCCACGGCCTCGATCTGGGAGAAAGTTGAAAGATGATCGGCTTCAGTGTAGAGGGCCGTTCGTTGTTCGGAGGAGGAAGAGAGACTCCTGCAAAGGAGTCAGCTAGGCGATTGCTCCAGAAAGACTCGTGGACGTACTGTACTCGTACACTGTCTTGTATCAGCCACTTGTAAATCGCTTTTGTAGGATGCGTCATGAAGACGCGTCCTCTGAAGTTGGTTTTGGCAAGGACGTAGGGCAACGCCGAGGCATGGTCAAGATGGAAGCTGAAACGCGAGGGTCAGCATCATTATCATTTTGAGGCGTATGTTTAAGATCCAGAAATGGACAGCAACTTTTCAGGCCAGAAGTGCACGGCATAGCAAAGAGCGACTGGTGGGGCATCACTGGCGAGCAGAGGCGGCGGATTGGAGCATGGCCGAGGTGAACGACATTCAATTGATGTTCTGCATACATACTCGTGCTTTGACACTTTTGACGAACAAGTGGCCTGCGCAAAGGGTACGGACTACTATCCGACTCTACGAGCTGGTCATGCCAGCACCAGTAAAGCAAAGGATGCCGCCGGTGTTCCCAAGTCCTGAACACCTCCCCCCAAAATACCCCAATGCCCGTATATTATAAGATAAATCGCTACCGAGAGGAAATAGAGCACTTACTGGCTAACGAGCAGTATGTCGATGGTGCTAAGGTCGAATTCGTCGAAGTAGGGTAAAGCTGCAAGACCTTCTCGGGCAGGGTGTTGTCCAGCGTCGAGCTGTGAGATAGTCTGGTCAGTACAATACGTATAGCGTAGAGAGTAAGACTGCCATAAGCCGTACCATGATGGTCTTGCCCTTGTACTGTATGATATGGCATGATCTGCCCACTTCGTTCCCACCTCCTAGGCAAAGGAACATGAGCTCATCCGCTGGGTCGATAGGTTCTTCGATCACCTCCGCCATTGCTCCAAGCTTCCTCTTGGCAGCCATGCTGAAATGTGATGAAGGAATGCGTCCTTGCTAATGATCGAAATGGCCGCCTGCTGTCTTTGGACACCCGATCATACTGGGAAAGCAGCGGTAGCAGTTGTAGAGATGGCCCTTGTAGCATAGAAAAGAAGCTTGAATGCGCGGATGACGGTAGTGTTGCTCACGGCGATGGATGCAAGTAAGGAACAAGTCAAGCTTGAAGCGAGCTATTTTTGCTTGTGCCAAGACTGGGCACGTGATGACGAAAATTGCGGAGCCGCATTCCTAGCTTCAACAGTGGCATGGTTCTTTCATGGACAATCTATCACTCCATCCTCACAACAACCTTCGTTGCAGCGCTTCAAGTCACGTAAGACTCTTGCGCCTACCACACTCTTTTGGCTCTGGCTAAGTACGCAGATGCGAGGAAACTAGGAGAAAGCTGCGGCAGAGCGCAGAGCAAAGCTCGCGCAGGTGGCCTTGCCCCTCTAGGCGGTCTTGAAGGAGGCCTTGACAATCGAGAGCAGCGCCGAGGGTGCCTTTCCATCATGACGCACCAACAGCAACAGCAGCAGCAGCAATACCCTCCGCGCGTGTTCTCCCCTCCAGGACGGACGGACTCACCTCAGCATGCCCCCCCTTATCCCTTCCCCGCGAACAAACGCCAGCGACTCTCTCCAAATCCTCAGTCGCCATACAATTCGCCAGGTATACAGAACATCGCTCTGCCGAATCAAGTCTTTAGCAGTCCATACTACGGTACTCAGCAAAACGGTGGTCCACCAAATCACACCTACAACACAAATCACAGTTACGGCAACCAGCAAAGTCCCTCATACCCTAGCCAGCAAGGCCCCGCCTACGGCCCGAGTAACACATACGGTTCGGGAAGCCCCTACACGCCGAATAATAACTACAATTCCATGAACCACCCACCCTCTCAGCATTATGCGCCTCCTCCCCATTCTGCCGCCCCCTCGCAGCCCCCACCCACGGGAACAATGGGACCTCCCTCGCGGCCTGCTGCTGACAAGCCTACGGACATCAACGAGCTAGGAGACGTTTTGGCGGGATCTGGTGTCGATCTTAGGGAGGAGGAAGCTGCGTTATTGGCGTACGGTCGGCCAGGCCAACAAAGACAGGATACAGTTTATGGTGGGAGCTCATTCAATTCGTTCGGAGCAAGCTATTCAACATCCGCCGACAACTTCTATTCGTCAAATGTTCCCGGCGATCGAAATAGCTTCTATGGAGCTGGCACCTTCAATCAGCCTGCAGAGCCATATATGTCCGCTGAGGAGATCGCAGCTGCAGATCGAAAGAAGGTCATACGGCGCAAAGCTGAGATCAAATCCTACCACCTTAATGATCCGTTCCTCTGGGGTGGTTCTCTATCAAGACGACTCTTAATACAGGCTCAAACTGTGCAAGTGCAGGTCCCACGGAATGGCCTGTTAAACAATGTCACCGGGCAGATTGTTCCTCATCAGCTTCTTGTCCATGGTCCGGACAAGAATGAGAACCTAAGGATAGTAAAGGGGGAACCTTTGCTAAATACGGAGGGTCCCTACGTTGAGATACTGTCTTTACTTTCCTTGGCTGCAGAGGAGCGAATGCGTGGACTTGTGGAAGACGCTGCAAACCTGGCAAAGGGCAGGAGAATCGGGTCGCATGCCGTAGTTCCGGTTGAGTTGGCTGATTTGGCAACTGGCGAGGGAGCCACTGAGACAGCGAACGGATTGCCAACCCCTAGCAACAGCGCTGTCTCGCCAAAGAGCAATCCGCTCAAGCGTACGACCTATTTGTCCTATTTGCGCAAACTCATACTTACTGCTCAATAGGCTCCTACGCCGAAGTCAATAGACCTTTAACTCCTTCTGCCAGCGAGCCAGCCACGCCTACCACCATCCAATTTGCCAACCCTGTTGTGCACGCTCTTCAAAAGATTACCAAAGACGAGCGAGCTCAAGAAGAGGAACGACTCGCGAAGCGCCGACGTCGCGCAGCTAAAGCTGATAGCAATGGAACAGGTTCTGCTACTGCTGGACTCATCGGCGACGTAGCTCCTGATGTAGATACAAGGAGGGGGAGTAAGAACAAGGAAGCGGCGGCGAAGAAGGTAAACGAGGCGGCGCAGCATGCTGCCACCACCAAGACAATGAACATGGCTTTAGGTTTTGGCAGTAGGGCGACGCCGTCATGGATGAAAAGAGGCACCGATACAACACCTAGCAATCCATATCTACCGAACAAACCCAAGGCAGGTCCTCAGGGCTCCAAAATTGGAGCTTCAGGCGGGAACGGTGCTGGTCTTGGTTTACCGAAAAGTAGGGTATTCGGACAATTCAGGGAAGATAAGGATACTGGTTCTGGCATTCAACTCAGGGACGTTGTGTCTGTTCTTGAGCATGATGGCAAAGAGAAGAAAGCCCTTCAGCGAGCCTACAGCAGGCTCGGAGCAGCGGCTAGGAGATGATGCATCGTGTTTCAATTCTCACAAAAGACACTTTGGCATCTGGTATTACCACTTAGCGAGGCGCTGGAGGCGTTTGGAAATTTTACGTGTCCGCAGGGTGCCGTCTATGGTGTTCATCCAATATCAAGGCATCCATTGAATCATACGCTGTATTACTAGTCATTTTGCATGGTTCTCAGAAGACACAGAACAAGCAGGTAGCCAAATCGAGTTGACGACCTCTTTGAAGGCGACAACAGTCTTACACTTACCGAGGCTCTCTCATTCGATACTCCGCAATGCGTTTGATGCATCAAGCCTAGAATAATCATACCACCGTTATTCCACTTCTAGATCAAAAAGCAGCCAGGTGGCCATACAATGCAACAAATAGCGCTTTACATACAATATTATAAATACGCCCAAGCTGACCCGGACAGAAATCCATGTCGACCTCACCTCCGCTCGCCTCGTCAAAGATGACAAATTGCGCTCCCATCCAATCGTTCCGATGCCCATGCACTGGAATGTGGTACAAGATTCGCCCCTATATACCCCGGAACAAGCTCCCGCCCGGCACCACTTTGAGCCGCAGACACCTAAAGTTTTTACATAAAACAACTTCATGATCGACGACGACAACGGGAAGTCCCTGAGAGGCCCCAAATTGACGTGCGTTGGGTCTGCATGCCTGTAGATCCTGGGCCAAAGGGGGCATGCCTTGTGGTCTATCATTCTGATTGAACGCTTTGTGCCTCATGACTCTCATCATCAACCCTGCCATCAAGCTCCTGCGTTTGTACATATAAAGTGACTGACAGACTCTTCCAAATATTGCAATTGTCAGATCCTATACTGTGATCTTTACAATTCCCTGTCCTACCCTCAAGACTCGGAGTTCTTCGTATGAATGGATGAACACTCATTGGTCGTGTTTGATGGCGGGTCTTTGCTTGTGCTGAACGATGCAGACCGAGCACGCGTGCTTGGCAAGACAATTCAAAGCGTCAACGACTACTTCGACTCTCCCCTTGGAACGATCAGCAATGATACTATACCCGATCTTGGACTCGACCTTGGTTTTGACTTCACACAAAATCAGCCTTTCGAAGTGTACGATCCAGGTGACACGCCATATCAACCACGGCCATGTCGAGCAGAAATCGTGCAAATGGAAGAGGCCTGCGCCTCGGGTGATATGGCTGCTGTCCAGGCTGTGTTCCGTTCGGAATGGGTTGAAAAACCGGCGGACGATCGAATAGACAAAGATCAATTCGCAAGTTCTTTCAAGGTCGCTATAAAAAACGATCATCTGGCTGCCGCGTCCTTCCTCATAAGTGTTGGGGTAATGATGGATTTGGCTCATTTCAAGTGCGCTCTGGAGCTGAAAGCGTATCCATTCCTACAACTCTTCCTGGAGCATGGATTTGATATCAACGAGCAGCTGAGCTGGAGTGAACCTGGGCCGCTGACGTAAGGTCCCTCTGAACCTACCATGGAGACGAAATTGACTAGTTGGGTTTTCTAGGGCAGCATTCCACGATATAGAGCTTACCAAGTGGTGTCTGGCCCGTGGGGCCGATCCAAATGCCGAATGCATGCTGGACAAGACCCCGCTTTCCATCGCCGTTGCCGAGGCCTCATTTCCTATCATCCAGTTACTCTTCGATCATGGTGGCTCAGCCAACCACGGGCAACTGCTGCACTATGCTGCGCGGCGGGTTCTACCTGATCGGCTTAGGGTGCTAGATTTCGTCTTGGAGGAAGTCAACTTGCACAAGGGACCTTCCATCAATGACATCATGTATCAGGATCGGCCGTACTGTTATGGTTTACAAGAATGTATTGGCATAGGGACCCCTCTGCATGAGGCGGCGTCGTGGGGGAAGCTTGACATGGTTGAGGCGCTGGTAGCAAGGGGAGCAGATCCCTGCATTTTAAATTCTAAAGGGGATCTCGCCATCGAGCTAGCGCGATGGTATGGTCACAGGGAAGTGGTTGAATATCTGCTGCCACTGTCGCGTTCTTCCCTAAACTTCGTATTTCAAGCGGGAAGTACTGTTGGACGAGCATGAAGGTGTGGTCAAAGGGGTTAGTTTCGACATTCTTCCCCGACGATTGTTGGAAATTAGGCAGTTGTCGCACTTGAATTCAACGCAGAAGAACATTCAGGAATCAAACTGTGCATCCCCCAGATTTGTAAAGCACTGCTACTGGAACCTGGTGAAGGCAGTTGAAGGTTCTCCGGGCGAATTTGTGTATGTATATTGGAGCACGACCATGTTCATGCTTTCTTCCTCATGTTCTTCGCTTAAGTCATGAGTCAGTCACACATAGCTCTATCGGTCAAATTTTCTTTCGCTGTCGAGTACCTGTCCTTGTAACAGGTCATGAGCCTTATCACTCATGGACCGGATCAGCCATTAGTTAATTATATCATCGCCTCCCTACGACTTATCAAGCATCGAAGATATTTTCGCCCCAGCACGGCGATACGAGCCCACGGCGCTCGACGACCTCCTCCAGATGATTTTCGATAGCTCGAAACCCTCTACAATCAAGACGTCTTGTATTTAATTCGAGCTTCTGAAGCTCAATAACTACCACACCTGGGCACGTGCTCACGAGCGCTTCTTCCGGGGGCAGAAGCCTCTGCAGTCTCGAGTCAGGAAGCGTATTTCGACCAAGGGAGCCTTCAAGAGGATGAAAAGAGACTAACAAACTTGCTGATGGCCGACCAATCAACTGCAACACCGCTTGCCAGTCATGCGAAGGAGTCATACTAGACTCATACGACGGACAAGACGACGTGGAAAGAGACTTGAGATACGCCAAAATGTGACCGAGTTTCCCTAGTTCCTATGTTACAGCGATTTTACGACTATCTCAAAGGCGCCGACGAGTATATTCATGGGATACGTGTCGAGTTGACATAACTACGAGACGACATACAAGACGTTGCCGTCGCAGCTGAGCCGCTGGATGAATGTACGGCAGCTGTGATGAAGAGCGCGAGCCAGGGCGAGGAGTAAAACATGGCCAGTCAACTTGGAGCCGATCAGACGTGCTAACGAAAACCCGGACAATGATGCGCCGTCGGAGTACCGAGCAAGACTCCCACCGCCAGACATCTGCACGACGGTAAGGCTTACGCAAGCCAGAGTGCATTAAGATGAATGCTTCTCACGACCGAGGTGAGCTGCTGCCTGATGCTGTTATGTTAATAGGCCTCTTCCCAAAATCCTCTGGGATTTGTCCCTCAGGTATCGCAAGTTCTCAGCAGCACTACGATTTATCTACCACTTTACGTGTCTCGAATAGCAATCACGCTCGTATGAGTAATCGGTATGCTTACCTCACGACAGATAGGATGATACTTGTCGAGAATGGGGATATAATTTCAAGAAGTACAAGAATCATAGACCATAATGCTATTCTAGTGCTGATGTTAATCGTATAGTATAGCGGTTTCCTATAACGCTATAAATGGCATTGGCCGAATCGGTTAAAGCACTCACTCCTTAAGTTTTCGATGCGGACTGAGCCGAGGCCAAGTCTTCTTCCCATAAATTGGTGTGGCTTCAAGTGACCGTTTCTGACGTACTGGCGAGTAGCCATCAGAAGGAAGGGACGCAGAAAAGATACTGTTGAAGATTCCTCGTTTCCCTAACGGCATGTTCTTCTCCATCCAACCTGCATTGATTCCATTTAGTCTGATACAAGATCCTATACTTAGTCCGTCAGGATGACAATCTTCGCAGCCGCAGTGCTGTCATCCATCTCCGTGTGCGCCTGAACGATCTCATCAAGCTTGAACGTCTTGATAGGAATCTGCATACTACCATCCTTGATCGCGCGTGCCACCGTATTTATGGGCCCGGCGCTGAAAGGATCCGCAAAGCTCGCAAAAGTCGTCAAAAACACGCCACTTGGAATGAGGAAATTCGGATCGAGCTCGGGAAGCACCCATTTATCCCCTAAGATACCGCACGAGCACACGATACCGTTCTTCTTCGTGGCCTTCAGCGAGTCCGCCAGCGTCGCCACGCCCACGAGCTCGAGCACCTTGTCGAATCCCTCGGGGAACCGCTTCCGCGCCTCTTCTGCGATGGTTCCGCTGTCGATAAGGACGTCATCCGCGCCACTCCGACGAAGCAGATCTGCTCTGCTCTCATTACGAGTGGTCGAGACGACAAAAGCGCCATGGTGCTTCGCAATGGCCGCGGCGGCCATGCCCACAGACGACGATCCCCCTCTCACCAGCAACTTCTCCCCTTTCTTCAACAGCAACGACGAGAACAGTGCTCCCCATGCTGTATGCACCATTTCCGGCACCGCGCCCAAGATGTCCCAGCCGATCCCATCCGCATCCACCACCTGAACCTGCTTCGCAGACACACATGTGTATTCCGCATAGCCGCCATCGAAATTTCGCCCCATTCCCCCAACAATGGTGGCGACAATTTCACCTTCCTTGAACTCTCCTCCTGGCGCAGCGGCGACGATACCAGTGGCTTCAATGCCAAGAACGCGGGGGAAGGATACCCCGGGGGAGGCACCTTTGCGGGTGAACATTTCGGATCGGTTGAGGCCGAATGCTTTGATGCGGATTAGGACCCAGCCTTTATCGGGGGTGGGGATGGGACGGTCCTCGAGGATGAGGGCACTAGGTCCACCGGGCTTGTGGACGACCGCCGCGTGCATTGTCTTGGGGGTGGTGTGCGTCATGGTGAGTGGCGGATGGAAAGGTGGAGGTGTTGAAAAACGTCGGAGAGATTGAGAGAAGCGGTTTGGCTTGATGCCTGAGTCGTGGAAGTATTTTGAGAAAACGGTTGCCTCGGAAGAGTATGTACAGACTTGAGGATCTGGGATAGTAGGTTGAACATGGATAGGGTTCAGCTTCGATGGGAAAGCTTACAGAGCACGAAGCGAAGGATCGTTATGCCTGCATCATGACGTGCATCGTACATGCGAAGTAAGTGGGTGCTGCGACCAATCAATGTACAGACTTATATGCCATCAATGTTCGAGCGGCCCCTTTTAAATTCTTCGACCTACATCACTGCTTGTCCATCAATCAGGGCGCCTGTCAGATGTCATGAGCTGAAGGCGTTGTTTTGCAATTTGGAGGTGCGGTGATGAAAGGACCGCAACTTTGCATCGGCGTGAGGGCTGAAGCATCCTGTCCTTCGCATGAGCGGATCAACGATGTATCTGACGATCTGTCACATCTTGATGTCAGGATTGAGCTTTGACGTACAGTTCATGACCCTAGGCTTACCACGTGGTTCAACTTGAAGGCTGGTGTACGGGAGAAACCAATGATTGCTAGACTGAGATCGAAGGCGGTGGCGCTGCTAACGGAGCTGTAGTTGAAGAAAGCGATGGGTTTCCCTGCTGTTGGCATGCAATAGGTGGTTCCACAGGTACTTTCCGTCTTCGAGATAAAGACGATCGGCTGTTATTCCCTATTCTATAGTATGGGGGTGTAGTTAATGATACTGTATTATCGGGGTGTTAAAAGATTTGCTGCAGCACCTGTGTTCTACCCCTTATGGTGGCAATCAGGTGGCAAATGGGGGTATAAGTAGCCTACTCAGCACTCTCATAGCTACCTAATCAATCAATCCTTCATACATTTCCAACATTTTTGAAGCATGTGGGGTAGCTTCAACCCAGGTGCTGCAGCAAATCTCAACACACCCCCATGATGCAGCACCATTGACCACACCCCCATGCTGCAGAATGGCTCTCTAATAACTAGTTGTGACACGAGCACAGACCCGATCTTCCCTTTACGTGTGACACGAGCACGACTTGAGACCTGGTAACTGATATCGAAAGAGTTAAATATCGACTTGCTCAATGAAGAGGTCGGAATTATAGTTGAATTAATTGCCATTGTAGCAGGCTCACTAATGATTTTGATACTAAATACTCTAGCTACTTGAGCTCTGGTATAATTAGTAAAGCTCTAGCCACTTCTTAGGCACTGGCTAAAACAAAGACTAGTAAAGCTTTGGCCACTGCTTAGGCACGGGTATGACTGGTTTATAGTTAAATAACCTCTGCGTGCTCTGATCTCTTACTTGGGTACTAGCCGTAGTAGAATCTATAATGAAATAGTGGTAATCTCTGCGTGCTCTGACCTCTTGCTTGGGTAGTAGTCGTAGTAGAAAATAGTGGAATAGTATTGGAATAGTGGTAATACTGGTAACAGTGAAGAATAGTGATAATAGTGGTAAAGTCGTCGGAGTTGCCACAACTAAGCTGGACTTAATACTTGAAGATTGAATCAATAATTAACAACTGCGTAGTAGCAGCGCGAGGGCCTCATAACCTGTTGGAAAATGTGTATGAAGGATTGATTGATTAGGTAGCTATGAGAGTGCTGAGTGGGCTACTTATACCCCTATTTGCCACCATATAAGGTAGCTTCAACACAGGTGCTGCAGCAAATCTCAACATCTTCCAACTTAGTATACCTCTTCATCAAATCTATGCATTCCAACAATCTACCACCGGTGCGCAATTCTGCTTCTATGTAAGAATGCGGCCGCGAGACAATCATCAAGTTGACCGGGAGACAGCTCTGTAGCTCGTGAAGTTTTGCGAGAAATTCTTGAAGATCTTCATGCAGTAATTCATCAAGGCCGTCCACGACTATGAATATTCTTTCGAATGAAGATCCGCTATGTCGTAGCAATGCGAACACATGCTCAATGGCTGTGCGTGTCGAGGGGTCGTGGCGATCATCAGAAATCTCTCTGAGATTAGCAAGAGAAGGTTTCTGTTGGACAAGCTGTCTTAGTAGACTGAACACCAGATATACTGATGACTGTCTAGACTGTTCATTAAGATTGCAGTAAACATAGGCGACAGCGAAAGCCTCATCAGCAAATTGTTCTTGCAGATGGTCTATTGTGATAGATGTCAATACAGTCTTGCCTAGGATGGGTCAGCTTGAATTCACCAGTGGGCATCCAACAGCTAGCCCTATAAAGCTTGGGAACTAAATACCGAAACCTGGCCCACCACTTAGAAATAGTGTGTCACCAGTCCGACTCTTCCATGTATTCATTTCTGAAGACTTCAAGAGCCAGGCTCCAGTCCCAACTAACAGTTTACTGAAATTATTGTCTTGGTATTCCGCGAAATTTGGTTCTTGCCAACACCAATGAGGCTGATGTGCCGCAAATTCTTGTAGAAGGGAGTATGGCTCCTCCATTGGCTTCTGATCCCCGCACTGCATTAGATGTCTACTCCAATACTTCGAGGCATATGCCTGTGGGTTCTGAGCGCGCCCTTCGTGACGGACTTCCTCAACAAGGCTTTGCGTGTCATCTGTGAGAAGTCTCAGAGACCCAATGGCCGCGGTCTTGTGATTTCTTGGACTTGCAAAATCCATACGAACTTCCTCGAGATACTCTTTGACTGAGAGATGGGCAAACCTAAAGACATTGAGTTCTTCGTCGTGAGTGACGAGATTGGCGGTCAGATCCAGGACCTGTGCTTTTGTCGAGCATTTTCGTCTCGAGCTTGCAGTGACTGCCGCCATCAAGACGTCGATTTCCAGAGATTCCTGACAGCAGAGTAACCACTGTACAATGTTCTCAACTAGGATCTTGGAATTTTCCGCCAATGTTTCGATATTTCTGGAGTAGATATCTCCATAGACTCCGATTAGTGTTGGTGGCAGATGCCCTAGGCGGTCCTCCACATCGTCTTTAGATTTGAGGGTACACAAATATTGCAGCTGCAATTCTACCCATAGGAACCTTTTTGTATACATACTATTAGCGTGATTCTCGTGTTGGTCTAAAAGATTCATAAGACGCCAGGCTGGCAATCTGTTGAGAAGCATGAACGATGCAAGAGCATTTGCTTCGGCAGTCGGGTCTGGAACCTTCGTGAACTTACATGCCTTGAGCCCCTTCGCGAAGCGTCCGCTTGATCTGGTCCTTGAAAGAGTCGGAGACATCTACTGTTGACAAAAGTTTCTTCGGCTTCTCAACGATCGCATCATGTACCATCTTGTTGATATACATCTCAATATCACCTTGATTTTTCGAAGCCTTGATGCTCACATGGGGATATCCGCTGAAGAAATTGGAGAAGTCATGATCATTCCGACTCGACACGAAGATCTTAATTAGCGTCGAGCATTGTTGGAGAATCTCTTCAAGGCCTTTCAGGATCTCTCCTCTCTCGTCTCCGTCGCATTCATCCACAGCATCGAGGAGGATGTAAGTTACCGAACGCTCGCTGGCGATCTCTTTTATCAATCGAACCGCTTCTCCCAGTGGATTGTCGCTTTGTTCATCCCTTTTTCCGTACCAACGGAGAATGGGTTCTGGTAGTTCCGACTCCGAGACTATGAGTTGCCGTATTAGACTACGGAATATCGTTTCAGGCTTCGATTCCAAAGGTCTTTGTTCAACCATGCCACAGTAGGAGTATGTTGGCATAGTTCCTGAGAGGTGTCCATGGCTTTCCTTCATGTCGTGGGCCAAAATGGATCTGACGAGGTCTTAGCTCTTGCAAAAATGACTAGAGCAAAAATTGACATACACGAGCCGGCTTTTTCCCGAGCCTGGTATACCATGCAACCACATCATCTGTGATGAACTGGAGTCCAGCCAGTCATAAAGCTCCGGACTGCGTAGAAGCCATTCACCGGTGCCTTTCAATACTTTCTTGTAGATCTGTGAGTGATGGCTTTGGTGGCGTGTACTAGAAACCCAATCGAGTATCTTATCACGTTGCAAGTCTTTGAGGATGCCGTTGCTTGTTGTACTCACAGTCTGAACGTGAGAGAAGGGCCGTTTCAGGTCTTGTAAAGCTTCAAGCAGCTTGCTTTGGATTGCGTGTGAGTCATCTGCAACTTTGAGTCTCAAGTCTTGTAAAGTTTCAAGTAGAATCGCTTGGGTTGCGTTGCAGTCTCCTGCAAGAGTGATTTTCTGGTCTTCCAAGGCTTCGAGTAGCTTGCTTTGCTTTGCATCTAAGCCCTCTGCAAGGCTGAACTTCACTTCTTGTAAAGATTCCAGTAGCTTGGTTTGCTTCGCATCTGAGTCTTTTAAGTGGCTGGTTTTCAGGGCTTTAAAAGCATGAAACAACCTGCTTTGATTCGTATCTGAAGCTTGTACTTGATCGATCAGGATTGCTGCTAGAATTTGAACGGCGTAGCGCTCAATTTCATGTTGTTGACTTGATATCTCGTGGACCTTCTTTGAGTAGTGGTCACTCGACTTGAAGACGGAGCCGAATGCGCGCTCTGGGCCATGTTAGCAGTGTAATATTAGTAGGCTTTTCTCAAGTCTTTGAGACAATATGAAATTGAGCTGTTGCCTTACCACTGCTCCTCTTACAGTAGAAACGGTATGCCTTTGCAAGAAAGGAAAGAACCGTAACATATAGGCGCACAAGATCTGCTTTCAAAAGATGCACAGCCTCAGCTTTTTGCCCAAGGTAAAGACTTTCTTGAATCTTGCTCCACGCGAGAACACGAGCGACCGTTTCCACACCTTCCAAGATGACGGCGTGTTGCTCGGCATGGTTGAGCGAGGTCTGTAAGATAAAGCGCACAGCTGCCCACGGAAGAGCAGCATGACCAGGATCAAATTGCACAGCCGTGTCTCCAACCTCAACAAACTTCTTAATCCACTTTGCGACTTTTGCAAAGATATCACTAAGTACGACGCGTTCGCCCTTAGGACCTTTGAAGGTAGTTCTTTGATTACGATAGGTATCGCGCTGAGTCTCTATGCTGTGCAGCAATTCGTCCAGCTTGATCGGTGCGATGCCCTTGATTGAGTCTTTGTCTTTTGCGGCGAGTCCGGGATCTGTCAGTGCTTCAGCCCACAGATCGCTACCATTCTGATTCTGATTAGCCATAGCGTCGGAATCGCTCTTCTCTTAGATTGCAGTTAGGAGCAGATGCTAAGCGCCGACTCGCTGAACTCTGAGACAGTCGCTCTACTGTGGACGTTGGATCTGATGATGGCAAGTGACGATCTTCTTCCTTCGTGGCAAGGTGGGGGAGCGGAAAAAGTCCACGTGTAAAGTAGGCACGGAGATAAGGCAAGTCCGTCCAGTACAAGTAAAGTATGGGGGTGGGTGTCTACAACATATTCTATTCTACGCTGCTGTCCCTGTGGTCTTCCTTTCCAATGATCTAGTAGCAGCAATAACATAGAGACTCTACCAAAGTATTATTGTTCTACCAGCCATGACTTGATCTTGCCAAACAAGAGTGACAGTGCGGAGATACCGAAAATTGAAAGGCTACCACACCTCAGGGAAACGCTGCCGCTGGTGCCACAACCGTACCAGCCTAGATGGCTGCATGCAACAATGGAACGTTTGCATTGCTACCTTCTAATTTTTGCAAGTGAAATGAGGCCGAAGATATTCACAGAGAAAATTGTTGGTGATGCTCAGGACGTGACAATGGCATTGACCGAGTGGCAAGACAGTTCTTGGGGGTCCCGGCGATTCGGTTACAGTATCCTAGCTTCAAATTCGAGAAACGCAGTACCTAAGCAAAAGAGCAAATGGCGAATGCGCAAAGCTTAAGGCAAGGTGCTGAGCACAAGGTGCACACCATAAAATCTCGCAGACGGGCCAAAAGCATGCGGTCCAGAGGTCAAATGGACATTTCTCACGTGTGCTGCAGCTTTTCCACTTCTCCGGTCGGATGTCTTCTACGATATGAATGTTGCAGTCAGCTCTGTGAACAATAAGTACAGGCAGGATGCTCTGGGAACCCATTGGGTTCAAAGTAGGAAACTCGCGAATCCTGGGGTATGCGGGCGTCTACGTCCAAATGTCAGCCGAGGGCCTCGTCTGCGTAGTGGTGTCGCTGGATCAATAACCTGAAGCGAGATGTTGTAGTCACCCCTATCGCTGAAGGTGCGTACGACCAGAAGGCGGGCTTTTGTTTCAAGATTTGAAAAGTTAAGACTCAGAATGGGACAAACAACCAGAAATATTGGTGCGGAGCCGCTCGCGAATCGCATCTCTCTTGCCACAATACGGCGGACGAGGGCTGACACTACGACAAAACCAAAACCAATTTTTTTCTTGAGAAAATATTTGAAGAGATTTCGTAGAGAAATATTTTAGGGGATTCTTTATGGGGTATCTAAGGGATTTAAGAGATTATTCGAGAGTATACTTTCGAAGGTATTCGAGAAGAGTAGTTTAGAGAGTACTTAATATACGGAGGTCGGCATTAAAAGTCCTGGACAGCGCTAAAATACTTGGCACTCTTGGCATTCTTGGCATTTTCTATATAGTTACATTTATTTAACGATAATACTTTATATAATTACGTATATACTTATTAGTTCGCTCGACGAAGTCGTATAATTATATATTATCTCTCTTATAATCTTTTCTATACTCGTTATTATTTTTAAAACGTATTACCTTCGTAATATATCTCGATATTCGCTTTATTTACTTTTAAATTCTCTTTTAAATAAGCTTATAATTTTAATAATATAATTATTATCTTTCGACTTTCTTATAAGTTCTTAATATATTTTTTTAAGTAGTATAATATTTTATTTATAATTAATAAGACTTAGTAAGTATTTAAATTTAAGTCTTATTATTATAATTAATATTTTAAGTATTAAATATATTAATAAAAAATAATTAAGATAGAGAATAATAAGAAGATTTCTATTTATTATATTATATAAATAAGACTTATATATTAAAAGTCTTTATACTCTTTCTCTATTTCTTTATACTATAATTAATACTTTAATATTATTACTATTATATATTCTATTAATATCGCTATTATATATATACTTTATATATTTATACTTCGTATATATATACTACGTCGCTATTATATAGAGTATTAATACTTATTAAAATAAAGAATAATAATATTACTTATGAAATTTGAAATTATATTAAGTACTTAGCTCTATCTAAACTCTTATCTTAGTATATCTAGAACTTTTAATATCGATCTTCGTACTAGTAGAGAGTTACTCGAGGAATCACTCGAGAAAATATTTAAAGTGCGAAAAAAGAATTCGCGGGAAGTTCCGCGGAAAGTCCCGTAAATTTTTAAATTTTTTTTTTTTTTTTTTTGCGAAGAACTTCGTAAAATATCCGTTATAAGCACCCGGAAGAGTACTCAGAAGAGTACCCGAGAGAGTACCCCCGGAGAGTACCTCGGAGAATATTTCGAAGAGTACCCCGGAGAGTAGCCCCTAAAGAATATCTCAAAAAGTATCTCTCGAAGAATTGAGAATATTCTAAAAAGAATATTTTGAAGAGAGTTACTAGAAATCGCGAAGAAAGAAATAAAAAGAGAATTCTTTTTTGATTTTATTATAGTATCAGCCGTCGTCCGCCGTAGAAAGATTTAGCAATATGATTTAAAAGAATAATTTAAAACGAAAAGGGTAATAATTTAATAGGCTAATCATATAGAGTAGTTATTAGCCTCGTCGATTACTTATAAATTAAATTACTATTTTATATTATAAAATAATAATTTAATTATAAAGTTATCTTATACGACGTTAGCGTAACTACTTATTTAGATATATAAAATTAAGAGAATATTACGAAGATAGTTAGTAGTAGTAGTAATATAATAGCTCTACTCTCTACGATCTTATATTAATTTACTTAATTAGCTACTTAGCTAGTAACTTAATCTAATATTTTATAAGAGAAGAAATAATATACTATAAAGAGAATTACGAAGATAGTTAGTAGTAGTAGTAATATAATAGATCTATTCTTTACGATCTTATATTAATTTATTTAATTAGCTACTTAGTTAGTTACTTAATCTAATATTCTATAAGAGAAGAAATAATATATTATAAAGAGAATTATAGAGATAATTAGCAGTAGTAATAATATAATAAACTCTCTCTTTACGATCTTATATTAATTTACTTAATTAGCTACTTAGCTAGTTACTTAGCTAATTACTTAATAAGAAAAGAAGTAATATAGTATAGAGAATTTTATAAAGATAGTTAGTAGTAGTAGTAATATAATAAATCTACTCTTTATAATCTTATATTAATTTACTTAGTTATTTACTTAATTAGTTACTTAGCTAGAGTACTTAGTTAAATAAGAGAAGAAATTATCGTAATAAATAAATGCGGAGAATATTACGAAGAAATTAAGCGATAATAAGACTATTATTATTAAGAATACGACTTAGCTCTTCAAGATCTTACGTTATATACTCTTTACGATTCTATATTAAATTATTATATAGTAAGCGAAGAACGATATTATAATTTAATCTACTATCTTCGCGTATTTAGATAATATTATATTATAGTATATTACTATAATAAGTATATAAGAGAAGAATCTACTACGTCGATTATAGTTAATTAAATCTCTATAGATAAGAGTTATCTATCGAACGATATATATTTAAACGAATTAAGATTATTCGATATCTTATCTCGATAACTATTTTAGTTATTTAGATTATCGTAGATATAGAAATATTCTAGTTATTTTAACTACTTAAGCTATCGCAGTCGTAAGAATATCTTAATAATTTTAGCTATTAAAGCTATCGTAGCTATAAGAATATCTTAGCTATCGTAGCTATAAAGAAGTCTTAACTATTTTATCTATTTAGACTATCGCAGCTATAAAGATTTCTTAGCTATTTTACCTAGTTAGACTATTATAGCTATAAAGATATCTTAGTTATTTCAGCTATTTAAGCTATCGCAGCTATAGAGATATCTCAGCTATTTTAGCTAGTTAGACTATCGTAACTATAAAGATATCTTAGTTATTTTAGCTATTTAGACTATCGCAGCCAGAGGGATTTTCAGCCAGTCCAGCTAATTAGGCTATCGTAGCTATGAAAATATTTTAGCTATTTCAACTATTTAAGCTATCGTAGCTATAGGGATATTTTAGCTATTTCAGCTATTTAGACTATCGCAGCTATAGAGATATCTTAGTTACTTTAGCTACCTATTATTACTAGAAAACGTAGTTTACTAGAAAATGCAGTTTTTTAAGTCCGATAAATCCGACGTAATATTAAAATATCTACTTCTTATTAAAATTCTATAATAACTAAATATAATAATAATATATATCTTACGATCTATATAGATATATAGCTACTTTTATAAGTTAAATTTATTATAGTAAATAGGCCTAGCTACTGCGAAGTAAATATTAGTATTAAATATAATATTTACTCGCTAATAGCTAAGCGAGCTTTTTTATTTCTAGCTAATCTATTACTCTCTATTTAAGATCGCTTAGTCTTAAACTCGAATAATAGATAGTAATATATATTAATTACGATATCTATGAGTATAAAGCTTCTATAATTACTATGAAGTTATTATTACTAGTTAAGAAGTAAGCTATAGTTAAGATAGATAGTTTTAAATTCTTTCGTTAATTATTACTTAGCTAATAATAAGCTAATTCATATTATTTAAATTCTAAACTATACTATAGAATATACTCTATAATTTATACTCTTTAGAATATAGATTTCAATTATATTTTAGTAGGAAGTAGGCATTTTAATGTTACGCCGGATTTATCGAATTTAAAAAAACTGCATTTTCTAGTAAACTGCGTTTTCTAGTAATAATAGATAATCGGGCTATCACAGCTATAGGGATATTTCAGCTATCCCAGCTATTTAGACTACCGCAGCCATGGAGATATCTCAGTTACTTTAGCTAATCGGGCTACCGCAGCCATAGGGATATTTCAGCTATTTCAGCTATTTAGGCTACCGCAGCCAGGGAGATGTCTCTGTTACTTCAGCTAATCGGGCTATCGCAGCCATGAAGAGATCTCAACTATTCCAGCTATTTAGGCTACCACAGCCATGGAGATGTCTCAGATATTTCAGCTGTTTAGGCTACCGCAGCCATAAGAATATTTCAGTTATTCTAGCTATTTTAGACTACCGCAGCTATAGAGATATCTTAGTTATTTTAGTTATTTAAACTATTATAGTTATATTTAGCTAATTAAACTCGATTTACTTATACTCTATTAAGAGAACGTATTTATAATATAGTATAATAGCGATTATAGCTTAATAGCTTAGTAATATAACTATAAAGATCGTTATAACGAGAGTTCTATTATTAAAGAAGTTTATAATATATATATATAATAAAAGAAGAAGAATAAGTAAAATTCAAAGAGATCTATAACTCTTCGATAAAGGTTTTATCGAAGTTCGTAATATTATTTAATCGGGTTAGCGATAGAAGAATAGAGCTATTTTCATTTTAAATTATTTCTTTTAAAAAAACTACTAAAGGCTAGTTCGATAACTATATATTTTGAAAATAATCTCTACTTATTTTTAACTTAGCGTTATATATATATAGAATATCGTTCGATTACTATATTTTTAAAATATATTTTTAAAATATTTAAAAATAAGTCTTAAGTCTTATTTTTTAATAAAATAAGATTAAGTACGCTAAAATAATAAATATTTATAATTAATATATATATATTATTAATCTCTTTTTTTAACTTTAAGTTTAATAAGTATAAAGAATAACTTAGACTTTAAAGAAATAGCTATTACTATTATTCTTATTACTTCTTAATATTACTTTTTTTATTTTAATATATAAGAGCGGAGAGCGTTTATTCTTTCTAATTATACTTATATAAAAGAGCTTCTTATTAACTATTCTACGGTTATATAATAGACTTTTTATATATTATCGTATACTCTTAATAAATTATAAAGCTAGTTATTTAATTATACTTAGCTAGTTTTATCTAGAAGTATTAATATAGCGAAGAAACTTACTATATTTATATATTTTATAGATTATAATTTTAGTAATAATAGAATTAATAATCGATTTTAATACTCTAGAAGTATTATATCTCTATATTTTTATAAAGTATTTAACGCTCTTTTTCTTCTTTATAAATATATAGTATAATTATCTAAAGAACCTTATCTTACTTCGCTTAAAATCCTCTTAAATTCTAAATTTATATTCTATTTTAATAATTATTTAAAAGTACTTAATAATATATATATTAATATATATATTTTAATAGAAGAATATATATTATAGCGAAATAGAAAGAGAAAGCTTAGTTAGAATATCTTAGCTATATGTAATTTTAATATATTATTTTATTATATACTTTTAGAATAAAAAGAATTCGCTTATAATGCTAAGGTTCTATAGAACGCTATCTTTAATTAAGAATTTATAATCTCTAAGAATAAATATTATCTCGTCGATACTAGATATTTTAATTATAATTTTCTAATAATATTATATATAGAAGTATAGTATTATTTAAAAGAATAGAAAGAGACTAAGATAAAGTCTAAGAATATAAAAGAACTCTTTAATCTACGATATTCTTAGCTACGAAATATTATAGAAAGAATTTTCGATATATTTAAGAGGCGATTTTTGTTTATAAACTTCTTAATAGAATTTAATATTTTAATTTAGATATAAATATAATTTAGACTAATAGTTCTTTATAACTTTATTACTTTATATTATCTTATAAATAATAAGAATATATATATTATTAAGATATTAGATAGTAATAGCGTAGGCGATATTAAGCTTCTATAGAGTAGCTTTAAAATTAATATAAAGATAAATAATTTAAGAGATTAACTTACGATAAATATATAAAGAAATTATTAAGTATATCTTACTTAATAACTAAGATACTTTATTAAATAGCTATATTTTTTATCTATAACGTATAAAGTTACTTCGCTATTTTAAATATATTCTTCTATCTACTTTTCTTATTTCTTTTCTAAAGTCTATTTTATCTTTCACTTATTAATTTTCTCTTATAATTAATTATTTCTAGTACTTTTAGAAAGAATAGTATATATAAATATTATTTTTTTATTTAAAAATACGATTACGACCTAATAAAGAAAGCTAGAATTCTTTAAATTTATAGTTATTTATAGTAAGACTAAAGCTTTCTTAATTATTATCTAAGATATCTCTTTAATATATTATTTTTCTTCTCTTACACGCTATATATAATCTCTTTCTCTCTATATAATAGAATTTTTTATTCTAACTTCGACTTTATTAATAGCGCTATTTATATATTCTCTTCTAATCTTCTTAATTCTCTTTATAAGAATTATTATCTTAATTACGAAGCTAGTATATCGTTTTTTCGCTACGATCTAAGATATTTATTATTCTTTATTATTTAAATATTTTATATTTTTATATAAGATATTAGTTAAGGCGGAGAAGAGAGATAAGATATTCGTAAGATTAGAATTTATTATAATTCTTAGATTTTATATATAGATTAGACGTAACTTTCTATAGTTATTCTCTCTAGAAATAACTCGTTAAATTCGATAATATAGAGAAGAGACTTAATTCGAAGTTCGCTTACTAATTTATTTTTCTAGAAAGAATTATTTAACTATACTATTCTTATATCTTAACGTTATATCTTTATTTATATTTATTATTAATCTTTATTTATTAAGAGTATTTATATATTATTATCTTATCTCTATTAAATTTAATACTATTATAAATCTTAACGCTACTTACGCTAAGGCGTTAATATTATATATATTATATTAGAGTCTCTTTTAGAATTTAATTTTAATAATATATCTTATATACTTAGAAACTTAGCGAATATAGATCTACTTTATATATCTTAAAGTTTTAATATTTCTTAGAGATTAGTTCTATTATTAAATATATTATTAAACTTTATAACGATATTACGTCTTTTATAGTTTATATTCGCTAACTAATTATTAATAGATTACGTTTTTATAATTCTAATCTCTCTATCTTTTAAAGGAAAAGATCTATTATTATTATAATATTAGATTTATCTCTAGATTATATAATAGAAAATAAAGATAATATCGAGAGTTATTATAGCGTTAATAATAAGTTTAAGAATTTCTTATTAGTAAAAGATCTTATTATAAAATAATATCTTATAATTATTAAAGTCGAAAATTATTATTTAGAATAAGAATAAGAATTAACTACGTTAAAGATTTATAATTATAAGCTTTATAATATTAACTTATTATTTATAATTAATAAAAGTTTATCTATATTAATTATTATCGCGTTTTTAATAAATATATTAAATAAAATAAAAATACTTCGCTTTAAAAAAATATATTCTTATAAGAGTATTAATAAGAGAGAGTATCTACGCTAATTCCGCGAAGTCGAAATTAAGTTTCTTATAAGTTCTAAGTATTTTATTATTAATTAACGAGTAAAGATCTATAAATTAAATTTATAATTTTTTTTTTAATTAGGACTATCGAGTAAATTTGATAAGCGATCTTTAATAAGCGAACTTTAATAAGCGAACTTTGATAAGCGATATTTGAATTCCTTACGCTTTAATAATTATAAGATTAAATTTAGATACTCTTTTTTTATCTAAAAGCCCACAATTCGTTCTACAATTTAAAAAAAAAATCTTTAGAATTTAATAGAAAATAAAAAAGTTATTCTATGTGTTAATAACGTATATCTATTTTTAATAAGAGAGATATGAAAGAGGGAGATTTTAATAGTTGCGAATATTAATTTATTTACTCGCGATAACTTAGTCGGTCTAGTTAAAAAGCGTAGAGGATTCGAATTTATAATTAACTATATATATAAATTTAAGATTTTATAGCTTAATTCTATCTTATTCTTTTATATATACTAATTAAGAATTATTTATTATATATAATTCTTAGAAGATAATCTTAATACTTAATAATATAAATACTATTAAATCTATAGTCTAAAGAATATAACTTTTAAATTCTTTAAGTAATTCTTATTTAATTTAATAGCGAATCTAATAAATTATTATCTTTTTATTTATAAAAAGTAAGAGAAGACTAAATAACGCTTCGATTAGAAGATATTTATTTTTAAAATCTATTTATATTAGGACTAGCATAGGTGCGATACTAGTATAGATGAGATAGAACTAGAATAATAAGGCTATCGAACTATATAGATGAGAAGAAGATATAATATAGTAGAGGATATCTCCGTTAAGGTCCGCTAGTTATAGGGCTAAGTGATATATTAAGAATATACTCGTAATACTACTCTCCTCTCTTAAATAGCTATAACTCTTATAGCTAATAAATCGAAGATATAGATCTATTACTTATCTTATATCTTTAAATATTAATAGTCGATATAGGTTTTAGTTAGAGATAATTAAGATTTCGGAGATATAGCTATATCTTATCTACGTATCGATAAGATTCTTTAAATTCTTCTTCTATCTAGTCTATCTATCGTAGATCTTTAAAAGAAGTAAATAATTTTATTATATATATATGTTTTATACTCGCTGAAAATTTATAAAAATAAAGAATATTTAATATTAGTATATTAGGCTAAATTAGTATCTTTTTTTAACGGCGATAACGATAGTAATATCGCGTCCCGGAGATTTCGCTAGCGCGTCGTTTTACACTTTATTATAATATTAAGAAGCTTTTAATTTAACGAGGATTTATAAAGAATTAAATGAATAATAATCGAAAAATGATTTATTATACGATAATTATCTAATTTCATATTTATAATAAAGAAGAAATTGATAAAATAATATAATTTAATTAATTAAGATCTTTTAAATCGAATTAAGTCGTAGACGCTAAAACTCTAATCTAATATTAAGTGAGTTTCTTTATAGAATATTATATAATCGATATTAATAAAAGCTATTAACGGCGATAGTAAGGTCTATAGATAACGTATTATAACTTCGAAAGCCTTTTAGATATATAATAATAAGGAGAGCCTACTTAATAGACTTAATATAAGGCTATTAATAAGCAATATAGACCTAAGAAATCGATTTTTCAATGTGAAAAAAGAAGGCCATTCTGATATCGGATGATTTTAATTCGTCTAAAAATACGATATTCGAAGTATTATCGAGTCGCTTATAGAAAGCCTTAATAACTAAGCTCGTATGCTTCGTCAAAATCTATATCGAGTTTAAAGTATTTATTATGCTTTTATATATAAGTCTAATTTTTATTCGCAAGATCCTCTATCTTAATAAGATTTAAATTCTCTATATTAAAAGTAAGGCGAGTTATAATCGAATATTTATTCTTCTTTACGTTAGTCTCGACCTTTACTTTTATATATTACTCTATAAATCTTTTAATCTTCTTTTTAATAAATTTCTTAATAGATTATTAATATTTAAGCTATATTTTTATAATATATTTCTTTAATTAAGGCGTAATCTAATCTCTTACTATTAGACGAATTAAGTTATAAAAACGAAATTTCGATTTCTTTCGTATATCGTTTATTAGACTATTATTTCTAAGATCGTTAAGACTATTATTTCTAAAATTATATTCGATATACTTAATAAGATTACTATAGAATTTAAGAAATAATTAACTTTCTTAGCTTATTTTATTATAAGTATATTAATAGATTCCTCTAAGAATAAATAAGAATATCTTATATATATTATTTAAATAATTTAGAAGATTATCGACTATAGAGTATAAGCGATATCGTCGTCTAATAGATATATGCTAATTAGCTTCTCCTTTAAGTCTCGCTATAATATAAATAATTTTAAAGATATTAATAAGAAAATAATTATTATTATAAATAAGCTTATCTTAAATTTTTATTTTTTAATTATCGAATAATATTAAATTAGTATTTATAAAGATAGATAAATCTAATAGTCTTAGACTAAGTAATTATCTAACTAGCTATAAAGAGATTAGTCGATATTAATATACTCTTAATATCTTAAAATCTCATAAAGTAGATAATAATAGAGACGAAGGCGGAGTAGAGATATTAGGCGAGTTTTAGCCTTACGTCTTCTCTTAATTAGTATAAAATAGAGAAGAGAATAAAGCGAAGATATTAGACGGTATTCTATAATATCGCTAATAAAGATTCTTAGTAAATAGAGAATACTATATTCATAGCATATAGAGTAATAGCGAGTTAAGAGATAAATATCTTTTATATAAGTTATTATATATAAAGTAGAGCTAATCGCGATATATAGATAATCGACGATATAATAAAATATATTTTAATATTAATATAGATAAATTTAAGTGAGAATTTAAGAAACTTATAATATATTAAATATAGATGAAAATAGAGCGGAGAAAATAGACGTAAAAATAGCGATTTTAATTAATAATATCTTTATCGAGTGAAATAGAGAGATCTCTAGAACTTCGATACTATAAAGGTATATACGAGTCGAGAAAGATAATAGATCTCTATATTAAGTATTAAAATTTAACTATAACGCTCGAAATAGTATAATTTCTTCGCGGGAGTTTATAACGCTCGTTTCTTAATTAATTAACTTATCGTAAAGTTTATAAATATTCTAAATAGTATTCTTTCGAATAATAGAAAGTTCGTCGAGGGTTTATTAATCGGTGATAAACTTTTTGCGAGGAATAAAGTAGAGAAGGATTTTTTATATTCGATATAGGGGAATCGTTTTTTAATAGTTTAAGCTATCGTTAATGATATAGATTATTTAATATAGATTCTTTCGAATAATATAGATATTTAATAATTTAAATATATAATAGAGCTTCTATATAGTAGAAATACCTAGCGTTTTCTTTATTAAACTCGATCGCTTACTTTAAGCGAAAAGTGAAAACTTTATTAATTCTCTTCGCCGAGAGAGTATATAAAGAAGTCTTATTATAATATTAGAATTAGTATAGATACGATATTAATATAAGTAAGATAGAACTAGAATAATAAGACTATTAAACTATATAGATAAGAAGGAGATATAATATAATAGAAGATGTCTTCGTTAAGGCCCGCTAGCCATAGAGCTAAGTAATATATTAAGAGTACGCTCGTAATAATTTAAAGAAATTAGAGATTTATTTATCTTTATTTTTTTAAGAAATATTAGATTAATTTCTTTTTAATTAAATTTAAATTAAAGCTTAAAAATAAGATTTTAAGTATTAATAATATATTAAAATAATAAAAAGAAATTCTTATCTAAGCTATTATATAAGAAAAGATTTTAAAATATATATACTTTAATAGCGATTCTTATTTAAAATCTTTAAAAGAGTTCGCTAGAAATAAATCTTTAAAGAATTAAATTTTAAAGTCTAAATTAATTTTAAATAGCGGCGCTTATATAGCGTATACTTAAAATAATAATATAAAGTATAAAATTAAATCTTTTAATTATAATTATAAGAAGAATAGTTATTTTTATTATAATAAATAGAATTATTAAATATTTAAATATCTAAATCTTAATAAATTATCTATAATTTATATCGACGTAATATTAATAAAAAAAGATTTAATTTTATAATTATCTTAGAAGCGAGATAAGAATAACGATTAATAGAAATAATTTCTTTTATTTTTATAAAGAAATAGATAAAGCTTTAAAGTAAATAGAGATAACTCGTTACTCTACTCGATATTAAAATATATATTAATTTAATTTTATAAAAATTCGTAATTTAATAGAATTTAAAATTTTATAATATTATTTTATTATAATTAAAAGCGTTAAGTAATTAAAGTATATATTATTATAATACGTATTAGCTAAATTATTAATTAATAGATAATTAAAATTAAAATTAAAAGTATAATATACTCTTTTATATTATTAATTAAAAAGATCTTAATATTATATTAAATATATTTAAATTAAATTAATTATAAATATTATTAAATTTAATAATAAAGTAATAATAATTTAAAATTAACGCTAATAAATTATAAATTAAAAAATTTATTAAATTTATTTAAATTATTAAAGAGAAATTAAATATATTTATAATTATATATATTATAATAGCGTAAAGCGAATTAGAAAATAAATATAATCTAAAACTTTTTTAAAAGTAATTAAAGTTTAATAATATTTTTTTTAATAAAAAAATAAAAATCTTATTTACACTTAAATAGAGAAATTATATTATTAAAATTAAAAGCGATAAAAAATCGCTATATAATTTTTTATATAATTTATTTTAAACGAAGTTAACGAAATTATAACGCTATTTAAAGAATTCTCTTTAGAAAGATTAAATTTATTACTCGACTTTCTTAGCTAAAATATTAATTCTTTTTATTTTTAAAAAGAATAAAGAACTTTATTTTTATATTAATTATCGAGATCTAAACGCGATAATTATTAAAAATTATAAGAGTATAGTTTACTAGTAATTAGCTAGTAAATATAAGTTATAAAAGACGTAATATCGTTATAAAGTTTAATAGTATATTTAATAGTAGAATTAATCTTTAAGAAATATTAAAACTTTAAGATATATAAAGTAAATCTATATTCGCTAAGTCTCTAAGTATATAAAATATATTATTAAAATTAAATTCTAAAAGGAACTCTAATATAATATATACGATATTAACGCCTTAGCGTAAATAGCGCTAAGATCTATAATAGTATTAGATTTAATAATTATCTTCTCTTCTAGATCTTAATCTCTAAGCGCTTAAATAAAAATAAAATACTTATTAAAAAATCTTTAAACTCTAATAAAGAAATAAGAGAAAAAAGTCGATTTATTAAGATTATGATATCGTTTTAATAACGCGATAGAATTAATTCTTACGCGCTATAAGCGCGTTATTAATATATTATATAATAATATTAATACTATTTTTAAGAATAATATTACTTTTATAATATTAATTAATAATAATTTATAATAAATTAACGCGCTTAATATTAGCGTTTTTATAGCGCTAGTTAATAACTCTTATAGCGAATAATATTAGATTTAGAAATTTATAATAAAATCTCGAAAATCTAATAAATAAAAAAAGAGAGAAGAGTTTCTTTATAAATAACGTTATTTTTATAATATATTATATTTATAACGAAATAACGTAGTAATAATTCTTATTATAGAAATTCGAAGAGAGTAATTAATAGAGCGACGCGTTCGCGATAATATCTTTAATTATTAATTAATAATAATAGAAATAATAATAATAATTAGATAACGCGGCGTTATAGATAATAGCGAAATATTATTATATCGCTACTATTTATATTATTAGATATTATTCGCTAATAATAGCGCTACGATAAAGAATATAAAAACTTCTTTTAAATTATTTATTTTTATTCTTTATAACTTTTAATACTTCTTTTATAAATACTTATTTTAGTATTATAATATTAATATTAATATTAATATAAATATAGAATATCTTATTATATTAATAATCTACTTCTCTTTATTATAAATATCTTATTATTATTAATTATATTAATACGTAAACTAATAATTTTATAATACTCTTTTTTAATAATAATAATAACTTTAATAATAAATATATAATCGCTTTATAAACGCGATTATTAACTCTTAACTATCTCTATTATTATCGCTCTATATATATATTTACTAATAAATTCTAATATCTAATTTATTATATAAAACTTATTTTTATTAAGACGACGATTTATATATTTAAGATAAATCTTTTTTCTATAATAACTATAAAATTAAAAAATACGATATTAATCGCTATATTAAAATCTCTTTATATCTTTAAATATAAATAAAAAAATTAATATAACGTTATCGCCGCGTTAAATAATCTTAAAAGTTATTTTATTAATAGATTAAGCTTAATAAAAAGATTATTTAATAATATAAATTATAGAAATATATAATAGCGATAGCTTCGGTTATTTTTATTATAATTATAGATTTTTAAAATTAACTTATAGCGATAAATAAGCGTATAGCGAAGTTAAAGAAAATAAATAAATTATTAAAAAAGAAATTTAAGAGCCTTCGTCGATATATAGCGAATATTAATAAATATTAACTCGAAGATTATACTTTAATTATCTTCTTATTAAAAAATTAAATTAATAAATTTAATTCGAGATTTAACGCTAAGATAGCGAAGAATATTTAAATAATAATCTTTTTTTAATAATAGCGTTAATATAGAGTTCTTAGATAATTCTTTAATAGCTATTCTAAATAAAAATATATTTATATTAATAATATATACTCTAATATAATAAATTCTTTTTATAATAGAGTTTAATAGATAATTAAATAATATAATTATTTTATTAATTTATATTTTAAGAATAATAAATATAGAGAAGTATATATATAGTATAAGTATTATTTAAAAATATATCTAATTTAATTAATAATTATATTTTATTTTATTATCTTCGCTTATTTATTATTAATCTATATAATTAATTAAACTCTTTAATAATAAGAGATTTATTATTTATTATTTAATACTTTCGCTTATTATCTATTTATTTATAAATTTAAATTAACTCGTTAATATTAATAAGTTTATTATCTAATAGCTATTAATTATACTCTTTACTTTAATTAATTTATTTAATTTTATATTAAATATCTTTCTTATACTTAATTTTATTAATAATTTCTTTAATCTTCTAAAGCTTATTATTATTAATAAAATTAAAAATTTATATAAAGATTTTCGCTATATTATTATAATCGCGAAAATAATAAAACTTAAATAACGATATATAAAAGATATTATAGATTTTATATATTAAAAATAAAAGTAAACGATATATCTACGCCTCTATCTTATTTATAATTTAAAATAATTTTATAAATTTATAAAATAACTTTTTATTTAAGCGTTTTTACTTTAAATTCTTAATTATTAATATTATTAAATTATCTATCTTATAGCTTTAAGATTAATATATTTTATTATAATATTTAAATTAAGTTATAATTACGCTATAAAAGCGCTTTACTATCTTATTTCTTAATATTTATAACTTTTTTACTTTATTATTTATATTAAATATCTCTCTCTTAATAAAGTTATTCTTAATCTTTTAATAAATTTTAAAATAATATTTATATATTAAAAAGAATAATATTATTTTAATAGAGAAATACTAATTATTTATATAAGCGAACTTTATTATTAATAATTATTTCGCTTAAATATTTTACTTATTATTAATAAATATATATAAAAAATATTTTAATATCTAATTTTATTACTTAGTTTACTTATTAATTTATAAATAAAAAATATTATTTAAATATTATTTAATTTTAGAATAAAAGTAAATAGCGAATTAAAAGCTATTAATAAATATAAAGCCTCTATTATTAATAATATTATTTAATATATTATAATAATATACTATTTTAAAATAAAATACTTTTATTAATTAAGCGATATCGATTATAATAGATATAAAAATATATTTTATTATTTTTATAAATCGATTTATTATAATTAGAATAATATTATAAATAATATCTTTATATTTACTCGCTAATAAGCTAATAATAAAGTTTATAATTTTTTTTTTATAATTTAATAATATTATGGTTTCAATCGACATTTCTTCTTTAGACTTACGCTAGGCTTTATTTAGACTAGCTTCTTAACGGCTTAATACTCTAATAACTTCGATATATATATTACTTAGTAATCTTTATAGTTAATATTTTATTTATATAATATTATTAATATTATTATTCGATATATAATTTATTCTCTAATATAATATTAACTATTTAATATAGTTATAAGCTAAGCTATTATTATCTATCTACTTACCTATCTATCTATTCTATTCTATAAAGATCTCTTAAATATCGACTACTTAATCGTTTTATTATAAAGGAGATATTCGAATAATTCCCTACTTATCTATCTATCTATCTATCTATCTACTTTATCTCTACGAAAATCTCTCGAATATTAACTACTTAATCGCCTTATTATAAAGAAGATATTCGAACGATTCCCTATCTATCTATCTACTCTACCTTTACGAGAAGATATTTTAACTATCTCTCGCTTATCTTATCTATTACCTATCTATATTAATAAAGAGATCTTTATCTAATTCGTTATAAACTCAAATTAAGAAGAAACTCGTTCTAAATCGTTATTAACGATTTAGTATTATTAGGCCTAGATTTATAGTCTTAATACTACTATTTAGAATCTTAATATAATTATAATACGACTTCGAGAGTTATAGGATCTTTATCGTTTTAATATAAAGACTCTTACTACTATAAATACGGAATTATAGGCTAAAATTTAGGCCTTAATTATTAAAGAAGAAATAATTACTTTAGTAGAGTCTCTAGATTTCGATATAAATAAATAATCAATTAAATTAAAAGTTATCAAGACTGGAATATCTATTCTTACTATTCTTATTATTAGAAATAATAAGAAATACTCTAATATACTCTACTTCTATAGTGAAAAAGAGAAGTAAAACAAGTAACAATTTCATCTGAACTTCAAGTTTCGGTAAAGTATCGTATTATTTCCTAGTGAAAAAGATAAAATAAACTATATTCGGGACTATTGCAAGTTAATTATATTCGATATACTTAAGGTATAAGTAGATTCACTAAGCGAGGATCTCTATAATATTATGAAAGAGATGATTTTAGAGCTTTATAGTATATTTGATAATTACGATAAGCTGGTAAAGAATAACGCCTTACTCTATAACCCGGCGTTTGCTATGAAAAAGAAGAAGGCATTTAACGAGTTCTATACTCGATTTTCAGCTATTATTACGCTATTAGACTATAGCGAAAGTTATAAGATCGCTATACTACGAAGACTTATTACTCTTAAGCTTTAGTTATGAATCGTTGGTATCTCATCATCTTTTTTTCGCTTAGTTATTGAGTATTTGCGGAAGACTGATTAAGACCTTCGTTAATTGGAGGCTATATATGTAAATGTGAAAGAGATTAATGAATAGAAGTTTAAATTAGATCTATAGCGATTACTTTATTCGAAATAGCTAAAGAATTAGCTAAAGAAAGAAGATCGATATTTTAAATGTCTTAGCTATAGTTATCGGTCTAATTAGACTAAGATATATATAGTCTTAAAGATATTATCGTTTAAAGAGGTAAAGGCTATTATAACTAAGGAAAAGGCTATAAAGAAGACTATAAAGAAGTAATAATGATATAGGTCTTGTCTATAGTAGTAGTAATAAATTTCTTCTTTTTTTTCTAATTAGTAATAATCGTTCTATCTAGCCATATGCGACTAGCGTATTTAAATCAGTTTCGATTTAACAAATCATCGGACTTTGCGTTTTTGAACGAATTAGCCTTATTCGATTTCGATTTTTTTATTATACTATCTCTCAGCACCCTATACTATTACTTTAAGTATCTTCTTAAGCTATTACCCCACATTAATATCTCTATTACCTACGTTCGCAGATCTACTATATAAGATTTAACTTAATGCCATAATCGAACACTAAGAGTATCTACGAGAAAAAGTTTAAAGTTGTTATTTTAGAGGGTAGTAATATACTTTAGATTATAAAGATTAATACACTATAAATTATAACGATCGTCTCGCTATTACCACCTCGCCGTCGCCATAATTTAGATTATAGAAATATGGCCATTTAAGAGAGAGGGTAATATTATAATTTCAATCGGTATTCCTTCTCTAGACTTACGCTAGACTTTATTCGGGCTAGCTTCTTAACGGCTTAACACTTTAATAACTTCGACATATATATTACTTAGCAACCTTTATAGTTAATATTTCATTTATATAATACTACTAATATTATTATTCGATATATAATTTATTTTCTAATAAATAATAATAAGAAGCGAGCTTAATTCGCTATATAGACGATATCGCGAAACTTTAATTCGCTAATAAATATTATATATCTTAATATAATTAATAATTTACTTTAAACTTTTATTTTAATAATATTTATAAATAAGTAATTTATATATTTTCGTAATATTAAAGTATTTTAATAATAAATTATTATAATATTTATTAATAAACTCTTTTTTTAAGACTTTATCTTTAGAGATATAAAAGCGATTATTATATCTTAATAATCTCTCGAAATTTAAAACTTATATTTAATTATATATGCGATACTTAATTATTAACTTATTAATATTAATTTAAAAAGAGTTTATCTAATTATTATAAACTTATAAATCTTAAATTAATATTTTTATTAATCTTTAAAATATATTATAAATAATCTCTTATATAATCTTAAACTCTCTTTTAAAAATAATTATTTAAATATTAATAATATAAAATATAGGCGCTATAGCCGCTATAAGCTTTTTTATTTCTTTATAACTACTTATTATTAATTTAAAATATAAATTTATTTTATAATATTAATAAAAGTTTAATATTTAATAGCGAAATTCTTTTATAATTAAAGCGTCGCGATAGTAGATTAATAAAATTTAATTTATCTATTTAATAAAAAATCTTAAAATTATAAATAGCTAACTTTAGCGTCTAACGAATTTATCTAAAATTTAATTTCTTTTATTTTATAAAGCTCTTAAAATTATTATAATTTATTAAAATTTTAATATAAAATATATTATCTTTTAGATAATAATATTATTACTTTATAAATATTATAATAATAAATAATTTTTAATTATAAGTCTTATAATTTTATTTTATAGAAATTATTTTTCTAAATTAAAATATTATTAATTATTAATAACTATTCTTATTTAATTATAAAAGTATAATTTTTATATTAAAATTAAAAATATTAATTTTAAAATATAGCTTTAAATTTAAATTATAATAATATAAAAATAATATAATTATAAAAGTATTTCGAAGTTATTAAAACGCTAGCTTCGCGTTATTTATTTATTTTAATAATTTAAATTTCTTATTATTTTTATTCTCTTTAAGTAAATTAATAAATAGTATTATTATATTAAAATAATTATAAATAAATTATTAATAAAAATTAATAAAGTTTAAAAAGATTTATATATTTTAATAACTTTTTAATTTTAATTTTTTCTTAATAATAATAATATATTTTTAATTTATCGCGATATTTTTAATAAATATAATAAACTTTAAAAATTTAACTTATTTAATATAAAATTAATACTTTTTTAAATTAATATATAATTAAAACTAGTATAAACGTTTAAATATTTATTTAATATATTATTAATACTTCGCTAAATTAATATTATAAATTAAAATATTATTTAAATATATTATATATATTATATTTATTAAACTTATAAAAGTTTTATTAATATATATTTAAAAAGTTATTAATATATTAGCGAGTTTAAAAGATATAATTAAATATTCGAAATAATTATAATAATTATAAAACGCTATTTTCTACTTATTATCTTCTTTAATTTAAATTTAATAATAAATATTTTTAAGATTTAATTTTATAAAGATTTTAAAGTTATATAAGCGATTTAAAATCTTAATAATTAGAGATAACGAATATCGATTTTTAATAGTTATCGCGTTTAGACTTCGATAATTAATATAAAAATAAAGTTTTTTATTCTTTTTAAAAATAAAAAGAATTAATACTTCGATTAAAAAAGTTAAATAATAAATTTAATTTTTTTAAAGAAAATTCTTTAGATAGCGTTATAGCTTCGCTAACTTCGTTTAAAATAAATTATATAAAAGATTATATAACGACTTTTTATCGCTTTTAATTTTAATAATATAATCTCTCTATTTAAATATAAATAAAATTTCTATTTTTTTATTAGAAAAAATATTATTAAACTTTAATAACTTCTAAAAAAATTCTAGATTATATTTATTTTTTAATTTATTTTATATTATTATAATATATATAATCGCGAATATATTTAATTTCTCTTTAATAATTTAAATAAATTTAATTAATTCTTTAATTTATAATTTATTAGTATTAACTTTAAATCGCTATTACTTCGTTATTAAATTTAATAATATTTATAATTAATTTAATTTAAATATATTTAATATAATATTAAGATCTTTTTAATTAATAATATAAAAGAATATATTATACTTTTTATTTTAATTTTAATTATTTATTAATTAATAATTTAATTAATATATATTATAATAATATATATTTTAATTATTTAATACTTTTAATTATAATAAAATAATATTATAAGATTTTAATTTTTATTAAATTATAAATTTTTATAAAATTAAATTAATATATATTTTAATATTAAGTAGAGTAATAAATTATCTCTATTTACTTTAAAGTTTTATTTATCTCTTTATAAGAATAAAAGAAATTATCTTTATTAATTATTATTTTTATTTTACTTCTAAGATAATTATAAAATTAAATCTTTTTTTATTAATATTATATTAATATAAATTATAGATAATTTATTAAGATTTAAATATTTAGATATTTAATAACTTTATTTATTATAATAAAAATAACTATTCTTCTTATAATTAAAATTAAAGAATTTAATTTTATACTTTATATTATTATCTTAGATATATATTATATAAGCGCTATTATTTAAAATTAATTTAGACTTTAAAATTTAATTCTTTAAAGATTTATTTTTAATAAATTCTCTTAAAAATTTCGAATAAGAATTATCGTTAAAGTATATATATTTTAAAATCTTTTTCTATATAATAATTTAAATAAATTTTTTTTTTTATTATTTCGATATACTATTAGTATTTAGAATCTTATTTTTAAACTTTAATTTAAGTTTAGCTAAGAAGAAATTAGCTTAATACTTCTTAAAAAATAAAAATAAATAAATCTCTAGCTTTTTTAGATAAATCTTAAAAATAAATATCTTTTAATCGAAGCGTTATTTAATCTTTTTTTACTTTTTATAAGCGAGGAGATAACAATTTACTAGATTCGCTATTAAATTAAATAAAAACTACTTAAAGAATTTAAAAGTTATATCTTCTAGACTATAAATTTAATAATATCTATATTATTAAATATTAAAATTATCTTCTAAAAATTATATATAATAAATAATTCTTAATTAATTAATAATAAAATACTTAGAATTTATAAAAAACTTAATTTCGACTTCGCGAAATTAGCGTAAATACTCTCTTTTATTAATACTCTTATAAAAATATATTCTTTTAAAATAAATATTTTTATTTTAATTAATATATTCGCTAAAAGCGCGATAATAATTAATATAGATAAGTTTTTATTAATTATAGATAATAAACTAATATTATAAAGCTCGCGATTATAAATCTTTAATATAATTAATTCTTATTCTTATTTTAAATAACGATTTTCGATTCTAATAATTATAAGACGTTATTCTATAATAAGATCTTCTATTAATAAGAAATTCTCGAATTTATTATCGACGCTATAACGACTCTTAATATTACTTTTATTTTTTATTATACGATTTAAAGATAAATCTAATATTATAATAATAATAAGTCTTTTTTTTAAAAGATAAAGAGATTAGAATTATAAAAGCGTAATTTATTAATAGTTAGCTAGCGAATATAGATTATAAAAGACGTAATATCGTTATAAAATTTAATAATATATTTAATAATAGAATTAATTTCTAAGAAATATTAAAACTTCGAGATATATAAAGTAAATCTATATTCGCTAAGTCTCTAAGTATATAAAGTATATTATTAAAATTAGATTCTAAAAGAAATTCTAACGTAATATATACGATATCGACGTCTTAATATAAGTAGCGTTAAGGTCTATAATAGCATTAGATCTAATAAAAATCGATATTCGCTATCTCTAATTATCGAGATTTTAAATCGCTTATATAACTTTAAAATCTTTATAAAGTTAAATTTTAAGAATATCTATTATTAAATTTAAATTAAAAAAGATAATAAATAAAAAATAGCGTTTTATAATTATTATAATTACTTTAAATATTTAATTATATCTTTTAAATTTATTAATATATTAATAATTTTTTAAGTATATATTAATAAAGTTTTTATAAATTTAATAAATATAATATATATAATATATTTAGATAATATTTTAATTTATAATATTAATTTAATAAAGTATTAATAATATATTAAATAAGTATTTAAGCGTTTACGCTAGTTTTAATTATATATTAATTTAAAAAAAAATTAATTCTATATTAAGCGAGTTAAGTCTTTAAAGTTTATTATATTTATTAAAAATATCGCGATAAATTAGAAATATATCGCTATTATTAAGAAATAATTAAAATTAAAAAATTATCGAAATATATAAATCTTTTTAGATTTTATTAATCTTTATTAGCGATTTATCTATAACTATTTTAATATAATAATATTATTTATTAACTTACTTAAATAAAATAAGAATAATAAGAAATTTAAATTATTAAAATAGATAAATAACGCTAAGCTAACGTTTTAATAGCTTTAAAATACTTTTATAATTATACTATTTCTATATTATTATAATTTAAATTTAAAGTTATATTTTAAGATTAATACTTTTAACTTCGATATAAGAATTATACTTTTATAATTAAATAAAAATAATTATTAGCGATTAATAATATTTTAATTTAGAAAAATAATTTCTATAAAGTAAAATTATAAGATCTATAATTAAGAGTTATTTATTATTATAGCGTTTATAAAATAATAGCGTTATTATCTAAAAGATAATATATTTTATATTAAGATTTTAATAAATTATAATAATTTTAAAAGCTTTATAAAATAAAAGAAATTAAATTTTAAATAAATTCGTTAAACGCTAAAATTAACTACTTATAACTTTAAAAATTTTTATTAAATAAATAAATTAAACTCTATTAACTCGCTATCGCGATACTTTAATTATAAAAAAATTTCGCTATTAAATATTAAACTTTTATTAATATTATAAAATAAGTTTATATTTTAAATTAATAATAAATAGTTATAAAGAAATAAGAAGCTTATAATAATTATAGCGCTTATATTTTATATTATTAATATCTAAATAATTATTTCTAAAAGAGAGTTTAAAATTATATAAAAGATTATTTATAATATATTTTAAAGGTTAATAAAAATATTAATTTAAGATTTATAAATTTATAATAATTAAGTAAACTCTTTTCGAATTAATATTAATAAATTAATAATTAAACATCGCGTATATAATTAAATATAGATTTTAGATTTTAAAAGATTATTAAAATATAATAATCGCCTTTATATCTCTAAAAATAAGATTTTAAAAAAAGAGCTTATTAGTAAATATTATAATAATTTTTTATTAAAATATTTTAATACTATAAAGATATATAAATTATTTATTTATAAATATTATTAAAATAGAAGTTTAAAGTAAATTATTAATTATATTAAAATATATAATATTTATTAATAGATTAAAGCTTCGCGATATCGTCTATATAGCGAAATAAGCTCGCTTCTTATCACTCTTAAGCTATAAAAAAAAATCTATTAACTTTATTATTAACTTATTAGCGAGTAAGTATAAGAATATTATTTATAATATTATTCTAATTATAATAGATTAATTTATAAAAATAATAAGATATATTTCTATATTTACTATAATCGATATCGCTTAATTAATAAAAATATTTTATTTTAAAATAGTATATCGCTATAATATATTAAATAATATTATTAATAATAAAAACTTTATATTTATTAATAATTTCTAATTCGCTATTTACTTTTATTTTAAAATTAAGTAATATCTAAATATTATATTTTATTTATAAATTAATAAATAAATTAAGCGATAAAATTAGATATTAAAATACTTTTTATATATATTTACTAATAATAAGTAAAACGTTTAGATAAAATAATTATTAATAATAGAGTTCGCTTATATAAATAATTAATATTTCTTTATTAAAATAATATCGTTTTTTCTAATATATAGATATTATTCTAAAATTTATTAGAAGATTAAAAATAACTTTATTAAGAAGAAGATATTCGCTATAAATAATAGAATAAAGAAGTTATAAATATTAAGAAATAAGATAATAAAATATTTTTATAGCGCGATTACGACTTAATTTAAGTATTATAATAAAATATATTAATTTTAAAATTATAAAATAAATAATTTAATAATATTAGCGATTAAGAATTTAAAATAAAAATATTTAAATAAGAAGTTATTTTATAAATTTATAAAATTATTTTAAATTATAAATAAAATAAGAGCGTAAATATATTATTTACTTTTATTCTCGATATATAAAATTTATAAAAAATTTTATATATCGTTATTTAAGTTTTATTATCTTCGCGATTATAATAATATAGCGAAAGTCTTTATATAAATCTTTAATCTTATTAATAATAATAAATTTTAAAAAATTAAAGAAATTATTAATAAGATTAAGTATAAGAAAGATATTTAATATAAAGTTAAATAAATTAATTAAGATAAAGAGTATAATTAATAATTATTAAATAATAAATTTATTAATATTAATAAATTAATCTAAATTTATAAATAGATAAATAATAAATAAAAGTATTAAGTAATAAATAATAAGTCTCTTATTATTAAAAAGCTCGATTAATTATATAGATTAATAATAAATAAATAAAAATAATAAAATAAGATATAATTATCGATTAGATTAAATATATTTCTAGATAATATTTATATTATACGCGTATTTCTCTATACTTATTATTATTAAAATATAAATTAATAAATTAATTATATTATTTAATTATCTATTAAGCTCTACTATAGAGAGAGTTTATTATATTAAAATATATATTATTAATATAAATATATTTTTATTTAAAGTAATTATTAAAGAATTATCTAAGAATTTTACGCTAGCGCTACTATTAAAAAAAGATTACTATTTAAATATTCTTCGCTATTTTAATATTAGATCTTAAATTAAATTTATTAACTTAATTTTTTAATAAGAAGATAATTAAAATATAATCTTCGAGTTAATACTTATCGATATTTATTATATATCGATAAAGGCTCTTAAACTTCTTCTTTAATAACTTATTTATTCTCTTTAACTTCGCTATATACTTATTTATTACTATAAATTAATTTTAAAAATTTATAATTATAATAGAGATAGTCGAAGTTATCGCTATTATATATCTCTATAATTTATATTATTAAATAATTTTCTTATTAAGCTTAACTTATTAATAAGATAGCTTTTAAGATTATTTAGCGCGGCGATAACATTATATTAATTTTCTTATTTATATTTAAAGATATAGAGAAATTTTAATATAGCGATTAATATCGCGCTTTTCGATCTTATAATTATTATAGAAAAAAGATTTATTTTAAATATATAAATTATCGCCTTAATAAAAATAAGTTCTATATAATAAATTAGATATTAGAATTTATTAGTAAATATATATATAGAGCGATAATAATAGAGATAGTTAAGAGTTAATAATCGCGTTTATAAAACGATTATATATTTACTATTAAAGTTATTATTATTATTAAAAAAAATTATTATAAAATTATTAATTTATATATTAATATAATTAATAATAATAAAATATTTATAATAAAGAGAAGTAGATTATTAATATAATAAGATATATTATATTTATATTAATATTAATATTAATATTATAATATTAGAATAAGTATTTATAAAAAAGACGTTAGAAGTTATAAAGAATAAAAATAAATAATTTAAAAAGAATTTTTATATTCTCTATTATAGCGTTATTATTAATAAATAATATTTAATAATATAGATAATAACGATATAATAATATTTCGCTACTATCTATAGAGCCGCGTTATCTAGCTATTATTATTATTTTTATTATTATTAATTAATAATTAAGAGCGTTATCGCGAATATATTACTTTATTAATTATTCTCTTTAGATCTCTATAATAAAGATTATTATTACGTTATTTCGCTATAAATATAATATATTATAAAAATAACATTACTTATAAAGAAACTCTTCTCCTTTCTTTTATTTATTAAATTTTTAAGATTTTATTATAAATTTTTAAATTTAATATTATTCGCTATAGAAATTATTAACTAGCGTTATAAAAACGCTAATATTAAATATATTAATTTATTATAGATTATTATTAATTAATATTATAAAAACGATATTATTCTTAAAAATAGTATTAATATTATTATATAATATATTAATAACGCGTCTATAACGTATAAGAGTTAATTCTATCGCATTATTAAAACGATATTATAATCTTAATAAATTAACTCTTTTCTCTTATTTCTCTATTAGAATTTAAAGATTTTTTAATAAATATTCTATTTTTACTTAGATATCTAAAAATTAAAACTTAGAAGAAGAGATAATTATTAAATTTAATACTATTATAAACCTTAACACTATTTATATTAAAGCGTCGATATTATATATATTATATTAGAGTTTCTTTTAGAATCTAGTTTTAATAATATATCTTATATATTTAAAGATTTAGCGAATATAAGTTTACTTTATATATCTCGAAGTTTTAATATTTTTTAGAGATTAGTTCTACTATTAAATATATTATTAAATTTCATAACGATACTATATCTTTTATAGTCTATATTCGCTAGCTAATCGCTAGTAGACTACGCTCTTATAATCTCTAATTACTTAATTTATAACGAAGAACTCGCTATAGAATCTATCTAGATTTATAAGCTTATATCTTTCTCTAATATTAAGACTTATTAATATAATACTCTATTAGAGTTATAGTCTAAATAGTAACTAAAATACTCGTTTAAACTTTAAATTTAAAGCTCGTATCTACTCTCTTCTTAAGACGATATTATTATATTATCTCGAAGTATAATATTATCTCTATAAGATAAGTTTAAGATATATTATATAATAAAATATTAATAGAGATATTAATAGAGTTATTAATAGAGATATTAGTAGAAACGAGTAAAGGCCTATAAATTAAATTCATAACCATTTCTTTTAATTAGGGCTGTCGAGTAAATTTTGATAAGCGATATCTGAATTCCTTACTTTTAAATATCTATAAGATCAAATTTAGTAATTCTTTTTTTATCTGAAAGCCCACATTACGTTCTATAATTTAAATAAAAAATCTCGAATATTTAATAGAAAATAAAAAAGTTATTCTATGTGTTAATAACGTACACCTATTATTTTTTAATTAGGGCTATTTAGCTGTCGAGCGAACTTTAATAAGCGATATTTGATTTCCTTACGCTTTGATAATTATAAGACTAAATTTAGAAATTCTTTTTTTATCTAAAAGCCTATATTTCGATCTATAATTTAAAAAAAAATCTTAAAAACTTAATAGAAAATAAAAAAGTTATTCTATATATTAATAACGTATATTTATTTTTTTAATAGTTACGAACGCTAATTTATTTATTCGCGATATCTAATTAAAAAGCGTAGATCTAATAAATTAATAATTAATTATATATATAAATTCAAGATTTTCTAATTTAACTCTATCTTATTCTTTTATATATATTAATATAAATAGAGATATTAATAGAGATATTAATAATAATAACGAGAATAATAGAAGTATTAATAATAGTTAAAGTCTATATAGTAATAGTAGTAGATATCTCTACTATAATAACGTAAAATAGTAGAAATTTAATAGTTACTAATAAAGAAGATAATTTTCTTAATTTTTTACGACGTTTCTAACTTAGCCTTAAAAATAGAGTTATCGAACGAAATCGTATAGATATTTTATATATTTTGAATATAAATTAGTGTTATTTTTAAGCCATATTTTTATTTGCCAAGAGGTGGCGTTATTTAGTGAAAATAAGTAGGGGTTATTTTCAAAATATGTGGTTACCGAACTGGCCCTAAACCTCCCTCGTACACAAGCGCAACTGCGATGAAACAAATATTCTGCGCGTTGAAGTCTTTGGGGCAGAGGGCTCATATCGTACAACCAGATACGCGTCTTGTAGAGCATGTGTTGTGGCGCACGGTTTACCGCTCATTGGGAGTGAAAAAAGATGCCGAACATGGTCTGTTGATGTCTAAGGATGTCTTGCTGTAGAGGCGATACTCGTAGTAGCGTGTCAACATCCGGCTCCCACTTCTTCCAATCATCTTGTACTTTCAGTCATTCAAACGATTGATCCTATGTATCGTATGGGATCTCAGGGAAGTCTGAAGTAATCAATTCGTTCTGAATATTCTCCATTCTCTTTGAGATACAACAAATCTCTTGTATCTATATTGTATTGAACGCGAGCACAGACGAGACCGCAAACGAGAGTTGGATGTAGGCATCATGAGGAAAAAGCGTCCATGACAATATATAATCAGATGAGACACCAAGGCGCTGCCATCAGGAATTCTCTGTTGAGTTGTCTGGCGCCAAGCCAACGCCACCAAACGCCCACTCGCTTCACTCTCCCAAGCAGCCATCCACCATCACCTCCACCACCTTTCTCTCTACCGCTCAACATGTCCCAACACGCACGAATAGAGGAGCTCTCCGACTCCGACTCCGACTCCGACCCCCCGGAGCAGGACCCAGATGACTTCACCGACACCCTCATCCGCCCCGCCAGCATCCCCCCACCCTCTTCTCTCCGCCCTCCGCAACGACAACAACCGCCCCTCCAATCCCGGCAACCTCAAACGCCATCCTTCAATTCCACCTCTCCACCAGAATACAAGCACTACCAATGCCTCTACCCGCTGTACTTCGACGCCAGCAAGACCCGCTCCCAAGGGCGCCGCGTGAGCGCCGAACAGGCCGTCAAAAACCCGTTGGCGAGGGAGATTGTCGACGCGGTACAATTGCTAGGATTGAAGACGGTGTTTGAGCCCGGGAAGACGCATCCGAGGGATTGGGCGAATCCGGGACGGGTGCGGGTGTTGGTGAAGGAGGGGGGAAGGGCGAGGAGTGCGAAGGTGAAGAATAGTATGCTCTTTATTCCCTACACACACCCCAAGTTACCGTGTCTACACGGAGTTTTTGGATATTTACTCGAGGGACTTAATGCACCGGCTGATACCTTGATGGTACAGAACACCACCTCTACACCCTAATCTCCCAGCACCTCAAAGTCCACCCCACAACCGCCGAATCGCCACTCCGCCTAAGAATCCAAGGAATGCCCCCACCGCAACTTCCCATACCACCGCCCGCTGTACCGAAAGGGTGGATAATTAATGACATACTACCGCTACATTCGCCGGCGCTGAGTGGAGGCGGGGTCAGCGAGAATATATTGAAGGACGTGATGCAGGAGATGCAGAATGCGCAGGGAGGAGGGGGCGGAGGAGCGGGTGGGGGCCCAGGAGGACTGGCTGGGATGCTGGGAGGGATGGGAGGAGGGGGGCAGGGGAGCGTGGAGGGGGCGGCGGCTGGGGGAAAGAGGAGAAGAGAGGGAGGGAAGAAGAAATGAGGATAGACGGTTAGAAGGGGGGAATTGCATAACTCTGGCGTTGGACTTCGCTTGTTGAACGCTCAAAAATACACGGCAGCCCCTGGTATTGAGCTTGAACGACGGTTATGGGTATCGACGAAGGAGAAAGCCGCGGAAATATACGGGTACAATATTGCCACCACGTCCCATCCACATACACCAGCCCCAGCAGGATTTGAGCTAAAAGCGCCGCTTTCCAGGCCTCCTTGACGAAGCCCGACTTCTAGCCATCCTCAAAGGCATAGCCTCATCCCACTCCTCGTCAATCTGGTCCCTGCTCTCCCTTCGCTTCTTCGGCCAGTTCCTACAAATGTCGATGTTGGCCCTTGGGAACACCATCTCCAGCAGCTGAAAGAGCAAGTAATCGATGATGACGCAAAGACAAAAGAGCTTGCCGGCCCAGATACCGCAGCCGTAGTATCTCTTCAAGCGATCAATCAACGCAAAGCTCTGCACACCCGCCCTACCTCGAGTGGCAGACCAGCCACCGCCTGAGACGTCGCCGTAGAATTCTTCTTCGCTAATCGCACCTGTGATGCCGTCGTAGACTCGTTCTGTTCGCTCTGCGACATTGGTCCAAGAGTACATTTTCTTGACTTGGTCGTGGAAGCCTTCGGTTCGGATCCTGTTAGCTCTCAAAGCTGAAATTGCTTTGCCTGTAGCAGCTACCAGATCGTCCTCCTCTGGCTTTGCGAAAGTAGTCATATGCGGAGGCAGTACTTCGGGTATGCCCCCTACACGAGTGCACACGACGTACAAGCCACAGCTAGCGGCTTCGACGATGACAGTACCAAAGGCTTCGGTTAGACTAGGATGCAGGTATATATGGCCTCGGACCATGACATCCCGAACCTCTTCATGACGAACAGGTCCGAGTAGCTCGACTCGATCTTGCAGCACTCGTCGTTCGAGCATCTGCTCTAGATCTATAGCTTTGGGTCCAGAACCAGCGATGATAAAGCGTACGTGAGAATCGGCTGCCAGGATTCGAGGAATGGCTGCGATGAGAAGATCAGTGCCTTTGTTGTAGAAGAGCCTAGAAATCACGACAATCGTAATAGTATCCTCAGGACCAAGTCGTTGAGGCGGTGGTGGCGGAGGGCGAGCGTCAAGTTGCGAGATTGGCTGGTGGGTTTTCGCACGATTCTGCAGAGCCAAAGGCTGAAAATTCTCTGCCACGACAGCGTTGGGGATCACTGAGACCATCAGCGGGTCCAATGAAGCTCGCAGAACTGTGTTTTCTTTGCTATCATAATCTCAGCACAAATTATTAAAAGTCCAGTCAATGTTACATACCAAGTGTGGCTGACTCCAATGACATGATCCACATCGCTCAAGGTAAATTTCAGGAGCTTATTCGTCAAGATACTCGCAGCATCCGCGAACCCAAAAAGCGAATGATCGGTAAAGACCGTTCTCAGCCCCATAGTCCTGGCATGTAAAATAGCCTCGTGACATAGACTGCTCAAGCTTGCATGCCCATGCACGATTTCGATCTGCTCTCTCAGGATGATATTCCTGAATATTGGGAAGAAGGAAAAAACAGTCGGGAAAGTAGTTTCTCTATAGATGACAAAGAAAGGTACGTGGTAGACCTTGAGGCCATTCGTAAGATATCGAACACCACTTCGTCCTTCATATGCATGGGTGATGATGACGACTTTATGGCCACGATCGATGAGCTTGGTCGAGAGTTGGTAGATGTGGCTTTCAACGCCGCCGGGTTGGGGGAAAAAGAAGTCGCTGACCATGGCGATATTGTACGTCATTTTGAAGGCTTCCAAGGTTCGGGGTCCAATGGAAACTGGATTGAAGATCGAAAAAATACATCATGAGCATTCGATGGATTTTAATGTTTATGCTTGGTCCTTTACTTCGAGATCTGATATCGAAGGCGCTAGATTAGATGCCGGCGCGTGGCGTTAGGCGCGGCTGTCCAATCCGAGATCTTGATATTCAAATGGATATCCACTTACAGCTGAATCATTCGCAAGCGATACCTCATGGCTTCGCCGTTCTACAACAGATATATCCCACCGCCGCCAAAAGCCCCTCATCATAGCGAGCCATCACGTCCCGCAAAAAAGCGGAAAAAAAGCAAGTCTGCTCCCACTATAATTTTGCAGCAAGCAAAGCCTCAGGAAGAGTCCCAGGAATCTGTCGCCTCGAATGATCACGGTGATGAGGAAGCGCATCTCGGATCTGCCGATACTGAGGGCGTTCATCATCAGATCTCCATACGTGATAGGCACAAGACCGTGTTGGACAAGTACGGTAAGGCCGCCAAAAAATCTGCTGAATTGACGGATGAGAAGACCGTCGCAGCGGAAGATGATGAAGGCGAGAGGCAGAAGGATGCAATGGACGTTGAGTTACACGGCTTGGAGCCATTACCGCAACCTGCTCCCGTGAAAGAAGATCATCCAGTATCTGCATTCTCTGCTCTTCCCGAATGGCTTCAAACCCCAGTATTGGCTTCTTCTGCGAATACTGTACCTTTCAAAACCCTCGCACTCCATGGCGATATGCTTGCTTCACTGGAAAGAAGGGATCACTTAGCCACCTTCGCAATCCAGTCTGCCGTTCTTCCGATGCTTCTTCCTGGACCACAGCAGCATACTGGGGACGTTTGCGTTTCCGCCGCTACTGGGTCCGGGAAGACGCTCGCTTATGTCCTACCAATAGTACAGGACCTACGTGACAAGCCAGTCACCAGATTGAGAGGTCTGATTGTTGTTCCTACTAGGGAGCTTGTCAACCAAGTTAGAGAGTCTCTAGATCTCTGCAGTGCTGGCAGCGGGCTCAAGATTGCGACAGCAGTCGGGAGCAAGTCGCTGAAGGAAGAACAGACAGTGCTCGTTGAAAAAGGTCAGAGGTACGACCCTGAAGCTTACAAAGCGGAGCAAGAGAAAGAGGTTGATGAGGCTGAGGAGCTAATGGACTGGGACTTGGACAAGAGGTTTGGGTCAAAGGATGACCTGGAATCATTCTACAACCACGTTGTCGAATATAACTCAAAGGTTGATATACTCATCTGCACACCTGGTCGGCTAGTTGAACACATCCAATCTACGACTGGCTTTACTCTGGAGCACGTACGGTGGCTCGTCATCGATGAAGCTGATCGACTACTTGATGAAAGTTTCCAACAATGGGTCGATGTTGTGCTGCCTGGTCTGGAGTACTTGCCGCCGCCGGATGCCTTAAATCAGTCGCGATCAGACATCTCTCATATATTTCGACGAAGGGAGGTTCGCAAGATTATTCTGAGCGCAACGATGACAAGGGATATCAGCAAGTTGACGACACTTAAGCTCAGGCGACCTAAGTTGGTTGTTCTTGAAGGTCAAACCCAAAGAATGGCAATAGACGACGGGGACGCAGCCATTGGAGGTGAAGGAGGAAGGGTAGATGTCCCGGCAAGTCTACAAGAGTACGGCGTTCCAATATCGGAACATAACATCCAGGATAAACCGCTGTATCTGATCGAGCTCCTCGAATCGGGCTCTGACCGGCTCATTGGCAAGAATCGCCGGTATTCATCCGTCCCTTCGAAGAGCGCTGAAGTGAATGAGGGCAAGACTTCTACGGACAGCGAGGATCTTTCCCAAGGATCTGATTCATCATCAAAGTCTAACGATCTCTCGAGTCAACTACTTGGGGCCGATAAACCCTTGAACCATGGCACTTTAGTTTTCACTGAAAGCAACGAACAGGCCATTCGACTGGCTCGACTCCTTGCACTTCTCCGTCCATCATGGCAGATCGGTACCCTCACCAAGTCCACAGCTGGGGCATCCGGCCGCAAAACGCTGGCCGCTTTCCGGAAGCGAAAGCTCTCAATACTGATAGCATCTGATCGGGCGTCGCGAGGTCTTGACATACCAGACCTTGCGCAGGTCATCAATTACGATATGCCGAAGAGTGCAACGAGCTACGTGCATCGTGTTGGGCGCACTGCGAGGGCCGGAAAAGCGGGCCAAGCCACAACCCTAGTGTTGCATAACCAAGGAAAGTGGTTCTGGAAGGACAAGTCCGGCATTGCAAAGTCAGAAATTCTGGTCAGAGGCCCAGACAAGCGAGTGATCCGGCGGAATTTGGCCATCGATGTGAATGAGGAGGCGAGGGAGGAGTACGAGAACGCCTTGCGAATGCTCGGGGAAGAAGCCAAAGGATAACGCCATGGAACGGGGTAGATCCATCGCATTGGCGTTCACAGGCAACTTTTATATGTATAATGATACCCAATCAAGCGACTCCAATGCGCATATGCACCGCTCGCGTAGCCATCCCTAGCCTTCTTATGGGCAACATCCCCGATCTTCCCCTGTATACCAACTGGGTATCCCCTCCAACCCCTCCCTACCCTCTAACCTCCACCCTCCTCCACATCGCCACATGCCGAATCCCACACTCATCCCACCTCCCCATCCCCTCATCAGTCCGCCACCCCAAACCCGCATACCACTTCTCCCTGTCCGCCTGCGCATGCGCCAACAACAACCCCCTCCACACCGCCCTCCTGCCCTCCCCATCCCGCCAATCCCTCACCACCTCCCCCTCATGCCCCGCCGCCCACCCCAACGCCTCCTCCACCACCGCCCTCCCATACCCCCTGCCGCGAAACTCCTTCCGGGTCGCCAACCTGCCGATCATCAAATACGGCTCCTGGCCATCCCACAGCCGACTGTCCTCGTAGTTCGGCCCCGCGACCGCCGTCTCGTCGTCGGCGTGCGCTTGGGCCGGGATGAGACGGATTGTAGCCGCCGGGACGGCGTCCGCGGCGTAGAGGACCCAGTGCCAGGAGACGGGGTCGTCGGCGTCGAGGTCTTCGTCGGCGGGGCAGTTTTGCTCGATGGTGAAGACGGCGTCGCGGATGGCGAGGGCGTCGTGGAAGGCGGGCGGGATGGATGGGTCGGTGGGGGAGACGGGGCGGTAGGGGGAGGAGGACCGGGGGATGGATAGGACGGCGGGGCCTGGGGGTGGGAGGAAGGCGATTGTGTAGGGAGGGGTCGGTGAGGACATGTTGGAGATGTGGTCGGTGTGGTGGAGACGATTGGAGGCTATGAGGGAGTAGTGCGGGTCCCGATGCTCCGGTCAAGGGCGAGGTATGAGAGATGCTGCAGAGGATGCTCAAGCGGAGCGCGACTGGGCATTGTTATAAGGGAGAAGGAAGAATGGACTTCGTTATGGTGCTCCGTTCGAGTGACTCATTTGAGTGAGTCATCCGTCTTTAGAAAGATTGTGGAAGCGAGGAGAAGGATTGGGCAAGTCGGTGTCCTCCGTCATACTCGTATCGGTTCAATGATTCTGATAGCGAACATGAGAGAATACATGTAACATTCTTACGGACGAGGAGGGTTGAAGTTGGGAATACGGACACTCGAAGATCTAATTATGGTGTTCGGAAGTGGGCACCAAATGTCCTGCACATGCCAAGACTCCTGCGCTAAAGACTCGGATAATGCCCCGCCTGAAGGGCTGCCTCAGCCTGGACAATGCACTTAAAGCTGCTTCGGAAAAGCGCCCGATCTGAGCTCATTTCGGGCCCATCTGCCCTTAGCAAGCCTAATAGAGGTCCCCGAATTTCAACGTATGCGCCCCCAGGAAAAACTCGCTCATGTCCCCTTACCGCCGGGGCTGTCGCCGACGTTGTCGGCAGCCGCCCCGTATTCCTCACGGGGATGTCACTCTCCTCGCCTGCTTCGTACTCGCATGTGGCCGCGCTCGTACCTGAATCGAGTTGATCATGTTCCGCGCCATGCAAGGAATAGCAGTAGCGCTTTGTCTGCCCCCACATACTCACCAATGCCGTTCCCAGCGGCGAGACACGCAATGTTGGTTTCGCGTGTATGGGGCTCGGGCAACCGTTTGGGTTCTCTTGAGGACTCGTGCTGGGCGGTGTGCTTGTCGATACTATTGGCTGGAGAGCTGTGTGCGCTGAGTCGATCATGGTGTGCCTTCTTGTTGGGACATGGACCATCCCAGCGGACGCGCTGATGCAGCCTTCAACCCTGGAGAGGTTGAAAACGGATATTGATTGGACAGGAGCGATTGTTGCAACAGCATGCTTGGCTTTAATCGCTTATGTGCTGGTGTGAGCCAAGCCCCCGTTTCCCACCCTTTCAAGTCACTAACGGTACTCTGATAGCATCATCTCTACCCGCGCTTCATATGTTGGACATGCCAACGTCATTGCACCACTGACCGTCAGCCTATTACTGATCCCTGTCTTCGTTCTATGGGTTGGCAGGCAGGAACGATTGCAGAAGCCAGCTTTGATACCGAATTCGTTATGGCTAAATATACTATTTACTAGTATATGCCTCATGTCCTTCTCTCATACGCCGTTATGCAAACTATGGAGCTCTTCTGTGGTCTCTTGTAAATTTACCGGCCCAATTTACTTGGGGGGCCACGGGGCTCGCTGACGGCTAACGCAGCTGGCAACAAGTGCAATTGCTTTCGCCGCTTCAGGCATCTATTCGCTTCGTGCCGAGCATGATTCTGGCTGCGATCCTGAACCTCGTCACCGGCCTCATCGTTGACAAATTCCCGGTGGTCTACCTAGTTCTGATCTCGTCGGCTCTCGGTGCAATGGCCCCGTTACTCATGGCCATCAACTCTCCAAGCTGGCCGTACTGGTATGCAGCGTTTCCTGCGCAAATGTTCGAGCCACTCAGTCCCGATGGTGAGTTCGATTACAGTCCGAAGTCCAAGAAGCGTGGATATTTTGCTGATGGCTATTTCCCTTAGTGATATTCACGGTGGGTATCCTTCTCGTCTCGGGAGTATTTCCGGATCGGACACAAGCGCTTGCAGGTGCAGTCTTCAATCCCGTCGGTCAGTTTGGTCAAGCTATTGGACTTGCTCTCATTGGCGTCGTGTCGAACTCGGTAACACACAACTCCAAGTACGCCGACAAAACTTTACCTGATGCACTTTGGACTGGGTACCGTGCTGGCTTCTGGACGTGCACCGGATGGATGGTCCTTTCTTGCTTGATCGGCGCACTCGGCCTTCACAAAAGTGGTAGAGTTGGCCTGAAGAGGGATTGAGCAGTCTCCATGGCGAGAAGAAGATAGATCAGAAGCTGAGGCGTACAAGATAGCAACAACCGAAACCGATGAAAGAGACGAGAATAAAATCTATAACCTAACAACTACAAATTACCCTTGCTTTCTTAATTCTTAAGAAACTAAGAAAGATCCTACGATTTTGGTACCCTCTAGAATCAATAATCCAAATTTCTTATTCCTTAAAGAACTTTATACCTACGACTTCTAATATTCCTTGAAACTTTATAATTTCTACTCAATATATTGAAGATGTAGAGATTAGACTCTTAGAAAACTTAATTTTTAAATATGTTAGAATCGTAAACACAATAAGTCTACAGTGGTGTATAATCAGGAACTTAATTAATGAAGAGATCTATGCTATGGACAGGTGTGACGGTAGACATACCTAATGCCAACGGACCCTTCAGGCGCGCTGGTACAGCTCCCAACCTTCACAACCTCTGTCAGCAACCCGAGTTACCGCTAGGTTAAAAAGCCATGCCCGGGGGTGTCCGCACTTCACGCTGCAGACACCCCTATCTGGGCCCCATACGAGGCCCCCGAAGGAATAGTTCCCAACAACCTCTCCCCGTAAACGTTCCCCGTTCCCCGTGCCCAACGACTGGCACGCCCACATCGAGCAAAGTGCCTCCCGCCGCCCTGAACTCCATCCCGCGAAGATGAGCCTGCGAAATTCGAGCAAAGTGAGCCGAGAGCGTAGAGGGTGAGAATGAACACCATATGCTGTCGAGCGTTCATTCTGTATAGAAATTGCATCCATGAGCCAATAGGTGGACAACTGGTAGATACTTACTCAATGGATACCTTCGCCTCAAAGCGTTGCGTCTGAGTGCGGTTTGCTCATCCAAACCCGATTCGAAAAGTCCTATTTGGCGGAGTTGAGCTGGTCGCGACTTCCCGAGTATCTTGCGCGGATCGATATTGGTCAATTCGCCCCGTTTAGACTATTAGTCCGCATCAGCCATGGTCGACAGAAGGCATTATGGTGGCGATTGCACGGTCGAGCTTTCTGTGTGGTCTATTCGTAGATATTCGATTGTTGCAGATGCAGAGATGGAGACCGTGTTTTACAACATAAAGGGAAAGAGGTCTCAAGCTCAATTAGAACTTCAGTTGAAGAAGGCGGTGTCCGCTATCTTGATGCATTGTCGAACAAGGCTCAGTTTCGAACCTTTGAAGCGACTCCCGAGACCGCTACACGCTAGCTTGACGTAGGAAAATTCTGACCGCTCATCGCTGAAACATCGGATTCAAAACCGCAGCGACCTGCTCATAGACCGTAAACAAGATCCCACCGCTGAAGACCGTCCTCCCCAACCTCATCGTCGTTCCCCGCCAGAAACCCCTCACCCCATCATCCGCCAGCACGCTCCGGAAAGCCTCCACGGTACTCGCCCCCTTCGCGCTCTGCGACCTCGTCTTCAGCGTATCGAACGGCTGCGTAGCATACGTCGTGATCGTTCCGGCCACCGCCCCGTTCGCAAAATTCGTCGCCGTACTCTGCGCAATGTGTTTGCTGTTCTCGTAGTCCTTCAGTATATTATACGACCCCATGCGGAAAGCGGTGGCGCCAGCCTGCTTGAGCGTAGTCCCCGCGAAGCCGCGATAGAGGCCCAAGAAACCGTGTTCGGCGTAAATAACCCTCACGGCATGCGGTGCCGAACGAAACCGTTTGGCCGTCCGGGCATCATCGATCAGCGCCGTCTTGATCCGCTCGGTCGGCGTGACGGCGAAGACGCTCGCCACGATCCCGGCGCTCATCCCCGCCAACAAGTTACGGAGGGGGGACAGCGCGCCCGTGTCGGGATCCTTGAAGGCGCTCTTGATCATGTCGAAGGAGAGGAAGCGGACGCCATCTTTGGCGACGGACCCGACGATGAGCGAGGAGCAGCCTTTGTACAACGCCCTTGCGCCCTCGTTGCGGAATACGTCGGCGACGACGAGGAACGGGTTGCGCGGCCGGGACGCGGAGCCTGCGTCGCGGAGCTGGACTCTGGTTTTGGCGAACTCGAACGGGTAGGTTACTGCTGCTTCGATTCCGCCCGCGATGCCGCCGGAGACGAGCGACACGGCCGCAGGGGTCTTGGAATTGTCCGTCGCTCCTGATTTGGGGCTCATTAGTGAGTTTGAAGCAAGCCTGAGTATTCGGTAGCGTTGAATGCGTTAATTTAATAGCATGACAAGGCCAGCACCGAAAGCTATGATTTAAGGCTGTGCCGAGTACATACAATGACAATGCATGTGAGGGAGGTTGTTGACAAAAGCAAGTGCCGAGGGTGCTTTCTGTTCAAGAAATGTCTTGGCGTTTCGTCATCAGATCGTGGTGTCGCCTCATCTGGGCAGGTTTGCCGAGTCCTCACCGTATGATACATACACGGCAGCTGCGATCATACAGTTAGTAGTCGTTGGTAATTAAGGAGTAAGAAGAATTTGCTCCTGTCCTGATAGAATCTACATCCGATTTGAAAGCCTGTCGAAATGACTATGGGAAATACGATTAAAGTCTCGGCCCAAAAATCCACATCTCGGGACTGGGGGTCAGTAGGTCCCATGATATAGTCGCATATAGCGTACACTGTGCTCATTGCAGGAGATACGCGTCCATATCGAGTAGCGTACATACTCGTCCTATACCAGCGTATGACTCTTTGCTCGATTTTTCTCTAATAGAGCCATAGTATTTTTTTACAGTCATAGCATCCCTTTCATCACATGACATTCTTTCTACAGACACATATCACGAAAATAGCGCGGTGGTTTCCGCACCCTCTGGGAACAGTAGTCGTGATTTGTGCCTGAGTGGCTAGCTACCTGGCAGGATATAGGTGCGACCTCCTAGCTAATGACCAGATTTATACCAAGAGGACGACTCGCTCTTCTTGCTCCGCAGCCTCTTTGAACCAGCCAAAAGGGTCAATGCCCTCGCGAGTCGCATTGTCATTCCAAGTACCGATACGTTCAAATGTATCTGCGTGGCCTTCCACCGGAACCAAAACCAAGCCCTTCAGCATGCAAGATTGAGGTGAGCGATGATCGCACTGGAGGACCGGCAAGAGTACATTGTTTTTGGGTGACCATTGAACGGTGTCATCGATCTGGCAATTGATCCAAGACTTTGAAGGATCACCCCCGCGGGACCTCGCTATTTGAACAATCTTACCTTTAGGGGAACTATGAAAGCTCAAGTCTTCAGTGCTGAGCAAGCGTCCGCGTAGTTTGATATAACCGTCACTGACCTGTCCTGTAGTAACCTCGCCCAACGGAGTAGTCCTGGCCTCTAGGACTTGGCACAACTCGACCCATCTCTCTTCTTCGGGATAGACTTCTGGGAAGATTTCGATTATGCCTTCAACAGAAGCCCAAGACCAGGATGGGGCGCGATATGTCCCCGGTCTGTATGTGGGTTCACCGTTTGCTTGGAGACCGTTGCGAGTTGTCCACATCAGCCCAGATGGTAACTGGTTTCGCCAGAGGCCTGCAAGGTAATCATCGTCCCGGAGCGATTTGTAAATGTTGACGAGGCCTTGAATTGCAATCAGTTTGTCCTGCTCCTCGGTGAGGGTGCAGGTGGTATAACTTTCGACCATTGCACGCCAACTGAAAGAAAAAGTGTCCCTTCGATTGACAGTGTGTCTATGCGGATAAAATAAGCCTTTGTCCCATGGCTGAGAAGTCCGGCGTTGGGTCGGAAAGTTTCCATCTTGATCAACCTTGGCTTCCCAGGAAGGAAATGCCTCGCAGGCTTTGAGTTTGGTACACTCCCAAAAAACCTGATTAGAATGGAATGATATCTGACGTGGGGCAAGCCAGCGCTCCTGGCAGACCCAGCCACGAGAATATAGCGGGCTACCATTTCCCCTATCAGACTTCGAATTAACATAGTCTTGGGTGAAGCAGACGGTTGATCTATATGACAGGCTCGAGGTTTGTTTCTCATCAAGAGTAAATATGCCAAGTCGTTGCGGATCTCTCCCGAAGAACAAACCTCCATCACAATTTATGGCCGCTTCCGCCATAATGTTGCACGCAGAATACCGATAGACCTTGTCCATTAGACGCGATTCTCGTCGCCAGTCCTCCATTGAATCTTGAATGATACACAACGAATCGATCCACAAATAGCTTACTCCCAAACTGCGTGCAACTTGGACGGCATCGTTGAAGCTACGCGGCAGAGCTTCAATGGGGATGCGGTTTCTCATTGAATCAACGTTGGCGTTTGTGAGCTTTGGAGGCCTTGGCCCGTCTCGCTCGCCCCAGCAATGACTCAAAGTCATGTATGACACCGGAGATAGTTCGTTGGACAGTTCTAGACAGCACTTCTTTGATGCGTTCGATTGGCCAATATTGATCAGACGAGTGGGTATCCAACTGGCGTTTTCAAAAGCCGGTATGAATCTCCCCGGAGAGCAATCTGGATGGCCTTCTACACAGTTCCCATACCATTGCTTAATTTGAGCGATGGTATCTGGGGAACCCGTGCTGTCGCCCAACTCATGGACCGCGCTTCCGTCACATGCGGTGCAGGCGGATGTATGCCACCAATCTGTTATGTCACATCATATTAGCTTCAGCCTGATCTAAACCCCCAACTTCCGCCGAGCTTTTCGCCTGATCGACATACCGAGATGTGGATGAAGCTCGAGAATGACGGCGCGATCGTCAGCGTCTCCGAATTGGAAGAGTATGGTTGTAGCTTCGTTCCTGGCGAGTTGCTGAACGCGGTACAAAGAAAATGTCCTTCGGTAACGCAACCACAAGGCAAAAGATCTAGCATTGCGCCAAAAATCGAGCCACCAAAATCGCATTCCTGGTTTGGCTTGCATTCGGATGAATCCGCATATCGGTTGCTGGATTACAGATACAAAGGCTGATATGCTACGCTTCTCACTCTCGTCAAATTGTGCCCAATGCTCACACAGAACGAGGCATATCTGGCAGCCTTGGTCGGCCGCCGCCTGCATATCTTCTGACGAGGAATGATGGCGCCTCATATTATTGACGCTGAAGTAATCCAGCTTCCCATACCATCTCACGGCGTCAAAAGCTACCTGGGTGCCAATGATGGGGGTATGCTGTGGTCGGTTCCAGATTTTGAACATGCCCTGACAGGCATCGCAGAGAACCGTTCCAGAACCTGGATCCGATCGAGTCTTGACATTCTCAAGCAGCGTCTGGAACGTGTGATATACCATTTTCCGTGTATGGTGTTGTAAGAATCCAGTCTCTGTTAACCAATGATATACAATTTCTCTTAAAATCAGATCTCAAGCCTCAATCGACGGCAGAAGTGAACAGACTACGCCGTAGCTGGCCGGAAAGTCGGTAGCTTCCAGCACGATGTATGCTTGACCATTCTTACGACGCTCTTTTCGCACGCAACTGGAGCGAACGATGGTAATGATGTAGCCTTCCCAGATTCTCTCTTCAAGCAAGATGATAGGAGAGCCTGAAAGAAGAGCACGGGAAGACTGCACTGCCTGAAGCGTCTAAGCCTCAATCCTTCAAGCCCAGAAGCGGCTCGGATAATTCCGTGAAGTTCTTGGCGCGCATCGCTGGGTCAACAATTATGTGGCCGGCAGGAGGCCAAGTCATGGAGGACAATTTGCTTATACATACATTCTGCTTCGCATCAAGTCATGGCTCGATAGCATTGATGTAGCAACAATGCCAGCGCGGTATAACATATGTTGTAGACGCCACTCGCGCCCGGCTGCAGGTAGAGCACCCTTGTCCATTTTGAAACCTGAAGTATCATTAGACCAAATACTTACACACCAAATAAACACTTGCTCATAACAATCAGACTCTTCTTCTTCCTCCTCTTCTTCTTCTTGCAGAGTCATAAAAATATTTGCTTTATTGCGAGCGTCAGTTGAAAAGGTCTGTCTGATGAAGTATTGCATACTTCAGTACGAGCCTGCGTACTTTGAGGAACCATTGCTCGGCATCCAGAGGTCGACATTCTTACACCACAGCCATCTCCTGCTGGGTCGTTAGGAACAAGTATCACGTACTCAGGGATGCAAAATCCACAAATCAACCTTACAACCATTGGTGACTCCGGAAAGCCGATTCAATACGACTAATCCACCTCAATCATTCTGCACTCGTCAGCCGGGCAAGACTCTATAGATACTTGTTGCAATAGTACATGTTGCCATCCGCATGCTATTCTTCAGCATCTACTTCATCCCGAAGTCGACACGTCAGCATCCCAAATGGACCTACCGCCAGGCATTGACAAACGAGCTGTTGAGAGTGTCCTTCCACCGCGTGACTCTTACCAAGTCTATGTTGCCTCCAATGTCCACGCAATGGCGCTGAAAAAGAACATTTCATTTTAATTAGGCCCCAGATAGGCATCTAAGACGGAGTCTTACAAGACACAGCGATGCAGCCAGCCGCCGTCGGAGGTACTTGGTATCCCAAGCTCTTTCAGCCTGGTGATGAGCAGAGGACAGTTATCCTTCACTTCCACGGAGGATCGTTCCTCTGGGGCACTGGCCGAGAATCCGACTGTGGGGTTCCTGCATCAACGATCTTGAAGCGTATTCCCGCGACAGCCCTCTTCGTGCAGTATCGCCTTGTTTCGGATCCCGCCTGCACTCCGATAAAACCAAACATTCTTGTGGTCAGGAGAACACTCTATACATTGGGACTCAAGGTTACAAGACCATGTAAGCCCACTATCAAGCACGTCCAATTTCCTCATAAATGCTAAATAGTGCCATAGATACACAATACCCCAAGAAAAACGAACCCTCAAACCGGGAGAACGCACACTGAACCTCGTCTGGTACTGCAACTGTGCCGAGAACGCACTCACAGATATCTTGACGGACGTCGATGGTCACAAACATCGATTTGCTCTTCCACCCGGCAAGATGAGAGACGAGGTGTGGAGCAAGCAGAAGGCAGTTGCAGAGAGAAAATGCTGCCTTCCCCTTTCCTGGAGCTGATCAACAAGATTCAGCAACCATTTGTCACGGTCATAAGCGACACTACCGCAACAAAGGCCTCCTTCTTTGGCGGCCAAGTCCTCCTCGTGGGAGATGAACTAATACATTCTCGGCCCCGCAATGCTCTCGGCGGCAACCAAGCGGCTTTTGGTTGTCTTCATCTGAAAAGAGCTCTACAGGGGCAAATCAGTCTTTCGGAATGCAAAATCCGGGTATCGCAGTATGCTCACCTTAATCAGCTGCAAGCTATCTCTTGTGGAACTCGCTTCCAGGTCGGATGGCTTGCCTGTTTCACGAGCGAGATACATTTTTCGTTCAGAATTGGTGCTTTATCGGTTGACGAGTTGCTGGAGCGGACGCGAGATTTGAGTACGTGAACAAAGTTCTGCGGTGGACAGAAATGCTTCCGCTCAGATGGGATCGAAGTCAGTGATTTCACTACATAGCACCTACTGGGTGTTGGCCGCAACCCGTAGAGTCTCGCCAGGCAGGTTGAGATCGTTATATTACGCCGCCAGTTCTATGCCAGGTTTTCCGAAACACATCCACTCGCAATAGTGGGACTGTGGGTTAGTGGGTCCATTATGAGGCCATAGCGTTGATGGTTTCTTGATCAACCGTTCCATCATTATGCGATATGCGATAGTAGGGAGACAGGTGGCCATGGCGAGTACTATTTGTATGGCCACTGCACCAGTAGTGGGCTCTTCATTCGAATTAGGTATTCTCTTTCAGAGCCATATCATTGTTCTCCCTCCCACCCACACCTATATATAGCTTCATTTTCACTCCAGGGCATGTCGCTCAGACATGGGAGTTTTTCTAGCGCTGGGGGGCCTTTTCTGGGCTATTTACATGTCCAGAAAGGTCTTAGCTGCCCCAGTGTTGGATATGCCCAGTCATATATCTACATATCTACTTGTGCATGCGTCATTTCTGTATGGCCTCATTGTTTGCGAGCACTAATACGCCGCCAATTCTATGCCAGGTTTTCCGAAAGACATCCACCATAGAATTAGTCACGAACCACAGAGGCACAACAATCGGTGATCGGGGAATTTGTCGCGTTGCACTTTAATGTAGCTTTCGCAATTGGATTTCTGCCCGGATTTCTGTCGTGTCAACGCACTATCCCTGTAAGGACTAGTTCAGGGTGATAGCGATACCTCATGGGTTAGGCTACTGGTACCCCTGTCCATGTTGGAATCTATCAATAGACTAAACACCGACCTCCCCAAATTTACCAGGCTCACGTTCTTCTTTTCCCTACCCAGACCTTTTTGCTCTTGATCTCTATGAAGACTTCATCCCTCAATCTGGTTGAATCCAGCGTCAAAGTGTTCTGGACGAGCCAGTAGTCTATCAGCACACAGTTTGACACAGCCTCGAACGAATTCCGAACTATCTGAAAGCATCCGTATTCGGCGTAACGCAAAGTAGTCAGTCTGCCGGTTTTACTCCCTCTTGCTGTTCTTTCTGTCCAGTGCATAGTGCGCTTAGATCCACATCAGCTGAGCAACACCTCCCGGATTACAGTTTCCCTGGATCCTGAGCATGGCGCGATTCCAAGATCTGTCAACTGAGCTTGTGCTTGGAATCCTGGAGAAGGTCTTGCCCGGAGACATCGAATCTGTATCTCTAACTTCAAAAAGCATCTACTGGCTTGCCATTCCGCGGCTCGAAGAGCACCGCAGATTACGAAAGCAATACACTAGTTTTCAAGACTGGGTCGCAAACAACCCTCCCAACTGGCGTGATACTGGTGGGCATCTGGCGGATCTTTTATGCGAGATCATGACTGATGCCAGAATTGGACACTATGTCAAGTTGATGGATTTGAATTTGCGGTACGATAGTCCAAGGAAGGGTTGGAAACCTGATGCGGTCTACGAGAAGCGAATCACCAGGAGTAGAACACGGCTTCAGCAAGACTCGAAGACCAGCATGGAAATCATCGAAGAAGCTATCCGCGCCACTGAGCTCATACCCACAGAGGAAGTCGATGACTGGCTCGATCAAATTCGAAGTGGCAATGAAGACCCACTCGCTGCGCTCCTGCTCCTACATGTGCCCAATCTCCACACGTTGAGATTTATGGACTGCCACACTTATTGGGCCGAGTCATCATACCTTCTCAAGATGATCCAGCGTGTCGGAGAGCAAGGGTCTGCCGTCAAACCATATCTATCGCAATTGAAAAATGTCGCGATAATTTACGGCCAGCGGATCGAAAAGCTTGATTTTGTCAAGGCCTTCATGTCCCTACCCTTTCTTACTTCCATCGAAACCCATTCCCTCACTGTTGACGGTCGAGCGCATGAGGCGAATTCTGCGATACTACCACAGCCCTCGAACGTCAAGGAATTGTCTTTCCGGAGCGGTCTCGTGTCCGAACAGGCGCTTTCCGAGCTCCTGGGAGGAGTGAAGACTCTGAAATCGTTCGCCTACGACTTCACACAATTGTGGCCTGATGAGAATGAGCCCACATTCGACTGCATCACTGTGATGAAATCTCTAGAGGCTAATGCCAGCCACACTCTCGAGCATCTGAGATTGAGCGCCCGAGACATCGACCAGAGCGGACTTGCCCCTCTTCGAGGGTTTCATGCCTTGCGAGGAGTTGAATTCCACACAGGTCCTTGTTGGGCTGTGGAGGCGAGCAACGGCGCAACCCTCATCGGCGCTTTACCCGCCTCCATCGAAAGTCTTGACATGCGCTGGGTCGACGTCACCTCTGACGAGAAACTGAGAGAAGCATTTGTGGGATTGGTGCGGGAGAGCAAGACTCAGCTGCCCCATTTGAGAACTCTGCGTGTGTCTACTGCTCATCATGAGCAGTCAGATACTCTTTTCGATTGCTTAGCTTCCAATGAAACAGCGCAGCTTAACAAAATGTTGTCATTCGATATCCAAGGCCCTTACGACGGCGGAGCGATTCCCGCATGGGTCGATAGAATCTGTACCTGCGGTGAGGATTGCTTTGGGGATGACTCCCATTGATTAGCCCAAAGCGTTGGCCGTCGGTTAAGCATAACGTAAGCTACTGATGCACTGGGTATGTGACATCTGTCTTTTTAGCTTCGAGGACACTACTCCGTTGTTTACTAATCGATTGCAGTTCTGTCGCATATCAGACATTGCAATCACCATTTCTCCATGATCCATGAAGACGTGAGAAAGGCATCTTGTCTCAAAACCTGCGGTCTACCTTGGAGTTGAAGCGTTGAGGGTGAAATCGCAGAGCTCTTCGTTTTCAAAAGGACAACACAATTGCCTGCTATGTCGAAAGTTATAAATGTCCGATTTAAGCAATGCAGACGACTACGGGCCTTGCTGACGGTAGCCCCTTTACATATTAGGCGCCCTAGTCCTGACTGTGTCCCGGGCTGCAGGAAAGCAATGGTGCCACGAAGACCCAAGATCAAGTAATACTAGTATTATTTTCCAAAATAAAGCTAGAGTTATCATAACAATCTGTCACGTAGAGCTCGAAGAAATGTTTGTAACCTTCTGTTGCACGCTTCTTGAATGCAGAGAAAACAATGAAAGAGGGGTATTTCGCACGGGTAAACCTCGGGATTCCGTTCCAGGCTAAAACTAGCGCAACTCCAACGACAGCGACCTCACCTCCGCTCCACCAGCACAGCTACCAACCCACATCCACCCACCGCACTCATCAACCTCCTCGCACTCCGCACTCCCATCAACATGGCAGGCCACAACAACTGTACCACCCCCACATCCCTTCAAAAGCCGCAAGCGCACCGCTAACAGTCCCCTCCGCAGCCCTGGCCATGGACCCCGCGCTGGTCAAATACAACAGTAAGCCTCTCCACCCCCTGCGCTCAACAGCCTCTCAGACGCGGCCCATGAACGTTCCTCCGACTCCCTCTACACCGCCTGAGAAGAAACGACGACGACGAAGAGGGAGCCCACTGACACGATCCCAGACATGTCGGCCAATCGGTGGAAGTACTTCCGCTGGACGCCTCGCACGGCCTGGATCACCTTCGTCTACGTCGTGGCCGTGCCGTCTGTTGTGGGATATGTGGGGTATGTTACGGAGGTGAGTGGCCTGGTCCCGCCCCCGCTCTGAGCAGCGATTTTGGGAGAATGCGTGGTGCGGAATGGTGGAAGAGAGAGAGAGAGAGAGGGCTCTGGGGGGAATGGATCACGTACTCTGGACGATTTGCTGATATCTTGGGTCGCTGTCAGGGCAAGTACGAGCTGAGGGGTAAAAGGAGGGGCGATATCATTCGGGAATTCTAGGCTTGGGGAAGACCGGAGAGCATTGCTGAGGCGTTTGGTCTGTGCGCTCTATATAAGCCATGGGCAATGTGGAAGTGATCGAGGGGAAGAGAGAGCGCGGTGTTTACCCTGCTGAATGCAGCAGCGGGTGTGCAGTGTTAGCCGGGTCCGGGAACGGTGGGGTCAAGTGTCTCCGGCGCATCCTCTATCCCCTGGCCTTTGAGGCTCACGTGGCGAGAAAGAGAGTAGATAGTCCGCGAAAACAATCTTTTCAAAAGTTCCGAGTACTTCTCCAGAGTCTAGACAGCAATGCAGCACGAGCTAGGCCTTTCTTCCACGCTAGTCTGCTGCGCATTCTCCAGATTCAAAGCAATTTTGCTTTACCTCTGACATACTTCAATAACCTTCTCGTGATTGAGGACGGCGAAACCGCCATCTTCAGAAGGGCCACGAGCGTTAAGTCTGAAATTGGCGCCGTTCTCTACACCTTCAAAGTTTCCACCCGAGGAAACAGCCAGAGACGCACGGGGCGCTCGATCGTTCATTGTACCACCGACGGCCCATCTCATCCCTTAATCTCCCAGAGCCGCCCTACCCGAAAACCGAGCGGGGACCCCCCTGAGCGTTTACCTCCAGAAGTACAAAAAGCGTATCGCCATCCCCGAGCAGCCCGAATGCCAGAGCGCGGTGCTGGCAACGGTGGTCCTTGCGCCAGAATCTTCGCCGTCACCGTCTGCTCACAGCCCACAGCCGTGTCGAAAGGCAACTGCCCCAAAGGAATCTTACCTTGATCCGTGCGAGTGGCGCCACGGTCCGAGAGAAAACCTCACCGACTCGACATTTTCTGCCGCAGCCGCATTTGTGGAAAGGCGTTGCGGCAGCCCCGGCATTTGCCCGGTGTGCAAGTCCCGGTCGATGTTCCAACAGTGTGTCGTTGATAGGGACGCCGCGATCCGGCGAACATTGCAGAATTGGGTCGGAAGCACGATTCAGGAGTCGTCCGTTAGCGGTAGAGCCGCCACGCTCAAACAGCAGGTTGATTACTTCGAGTGGTGCGAGAGCGGCGTAAAACCCCATTCTCCGGCTGGAGGCGTTGGGGTCGGCGCCGTGCGCAAGGAGCCAGCGGATCAGCGATTCGTCGTGGACGACTAGCCTTCGTGAGTCGGGTAAGCAAGAGGGTTCTATGTTCGGGGGAGGCTGGTTGATCATTGGTAGCAGCGCGATGGGCAGTAAAGTGTAAGTGGTCTTAGCAGACAACTCCTGGGCTGGAGCTGGTCGTTGCCTTGCGAACCAGGTAGAGTACCTGGTGTGTGATCTGTCAAGGTCGCCGATCAAGTTGGCGTCTTCGAGGTCATGGAGCTCATTACCTTCCTTCGTGGCGTTCATTATAGACAGTGACCCTCCTCTTAGCTCGGGCGCTATCGATGGGGGAAAATCCTCGGGACACATTATCGTAGTAAGGGAGTAGGGGATTCAATTTTGACAGCAGCGGCAATTGCATGTTGGTTCGGAACAGTCTCCGAGGATGAAAGAACCCTTCATTGACCAAGAGTGAAGATGGAGGATGCAGAGTAGCCCCAGCCTCCAGTATTACCGTGCCGATATTCCGATACTTAGATATGAACGCCAAGTAGATCCTTGTTATTCTTTCTACCTAGGAGCCGAACATATTTTGATTTTTCGTGTTATTGCAATTGATCAACGGGTAAAGTGGCACATAACGTGTATAGAAATTTTGAATTAGCTTGGCAACAGAGATGTGCTCCGAGATACCCACGTTGGTGATGCAACACCTGATCTGGGTGATGAGCACTCAACGCTGATGCCTCCGCTCACCTAATCTCCAAGCTGGGCCAACCAGGAGCGCAGTCTCTCGCATAGATTCTCATCGACTCGCGGCCTGATCCTAGCGACGACGAGGAATGGGTGAAATATATCTAGATTCTTGTCAAGACAGTTGGGCAGATAGCGGATCGGAAGGTTAGGTTTTCGAGTTTTCTCCCGGCTCTGTGGGGGAAGTTGCGAGGTGACGTGCGTCTGAAGAGAGCGGATGAAATTCCTATATGTGATCAAGTTGAGATGCTGCTACAATTTAGCCGAGCCCCTTCTTTTGTTCCAGGGACGAGTCATCTCCTAGTCCCGTATATAGCGCAACTGAAACGGTATATCGACGGACTCAGTCATCGACGGTAGGTTTCTGTCTTGCAGATTGTAGACGACTTACTCCATCAGCGGATTCTGGCTCAAGCTAAGGGCAGACCCGTGCCCCGGTTCATCGCGTTTTTCAGCATCTTCAAACGCGTACTTGACTAGTATTGTATACCTCACTCGATATCCCCGAACTCCAATACACGGCTGCTGCCCAACATACTTTGCTCGAGTATTACCAGACAGTTCACCCTTGCAAATTCTCCTGCCGAGATAACCTGGGTCGAATCTGCGCTAGTATTTCGTCCTAGAAAGTACCTTGTTCTGCAAGAGCGGCGCAGAGAGCGATGGACCTGCACGGCAGTATCGCAATTTGTCGATGAGACTCCGGGTGAAAGAATGTTCACTGACACCCGGAGGCTAGGTCTCAAAGCCACAGGCGGCTACTAACTCAGTTACCCCATTGCCAGTCTCGGCGGTCGAGCTAGCTGCAACACAGCAGTCAAGCAGTATCAGGACATCACAGTCGGCGTCCTCTAGCATGTTCTGAAGCCCAGCACATTTTACTTTCGGTGATTCGAGCGCATTAGTGCTATGTAAGGATCGTGAGCCGCTGCATTGTCTAAATGCTGCGTGAAGGCTTTTCCACACTAACCACGACCAAAACACATTGTCTGTCTCCATTCATACCGCCATGTCCTCCATAGTATATTGCCAATAGGTTTTCTTTGCATTCGTGCGTCTCAAGAAAAGCACTGAGACACCGTGCAAGTGGATTGTGTGAACGTCGACTTGGAATTTTGAACTATGCCGCCGTATAATCATAGAGCATTTCGAAAACATATTCGAACTCACCGATGTGTCTGTTCATTCCCAGATCTTCATCTTCCTAACTGAGTAGCGGCACATAAACCTCCTTAGAACGTGACCTTTCATCTCTGGGAAAGGTAGCTGGAGCTGCGTTGGTCAGCGTTTGACCGACCGACTGAATATCTTTCACATGGTAGTCGATCAAGGATATATCGTGGGTCGTTCCTACGATCTGATTGATATTGGTAATAGACGATTTTAAGGCGACAAGGCTAATGGAGTAGATCTCAAAAAGAGAAGGCTCAGCGGGGAGGAGTGGACAGTATCAAGTAGTCGCCGCACGGCGTTGCAAGGTGAGACTGCTCAATGAGGCAGCCGATTAATGATTTCTCAATGCTGAAACCTCAGCCTTTTTATAAAAGATGAAGAAGCGCGACATAGCCTTGCAGACAGACTTGGCCAGCCGGCGCTGATGCTACAGCAACTCAGCTTATCAACAGCACATAAACTTCGCAAACTCTCAAATATAGACACATGGCATTTTGTAATCAGATGCAAGACACCTTTACATCTGGAGTAATCAGATTCTCAGGCCGCGATGAGTCCAGTCGGGGTGAGGTTGGGGCAGAGTTATTCAGGATGGTAAACTATGAAAACTTTTGCAATACAAGATCAAACCTAACAACCTGAACGCAATCCAATATCCTGATTCAAAGCTATGAAACAACTTTTGAATTACCATTCACATTGGTTGAGGCGAGCTATCAGAGGGCCGAGGGGGTCGGGTACAAAAGTCTCTGCCGACTCTCCGGCGCTAGGCAGTGAGAAAGTCGGCAGCAGACTTTTGTACCCGACCCTCGGGCGCCATCTTCTCAATAATGCCAAGAATCCCGGACCTTTCTGCACACGCTAAGAAAAGCGTCTTCTTCACCCGCCAAGACAAAAAGCCATTGAGAGCTCCCAAAATCTCGCTCTCAATCTCACAATCTCTTGTCAAAATCTCTAGCATCTATACCCATTCCCCAACCCCATGTCGCACACCTGAGCAAACAACAATGAAACGGTGACACACACACCCCCAAACCACCAACACCATTCCACCCTCCATCAACCACCCACAATGGCCATGCAAACCGGCCCCGGCGGGAAAGTCGACCGCCAAACCACCACCCCCTTCCACCTCAAGCTCTTCTACCGCACCGGCTCCTTCCACAGGTAAATCTCCCTCCCCCCCCCAAACCCACCCCCCTCCCCCAATCTAACACCCCCACCACGCAGCCTAACCGACTTCCCCACCGCCACCCCCACCGGCCTGCCCCCGCTACCCCCCCACCTCCAAATCTACACCTGGCCCACCTGCACCCTGCGCGAACTGTCCCACCTGCTCGTCACCGCGCTGCCCACCCTGCTCCCGTCGCCCGCGATCGGCACCCGCCTCGCCTACCGGCTCGTGTACCCGGACACGCACAACAACAACCACAACAACAACAACAACGCGACGACGACGACGACGACGATGGCGCCCGGGCGGTATCTGAGCAAAGAGCTCGGGGACGTGGTGGTGGGGGATGACGCCGCGGAAGAAGGGCCAGGGCGGGGAAGGAGGGAGGAAGAAGGAGGAGGAGGAGGAGGAGGGGGAGGGGGGGAGAAAGTGGTACGGGAGGGCGTGATGGCCGGGCGACTGGGCGGGGAGCCGGACAAGACGCTGCAGGAGGCGCGGTTCGTGATTGGGGATTTCATCTCGTGCGCCATCTTCGCGCCGGGCGCGGACGGGAGCGTGGCGCCGGGCCACGGGGCGGGGCGGGGCAGGGGGGGACGGGGGAGTTTGGGGGGAGGGGGGCGGGGAGTTTCGGGGGAGGGGGAGGGGAGGGTTCGGGGGGGGGTTCGGCGGGGCGGGGAGGGTGGGGGATGGCGGGGTGCCGCAGGGGGAGTGGAGGAGGGGGGAGAGGGTGCCGGAGGGGAGGGGGGGGTATGGGAGGGGGAGGGGGAGGGGGTATTGATTGAGTGTGCAGGGTTTTTGGTGCGGGAGGGTGGAGAATGGTGTTGTTGTGCAGACCTCTCGGCTGCGGTGAGATGATGGCTGCGGCTTTCACATGCGGATGCCAGGTGTGGATATCGTACAGGCAGTCGATGTTTATTCCAGATTAGGTCTCTGCAACACGGGCAGATCCTCCGTGATCATCATCGCGTCCGGCCCAACCTCCTTCTCCTGCTCGCCCCTCACGATCCTCTCCACCGTCGTCTCCAAATCCTCATCCACCGGCAGCCCCAGCAGCTCGTTGTCCAGTTCCCTGCCCTGGGCGAAATCGTATTTCCCCCCACCGTAACTCGCCCCCATGATCGCGTGCCCGACGCCACTCCAATCGCCCTTCTCCATCTTCTCCCTGCCAGTCTTACTCTCCTCTTCACACGTCGTATGCTTCACGTTCCATTTCTGACGCGTGACCGTTTGTAGGGCGGAGAGGATCTCGTTCTGGGTGGTGCGGAAGGAGTTGATGAAGACGTATCTGTTTGCTGTTTCGGCGGGTTTGTCAAGGATGGCGGCGGTGGCGAGGCCGGTCGTGGCTAGGAGGGTGAAATTGGTAGGGGTGGTCCCGGCGTCGGATATAGTGGCAGTTTTGGACTTGAGGTCGAAGCCTATGAAACCGTCCTCGAGGCCCCTATACAATCCATGTTAGGAAATATGAAAGCCGTCAAGAGGGATTTAGCATACCAGTCAAAGAACGCCCCAACCACCAACCCCGTCCACGTCAGCCCTTGTCCCTCTTTACTCTCCATGTACTTTCTAATCTCCACCTTCCCCCTATAAATCTCCGCCAGCGGCTCCGTCGTCTGCAACTCGGGCACGTTCGTGCCAAACTCACTCAATATGATCCGCTTCACCCCCGCCTGTATCGCCGCATCGATTATTGTCTTATGCGTAGCGACTTCAGTGATGGGGGCCATATCGACGATTGCATCTTGGTCTTTGAAAGCCGCGACGAGCTCGTCGAAAGGATAGGAGTCGGAGACGCGGTGGATTTTGATGTGGGGTGGGAAGGTGGTTTTGGAGGAGGAGCGGGAGAGGACTTCGATGTCGCCGGCGAAGCGGGGATTGGAGTCAAGGGCGGAGAGGATGGAGGGACCGAGGTTGCCGGAGGCCTACAAGGGTGTCAGAGATTGTCAATAGGGGATGAGGTGCCGCTGTTCACCCCGATAACGATGATGTTCTTGAGAATTGATGCCATTGCTGGAGCTTGGAGTGACTGGCCGCGCCGAATGTGAAGTGAGAATTGTAAAGAACCCTCAAGGCCCTCGAGTCACGAGAAAAAAAGAATGGAAACGCGATGGCGCGGGTAAATGGAAAACAGAGGAGATGGCTCAATCTGCTTGCATAAGATTGAGGACGAAGATGAATTACACAGGCACTTCAGCAAAGAATATGTGTAGAAAGACATTGGAAACAGCAGGGTCAGTCACAGTGGGTCAGTCACAGTGTGGAAAGGTTGCATCGTATCCAGCCTTGAGTCACTAAAGTACTAAGGTAGTAGCAAAACGGGGGGGCGAGACGGGATACTTTTAGTCCAAAGTGTCTTTGTGATAGTGTTGGATATCTGGCGAAAGGTGGCAAGATAGCAAGCGCCAGCAACAATTTCCAACCTTTGACATTCTCAGACTCTCGATAACATCATGTTGTTAATGATAACCCTGAACAAGGTGATGTGAGGGAAAGGCACAGTACTTATGGACGAGGGGAGAAAGGGCCGAACCGTGGATTGCAGTTTGACTGCTGCCTTTTGATTCGATCGCGAAGCGCGACAGCCGACTCAGCTGGTGTCGAATGAGCCGGAAGAGATGGAATTGTTGACATGAGGTCTACTTAAGTACCTTATGCCATCAGACCTTGCATCACTTGTAAGCTTCGCCTTCTGACTTGCTAGCTACCATCCGAACATGAAATGTAGGCTCAACGCAATTTCACATCTGCGACTCCGACATTTGAGAGTGTGTGTGAAGCATAGTATCGACATCGAAAACGGAGGTGTCCAGTCTGTCTTGATTGAACCCGATTCTATGCGCATCCCACTCACCGACATCCGTCCTTGCACCGAGCACCTCTCTGGCCACTCCCCTAAAGCCTACCTTACCATTCAGCTTTACCTATAGCTACAGGCGTAGCTCGGTAACGTATCACTGAGCTCCTATCTCGCAATTGGCACCACAGTCTACCTCCACGATAGTAGAGCCGGGTATGTAGGCCTGGAGTGTCAAATAACCAGCGAGATCTGTAACATACGCCTCTACAAGCGCCCATGAATTCCATATACCTAGCTGTTGTGGCAGCCGCAGTAAGCATGTCATGATTCTGGACGCCGATTGCAGTTTGAGAATGAGTGCAGTTCCAGACGTAAGCGAAGGGTAATAATGAGCTGAGTCGACGACACAATCTGCGTTGTAGGAAGCAGAAATATGTTCCGCGGAAGTCGGAAAGAGAGTCCGTTCATTGCGACCATGTGGGCATACCAGGGTTTGTTGCATCAGATGGCAGACATTTCCTCCCTGTATTGGGACGAGCAGTATCAGCACTCAACAGCCTACGTAGAAACGAGACCATCAAAAGCCAGCCATAGCCAATGCATTTCATTATCACCTAGCATCCATCGATCCAGCAATTTCTCGTCCATGCTCGATATCATACTAATCTCATCTCCCAAACTACAAGCTCTCAGCACTCTCAGGCTCCCTATTCTGCGCCGGCGGCTGAGGGTATTCCTCCCCCTTATCTCCCCTCGTCCCTGCAAACTTCCCCTCTTCCTTCTCGATGGCCCTCTCTTTTGGCTGCGTGTCCTTATCGACCATTTGGTTGCTGCTCCCCACGCTCGCCCCCACGCCCGCCAGCCCGCCTCCATGCTTCTTGTTCGTGTGTTGTCCGTCGTGCCTCAGCTCATTGCTCGTCTGTCCTTGTCCGGGGTGACCCATTCCCGTGTGCACATCACCAGAGGTAGCTCCGCCGAGGGTCGAGGATGCGGTCGTCTTGGTGGATTCTTTGCCGTGATCACGCTCGACCGATGAGTTGTCGGCCTGGCCTGGCACTTCGGATATAGGGTTAGGTTTGAAGGTGCGGTCGGCGGGGGCAGAGCCTGGAGGAAGGGTTTTGGCGCTGAACTCTGGAGCGGCGTCGTTGCCGACTAGGACGCCAGGCTTGTGCTGCAGAGGTTGTCAGAGATGAGGCAAACAATTGGTATGAGATCAGGACTTTCAGACCTTTGGTTCACGCATGGGTTCATCGCGTTCGATGTGAGAGCCGAATTGACCCGGCTGGTTGCTGACTGCATCGGCGTTGCGTGAGGCGGACATGGTTGCCGATTAGTAGGTAGGAGAGAATGGTATATTGAAATTCTCTTTGAGGTCCTATAGTCTGGTTTGAGTCGGAAAAGGGTATATGTCGATGGATTGGTTGGTGAAGAGGTAATGAGTTGTGAATATTGAATGTGAGGGAAATTTGATGTGGTGTGATTGTTTGCTCTCACACGTCATTTCGTAAAACACTACATTACATCATCGACAGGGATGATGCTAAGCGACTCCTACGAGTAAAGTAAACTCAGCCTTGTATTCAGGAACAAATTCCATCCTTCGACCGCGAGTTTACTAAATTTATCTCTCCTCTTTCATCTTCCATCTTTCATCTTTCATCTTTCATCTTTCATCTTTCATCTTTCATCTTTCCCGTCCATTTATATTTCCTTCGCAATTTCTCTTACAACTTTCGCAAGTCGCAATCGTCATGTAAATTAGAAAGTCCCATTGCCGTGATTCGGCCCATTGCTGCATCTTGCATAATTCGCTGATCGGGCCACGTTGTCTCGCGCAGTCATTTCGCATCAGGTCTACGTCTCCGTTTCAGATTCTTGGATCAGATCTTCTAACGCCAGAGACCCGAAAGATTGGCCGTCTCGAAATAGGTAGATATCCAAAATTCGCCCATTCAATCGGCTATTTTACTGTGTACAAAAGCTTCGAATGATCAAGCATCGCTTGGCGCTTGGCCCCTGTCGCGTAGTTTCGCGTTGCCCACGCCTGTCGCATTGTTTCAAAAGCTAACCGCTTAGCATCATGACCCTATTATCGCTTTGTTGTCTCAGAGATAAGCGTATGCGATGCTCGTGTTCGATACATAAATGATGCGTTTCCAGCTGCCAGAAGAAAGAGAAAACAAAAACCAGCAGTCATCAAGCAACAAAAAAATTTAAGCAATTGAATAGTCACCCTCAGCGCTACAACACTACAATAGCACTTCAATACCATCGCTTTCCCCGACTTCCCCATGCCTAAAATTTTATTCCAAGAGCCATCCTACGACATCCGAGCCCCGCGTTCAGCCCGTCGAAAGTCCCACGACTGGGAACGAGAAGTGCGGCGGCAGAACCTCATGGGTTCCCTCTCCAGCTGGCTCAAACAGCACACCGCTCCGAAAAGGTCGAAGAGGAGATCATCGGCCGCCCGACGAGACCTCGTACATTTCTGCCACGAATTCTAGACGGACGTCGACACTTGCGTGCGACAGATGCATCGACTGGTCAGTGAGTGAGGGATTTGGTCGGATCGAGGGGACTTTTCATGACCGGTGCTGGACGCTGGGTGGATGCCGACACAATTGTTCGAGCCGGTCTCGAAAAAGGTCCGCTGTTGGGCGGGCTGAGTATGCGAGTAAGGGGATGATGAAACCAAAGCGACGGATCTTGGGCTATCGCTCGTACGCGACCGTCGCACAACTCATGGACAAAAACCGGACGGGACAAAGATACGACCGAGTGGCATGATAATTGGAGGTGGGGGGGTAAAGGAAGGGGACCGAAAGGAAGGGGACCGAAAGGAACCGAAACAGATCCTATCAGCAGGGTGGACATTCGAGTGGGTCGCTTGGATAGACGAGACGGCAATTGCTGTACTGGTGATGAAATAGATGTATCATATCCTGTACCATCAGATAAGAGCACGAAAAACATTCTTAGAGAAATCGCACTACTTGTCACGCGCGATCTGACCGAATTCCTCCCCCGACCACCCCCCCCCCCTTCTCCTGTAACAAGATATCGCACAAGCGCCCGAACCGACAGCTCCATCCAACCATCCCAAACAACGCCCGTCACAACTCCAGCACCCGCATCGCCAGCTCCAGACACTCCGTCCCGTACCGTGCCCGAAGCACACAGCAGTCCTCTACCCGTCCTCTCTGACCCACCACCTTGATCTGCTCCGTCGCACCATTCTTACGGGCGTAACGAGGTACCGAACTCATGCGACTGTCAGGGCTTTCGAAAGAGCCAGTCCAGTCCATTCGGCACCGATGGGAAAAATCTAGCGACCCCGCCATCCGGGTCGGTCTTCGATTGCTGGACTGCAGCTCGTACCGCCCCAATCGGCAGCACGAGTCTGTACAGACGGCTCACAGGTTCGACGGCTCGGCATGACCGGTCGATCGAGTTTCTGAGCGTCTGTCAGAATATGGTTGTTCGATTTCATTTCATTCCATGCCACTTCCGATTCCGAGTCGGCCCGGACGTCCATTGCGGAAACAGGTATGGGAATTGTTGCGCCAGGGACGCTCCGTGCCCAGATGACGGAAGGCTGGTGGAAGGACGGGAACCTTACCGGTACTGGGCAGCACTTACGAGGAGGTACTGGCACGGGAGACGCTCTCATGGGTTGTTCTGCGGGCTCTGGCCCTACTGGCAGCAGTGTCGAGGAGGTGGGGAGGCAGATGTCTTCCTTACGGTACCTAGTAAGTCCATGCCCTGTTCCTGTGCACGGCAGATCTTGGTCAGGGGGGCCATGGTGGGAGATAGCGAGATTCGTGGGAAAGGGAATCCTGTGTTGAGTCCAAATTCGAGATGCTTCAGTGCTTTCTGGTGAGCTGATGCAGTTGGCCGCGGTGAAGTAAGCTTCCTGAACAAATTGTTTCCCCCCGGGCAGAGGCTTGACACCTTGGAAATGTCTAATTAGTATGTCTGGTAGACGTTGATACGTAAGGAGACAGTTGATCTGAGATGCACGCGTCCTTGCACGTTGGCTGATCCTCTCGGATCGCTGGACACTTACACAAGAAAGAACATGAAAGCCGAGAACAGACGGGAGGCACTTCGCAGACTTATCTTGACTTGAGAGGACCAACGAGCGGAAGGTTATTCCAGCTCTTCATACAATCCAATAGAGTGAGAGTTTTAGAGACGAGAAAGTGCCATCTCAGTGACTGGCTGGAATTCCAATCCTTGGTGGTAACACATTAGCTCAGGTCCATATGTAAAGATCACTATCCTGTTGAGTTGATAGATTGCGCTTGGAGCTCTGGACTATTGCAAGTACCTATTGAGATTCTGGTGTTGGTTCTGCGATCTTGGAGGGATGTCACATTAATGGTAGAAGAGCCTCTAGAGGCAAGACTCGGAGAGCCCCTAGGATCCATGGTTCCCATCCCCACCTACCACGCCTCAAGTGGGACGATGCCACAGAACAGCACAGTCTATGAAGTGGACGTCCAGCTTGATCGGCGCACGTAATTTGTCTATTCGGTACACTGAGCCAACTCCACTGCCCTCAAATTCTGCTGTAGCCGACCTGAGACGCAGATCCAAGAGCTCGATTGGGTGATCTATTGGAATGTCGCATACAAGGCGTGTACTTGCTGGATTTGGAGAAGCGCGAGGACAAAGAGCGCACCGTCTGCAGACATCTGATAGAATGATGCCTGGGACGACGCAGCAAGACTCATCTCTTGGTTGCCTTAAGGGGCACTGCTACTATCGCTGAAGCCTTCCCATTCCTGATCTATCAGCTGGTCCGTTCCGGGACTTTCAACCTGTCTCACAAATCCCGCAACGAAGAACCCTTGGGTACCCTCTTTGGTGCCTTTCTCACAACGAATACAGGCTTCGGCGATCTCTGCCGTGTCAATCTCCTCATCCATAGCAATGTCAATGCATGCCTCTACCTTGCCCCTCATCTTCCACATGTTCATTCCACAAATCTGTTCCTCTCTTCGTAATATTTGCCAGCCTCGTTCTTGGGCAATTGAGGAGCGTAGTGCCTTCATTACCACATGCTCATTCTCTTCTGCGTAGAGGGAGCAGGTGGAATACGTGATCCTGCGAGCTTTTGGAAAGTGGAAGGCGTGCAGGAGGAGCTTAAGCTGGAACGTTGATAATGCAGTAAGTCTAACTGAGAGCTGGTCTGACGGCTTGTCTTCTCGAATTGGAATCTCTTCTGATACATCGTGGACATTCAGGGTTGTGTCGATGGTGGGTCTCCTCTTCCGCTTCTTGGATCGCACAGGAAGTAGATCGCTAGCCTCCTTGCTAGGGAGGATGACATTCGAAGTTTCGTCGCGCCCTACGATTCCACTACCCGAGCAGCTCGGGTCAAGTATAAGTGCACCAATGCTGTCCCAGGGAGTCTTCGCCGGATCAGTCCTCAAAAAGTCTTGCCCCACCTTTGCTATTACATGGTCCTGAGCGCCAGCCGTTTGAAGGAGCGTCAATAAGGTTGAAGCCCGACCCTTATCCCGCTCGTAAGCGTAAATGTTGGGTATTGCTGCAGCTCGACCTCCATCATGTAGGATGGCAGCAAGATGCGTAGTCTTGTTTCCCGGAGCAGCACAAGCGTCCAAGCAACCACCATCTTCAAGTTCAGGGCAGAGTAAATAGGCAGGGAAGCATGAGGCTTTGTCTTGTAGTATGATGTGTCCGTTGAGGTAGGCAGGGGTCTTGGATAGGTCTGTAGCAGGCGGCAAAGCGAGTAGGTTTGGTACGTGCTTGTCGACATGTATGAGCTTCTCCGCGGAAGACGGGTGATATCTCAGCAGTTCTTCCAGAGACTGAACGGTCTTGTAGCCGGCGAATGTAGTTTTTAGTTGCTCATCCAAGTCGGACTTGATCGTATTGACTCGCACCCATCGAGGATGAGGCCACTCCCCAAACCCAGCTTCGCTTTCAAGCCCAGTGGCCACAGCGCTTCCGTTGTATGCCCGCTTTTCTCCGCCGTCCTTTGCTTCTATCCGTTCCCGCAGAGCCTCGATAGACGAAAGTCCCTTTCTTAGCCTGGCTTTGGTGAGCTCTGCATGGAGCCGAGCCTTGTGTCTCTCAACGGCAAGCCGTAGAGGGTGCGATGATGGAGCAGAGATACCTCGCTTAGCAAGAAGGAGATCATGGACCAGTAGGAGAGCAAGGTTTGGTGTCAGCTACAGGATAGGTGCCTCCTTGTCAGTCAGTACCTTCCCAGCTGAAGACAATTTGCTTGTACGTACCTTTCGTTCGAACTGCAGGAGCCGAGATTTTTCAATAACCTCGGATAGTACTGGGCTCCATTTTGATGCCTCGGTCACCAAAGCGAAGATCTGCTTTGGGGGTGACTTGTGGCCTTTGGAGTTGAAGACGCGGGATTTCAATGAGCCTGCTTGATCTGAGTTGGGCAGCAGTAGAGGTGCTGCATCGTAGTACAGTGACATAGTTTCGTTGAAAGTATGGCGACTTCATCGACGGGGAGAATAATTCTGAAGGAATCGCAGGAGTAAGCTCCTGAAGCAGGAACTTTCAAAGTGAAGACCCCTCGGACGTCGATTCTCTTGAAGCCTCTCGGCAAACCTTCCCAAGCTGTACGAGTACGAGTAAGCGGCCGACGCTGGACGACGAGATTTGGCCTCAGTTTATGAATTCCACTTAGAAGTTAGAACCCTCATCATGAACCTGTGACCAAGGGGGCCGTGAAGTGACCCGAAAGTCTAGTCCATCGTGTCTCTCAGTATTGTCTGCGTAGTGCAGAGACTGCCATTCTACATTCAACATCTTACATTGCTCTCGGTCTTGCCTGAACAGCAGAGTGGGCTGCTCAGACTTTCGACATGGAGCGGTCTTATGTTCGGTGTCCGGTGTTTCTATGGGGAGCATGCATGGCTATCGATGCCTGCTACAACGCATTGTCCTGCCCTTCGTGAACTAAGCATGCTGGCCCGTATGGCGAGTTGTTGCAGCTACATGGAGATGAAGCAGGCAGCCTATTCGCGTGGGCCAGAATTGAGGGGAGGTGGGTAATCAGATGGGACGTTGTAAGGCCAAAAGAGCTTTCCATATGTTTGCTTAGATGATGTGAACCTGCTATGCTTTATCTCATTCTAGATGCAACATGTGTAATATTCAGGTAAAGCAATCGCTTGTAAATCTGCGCTGATCGTGAAAAATAAGGCTGAGGATGGAAGAACTGTAGATGTTGCCACCATTTGCAAAGTGAGGTTTGGCAATGTTTTCACCCCAGATCTAACCAACTTTCATCAACAGCACGCTGCAACATCAGGCTCACAGCCCCTACACTGCACCAGTCGCCCCTGTATTCATTACAAGATGATTATGATGATGATTGACACACCCTGAACAAAATTACGTGATCGCACAGCCTACAAACAATTAAATCGCATCTGACGCGTTAAGATCAGTCCAGCTCCATCTTTCAAGCTCATCAATCCCTCACATTCAACAATGATGGCAAGCCTATCAGCCAAAGACATGGGAAAGGATCAAGTGCTGGATGGCTGGTGCCGCAAGATCCCCAAATCTGGGGGTGGGCCTCCTCTGAGCCGCAAACGAGTCACAGAATTTTATCAGACATGCCATCAACTCATCCAGCTTCAAGAAGCACCAATTACCCATGAGGTCATCACTAAACTTGCCTCTGAAGGAGGCCTTACCCGCGTCGCAGAGCTTGTCAAGCTCGCTGAGCTATCTTCAACGTACGTCCCTTTCTGAGCAATGGCATCACCTTGGGTGTCCAGTTTGGGTCTCTGTGGATGATGGGAGACTCCGCCCTTCTCCTTCAATTCCACACTGCCTTGCTAGTTGGTGTCTCACCATGAGGAGCGTTGCTGACCCTTACGTCTGCATAGGCCTAGGGAGACGAACGACATCTTACTGACCATCCTGATACCGTTCCTTGAGGCCATTACCCACAAAGATGTCTTATACTCCATGATGCTCGAGCAGATGGTGGCCAATATATATGTCTTCTTGTATGGAATAGGCGGCCGTCGAGCCACAGCGCTCTTCGGCTTTATAGCAGAGGCCCTTCAAGCCGAGCTAAACACGGGCCCTACGAATGCACTTTACTCGCGCACTCTCACCGTCCTTGCCGCACTTCTCCGAGTCCTGGAGTGCAATCATACTGCGTCTCCCTTAGAAGACCTCCGCTTCGTCGTTGACACCCTTCAAGCCTGCCTCGACGCACTATCGAACACTTTCCAGGGCACTTTGATGGAACAGGCCGCTTCACACCAAATGACGAAGGTGCGGCGTCATCTGGACTATGGAGTGAGCTTGGTACCCTTCCAGCAAACCAACCCACCGGTTCCAAACCTTGCAGCCGCCTTCGAGATTGCGCAAGATGGCCCTGGTGCCCTGTCTTTAGCGGGGCCTAGGCATGACAACGACCATAGCATGATTGAAGATGTCAGAATACTACCAACTCCTCAGGAGATTTACTCACTTCGTACGGAATATCTCCCGACAAAGGACCCCAGCAGGTGGCATCTTCCCGGCATCAAAGGGCTGCTGGACCAGCAATTTCGTCTGTTGCGCGAGGACACTGTGGGTCAGCTCAGAGACTGCGTTCGAACGGTAATGGAGAGCCTGAAGCCTCTCAAGACCAGAGATTTGACGGATACTGACGATGAGATCGGCCTTCGCATTCACAAATACTCCAAAGTTGTCCTTTCCACTGTCGACTACCACAAAAGAGCACAGCTTCGGGTTATGGCCCAGTTTCAACAGCCAGAGCATATGAGCAGACGAACTGCCGCAGACCGTAGGCTATGGTGGGACAGATGCAAGCAACTACAAATTGATGCTCTCGTGTGTCTTGTGGATTCTGAAGGCCATTGCCTTTTCTTCTCCGTTTACGATCGAAAGGGTTTCAGCCAAGCTGGGCAGCTAATCACCACAGAAGCCCGTGGCATTGAAGGCAAATCGCGTGAAGATGAGACGAAAGTACCAAATCTCTGGCATAGTCCCCGGCGTGGAACGGTCACGCTTCGCTTAATTGATATGGGCAACCAAGACTTCAAGCAAATGTTGGGCAGAGATGTTCAGGCGTCGAACGTGGAACAAGTGATCGTCGAGTTTCCAGGGGTGCTTCTTCCATCATTTCAGCCCACGCTCGAGGCCTTACAGCGTATGAGCAGAGATGTCGAAATTCCATTTTCCGACATGCTTCTTCCCAACCAAGAACCAAGCCCAGCTCAGACATCTTGGCCCACCTACGCTACTCAACCTGGTTTTGCTTTCGACTTAAGTCCGATAGTCGCTGCAGGAAAGCCTTTATACTTGCAACAGAACGATAAATTCGACTTCGACAGCCTGAAAGAACGATCTACACTGGACGATGCTCAATGCAAGGCATTGGTGGGGGCACTTTCCAGGAACCTTGCCCTCGTACAAGGCCCACCAGGGACCGGAAAATCGTACATCGCTGTACAGGCCGTCAAAGTACTGTTGGAATGCCGCGAAGAAGCGGAGATAAACCCTATTATTTGCGTGTAAGTGCGGCCGTTTGCTATGATGGTTCCTTCTTGTCAAGCTAAAACGCCACCAGATGCTACACCAATCACGCGTTGGACCAATTTCTCGAGCATCTCGTAGAGGGCGGCACTAAGCAAATCGTTCGTATAGGCTCCAGATCCAATTCTACAATACTCAAGCCTTTCACTCTACGTGAGATCACCACTAAGATGGAGAGAACGAAGACTGAAAACCTCGAAGTCAAGCGTTCCCGGGGAAAATTAGAGAAAGAGGGTAGGCACATTGTGGACTTGTTCCACAAATTGAAGCATGTGTGCACGTTGGGGGGGGTATTGCAGTACCTGGAGGTGGAGAATGCTGACCACTACGACCAACTCAAGGGTACCGAGGATCCAGACGGATTTCAGATTGTTGAACATCAACGTGGTGACCGACTTAAGCAGTGGCTTGAATCTCCAGCTGCTCCTTCGTACGCGGGGCAGCAGCCCCGTTCTCTAGAAGAGCTCGAGGACATCAATATAACGGATATGAGCAACAATGAGCGCAAATTTATCTACGAGCATTGGGTTTCGGATTCTCGGCAAGATCTCACGGAGCAGCTTGACGACAAAATTGGTAGATATGTCAAGATCGAAAAGAACTTACAGAAGTGTATTCAAGAAGTCGATTTGAGATGCTTGAAACAATCCCACGTGATTGGGGTCACAACTTCCGGACTGGCCCGTAATGTTGACCTGCTTCGACGACTGAAACCCAAAGTTCTGATCTGCGAAGAGGCAGGAGAGATACTCGAGGCTCATACTCTTACCGCGTTCCTCCCTTCGATTGAGCATGCGATCCTGATTGGAGACCATGAGCAACTTCGTCCAGGTGTGCAGAATTACGACTTGTCACTCGAAAATCCGCGCGGTGAGAAGTACTCGCTAGATATGTCCACCTTCGAGCGCTTGATTACGAATCCTGACTTGGAGGTCCCTTATGATACCCTCCAGACCCAACGGCGTATGGACCCGTCGATCAGCGACCTGATTCGGAAAACTCTATACCCGTCATTGAAAGATCACGACTCAGTCCTAGCATATCCTCCTGTGACAGGAATTCGAAAACGCCTCTACTGGCTTGATCATCGAGAGCCCGAGACTAGAGAAGACCCCACCCAAGTGCTGCAAAACTCACAATCAAACATGTACGAAGTGGATCTAGTCCAAGCATTAGCAACACATTTTGTCCGTCAAGGTGTCTACAAGAGCAACGATATTGTGATTCTTACTCCCTATGTGCGCCAGCTACTCGAGCTTCGGGACATGCTGTCAAATACCTTCGAGATTGTCATCGGAGATAAAGACCAAGATGAAATTGCCAAAGAAGGCCTTGATGCATCCGACACTGGGCCTATTGTCAGGCATAAAGCCATGCTAAAGCAGATGATGCGCATCTCGACGGTCGACAATTTCCAAGGAGAGGAGTCCAAGATTGTCATCGTATCGCTCGTCCGAAGCAATCGAGAGAAGCGATGTGGATTTCTGCGAACCAGTAATCGGATCAATGTCTTGTTGAGGTGAGTCTCCTAAATCAAGGATCGGATTTTCCGCTGATAGTCTTCGAAGCCGTGCCAAATACGGAATGTACATCATTGGAAACTCGGAGACTTATACCCAAATCCCAATGTGGTCAAAAGTGATCAAGCTACTAAAGGATGCCGGCAACATGGGTCCCAGCCTTCCACTTTGCTGTCCCCAGCATCCAGATACATCTATTAGTGTCTCAACGCCGGATGATTTCCTACGCAAAGCGCCGGAGGGAGGCTGTGCCGTCCAGTGCGGTCTCCAGCTCGACTGTGGCCACCTCTGCACATATAAATGTCATTCCGAAACCCGACATCAATCTGTCATCTGCCGCGAGCCTTGTGAGCGCCTTCATGGTGACTGCGGTCACCTTTGCACCAGGTATGTACATTTTCGAGGACTATCCTCCTTGTCTGTACGCAGTTGTGAGTCGCTTGACGGGGTTTGGGGAGGAAAAAAGCCTTCCAGACCCCAAGTCTGCCCTAAAGCTCAAAATCCTTCTCGAAGAATTTACGCTGATTGTGAAATCCTTCTGCAGAGCATGTGGTGTCGATTGCGACGATTGCCTTGCACTCGTTGAGGATGTACAATTGAACTGCGGTCATACTGCAAGTGAAGTGCCCTGTCATCATATGTCGGACCTTTCCTCAGTTGAATGCCAATTCTATATCGAAAAGGTTTTGCCTAGCTGTGGGCACAAGACCTTCGTCAGGTGTGGTCAGGAAATTTCGAATACACCTACTAAATGCGAAACGCAGTGTGGCGTGGATCTTGCTTGTGGGCACCAATGCTGCAAGCCATGCGGCGTTTGTCATTTGAAGGGCACTGGTCTTGGTATTCATGGCAGCTGCAATGCCCCGTGCGGGCGAGTCAGATCGACCTGCGTTCACCTTTGCGAAGCCACTTGTCATGGAGACTCGCCGTGTCCACCATGCAATTTGCCCTGCTCTATAAGCTGCTCGCATTCGACATGTACGAAGCGGTGCTGCGAGCCATGCGCGCCATGCGCTCAATCTTGCACCGCAGGATGCTACCACCAAGGGTACTGCCAAATGCCATGCGCCGTACCTTGCGACATCTTGCCTTGTTCTCTTCGCTGTGAGGAGGATTTAGCTTGCGGACATCAATGCCCTTCGGTATGCGGAGAGTCATGCCCCAGTACCGCATTTTGCCAGCAGTGTGCATCTACCACCGTCAAGCAAACATATGTCGACTTTGGAAGCTTAGTCGCAGTTGGAACTCTGACATATCAAGGGATCGACTTGGACGAGACACCCGTCATTGTGCCGGCTTGTGGCCATATCATCCTAATGACTACGATGGATCAACTCATGGGTATTTCTGATCATTATGAGGTGTCTAGTAGCGGAGTGCCGGTCGCTTTTCGCTCGGAGTCTCTACCTCTAGCGGTCAAGGAATCGAAAAGCTGTCCTCAATGCCAAGGCCCACTGCGCGATCTCAACCGCTACAATCGTCTCGTTAAACGGCCCACACTCGATGAAAGCACCAAGAAGTTTATTGTTCATTCAAACAAGGTTTTAGTCCCCTTGGCTACCAGACTTCAACAAGAGGAGACTCGCCTCGCCAAGACCAAATCGACGATGAGCGCCGGTACGACAGCTGTTCAATCCAAATTTACCTCTATCGTGCCAACGCTCGTACGGCTTGGCGGTCCCAGAGGTGTGTTGTTCCACAACATCAGCGAGCTATCCGGTCTCGGCTCTCGATGCGGACCTCTGCTTGCATTGCACCATGAGATACTCACCTTCTTGGGGCGAGTCAGAGAAGATGAGCAGCCCTTCGCAGAGATCCAATGGACGGTGGCTCAACGACCCCATGCGATGCATAGAGCTACAGTACTTCAGACAACAAGCAGTCTGCTTACAAAGGGTCTTCTACTACGTTGCGAATACGATATCCTGACCGAGATCATCAAGATTCATAGGGAACAAACCCCTAGGATGGCGACACAGCATCATTGGCTCACATCAAAGCTGTGTCTTGACCTGGACTTCAACCGTCGGGATTGTCGCGATTTGATCAACGAAGCAATCCAGAAAAGCCATCCCATCATAGACATCGAGGCTCGTCTGCTCCTTGCTAAGTTCGTCGCTTTGGAGAGAATAGCGTCAATTGATCCGGACAGAATCGAGGGTCTACTCCCTCAAGCTCGTCGACAGATGGAGATAGCCAAGCATATAGCGAAAAATTCGCCCATCCTCGAACAACCAGATTCACCGGATCTGAAAGTAGAAAACCAAAGACTGGAAAAGGAAATGCAGAAACACAGCATGCGGGAGGGTGAAAACAATGTGAGATGTAAAGTACTAGATTGCACCAAGCTTTTCGCCGGAGCGGTCTTCTGGCGGAAGCATGTTGAGAAGCGCCACCCCCAGTGGTACGAAAAAATGAAAGCGAGCGTAAGCTCCAGTGCTTCCAGCTTACTTGCGGAGGTTGAAGAGATGGAGAAGATGTTGCAGGAGGTTACGGTTTCTATGATTGTGACCAGTGCAGAGAAACAGGCGATGTATCTCGTAATGGCTCAGGACTACGAAGGTGCGGGAAGATGGTATCATTGCTTTAATATGCATGCGGTGAGAATAACCTTCCAAGTCCTAACGCGCAAGCTAACAGTCACTCAGTTCACGATAGAAAATCGCGAGGCGCGCGTGGGCACATTGAAGTGCCCGCAATGTGGGGAACTTGTAGCTGGGCCGTCTCAGGAAGTGGTCGAGGAAGTGCCGAACGCTGTCGATGTTGAACACCAGTCCAGGGATATGATACTGTCGGCGCAATTTGAGCTGCTGGAAATGGGAATGTGATGAGCATGGCTCAGATAGGTTTATACCGGTCTGGAAGGGAGGTCATCCGTGTGCTCGGCTGAGTACCTTGAGTCAGCTTACAATGTCGGTTGCTCGTGTCACGTGCTATCGAATGTAATAATGGTGTGCAGTCAATTTGCCCAAAGAACTAGTAACGAAAAAAGATTTCACTTGTCAAATGACTCAAGCGATCTGCTCCGTGTACCGGAGAGCCTGTGCTGCAGACGACTAAGATTTGAGTGATGAGCGTGATTCAAGTGCCGTTTAGACAGCCGATAGGGCTGCCCTTGCTGGGGTGTCTTCGATGAAGCCCGGATACTGCAATAGGACCATTAGAGCACTCCTGGCTAGCACTCGAGAATGGAGGCGTGGGGAAAGTGTGTGTACGGGGTGGTGGAGCAGACTCCAGGATGGGACAGGCGGACCACGAACTCACATCTACACAACCAAATGGGCAACACCGCTCAGCCTTTGCTCGGATGCATCAAGTTGCACTGGACAAGGGGCTGGGAAGGCTCCAGTCTTTGAGGAGGGTAGATGTTCGAAGTCGGACACGGGGAAGATCTTTCGCTTCTTCGCACTTTTGCAAGGATAGTTTCGTGGACTTTTGTTCATGACTAGGTTCTTCTCGTTTGAAAGAAAAATTTTCTGAGGCCTGACAAGCCCCTGCTTCCAAAAACGACAACAAGCTGGGCTCGGGTGCATCGATAGAGAACTCAACAAAGGAAAGCTCGATGACAGGGGGTCCAATGTACGAGCTGTGTTCTACTTGAGAGTTTGTACAGCTCCTCAGCCAGAACTTTGAGTGTACGCTGATGCGCTGATGGGGTATTCGACATTCCTGGTTGTGGTCGTAAATTCAATTAACAGCTTTTACTTCCTGCTTGTTGGAGCGCACGCGTAGACAGGGGATTCCCTTACGCTGAAGCTGTTTCATTGCAAGCATTTTGATTCTTGTCGTGGATTCAAAATACATACAAATGACTTGGAAAATTAGCTAGAAAGCTGATTGGTAGCGAAATTTCATGACGACGAGTAGAGTACCAGTGAGGGTATAGAGTATGTTGAAGTTGATATTGACGGTGAACGCAACGACGCTGTAAAGTTGGGGCATCAGCGCCCATGTATATAACACAATAGCACACGACCGAGTAAGTGTCTTTCTTTTAGCGAGTGGGCTGTCACAGGTGCCTTTCTGTAGGCCCGCCATGTAAAATATCCCGCGCACTCATTCGTATCGGAAACACAGACAGAATCGCGCCAATCCGAAAGCCAGCATGAAGAGGGGCTGGCCAGGACTGGCAAGCACCAGATCGTTTGATCGACTCCATGATGGCAATGTTATTGGAGATTACATACGGGAGAGAAGACTCCCGGAAGATTATGAAGGCCGTTGAGTGAAAGGAGAGGGCAATGCTTCTATGCAGCATTTTGTTCATCGGAAAGCAGATCTCGACGACTACGAGCCGAAAGAAAAAGTAATACGCCCACCTCCACCAGCCATCGAACCCAATGCGACACTGTGCAGTGCGACCGTGACGGAAAGAATCGCGATACCTCTTCGGATGCGAGTAGTTCACTCAAATTGGTGTTGGGAAGAAGGAAAACTCGAATATCACCCTAGACGAATTCTTCGCATTGGCACCGCCATAGTCATAGTCTCATGAAGGGAAGCGCACACTCTGTTCCAGGGAGCTAGGTCATTATCTGGGCCGAGGTGTTCAGGTCCAACCATGACTGAAAATTTTGCGCGAAGTGAACTCCTCTCGTCTTGCCTAGAAGTTAATTGTTGTGGGCGTCTCTGGGAACCAGAACAGGAAGTCTCACAGGTGCATGTTTCGATCTTATCGGGGTACTTCAAGCTCTAGTGGATGTTCCTCGGCTCTTCGCTCTTACATGGTCCGTATTTTACCCTCTCCCTCTTCTGCCGACATCTCCTACCTTTCTCGTGCGACCGCTACTTCATATCTTCTCTCTCGAGCCTCCAATCCATATTTCTGCCTTTTTTTTAGCTTCTAACTCGGCCTTTTCTTGAAGATAAGGTTGCGTGTCTTCCCAGGACTAGATAGTGGCGTGGGGTTTGCCGTTGGTAGTGACGACATTAGCATTGGCGATGATTTCGATGTTGAAGACGTGTTTACTGACAGAAGGCTCGCTACGATTGCTGGAGCCGCAATGTCAATAATCTTTGCGCCTTCGGCAGTCGTCGAAAATACGTCGCAGCTATCGAAATCTAAGAGAATTTTCATTTGTGATGCAGCGGTTCAATGAAAGAAGATCGGACTCGCCGTAGCTGTTTCCGTGATCGAGTACTGCGGTGAGATCGAGATAGAAGAGCCCGAAGTCGTGACGCATATGTAATTCGATATGAATGCTGACAATATTGAATACGCCGTGAAGACCATACAGACATTCGGCTTCGTCTCTGTTCAATCTTGTCAGCGGAGAGTGCGCTGCGAGCATACATTAGACTCACGATCCATTGGTGTCATCTACTAGAACTTCAGTGTAGGCTGGAACTAGAGTGCAGCCATCGCCTGTGATCCGTGTGTCAGAATTAGTAGCATGTGTTTCATGAAATGATTGTCAACGCACACCCCAGCAGCGGCGTCATCGATTGGCCAGTATCAAGCCCGGCTAATAAAAGGTATCTGCAGTATCAAGCGCGAAGTCGTCACGGATAATGATAAACGGAATTCAGACTGAGAGAGCAACGATTTTCTTGCGACTCCAAGACTTGCGATAGAAGCTCTTGAAGCGTCGTGGTGGGGACCAACGAGGGACCGGAGTGATTGTATCCTGGTTCCACGCTATAGATTTTATTCACTAGCTTGCATCCATGGTGCTGGCAGCTAGGGAAGCCTGCGTTGATTTTCGCTTACGAAGAAGGCCTAGCGTGAATCCTTCGCAGAAGAAGAAGGACCAGCAGTTCTGCTGAGAAGGCCACGGTACGGGGCATTTAGCGGATGTTCTGGGTTGCAAACGTCGTTGGCCCGGATATGACTTCTTCGGTCCAAGGATGGTTGGGGCTTCTCGCTCGTTCCGTTGCTATTCTACCCTAGGCTCTTGTATGCCCTATATCTTGTTCCATCTTCCATCTTCTGCTGGCTTTCAAGCTCTTCACGTACCGTCTCGATGTCCTACCTCATATCTTCCGCCATTAGTGGTCCTGACCCTCTAAATCAGCCTTAATTTGATGTTGTGCTTCTTCGATCAACCGCCAACGCTTTACATTTTTTCTCGATGCAATATCGACCAAGGCCTTCTTGGCATCTTTGGTCAATGAAACCGGAAAGTTCGTTTCAGATTTGACCTAAAAAAAGGGGGAGACAATTTCACACCATATTCCCGCTTCGAACGATACTTAAGTCAAGATTCCTTCTCTCTTTGCACGCAATAACAAAGATGAAGACCACTTCATACTATCGTAGCGAGATGATCGCTGTCTCATACAGGGAGAAAATACAATCTTCGCACGGCTCGTGTGGTGATACCCCTACTCTTTCAACCCGTGGAACCGATCTGGCCTTCCACATGCCACTCACTGGTGATCGCCTAATCGAGGAACCAAGTCACCAAATACTTAAGAACAAATATTGAGAAAGCGAGAAGCATGTATTCTGCACGCAGAGCGAAGACACTCGAAGCGTAAGACGGCGCTCGATCCGTAGCGATCTTGTGCATGTGAAGAAGTCAATCAATGCAGGTTTAAAATGGAACTTTGCGCCAAGACAAATGGGTCCTTTCCGAAAGTCCTGCCCGAAAAAATTGCCCTGCACCTGCCGAAACTATGAGTACAACATATCAGACGCGTTGAAGAAATCACCCCCACTGATATCACATGCAACACACGAATTCCAGCAGATGCGTTTGAGCCAATTGACCACAAAATCGCGGGTTCATGAGCCATTAACACAATACTCTAATGCTAAGTACTTCCTCGTCAACTAGAATATTCCTTTCTTCAACACACTCACCAGCACGACTCATTGACCCCTGACTTTTCCAATTATAATTTCCTCGTTTTCGCGAGTACTAGTGCGGAATAATGAACACTACGCCGATCTGATCCGTCATAACTAACATGTCACATGCTCTACTCATGTCGCCACTGGCACTTTACATCGAGCAAGTCTCCGGTCAGCAGCCAGTGTGTCCATGTCCGGATCCAAGAGTGACTACGTATCCACCTTCGCCTCCAGAGAATCTAATATTTGACTCGCTTCACTCCACACCGATGCTCGACAATACCCGAACAAATCGGATTCTAGTCTACCCCGGATCCTTCAACCCACCCCATCGAGGCCATCTGCACCTCCTCAAGCATGTGTTTCTACGTGGGGTCCATGATCTCAACATCATAGCCGCCATCATTATCCCCGCGAGCGACAAGAGCGTGTCTAAAAAGGTCCAAGCAGCAGATGGGACATTCATGTTCGGTAGAGATGAGAGATGCCTTTTATGGAAGCAAGATCTGTGTTTCCCATCATGGGCGTGGGTGTACGAAAGCAGTACGACCCCATTTACGACCTTCTTGGAGCGACTCATTCTAGTGACCAAGAAAGACGGCTTTTCACTTGAGTTCGTGCCTTTATACGGCGCCGGTATAGGATCGCCTAGCAGCCCTCCTGGCCCCGCGTATGGTTGTAAGACAGTCATCTTGAGTGATGCGGCAAGAGCGGCTGACTTTCAACGCTCCTCGGGCCGCCTGAGAGATTTCTCCGGATGCACCAAGTGGAGAAGGATCCGTGTTGACCAGGACGCACTTCGGCGTCATGCGAGGGCAATGGCACGCTATGCGTTGGAGTACATGAAGACGGTTAGCAGACGAGAAGCCTTGGGCATGTTGAACGATGGTATGTAGGAAAAACGATCCATTCACATTGGCTGTTCAACGCTGAGAAATCCCGGCACAGGTCCTGGTTACGTGGAAAAAGCCACAGAGAAAATTGTTGCCAAAGCAACAGAGGAACTGAAAGCCGTCATAACATGCCGACGAGAAGTGGGAGGCCGGACACTTACTCTGCGCTTTGTGAAATGCGAAGACGTTGACTCCAGGGCCGAATACAACGACATCAGCTCAACGATCTTGCGTAAGGCTATGAGAGAGAAAAAGGGGGTCAAGCTGAAAGAAGCGCTGGATTGGATGGCCCTCAGCCCGCACCTTCTCTGGTGGTACCAAGCTTCTTGGATCGACAAAGCCAGGCTCGGGACGGGCTGTTGCATCAGTTTCCAAGCGTTGACTGAAGAATTCCGGATGCCTGAAGAATCTACGTTCTTTGAAAAACCGCCGTCGCTTGAGGAGCTCGGGCTAGTTGAAGCGGTTCCTTCGTCACTTGAGAAGCCTCCATCGCTTGAAGACACTACGTCGCATGATCTATCTCCATCTTTCGAGGAAACCCAGTCACTTGATGATTCTCATTTGCAAAAGGAGCCTTCGGGTATGACTAATAAGAAGAGGCGTTTTTCAGAGACTGAGCTCGAAACTTGGCGGTGCAGTCTTTGCCGAGGATGGGGAGGCTTTTTGAGAGCGACTCGGTGACATTTGTTGATCGTCGGCTGCTCGGAACACAGATACACCAACAAGGCCTCTCACGATTATCATCTCAGAGGCAGTCACCATTTGCTTGGTCATTTTATGATAGGGGCGAGAGCGCCACGCGTCTTGCGGAACGTCTGGATCAGACGATGTATGCTTCCTAGGATTTTTCACATGCACAGCTTGATGCACGGCGAACTCAGAGGCTTGGTTTTACCAATAGAAAAAACTCATACTTGCTAGAAGATCCACAAACTTTGAGATGGGGAGCCAAAGGCGCAAAAAAGCGTGTCCCAAGCGCCGGAACGAGGCGAGTCTGTGAGATCTTCTGTTTCGCTCGCCCTCTGTCCATACCTCAGTACCAGTTCTATGATATGGTATGGCATGGTTTTGATTCGCGCCTCTACCCAATCTGCGGAGGCTCACTGCAAGTGTGGCCGGCGTAATCGTAATTCAAGGTGTGACGATGCAAAAGTCGACTGATGGAGGTGACAGTACGGCGATAATTGTCTTTGCATTCTCAACGCGTGAAAACTTTGCATAGGGGGGCGAGCTTCATGGAAAGAGACGCGACGGTGGTCGGAGCCGTATTGTGTGTCTGTGTTTATAGTATTGCTACCCGTAGGCACAGAGGGTCGATCTCGGGATGAATATGCCGCATGGACTCTGAGTAGATAGGATTTACTGTTCGATGAACACGTGTAGAATGGAGGGGGAGGAGGAAGAAGAAGAGGAGAAGGATCCTGCATGCGTGGTAGCTGCTGCTATGCTGTAGACACTGTGATGATTTTCATTGCGTTGATGGTTGATGCTACTGTTATTCCTGTGATTGATTCCCCACTGATTGTTCCTCCATAGTCCCGCGATCGCATGGAGAGGAAGAAGCTTGATCTGTACCCACAGCAGGAGGGTTCGTCACTTGTCAATCTTGTGGCACACGTTGTCCGCTCACTGATTACCCGGAGAGACGACGCTGTCTTTTCTTCCGGCCAGGACCAGATTTGATTGGTCGAAACCGACACTTAAGACATGAGAAAACAGAATAACCGCAGCCCAATGGTAGAAAATGTCCAGTACCGAAAATGTGTCCCTCCAGTATCATTTATACCTTAGCCCTCATTACTTTTTGTCGAATGCACAGTCACTTCGGTCCGCACCTCAATCCCATCCCTAGCCCGTCGGCCCGCCGTCTGCATCTCAATGTCTTCTTGGTCATCATTTTTGCGTCCCCGTGAGTCTGTACCCGCGATTCCATGAAGTTGCTGTATACCCGAGAAGCCGTATGCCGCATCAGGTAAAGACATGAAATTGCGCTGACTGTCACTGGGGGTTGTTGGCTGTCCAAGGGGTTGAAAAGTTGCTGAGGGCTGACCTCGTGTCCAAGATCTACCATAGGCTTTGCCTCTGGAGCCCCGTACAGGGGGGTCTGGCTCACCCGAGATAATAAGGGATAGAATTGGTCGAAGAGAGGGCAGACAAGCTGTGACGCTGTTTAGCTCTATCGTGTGTAGCGTGTACATGAACGTCATACCCGCCACGATTGCCATATTGCTCTCGGCAAGACTCCAACTAACCAAACTTGCGGAGTTGTAGTCTACATCCGGGGAAGTGGTATCCAATTTGGCGATAATTGTAAGGCGAACAATCGAGATCACTGTAATACTGATTTTGGGTTAGGAAAATGACTGCCAGAGTTATACTGTATGGGAATCTCACGACTTACAAGCCACCAAGCATGAACGTACCCGCCAATGCGATCTTCTGCGAGGTTGTCGCGTGTAAGCGCCAGATGTACGGAACCGGCAGTAGAAGCAGTGCAAGATCCGTCACGATGTTGGGGACCGAGTTGGCGAGAAAGAAATACTTTGTGTTGAGGCACTTTGCGGGTATATCTTTATTCCAAAATCCCGAGATCGGAGTACATTGAAACACGGTAATCAGTAGCTTGTGATTCTTGGGTCAGCGAAACACCATTCGAACCGATGAAGGCACTTACAACGGCGATCTCCCAGCATATCGTGACAGCTCCCAGTATACAGCACGGAACACGAATTGAGGCTCTGAAGAGCCTCCAATAAAATGCCAAAATGGAACATTTGACGACGCCGATAGTCAGAAAGTAGAGAATTTCTCCTGTGAAAAAATTCCTGCCGAAAGTGGTTATATAATCCTTTGGAAGAATTTCGAAGTGGTGCCCAAACCCTTGGTGGAGCCCTATTGTATGCTTCTTTAGTAATCTGTCAAGACCCCATTGACGAAGACTTTGGCAATCTTACAGACGATTACAACGGTGAAGAAACCAGTAGCGAGCAACTGTCAGAAGAGTCAGCGCCTGGAGGACGATGGGGTCTGTGTGCCTATTGTGATCTCTCACTAGTGCCACAACTGCAGTCCAATCATCCACCCAGATTTCGGCTTTCATCAGCCTTCTCGCCCACAATCGCAACGCTACAGCTACCACCGCCATGACGTATGTGGTTATGGCGGCTGCATAGCATTGGGGTGCTTCGCTCGCGTATATGGAAATGGAAGACATCGCAAAACAAGAAATGAATGACAGGTTGAATTGAAGGAAAAGCAGGAAGGAAAGGAAGGCTGGACATGGTTAGAGAGTCGTCATCGATGAATTCGACTGCAGACTCGTGGCACGTACACATAGCAGGCAAGTAAGATTGTCAAGCTGAATGCAAAGGTGGCATTGACGGCTCGGAGACCATTCCCTCTAAATTATCGAAGAATCGCAACTAGAAGATGGTAGAGGTGGGTGACCAATTTTCAGGTGGGTTGCCGTTTCAACCTAGGTGGCTGACCGTTATTCAGTTGTGTGCGGGATTTTGCTGTGAGTCCTCAAGATTTACCCTGCATGGAGTATGCATCCGCGGGAACACAGATCGTGAGCCGGAAGCCGAGGCTGAGGCTGAGGCTGGGAACAGTCTAGACACCTTGCAAAGGCGCGCAGGACCTGTCAAAGATTTCGCCATAGACGACGAGAGCTCCTGGTGTGCACAACGTATGGCGCAGATCCCTACACGCTTTTAGTAGTAGGATCCGGCAGATCGTATTCCGTGAGCAAGGTATCATCAGCTCCCGCTTACAGTGATGTAGGAACCCGGCTTGAACGGCTTCGAGATGGGACGATGGGGGATCGGCGGTGGCCGAGGTCCCTCAGTCCCTTGACATCTTTCCACCATTACTACTGTATACGTATTTGGCGTCGTGGAGAAGACAAGACACGAAGACAAAATTATTTCTCTTCTGCTAAGCAGTGAGTAGACGAAGTATGTCACAGTGGGCTAATGACATGCAACGAAACCCCGCTGCTGTGGGCTCGAGTCTCGTTCTGCCCTCTCGATACGCCTGCGGGATGATGAAGGAGCAATCACTCGTCATTCTATTTTCGCAGTCGTAATCGTAATAGTCTCCACAACGTGGCAGCAACAAATACGAGCAACATCAAACGTTACATTATACTACGTAATCGGAATTTTCCTCTTCCTCATCCTTCTCCTTCCTACACGCGATTATCGAGCGGTAACTTTAATCTACTTACAGAGCTCATGCAACATATTCCCAATGAAATTAACTTGACGTGCTTACGAATAGCAATACCGCGAACGCCGATGTACTGCACATGCGAACCCTCCAGAGTCGGCGCATCTTTCTAGACCAGACCCCGTTGTGCCATTGTAAAGGTAAAGCTAAGAATTAGGTCACATTGTTCTCAGAATTTGCTGCGTCACGGGCAGAACATTTACATCCAAGGGGTCGTTGATCAATCACGCATCATCAGCGCTCTCTTCGTTTTCCGGGCTTAAAGGTTGATCTCGACCCTATCCGCGCTATAAGAACTCCGCGTACAGAATCCAAATGAGAGCCTTCTCCATCGCTTCTTCAGGCCAGGTCTGCTTTTCAGAAACTACTCGCACAACCTCGCAACTCAAAAATTAGATAGAATCGCAGCAATCCACATTATCGTGGGTGGAGATCTGGGCCTTAGGCGCCGAGATCTCAGAGAGGCTATGCCCACCATCTTTTCGTTGAAACCCTGCACGGGTTTCTTGGGTTTGGTCCCAAGGTATTGGATGGCCAATGAAAGACCGCGGGGCTGAAGCAGCCCCCACAAAAACAGTCTCCGTGAGTGTTTCGTCTTTCGATACTATGGCGATAAGGACGAGCGCGAGACCCTTAAATAATTCAATGCCGTGCAATTACTTTGAGAGAGTTGATGATCGAGCGCAAGCATCCCTGGCGATCAAATCACGAGGGTATGGAAAACGAGGAGGAGAAGATGGCCTTGGCCAAGGCTCTATGTTCCGATACGCGCTCGGCTGCAGCTAAGCTAGGCTGAGTGCGGTAAGCGCGGCTCAGCCTCGTGGGCCGACAAAATAGCTACCTTATTTATCTCTTACTCCTTTCCATCCCACTATCTTGACATCCAGAGGCCGCAGTGCTCTGAAAGCGGCTGGAAGAGTCTGATATAGTTCTAGGCTTTGTGTACAGTCCAGGTGCCATGGATTGGGCTGCATTGGTACGGGGAACTTTATACTTATCCTCTCAGCCACCTTCATCCTTTTATTCCCCTGTGCTGTGAGCATCCAACATCAACCATGGCTCGTCCAAGGAAGATGGCATCCTCAAAAGAAGCTCCCCAGACCCCAATCACGGCCAAAGGGGCTCGACGTCTCAAATCTTGGCATGAAATCCCTTCTTGGCAGCAAGATAACGAGTATATTCTATCAGGCTATCGACAAGCAACTGGATCTTTCAAAAGTTGCTGTGAGAGTTTAGGATATGTCCACAACGAGACTGTCAACATATATTCGCACGTCATTGGCGCAGCCACGTTTCTCACAGCACCAATATACTACTATCGAGCTCTATACCTGCGCTATCCTTTGGCAACTCAAGCTGATGTTTTCGTCTCTTCCACCTTCTTCTATGGCGTTTCGATCTGCTTCATTCTATCTGCAACGTATCACATCATCAGCAACCACAGCCCAGAAGTGCAAAGGTTCGGGAACCAGCTGGATTATCTCGGAATCGTGATCTTAATGTGGGGATCTACCATTCCGAGCATCTACTATGGTTTCTACTGCGATTCTCGACTCCAAAAGATCTACTGGGCCAATGTCTCTACCCTCGCGACCCTTTGTGTAGTCGCAACGCTGCACCCCAGATTCAGACATCCTGACATTCGGCCCTACCGCGCAGCCATGTACGCTGGGCTTGGGCTTTCCGCCGTCGTCTTTGTAATGCACGGTATCTTGCTACATGGCTGGACCGTACAAAATCGGCGCATGAGTCTTGATTGGATGGGCCTTGTGGCTCTGTTCAATCTGATGGGTGCAGTAATCTATGCTGCTCGGGTTCCAGAAAAGTTGAGGCCACTGAGATACGACATCTACGGGAACAGCCACCAAGTGCTACACGTCGCAGTAGTTCTTGCAGGTCTAGCGCATATGTTTGGATTGTCCAGAGCTTTCGATTACCTTCATACACATGGCTCAGTCTGTACATAGCGCAGTTCTTGGATGTATCCTACTCTGCCAAATGTACGAATTCTACAAACAAAGATAAGTATAGCATCGATTTGGAATCCTCCCGACGTCGAACAATCTTCATGGCATAATCATAGTCACGGACGACCCAATCTTGCAATGTAACCATGTCCGCGAACGAGACAGGCCGAGACCAAATAGCAAAATGGTCTAGATGGAGATGCCAACACCAACAGCAGTGCCCAAGGATTGGCCAAACATCACGATACGTCGATCGCGTACTCCAGGCGACGGAATACAGACAAAGTGGATAGCAATTTCCAGCTGCGCAGCAGAGACTTCTGCAAAGAAGGTGCTCTATGTGCGAGCGGGGATGGACGAGCATGTAGGGATTTGCGTGCGTATTGCAGCTCAAACATTTTCTTGGGAAAACGCCGAGCGGCGTGGCGCAGTTCGACCTCTGGGAATACGAGGCTTGCATTTATGAATTGCAAATTAAATAAGAATGCTTGGCAAAGCTGATTTAGTTCCGCCTCCGACTTTTTGTTAGCGTTATTTATAGAAAATTATAGAGAACGTATTTGTCACTCTTATAATAGCCACTATCGTTTACTATCTTAATTAGATATTCGTAATATTAAAGCTAGTAGATATATATACTTTTTCTAATATTTTATCTCTAACTTAAACGTATAATAGCTATATTGTTAGTCCTTACTTCGAACACGATATTATTATTTAAAAAGAATCTCTCTGTACGTCAGCGTATCTAACTCTTACTTAAATTTTATTAGTAATCTAAAGTCGTAGCTACGGATATCTATTTTAGTATATCGACGGTATATTAATAAGAGTAAAAATATGTAATTGATATTAATAACTGTAATAGATTTACGATAGAGTATTTTAAGTAGAGTACTATAGGCTATATATTTAACGGCGAAATTAAGGTATTTAAATAAGATTTAGAGTATTTAATTATAGAGATAATAGAGTAGTTATAATAAAATACTACGTAATATTAATTAAAATCCTTTATCTTCTCTATAATCTTCTCTCTAATTTAATTATTTTAGAGTATAAGTATACTAATAAATCTCTCTTCATTTTAATCGTTTAATAAGAATTAACAATATTTCGAGATATTACAATACTATCGTATTCGTATTTAAGCTATATAGAAGCTTTAAAAATATAAAGTAAGCTAGTATAAAAGTAGCACGTATATTCTCTACAATTTTCTATGAATAGCGTTAATAAAAAGTCGGAGGCGGAGCTAAATTAGCTTTGCTAAGCATTCTTATTTAATTTGTAATTCATAAATGTCGGATTTAAGGAAGAGGCGATCCGTACGCTGCACAAGAGTGGAAGGATTAAGCGGAAGTCTTTCCGCTCATATCATTGTCGAGGGCTTAGCACCGGCTTATGATATGAGTCATAAGGCAAACTTCTGTCCTCCACTCTCAAACTCACCTCCATAGTGCAGACTTTCCAACCTCCATATCGAAGCCGCCCACTCGATCCCAGTCTTGCCTCATCCGACGTCCCACTCGCAGCGAGTGCCGCAATTGAAGCAGTAAACTCGGTCTCGGAATCTTGACTCTCCGTGCCTTGCTTCACATGGCCGATGCTGGGACGTTCCTCTCTCTGCTGTAGAAGATGAGGTTCCACGTCAAAAGACGAAGTTGGGGAAGGTCAGCCTAGCGCACCCCCCAAATCCAATGGATTCTGCGAGCAATTTCGATTGCACGTTCATTGCTATCAGTCTACCTGTTGCCCCGCGCATACAAAACTTATGCCATCACTTAGCCGAGATCATGTCCGCCCCATTTCTAGACTTCAGATATCTCAACATTGCGGTGATATTCTCATCATGCAACACATCACCGTTCCCCCCAAAGCTAAGAGACCCTGAACAGGAAACACGCAGCTCTTTGATCCTGTTGCTCAGATTGCTGAATCTAGTACTGAAGATCCGTTGAACGTCCTTGAGCAAAGTGTCCCACTCTTCGTCGACGGCGACAACGATAGCTTTCTTTACGCCATCATGCGAAAAGAGCAGAGGAAAAGTGAGCTCGTAGTACTCAAGAATAGAATATCTGCCCTGCGAAGTTGCGTAGGAGAGTCTCGAGGCACGTGTTGAATGATTGGGTTTGAGAGAGCCGGAAATGGAAGGATCTGGTCTGTCGATGAGGGTGGATGTCTGGCTGTCCTGACTCATATATGATGGAGGGCGGTCGTCAACTGTATTGGCGGCCATGATGGCTGGAGTGTATGCAGGTAGGGAAGATAGATTCCAGAGCTGGTCGTAGACTGGTATGCAATGGCTCTGGAAAGAGACGAAATAGAATGAAGAGCCATTGACAGGTGCAAAACAGGTGGCTATATAGCTCGGATTGGACACCTGTCTCTTACCCCTTGCAGGGGTCCCGACAAGGCCCTGAAACAGGCTGAAACAGGGGCATATCATGTGACCCACTCACCCCCAGTCCCACTGTGGCGACTGGTTTGACACAGCGAGGCCAGATATCTTGTTAAGCCTGTGAAACATACTTGTACGCAACGAAAAAACGTTTCTCCTAGCTCTTCCTTCGCTTCACTAAAGCCCCTCACTCTGCCCTCAGAGCAGTCTGGGACGCCGAAATATTCTTGTGTTTACACCTTTTTTTGGAACTAAAGGAGCAATGCACAAAACTGGAAAGCCCACTTTGGATTCCGTCTTCCTGTATCATCTCGTATAAATTCTCGACAGCCTCACAAGTTTGCGCGAGGAGCTGCGAGACTCGGAAAAGGAAGCAGCAGAGTACAGACTCAGAGATGAGCAGGCAGTGTCCGAGAGGAGGCAAGGTAAGTCAGTATGAGTTCGGTTGCGTCTCGCTATCCAGATTCGCTCTAAGATCATGCCTGGTGCCAGGTGATCTCCTAGAGAAGAGTAGTTATTCAATCAAGAAAGGAAGCCATTATCGTCGTTTCATTGTCACAGGAAGCTACTATGCAGACTTGTCTTCTTTTTCTTTATAATCAATGTCTTTGTTCAAAATCAATTCATTGTGCCCGTCTCGTCACAGGCCATTTATATGAAGGTCACCGGATGGTATCGCTCCGGCATTTCTTCCAACGCTTGCTTCCAACCCTATCACAACCACGCGCATCGAACATGTCGGATCTTGACCAAGTACCTCAACAGATCTACGGTCTCGATCGGCGCACTTCTAGGGTTCCGGGAAATGCGGTATATAAACCCGTGGCGTCCTACGATCAAATGCTCGCATTTCTAGTCAAAATCCGGAGCACGCTCGCAAAACCCTCTCTCGACAACATGAACTACATTCTCGCCAACCAAGAACCACTCCACGAGGTCCGACTTGCCATGAAACGCCTCTCCGAAAACTTCACCCGGGCGGCACTTGCTTGCGACGACGCAAAGAGGTGCACCGAAGAGGTTGCGCGCAGGTTCCAACAGGCCTGGGACCTTGTTGATGTCAAAGCCAATGCTACTGCAAATCAGTCAAGGTATGTCAACAACATTTCTCAAGAAATAGCAGAAGTATGGCGAACTCACACCAGCGCCCCCAACAAGCACTGGAAAATAGTCTTCGCTTCTCTTGTATACGAGCTCAAGGTAGCTATCGAAAATCGTCAGCGGATGCGCTGGGGTTTGGAACATGCTGAGAAGAGAGCAGAGCAATGGGAAGCTCGGTATATTCTAGCGGTCGACACATGGTGCAACACCTATCAAGACGCCTTGCACTTGGAAGAAGCATTCACAGCCCTCCGGACAGAATTCTTGGCTGGGCAGTCGCTAGCGGAGATCTTTATGCGAGAGACACGAGAAATTGGAGATTGTATCAGTGTTCGTTCGGAGAGCGAGAGAGTCTGCAGGATCGATCAGGCTCTGATACGGGAAGAAGAGAGGGATACCAAAAATTACGGTGTCATGTCTCGGTTTCAGAAGTATTCCCGGGGCGGTTGAGGTCACAGAGCCTCAACAGGTTTGCTTCCTTTCTCACCTGTACGCCCTCAACTGGAGAGCAGATAAGGTAGTTAGACTTGATGCTCTCTTCTTGCCTGCTTGCACGGCTACGATTCATGGTTAAGGTAGTGATGTGGTTTTCCAGAGCCTGGCTCGCGCAAAGAAGCTTCCAAACTGAAAATTTTGGGATAAAACACACTATTGCATGATAATCACTCATCACTCGTAAATGCTTAGTTCGTATTCAACCAGTTTTTCGAGGCTGCCAGCCATTGTCCAGACCCCAGCTTTTCGGCTCGGTCTTCATCCAGCGATATCTTGGCGGATGTGGGTACGTGATAGGATCCGTGATATCCATATACCTGTACCCGTACAAGCGACATTCCACTAGGGAGAAGCTACGCGCTGTACTGGCACCCTACCGGTTATGCCATTGAGCAGAAAGTGCTGTTCTGGAACCTTATCTCCACTACATCTCTCCCATCTCTCATACCCTCCCCCAAAACCATGTTACCGCCCGCCTATCTCCTCCTCCTCCTCCTTCTTCTTCTCGCCACACCCAGCACCACCGGCATCCTCAACATCACAGACCTCCTCCCCTTCACCAAGCCCCTCCCCAACAGCCTGACCCTCAATCCAATCCCCAACCCCTTCCCCGTCCCCAACACCGACATAACCCTCGACTTCGCCACCCCGCCGCACCTCGCACCCCTCCTGCCCCAAACCGACGTCACCGACTGCTTCGCCCTCGCCAAACTGCACTTCGAGACGCTGATCCACGAACACGGGGACGGGCCCATCGCGTACAGCTACGAGATGACGTACGGCCGGGTCACGTTGAAGATGTTTTCGGAAAATGCGCCGATGCGTTGCATCACGTACAGCGAGGCGCTGTCGGTGCTGTTGGGGATATCGTTGAAGATGGCGAGGGAGGGGTTTGAGTTCAGGCGTCTGCATGTGTTGCAGAGTGATGATGGGGAGCTGCTGGGGATGGCGGTGGTGAGGCCGGCTAATCTGTGAGGCGAGGGTGGTACGTTTTGTGAGACAAGGGTCGGCTACGGAGTGTGCGGTCACGAATGCGAAATTGGACTTGTGTTTTCGCGGGCTCAGTGGACATGTTGAGAGAAAGGTGACGGGACAGGAATTGAATTAGGTACATCGATTGACTGATCGAAAAGGTTTGGGGCAGAGGGGGAGTACTCGCCGCTTGCCATCTCTATTGTACCATTGTCTTCATCACCAACTTTCTTTGTACCTGTGCGCTCTCATTCAGTTCTTCTCACCTCCATGCCCATGTAATCTTAGGGAGTGAGGAGGATCTTCCGAGTCCGCTATGAGCGGTGGTTTGTCTGTTTACCTTCATGTGAATTTGTTGAGGAATATGAACTCGCAGAGTTTGTTTTCGAGTCCTTTGTTGTGGTCAGCTGACGCCATTTGTGACTTAGCTTGAGGATGTAGAATGGCAGATTTGTTATGAACATGCTGGCGGAAAATGGCGATTTCGGAAAAGCTTTCGGAGTTTTGAAGTCGAAGATTGAGATGGCACAGGTCAATAGGGGCAGAAATTAGAAGAGGGGCACAGACTAGATACTGCTATCGTTCAAATACTTTCAGATTGTGGCTGAATTTCTGCACAAAGAAGGTCTTACACGGAATACAAAGAAAACATGAATTGAAAGCGCAAACAAAGCTGATCAATACTTTGGCAACTTGCCATAAGGTCCTTTTCTCTTGAACAATCCACGCCAGCCGACAATGACACCCTAGTCAACTTTACTGTATCATTACCTCCCGATCTCATTGGCGCCTTATTCTTTGACGTCGGCGAAAAGTCGCAGGAGCCGTCGGAGGCGTTGTCAAGGTGCAACCACTGACTTGACGGAAATACCACAAATGCGCAGCAACATTTGGGATGTCCAAAGCCGTAGTAACGTCTGTATCGTAGCCGGCCGGTGGCTCAACATCCGTGGTAGCCATGGCTTCCTCATTCCAGTTGTACTCATCAATATCATTGACAGTCACAGAAACATTGTTGCCTGAAGTGATGTACCATTGCGGCCAGACATGGAAATAGCCGAAGGGAGGCAAGCCTTTGAGCGGCAGACCTGGTACAGGATCGTGAATGTGGGATACACGGTAATTATTTCCCATCCCCTGTCTAGAAATGTGCCGAGCGAGGAAGTAGTTTCCGACTCGCGGGGACCTGTCAAAAACTTGCTATTAGCTTTCTCTTGGATTTCACATTGGTCAGTGGAAGTATCTACCCAAAGGTATACAAATCTAATTCGAGATTGTAGGGGGGACCTCGTAGAACGGTCGCTGCTAAAGTAGCAAGGGCACCACCAAGGCTATGCCCAGTAATCATCAGCCGATTTTGAGGATTCTGACGGACAACGGGCAGAAGAGCATTGATGATATCATTGCTGCTCAGTTTCCAGGTGTTCCAGAAGCCGGAATGAGCTAGGCAGACTACAGGGCAAAGACCGGTCGATGTCATTACGAGCTGAGCATCTCTTATGAAGTCCCCAACATCATGTGAGCCTCGGAAAGCGAGGATTGTAAGATGATTGCTATTGTCGGTAGCGATGTAGCCCGTTGAACTCCAACCCAAAAATCCCGGAGGACTAAAATGCATAATGTAAGCAATCTAGCCTGGTCGAATCCGTATTTCGCGCGTGGAAAACACTCACTGAACGAACTCATATTCAGTGATCTGGTCTAGCGGATCCAGGTCAGGGCACACATCGTTGTCACAGGCAAGTCTCCGCCCGCCCTGTGGATAGTTGTTATTGTAGTCGCAGTAACTGGCGGCTGCATACTGCTCGAGGAGAAGGAAGTCGTTCAGTTTCGACTGGGCCACGACTAATATCTCGTGTCAGCAAAGGCAATGTGTAGTATTTGCGACTCCAACCTAGAGCGACCCACTTGAAATATTGGGCGTTCCATCAAGCGGAGCAGGGAATTCTGGCGCTGGATTAAGTATGGTAGGGTCTGTAATCTCGCCATCCGGAGCGAGAAAGCTGGGGGGTATTGCAGGGTCCAGAGTTCCGTCGGGCTCTGTAGTTCCAATGGAATTGACTCCGCATAGTGTTAATGCTAGCACGAGAAGCTGGTTTGATGCTTCTACTTTCATGATTTTCTATTCTCCAGTCTGATTGAGGACTCTTTGGTCGAGGGTCGATTGGACGCTGATGGGAGAAATGTTGATAGAAAACGGATGCCGATGAGAGGTTTTTATACTACTTTCATCCTTTCAAGATCAGCAGTCTTATGTGCTACGTAGTACAACGCTCCCGCATAGACCGCTCCTTCTCTCCCGCCCAGAGACACTCCCGCCCTCAGTCGAGCCGTGGTGGTGGTGGTGATCCATGGCTTCCAGGCTACCCTCGGTGTTCCCGCACAAAGACACTCCTACCATCATTCAAGCCGTGGTGATACATTCCAGCTCACTCTCGAGATTCCCTAGCAGACCTATCGAAGCGTTCAGTATGCATCCGTTGACCTGATACCGTGCTTTGGTATAGGCAGATTCTGTCATAGCTTCCAACAGATAGCCTGGCGGCACGGGAAAGGGAAGTCAGCCGTTCTTGTTTGCCTTTCTAAGCCCCAAAAGTTGAAACTCGGGTGGGCACTGCCTCATCACTTATCAGCGGCATGAACGCGCTAAGAGTAGGCAAGCGGTGAGAACACAATCTTTGAGCCCGAAAACAGGCTGGTCTACACTTCGATTGTCGGTATCAACTTGAGATGATGTGTTCTTCATTGCTAGGGTAATTCAAAGCAGGAGCGTAATGCAAGGATCAAATCCTCTCTTTGGGTATCATTTGAGCAATCTTTGGAGGACTTGAACCGCTTGAACTGCTTATTTCTCTCACGGACAGGAAGTTTGAGACCGCTTTCACTGTCGACCTGTCCACCTTGCCAGATACATAGAATCTCATTGACTGTGTCGCCAAGTCCATGCCAGCGCACTTGATTACGTTAGCAGCTTTCCTGCGACCAATCAGCATCTTACACCAATATCTTCGCTAGCACAACGGGTAGTAGACATGCCGTACTGACATCAAAAGTCTCGGATTGAAACATCGGCAAGAACATTGCGCGGGAAGTCGAGCTGCTTGAGTTACCTTCGATTCACGCTGCGCCCCCACCATATGTTGTAGCCGAAAGGGTCAGATCGAGGGGCCCCCACGGCCACAGCAATGACAACCTGCTGGGACCCTCCGGCATCAACGTTAAGGTGGTCAACCCGGAGACGGCGGGATTGTAAGATGTTCAGACTAAATGACGCAGTCCTCTTGTCTCAGTTCAAGGCTTGCAGGCTGCAGGCACGAAGCAAATCCTTGCGCGGGACCAAGCAGTGTGACTTGCGCACCTGAAACAGATACAAGCGCACGAGTCATGCTCAACGGGACATAAAGCCCAAAGCAACCAGGCTTTTGGTGTAAGACCTGGAAGATCTCGAAGGAGGTCGGTCCAGCTTCTCACGGCCGCTTCCAATTGCCATGTCTTAGCACTTCCTTGCACTTCGGCGACTAATTCTGGAAATCGCAACTGTCACCTGAGACCTGCGACGAAATGGATGTTCCAAGCAGCAGGGTTACAAGTGAGACATTCGTAAGTGCATGCAACATTCTTCATTTTCAGACTCACCCAACTACTCTATGATCTAAATCCGTACAGCGCAAGACGGCCACACCAACAATCAATCTTCCTGTTCATCAGACGCGCCAAGGCTTGGCAATCTGTTCCCTCGTGGGAGATTCGCCCGTTTAGCTGTCAAGCGGAAAAGCTCTACGCGCGAGCTTTGCCATGGCCTTCGAATCGCCGTGGTAGATGCGACCGCTTGGAAGGCGCTTCTGAGGAGTCTGCAATGGCTCTAAACTGCAGCCTTGTGACCTTTGCTGCTTTCAGGATTGACCACAAAAAGGCATCGGATTCCCATAATGCATTGCTTGCTGATATCTGACCAAAACATCCTACACTGACACACACCATGCTGGGCACAACTCTCTCGCAGGTGGCCGCCAGTATTTTTCTCGCAACACAGATATTACATGGAGCGGCATCGTCTTCTCTAGGTCTTGTTGGACAACCTCACATCGGCACTCTCAATGTCACAGAAACGAGTTGCCGCGGTAGCTTCTGGTGCCCCAAATTCAATATTGGTTACAATAGCATCAACATCTACTTTCAAGACTGGATCAACTACACGATGTCCGACTCCGACATCTACGGCCCCAACGTCCAAATCGCATGCGATACAGTCACCATCGTTTTCCCTCCCCTTGGAACCTTTGCGTTTTGTGCCTCCACAGCGGGCGAAAATGTGCCGGCGGCGGGAATCAACGGCTCTTTGATCAAGCAGAAGATGGAGGAGCTGCGAAACTACGGCTGCTTTGCCTGCGGGAGTGTCGCGATTGCAGAGAGTGGCGATCCGGTCGAGAAAGGGGTGTTCAAGATTGACTTCGTTTCGGGTAACAAGGTGAAGTGTGGTAGAGAGGGACAAGTTGTTTGTCCGCCTACAGTGCCGAGCGTGAATCGTGAAGGGCTTGAACAAGGACCGAGACCGGAGCTGGGCACGTTCAATGCTACTATTGATGATGGCGCGATCACTCTTGAGGCGCTCAATATTCAAGATTCTTGAAAGCCTGGACGGTAGCCCACTGAGAAGCCAACGGCAGAACTTTATCCAAGAAGGCGCTGAATACTACTGTTGCAATGATATGAAGAGAACCACACCTTTTAAACAGTGATACTGTACGAAGAGAAATACACATTTATAGCTGCTGTCTTGGAGGCCCATAACCTCGATCCAGTGCGCGTTGTGATTTCTAAAATCATAATACAAACACGAGAAACAGACGCATTGAAAGTTTGTCCTCGCGAAAGTGATCAATTACAATTAACGGGACTGCATTTTCTTAACTCACGTTCATATTTCCATGAGGTTTATTATCGTCATGCTGTCGCTCTTGTGAAGATTTCCCAAAAGAAAACTTGATGAGTAAGATAGAAAAGGCAGCGCTGAAGTCACCTTGCACTCATTCGATACACACACCCATCACCACTTAGTAACCACATCTTTACCTCATCCGAGGATCAGATACCACTAGCGACTCAATGATACCGTCCAGACTGACCCCGCCCTCAACGAGTGTGTTGGACAACAAATGATCCGTGGAACCGAGTATTGCGTCAGCACTCACGTCCGCTACCGCTTCAAGACCCTCGTAAGTAGTATCTTGGCCCCAGTACCAACATGCAATGTAAGTGCAAGTTGCAGCAATGCTCTCCGGGCAACAGTGGGGGGGAATCATGAGAGGAGTGAATCGTTCGGCGAGTCCCAGGGCTAGAATTTTGATTCGGTCATCGGTGAGCGAAAGTCGATTGCAGTGGTCATTGCAGAGACCCTGTACCCCTTGTATACGAGAGCTCACAGCGGCGTCACCGGTGTCTGTAGCCCTTTCGCCGTCATTACTCTCGTCTTCTTCCATCGCGTCGTCATCTTCATGGTCTCCATCTCTGCCGTCATCACTCTCCTCACGGACGTCGGTCTCGAGGGTCTCCCAACTCAAGTGTACACCGAGATCTTCGCGGAAAGATTCACCGACGAGCTGATCGCACTCGTCGCGAACAACTCTGTAAGTGGACCGGATGTCCGCATACTCCGCCCCCATCAGGCTCTGGATTGCTCTTCGAGAAACGGGCTGACCGGCAAGATGAGACGCGATGTATAAGCTCACAGCAGCAACCTCCGATTGCGATATGTACCTCGAGGATTGCGGATAGCTTAGCAACTCGAAGCCTGTATGGATCAAGTTGGCTGCGATGTGCTGTGATAGTTCGTCGACTGGGAAGCTCACCCGGAGTCGGTCACAATACTTCGCGCAAAGCTTTTTCATTGCGAGCACGTCTCGGCTGCTCTGGATTTGGTCGTCAGACATCTCATGGCCGCTTAAAGGCCAAACCAGTATAGCGGGATCCTCTAACAGCTGAAGGATAGCGTCATTGATGAGTTCCTCCCTTCTCCCGTAGATGGCGCTGTAAAGCTCTCGAATGAAGTCCCCGTGGATGTCATAAGCCTCTCGAATGAGATCACCGTCGACATCTCTCACCCCACAAATCTCCCTGGGAGACCTGGGATGGCCTGAAATACACGAGGTTATATAGATGCCCAACGCGACTATGCTATTTTTACAGTATGGATGGACGAATGGGATTGGGACGTCAAGATCCAAGGGGGTTATAACGACTAGACGTGAGACATGATGGCTTATGATCGTGGCGAGATCACTGATCCGTTCGTCCAGGCGAAGCTGAGGGCAGTAGTATTCGCAAAGATTCTTCAAGATTTCCAGGCGACCCTCTTCGTCATCTTGGTCGCCATCTTCTTGGTCTCCATCAGAGTGGCGATCTTCTCTACCTTCCACGATGGCATGCTCGAGATATGGGCGCGGCTGTGCGGGAAAGAACATCTGCCGACAAAGGGGGCAAGAATTGTTTTCTTTGAGCCAGATGGAAATGCAGCCTGAGCCGACAACGTGATTACATGGCAGACGTAGTTGGAGTTCGATGAGACCTGTTTCTCGACTCATCATTCCAGTCTCTTGAAGACATATAACGCAATTCCGATCGTCTGACTGTACGCTATTGGCGGTCTGAAGCAGTGCGTCGAGAAAGGCTTCCGCCATAGTGAAATTTGAGGTTGAGGGTTGTGGATTTCTTTTCCGAGTTTGCTGAAGTTGAAAGATGTGGGATGCGGGTGATGCTGGAAACTTCGAATCAAGACGATATGAAAGGAAAACATAAGGTAGCACCTGCTCGAGGGATACATCACAAAGACGGTCTCTGTGGCTGGAGAATGGTGTTGTGCTTACTTCGAATGTGTGAGCCGCTTTGTTCCTTCGGATCATCTTAACACGGCCTATCTCATTGTTAGCGTTCGTAATCCAAAGAGCTTGACGAGTTCATTTTGTAGCATATGAGAATCTTCCCATCTCCTCTAATCTACGAATATGAAATTCTGAACAACTAACCAAGCAGCTTGTTCGATCAATACTCCGTACATCGACCGCGAAACAGAGATCTCGACATTCCTACCAATTTACCAGTGCAGGAAAATATCCACTCGTTCCATCTTCGCCCTCTTGGAGCAATGATGTTGTACACTAGCCACAGTAATGAATTTCACTTCCACACCTGATACTCCCGATATTGAGCGATTTCTCTTCATCATCGTAAGCCTGTTTTGTTCACTCGAAACAGTTTTCTCACTGTCTTGGCCTCAAAACTTGCTTCGGTCTTTGTTGTCAACATTCCTTGTATGAGAACAAATCTGCCGAGCATGTCATGCATATAACCAAAATCCAGTTCACGGGGCTGGTAGAAACAGCAGAAATCACCATGGGCCGAGCCGCTGGTGTAATAATTGCGACTTATCTCATCGGTGAAGGAATAGCGGACGCACTAGGAGCCGCAGTGGGACCTTTTTTTGTTCTTCTGGATATGGTGGAGGGCCAATGGGCGAGCGCAGCTTTGTGCGCCGTAGGACTCGCGCTCGGTGTGGTGCCAGAATTAGGTTTGCTCACCTTTGAGCGCCTCCATTATTTTCAAGTCACAAAGGTTCAGTATGCAAGCGACGAGTCGGTCGTGGGTAGCAGACCTTACTTTGGTATATAAGCCGTTTATTGATGGCGGAATGACTAGGGAGACACTGCTTGGTCTCAAACTTGTTTTTAGCGGCCGAGGAGATTTTGATGATGGGGAACCGACATCATGTTCTGCTCAACACTGAGGGAACGCACAACAACACTGCGCTACAACTGTACACTGAGGCGTGATGCAGGGCTGACTGCGGCGGACCAAGAGCTATGCTTCCTTCGAAATGGACCATCGTTCATATTGTATCTTTCATACAGTCCACTCAGCTTCATCCCGCTGCAGTTTCATCTTCGAGGTTGACATGTTATGCCAACCATTGAGGGTGTAATTTAATCCTATCTAATAATTCCGTTCACGCTTGGCGTATTCCCAATCTACACCACCAGTACTGACACAAGCCTTTGTATCGCATCCGTTCCTCGGTCAAGGTATGACACAAAACTATGTTCAAAGACTGCACAATGCATTCTCTTTGTGCATGCTACCCCAACACAAAGGTCAAGATTTAATGCGATCTCCAATACATCAAAGGGCTCTTGATCCAGCGTTCTATTGTATATAGTCGCTTCTTCGATCGAGCATCTCTCAACCTTATCATACCCATTGCGACATCCCATCTCCACGAATTTCAAACATCCACTCTCAATCTCTTGCAATGGCCCAGGAATTTCTCGACCAACTTCTTCGGATGGAAAACACCGTAAAAGTCGACGAGCAGGAAACCTGCATGGTGTGTCTTGAATCATATGGAACGCTCAACTCATCTACCGGCGCTATCGAAGTTCAAGTCCGCCTACCATGCAGCCATCTAGTGGGAACCATCTGCATTGCGACATGGCTTCGAGATAACAACAGCTGCCCTGCTTGCCGGGCAACCTTTTTCCCTGCGCAACCGCGGCCGTATCTCGAGTATGGAATCATAAACGACCGACCGTCCGCAAATACTCGGAGGATGGGAGGTCCCGATGAAAGGGTTACGCTTGAGATTTGCGACTGGCTCTGCGAGGAGCTTAACCTTGCCAGCGAAGTGAGTTCGATGGCTCAGTCAATCACTCACCCTTTATCGCGAATGCTCCGGGGACACTTTCACTCACCAGAGTGCAAAGCCGCCGTAAGCGTCTTCATTGCGTGGCTTCTCTTAAATCCAGGCTTTGGGGCTGGTTCGGTCGATATCCTTCTTCCAGACATGACACATAGAACGCGGGTAGGCGAAGAACATATTCGCTCTACATATCGTCACATCTACCCCAACCGAATGGAACTCATTGAATCGGATCTTCTCCCTGGCCTTGCTAGACTTCACATGGAGGGTATTCTAGCATTCTTGCCTTCTCCCAATCCCGAAGACAGTATCGCCAGCAGCGAAGAAGAAGAAAACGACAGAGAAGACGAAATCAGCGAACGTGAATTAGGAGATCTCGCGGAGATCCGTGAGCAGCTTTGTGCAGCAGTAGGAGGAGATGAGGATCTTTCTGAAATCGTCGAAGATCTTGCGGAGCAGATTCTCAATACAATGGACGACGAGTCAGAACTGGCTGATCGCTCTGAACAGCTCCGGGGAGCCGTATGCACGTTCATGGCTTGTCATCTTATGGGCGCCGAGATCTCGTATAGCGACGTTGCGCGTATACACGGCGTGAGTGAGCGTCTTCTTCGCGAAGCTTACGCTTACATCTTTCCTCGACGCAACAACCTCATTGAACCCGAGACAACTGAGACCATGGGTATTGGCAACCTCGAAAGGGTTCTTGGCGCCTTACCAGCTTTGAACTGGCCATTTCTATACTTGTAGGAACTGTGGCTGAGGGCATGATCGATAGAAAATTAGAGTCCGCGAATTGTCATTTGTTACTTCCTATGCTCGCTTCATATTAATAATACAGACAATTTTTATTAAGAGGATCACGACTATTGGCAGAGGTCGAATATGAGAAGTTCTCCAATAAGCAGACGCTATGTGACTCAACAGGCATTTGACAATAGCAGTGATAACTAGCAGCTGCCAGTGAATCCATGTAGAGATCAGTCCTTGATAAATCCCTTCATCTCACAACCAAAACTTTTCATTCTGATAATCAATCCATCCGCACTTCTAAACCTTTAAGAAAGCCATTCCTCACCTCACGCCGCTAGCTTACAAATTTCACTCTTCACCATCCTCCTTCGCTCTTCCACGATCCTAAAGTTCAACATCCTACGCTTTCCATCTCAACAACCCATCCACCTCATCTATAACCGTTTAATCACCAAGAACACCCATCAACCTCTCTTTTGAAAATGCCTAAAGGCCAAAAATTAATCGACTGGACCCCTGAAAATGACGCAAAATTAATGCTCACCATCCTCGTCGTCGAAAACATATATCCCAACTGCGAGAAAGTCGCCGCAGCTTTCGGTGAGCTTTACTATGCTTCACATCCCCCACAGTCTCTCGCACACCAATCTCACCACAGGCGGTGCCGTCAACGCGATGGCCATCTCCAACCGTCTCAGTCGTCTGCGCAAGAAGGCGGCTAAAAAGGGGCTTTTTCCTAAAGAAGGGAACAAAGCGCCCGCGGGGGGGAAAAAAGGGGGCCGTTGGGAAAAAAGGGGGGGGGGGGGGGGGGGGGGGGGGGGGGGGGGGGGGGGGGGGGGAAAAAAAAATTTAATTTTTTTTTTTTTTTTTAAAAAAAAAAAAAAAAAAAAAATAAAAAAAAAAAACGAGGCTTCTGACCGCAAAGGCTCCGACTCCTCTTCTATCCGCAAGACTTCCGCCAAAAGCCAGAAAGTGCTCACCGGTCGCGTGACCAAGGCTCGCACTCCCGGCAAGAAGAACGCTAAGAGCAATGTCATGATTTCTGGTGACGCTGAGGTTGAGGTTGGAGATAATGAGTTTGATGATGTTATAGAATCTAGGGCAGAAGATGGCGATGAGTTTGAGAAGAAAATTGCTCTACGTATCAAGAAGGAGGACGTTGATTAAGCGGTCTACGATGGCCTCGAAGTCTTGCTGTGCGATGAGATGGCTGCAACATGGCACGCACCTACGCAAGTCTTCTTCAGCATTACAGTGATGGGGTGATACTCCAGTCAAGGCACTGACCTAACAGACACTGGAGCGACGGGCACAACTTTTTGCTCGTCTCGTCGTACCACATGCGCGCGTACGTAGATAGCAATTGAGGCATTACAACTATTTCACAAAGCCACGACATCGCTCACCCAGTGCCTTAATAGATTGCACTCGAAGCCATCCCGAAACTCGATTTGCGCCACGATAGCCTTGTCCAGCAAAGTCGGGCGCAACTCTTGTTCGCTGTACGCCGGAAGCTAAAGCAAGATCTGCAAGTTTGTGCTCCGAAGTACTATACCGAGCCAATCAACCATAGATAAGGTACATACGGAGAAAATCCTCAGCAAGCACACTGACAAACTGACCGCCAGTCCCATTTTCGTAAGCAAAGATGCGAAAGGATTGTGCAATCTCCGTATGAGTCACGCATCTGACATAAACGTGACGTGCGAGATTTAAACTGCTCAATGCTACCTAACTTAAACGACACCACTGCCAAATGAACGTTTTCCATGGCTACTACACTTGACAGAAAGCCAAAAATCCGAAGAGATAGATAGAGAGCCATGATATCTCCTATTCCCCGGAACGACAGCGCGATCAGAACACGACGGCTCCTCCTCCGAGCAGCGCAAGAAAGCGACCTCATTCCTCTTCACGAATTATTCAGTGACGAAGATGTCATGAGATACTGGTACCTACATCTCCAACACCCACGAGCCAAGCAGCCCTTGCCCAACTAAGACAGTCCGCAGGTCCTGTGCCCCCCACACCAGTCTACTACAGACCGCGACCTACCTCCACGGAATGCTAGCCTCTCCCGCAAACGGCTCGCTCGACTTCGTCCTCGTCCTCGTCTCACCGTCATCCCCGACGGATCCGGATGCAGACCCACCTCGCGGCAAGGTGATCGGCAAAGCCGGCATCTGGAGCCTCTCGAATTCCGAAATCGGGTTTCTGCTCCACCGCGATGTCTGGGGCGAAGGGTACATGGCCGAAGCTCTCACCGCGCTGTTGGGCCCCAACGGGGTGTTTTGGAAGAGAGGCGTAGAGGGGGTGGTGGCGGATGTGGATCCGAGGAATGAGGGGAGTATGGGGATCCTGAGGCGGTTTGGGTTTGTGGAGACGGGGAGGGAGGATAGGACGTTCGAGACGCATTTGGGGTGGTGTGATAGTGTTTATTTGGAGCTGAGGAGTCGGTTGGCGAAGCAGGAGTCGTGAGATGTGGAGGCTCAAGAGTGGCTGTGTGAGATGAAGGTTTGAGAGGAAGCTAGAGGGCGGTAAGGGAAGACTTACTTCTTCTGAGTCGACTCCAGCGCTCTGCTCGAAAGATCATGTAAGCTGAGGGAATCTGCGTGGCGGCCTCAAGTGCGAGGTTTGGAGGACACTTTTACTGCGATTGGCTAGTGGATTATGGTACAAAGCAGTGAGCCGACCGACGTCTGTGCGTCAAGGAACAAGCTGCAGCGGCCCTGGGTGATATGGAGTGTTCCATAGAGACACCGAAAGGGATGCTTGTACAGCAAGATCCTTCTACTCACAAGGGAAGAATCACGACTTAGGAAAAGCCAACAGGATTGCATCGAATTATCGACGCAGTCGATCTTCTCTGACCAGCAAACCTAGTTTTTCGAATGCCAACGTTCATACCCTCAAGAATTCTTCGACACAGTCAACAAAGCCACCAACGTTCTCAATCATCGGCAAATGTCCCGCACCTTCAACCTCCCGGAACACTGCATTTGTTGCATTCGCTGCGACAAATCCCTTCATGACTTCGCTGCACTTACCGTCCTTGGCACCCACAACAAAAAGGCCCGGCAGCCTGATACCCTTCAGGTTCTCCGTCTCGTCATAGTTGTAGAGAATTTTTGCAGAGCTTTCCATTCCCTTGGCAGACGCGGCAGCTACCATGGAGATGGCCTTCTTCCACTCTGGAGAGCCTCGGCTCTTTGGAGTGAACCACCGCTCTACACACTGCTTACCAAGAGCCTCCATGCCATGATCCTTGGCGAATTGGATGCGTTGATCCCAGGCGGCCTCATTCGCCTTGTCGGAACAAACGGCGAAATCACATGCTATGAATTTCTCCAAGCGATCTGGATATCGGCTGGCAAATGCAACAGTGGTAATTCCCCCCATACTGACGCCAATGAGTGCATGTGCTTTCTGTATGAGTAAGGCTTCCAAAAGAGCTTTGATATCTGATGTGACGACGTCGAGCGTCAACGGTTTGTCACATCCCTCGAAACGATAACCACGGGTGTCTAAAATGTCCACGTCAGCTATTCACGACTGAGGAAATGGAAGAATGGTAAGAGCCTACCGTATCTAAGAAAGCGAAAGTTGGGGAAACGCTGCTTCAGAGGCGCTATGGCTGCATCCCACATGTGCAGGTCACAGTTCAGACCATTGCAGAAGATCAAGACAGGGCTTGAATCATCTACGGATCCTTCGAGGCGATAGTGAAGGCGATAACCATCATGTGGTATATATGTGTCGACAACCTTCTCCGCACTCGGGAGATGCAGAAGATCTCTCGGTGCCGCGCCAAATCTGTAGCAACGCTCAAGCGTCTTCCGTCGAGTATGCGAGCTCAACAAGGAGAAAATCTTGGTCCTCCATGGTGTCGATCTTGCATTTTGTATCTCAGGACTATCATCAAGACCGTTCTCTAGAGTGTAGTCGTGCACTGCAAGGAATTTATTTATGGGTACATGGGTATCCATATCAACCAAGCGGTAACGTCGACTTCTTCTCCAACCGGGGACTTTTGAGAGAAGTTTTATGTGTTCCTAGAGACACGAGAATGTTTAGTAGCTCAAAAGAATAGGGTAGAATCATCTATGTCCATGACGCAGATGCAACTTACCTCCTCATACCATCTATGCAGCCTGACTGAGATGAGCCAGTTGCATTAACACCAGCTAAGAAAAGGCTGCCTTACTCTTCTTCATCAGCCATGTCTTTTAAACTCATCTCAACCCAGACTAGCACAGAAGCATCTTCCGAGAAGCCGCCTTTCGTGGAAATCAACTCTCCGGCTTTCCTCTCTCTGGTGGGTATACCACTAAGCACTCTGACCTCTTTCTCTGAGCGATTGTCACGCAATGCCCTGTAAGACGAATCTGAGAGTATGGAAATACTCGTAAGGTCGTAAAAGGCTAACCAGGCTGTGGTTACGCCGTCTGTTTCTCGGTATCTGGCGCCTGTACTGATGCACGGTACTTGCAACCTCATGGGGCCACTTGGCTATTCAGCGAGACGATGCACCCCGCAACTATCCAATTCGAGACCTACTGCTCGTTGTTATACCACTCATGAAACCTGATGGTGTAAATTATGCATTCCTGCTACGGTCAAGGTTGGAGCGTACTCGTCCTCATCGAGGGATGAATCTGGCTGCATGAACACGGCCAGCATTCCTCTCGAATCCATATCACCCGGCATGATGCTATTGCTAATTACAACAACTGTGTTTATGCGGATTTGCGTGTTCTTGAAGACGTTGAAGAAGAGAAAGAGTGAGCAGGTCTATGCAGTGGAAAGGAAACCTTCGGCCCGACTCCGAGCGCCACATCCCGCTGAAAGCCAATCAATTTATTCCTCCTTCGTCACCATGCATCCTGCCTGCTTCAACTTCGTGCAGCACTAAGTGCAGCATTAGGTTCCCGCAAAAGATACCGTTGTAGGCAACAAGTGCCAAGTGAATGCACACCAGCATGGGGCTCTCATATCTCGAGGTCGCTGCGCCATCATGTTTGGTTCGGACTCCTACATTTTGCCCCATCAGCCATATACTACTGATTTTGGACGCACTGCAGATAAGTTGCAAATATGGGCTACGAGAAAGATGCGGCGCCGGTCTCGCACCAGATAGAAGCGTACCCAGCCGCGTCCAACGAAAATCCTGAAGACCTGGCCGGCCAGCATCTACTGCCAGCCCCAAGCAATGATCCAAAAGGTAAATAGCTCCCTCAAGGGAGATTGAGTTGCTGAAACGAGAACCAGATCCCTTGAACTGGCCAATGGCACTCAAAATTCTGGTACTCATCCAAGTCTCGCTTCTATCTTCCCTAGGCGGAATCAATACAGCCATGATCAACCCAGCCTATGTTCCCATGGCCAAAGAACTCCACATCAGCACCATCAGAGCTAGCTACCAAACTACAGTCTGCATAGCTCTAGCCGGAGTCGCGCCATTTCTCTGGGTGCCACTGTCGAACAAATACGGTCGGCGACCCGTGCTTTTAGGAACTACGCTCTTAGCCTTCGTTTCTATACTCGGTTCCGCTTATGCAAAAACGTTCAACCAACTCATTGCTGCTCGAGTTCTCAATGGTTTGTTTCCTGCCGTTTTTGCGCTGGGGCCTGCTGTCGTTGTGGATATGTTTTTCGTCCATCAGCGAGGCAGAGCAATGGGAGTCTTTACTGTGAGGGAACACCGCTGTAGCCTGAAAATTCTTGCCCGCTGAGATATGTCTAGGTCACTACTGTCAACGGATCTCACATCGCTCCCCTACTGGGTGGCCCTATAGGCCAATATCTCGGTTGGAGATGGTGCTTCAAGTTTGGTGCGATCTGTGACGGTGTCATGTTTTTCATCGTTCTATTCTGTCTACCAGAAACGCTCTATGTTCGACCCGAGGCAGAGTCACAACAACATCATCCCAAACCGAAGTACAGTAAGATAGCCTTCCTCGACGGCCTCAAAATCCGAGACCGAACACCAGATACTCCCCTCCGTTGGAACCACTTCGTTCTCCCCGTATTCAGATTGGCAGGGAAATCCCGCGTCGTCTATCCGGCCCTCTACTATGCGACGCAATACGGTTTTGCGTCCATCCTGCCCGCCGTCACTGTTGCGAGTATCTTCAGCAAAGAGTTCAAATGGGATACTCTCCAGATCGGGCTCGGCTACGGAGGTGCGTTGACCATTGGCGGGTCATTGGGAGAGCTTGCTGCGGGACTGGTCCTCGACTCGATCGTCAAAGCGAAGATGAGGAAGACTGTCCGTTTTCAGCCAGAGATCCGCTTGCAGGCGATATGGCATGGGGAGATTCTCGTGCCTGCCGGTTTGTTGATCTATGGGTTTACAATGCAGGACAAGACATCGTGGGTGGGACCGCTCATGGGAATGGGTAAGCCGCACCTTCAAGCCACCCTTTGAGCTTTCACCCATCTTCAAGGCTAATCTCCCGCAGGCATCGCGGCTTTTGGCCTCCAAGTCATCACCACGACCTGCTACACCTACGCAACAGACTGCCACCGCGAACAGAGCAACGACGTCGCTCAGCTATTCAACTTTATCCGCCAGACCTTCGGCTTCACTTTCGCCTTCTATGCTGTGGATCTGTGCGATACCATTGGATACCAATTCACATTTCTGTTGTTTGCTATCCTTGGAAGCGTCTTGGCTTTCATACCAATTCTAGGTCTTATCGGGAGGGCGAAACGTCAATTGAGGGAAAGGAAGAGCGGCGTAGTCGAGAGGGTAGCGTAAGAAAGACGCATGTTGTCTGGGCGAGCGAATCGCTTTGATTCCCTCAAGGAAGAATGTTTCTTCATGTCATTCAGCTTCCAGAAGAGATATTTTCCGTTCCGAGCTGACGCTGAAAGGGTTCACTTTCGTGGTGTGTAAAGATGATCAATTTTCCTAGCCACGAAAGCTAACCACATAAGGCTAGCCATGATGGCTATGGCTAAAGAGGAAGCCGCAGCTCCCCACAGGGCGGACGAAGTGTGATTGGCTACGCCTAAACAGGAGGTCACCAAACAGCCGAGGTCCAGATGGCCATACGCTAGACTATAAGAGCTACGTCAAGCGCACTGCATCTCTCCGCTTCCACTTTACGTATTCTCTAAGTAAACAATCAATAAGTTGTGTATTACATGATGGCACCAGTCACAAGAGGCAAAGATCAGGAAGCGATGAAACCAGAGCAGAAGGCCAAAATCACGCTGTACTGGTGAGCAGTTCGGGATTTCTATTTGCAACATCTAGTTTGTCCCAATATGAAGAGCGGTCCAGTACTTACTCCTGAGCTTATTTCTCTGCTTTTTCTCCTTTTGTCAAGATCACGAATACATTTCGCTTGCCCGCAACCCTTTTCCCCTTCATTCACCTATCGAGTCCCACCCGTCCTAGCATTCCTGCTCCCAATTCCTCTTTCTTAAAAAACAAACATACACTCTAGAGCTCATCGAAAATCCCTTCGACCCTTCCACTCATCTTCCACTTCACCCCTCATCCCCATCATCATAACCCCCACCACAACCCCCTCCAAACTCACAACCCCCGAACCCCCCTAGGCTCGAAAAATCCCGCTCCCAACGCATCCTCTGGCTCCTCGAAGAGCTCCACCTCACCTACGCCCTCAAGACCTACAAGCGCCAAAACATGCTCGCGCCCCCGGAGCTGCGGTCCGTGCACCCGCTGGGGAAATCCCCCCTCGTGAGCGTCGAGTCCGCCGACGACGACGCGACCCCGACGAAGAAGCCGCTGGTCCTCGCGGAATCCGGCTTCATCGTCGAATACCTCATCGACCACTTCGGGCCCTGGCTCGCGCCGGAGCGGTACGCGGGCGGCGGCGGCGGCGGGAAGAAGGAAGGGGAAGGGGTGGGGGAGGTGGGCGGGGAGACGGAGTCGTGGGTGCGGTATCGGTATTTTATGCATTTTGCCGAGGGGAGCCTGATGCCGTTTTTGTTGATTGCGATGTTGTTGATCAGTGGGTCTATCCTTCCTTCCTTCCATCCATCCATCCATCCATCCATCCTCCCCCTCCCTCCCCCCGGCCCCAACTCATCCACTCACGGCTACGCACGCACACTGACTCCGAAAACCCCTCTCCAGCCATCAAGACCTCCTCCCCCTTCTTCATCCGCCCGCTCGCCCTCCTGATCACCGGCGGCATCGAGTCCAGGTTCCTGACCCCGAACCTGAAGGCCCAATTCGACTTCCTCGAAAGCCAGCTCGCGACTTCGCCCGACGAGGGGGAGTTCCTCTGCGGGGCCGACCTGACGGGTGCGGACATCATGATGAGTTTCCCGCTCGGTACGTAGGGGGCGCGGTCGGCGCGGGTTTTCTTTTCCTGGATTGGATGCTTGGATCGATGTGGCTGGGAGGGTCTGTGCTGTATAGGGATACGTTTCAAGAGCCAGCAATTCTGTTCTTATCATTGTTGTTATTATGAAGCGGTGCTAATTCCGGGGTATCGATCTAGCGGCTGCGAAGTCTAAGGGACTCTTCACGGAGAAAGAGCATCCGAAGCTGTGTGCGTATGTTGACAGACTTGAGGCCAGGGACGGGTATAAGAAGGCTGTGCAGAAGATTGTTGATGTGGAGGGGAGCTATGAAATGTTGTAAGGACAGAGGGCTTCGTTGATGGGGTAGGGGACGTTATTGATAAAGGGTGCTTGGTGATGTCATTTCGCACGTAACTGTTTAGGATGGGAATAATGAGTTGGAGATGTTGATCGGAAACGTTGACTCTTATGATTAATGATATTCGATTGTTCCAGTCTTATCAATGATAAACAATTTCTACACAGACCTTCCCGTCTATTTACAACTTCATCCACAAAGCCATCATTTCTATCCTCCATATCCTGCCCGTCGCCTATCTCCGCCAACACCCATACATCTGCTTTCCTAAGAATAACCCTTGGGCACCTCAGGCGGCGGACCATGCGCCGCCATCATTTCCTCAAAAGCCTGCACGAATTCCCTCGGCGCATCCGGCTTGAAAAACAATTCCAAGTTCCGCCACGTCTCTTCCATCTTCTCGTGGCTCCTCTCTAGCATGGTTGTCTCAAAGTGCTTGATCGCGTCAAAGAGCTCCGTCTTCTCGTCTTCTGCGCTAGCTTTGACAATCGCTTTGCTCAGATCCAAAGCGTCGACCATGGCCAGATTGACCCCTTCGCCTGCGAATGGGGTCATCAGGTGCGCCGCATCGCCCAGCAAAGTGAGACCCTGTCTCGAGGTCCACGAGAAGTCGGTGGGGAGCATGTAGAAAGGGCGGGCCACGATGTCCGGGTTCGCGTGAGTGATTAGACTTTTCAACTCATCATCCCAATCCTTGTACTCCTCTTCCAGCATATACTTCTTGGTTGCGATCGCATCGGACCAATCCACACCCACATCTTTCAACCACGTCTCGGGCTTCTGCAACATGATGTATGTGCGGATCGAGCCGTCGCCATTGCGCTGCCCCACCAAGCCTTTCTTGTCCGAGAATGCGAGATAGACTCCCTGACCCACAAGCTTTGAGATGGCAGGATGCAGGGTGTCGACGGAGCGAATGCGCGTGTCGAGGCAGGAGATTGTAGAATAGTGAGGTTTGGTATCTGAGAGGAGGGGGCGGACTTTGGACCAGGCGCCATCTGCGCCGACCACAAGATCGAAAATTTCCGTCCGGGTGTTAGAAGTGGTTCGGAGATGGATCTCATGCTTGCCGTTGCCATTGCTGCTTGGGGATATCGAGCGCACTTTATGCCCCCACTGTATCGCACCCTCGGGCAACGAATCGAGCAGCAATCCGCGCAGCTGTATACGATCCACTTCCGGCCTATTGCGCCCTTCTATATCGACCTCTTCCATGAATAGCTTTCCGTGTTTGTCGGCCACGCGCATGTCTTCGCCTTCGCTGCGGGCGATTTCCTTCCACTCTGAATAGAGACCAGCTGCTTGGAGTGCGAGTTGTCCGGACTCTTCGTGCAAATCGAGAGAACCACCCTGCTCTCTGCTGTTGCGCGATGGCTCGGCCTCATAGAGCACGAATGGAATGCTGGCGAGGTGAAGGAGACGGGCGAGGACAAGGCCGCCAGGACCAGCACCGACAATGGCGATACGTAGGGTGGTAGTTGTTGTTGTTGTTGTTGATGAGGAGGAGGCCATGGCTTGAGCAGGATCTTTGAGTAAAGCAGAATTGATTGGGAGCTACTTTCTTTGATTGTTTGGAGTAGATAGCAGAGATAGTGATGTTGATTTAAGTATAAGAAAGTTGATACTGGACAATGGAGATAGAACCTACCTTTTATCACGTACTAGTGCTGGCAAGTTCAGTTCCCGTAGTCCAGGCCGGACTTTTGACAACAGTCCGCGAGGAGTCCGCGCCAGCGAGAAGATGACATTGAGGAGACGACAATGATCAGAGACTAAGAACGGACTCCATGGAGGAGCCCATTGCGAAGTCGATGCCACCAATATCTCCTAGTAGATTTCCGTAGATGATGGAGAAGCAAAGGAACTTCAAGGAGACGCTGCAGAGATCTGCGCTCAGTGAAGACAAACGAAATACTGTAGTACCCCAATATCATCCCCTATTGGCTCTAGAGTGATCGCCGCTTTATTGCGCGCAACGCGGGTGAGAGTCACGCTAGTCTGAATGATTCGAGCTGATTACAGGTGACAAAGAAGCCTACTCGGGGGAGTGACATTTTCAATGTGATTTTACACTCAAAAGAGTGACGAATATGGGTATAGGCCTGGAGAATAAGACAAAAATGTTAAAGATTGGAAGCTCAATATTGGTACATCCTGGGGGAAAATGGAGCAGTGGCAGCTTTGGATGGAGCCTCCGGCCCCCCAGTACCACGCGGAGGGAGGACGGCGGGATCTCCGGTACTCTACAGCTAAGGTAAGGTAGTGCTGACATATGGCTAGCGTTTCTTCGCCTTAGCATTGTGTTTCGCATTCGAGTCACTCATTACCCTGACCCATAGACGGACTTTCTTCATCACGGCAACGAAGATGTCAAATCCGATGGACAGGGGCCTATTAGCGACGGCAATACAGAGGTTCAACTCTATAACGACAAGCCATTGTCAAACAGAATTAATTCTTCTTCTTCCCCCATACAGAGACAAAGCTTTTCCAACCTGCAGTCACCATGTCTTGCCCAGATTGCTTCAAGGTTCCCGTCCACGATCATGCCGAAGCAATAGGTCAATTCGAGACTCTCTACGGTTGGAAGACGTACGTTACTGGCGACGCCAATGCTAAATCAGCCATTCTATACCTTCCAGATGCTTTCGGCTTGAAACTCGTCAACAACAAACTCCTCGCCGGCCGCTACGCAGCTGTGGCACCGGGTGCAAAGTACTCATTCCCGGCCTGCTCTGGCAAGGCGGTGCAGAACCATCCACCATGGACGCAGTGGAGACATTCTTAACACCCGGCGGCAGTTTCTTCACCAGACTCTGGTGCTCCTTCCAAACTGGTCCAGTCATCATTTCCTTCTCCACCTTCGGTGCCGCCCCCAAAGCATACCCCGAAGTCTTGATGTACGCCCGTGCCATGCACGCAGACCTAGCACCAGGCGAAAAACTGGGTGTTGCTGGATTCTGCTGGGGAGGGTATGGAAGTACCAACTCGTGCACGGAGAAGGCCACCGAAGGCGGTAGCGAACCGTTGATCGATGCTCAGTTCAACGGCCATCCCAGCCAGCTCAAGACACCTGATATGATAGTTGACGCGATTGCGGCCAAAGTGCCTTAGAGTCGTGCTGTTGCGCAGCTGGATATGAGATTCACCCAGAAAGTTCGCAAGAAGTTGGGGCTGCAGTGCGTGCGAAGGTCGGTCCTGCAGAGGAGAATCACTACGGATTTGTCGTCCATAAAGATTGTATACACGGATTTTGTGTACGAGCAACTCCTGGTACTCCGAATATGGGTGGCTACCATGCTGCAACCAAGCAAGCAATTCATTGGTTCAACAAATACTTGAAATAAAGTCAATTGGAGTACTTGATGGAAACCTCCAAAAGAGCGTGCCCACCAGGCTATCGAACTTGTTGAGCGGGAGGTCTTGCTGGTCCGGAGGACTTGTTGCTTCGAAGGACTTGAATCGTCGAGACTTTGCGCAATTGTGAAAGCCCGCAAAAATTGGAGGAACCCTGGAAAGTAGCGTTGGAATTTGCGGGACTAGAGTCTTTGCAGGGTGACTACTATTACTAGCTAAGATTTCGGTGGTATTTGTTGTAAATCTAGACTTCGTAGTCTGATCACTACTTGGCGGTCACCTTTAACAACATCTCAGCATTCCTATATGCTATGCCTTCCAAGACGTCATCGCCGACCATACCCTCGGCCTTCAAAGCTTTCAAGAACGCCAGCCCGGCTTCGTTCTTACCGAATGGATAGTCAACGCTGAACAGGATCCGGTCAGGCTTACATTGCCTCAACACAGCCGCCATGGGCGCCAAGAAGAACATGCCCGAAGTCGTTATCCAGACATTCTCGTCCCAAACCTGGCGCAGATTCCTATTGAGCTTGAGACCTAGATGTGGCCATTGTCGCATGGTGATGGCCTCGATGCGGTCGAGTTGGAAAGGCAACATCTCCCCAAGATGCCCTAGGACGATCTTGAAGGTAGGATAGCGGTCGAACAGTCCCGCCGCAAACAGCCGCAAGAAATGTACCGCCGTCTCGTTATGCCAGCCCCAGCCATACTCGCTCAATGATTCCGCGACGGCGTCCGGATAGTTGCCGTTGTATAGCAACGGCTTTGTTTGAGGGTTAGGCGCCGGATGGAGGTACACTGGTACGTCATGCTCCGCAGCTGCCTCAAACACCGGCCAGAAGAAGGGATTGTCGTAAAACCGCCCCTCGCAATTGCTGTCAATCAAAGTACCGACGAACCCCAAATCCTCCACGCAGCGGCGGAGCTCTCTGCTTGCAGCCTCGGGATCTGCCATCGGAAGTGTCGCAAATCCTCTGAATCGACCAGGTCGAGCTTCCATGAGATCACTCAGCTCATTGTTCACCTTCGCGCACGTTGCAAGGTCTAAAGCAAGGGAATTCGGTGCGTGGCTGACGATCTGTAAAGACACGCCGCTCTCGTCCATGGCCTTCAGTCGTGTCTCCCCGAGTTCCATGAGAGCGGGAGTTACCATCCCTACCAGACCATTCTCGTCATTGGGGTGCTTAGCATTGTTGGCGACGTAAAAGTCTCGGACAGATTGAGCGAGCCAATGCTCTTCGAGTGCAATGAGCGGGTATGGAAACGCCATGCCTGTATGATGCTTGCTTTGCCAGAATGTCAGATGAAAGATAGGGGCATAGGCCAGCCAAAAATTGCACGTCTGGCTGTCGTTTTGGAACGAGTTGTAGTAAAAAGTCCTGACGCAAAGTAATACATGGGCTTAAATATCAAAATGACATCCTATGTTGGCGGACTTAGGAATCAAGTGCACCGACCGGCGGAGATAGGAATTAAAGAGAACCTCAGAAGATAAGGCGAATTTACGCGTAGACAGCATTTCGTTAACGATAATTATACAAGTAATTACTTCTAGTTCGCTGTTAGTACGCATATGTGCAACACTCTAGCCTCACTCGCCAAGCCAAAAATGGAATTCAATGTGGGGGAAAATCAACCACCAAATCTCGGGACCATTACACATGATTTTGTATTACAATTTAGGGAGAATAGTTTGAATAGCTATCAGAAGCTTCTAGAAAATGAAGCTATACAAAAATCGCTTAATAGTAAGCCCAATTGCCATGTCTAAGCTTAACTACCATGCTGTTAATCGTCCCCTTAGGGCCTGTATATCTCGTAGTCTTTGGGGTATAGAATCTATCTGCTTGTTAATGAACTCTTGACTATTAGTATCTCATCCTTCTTGTAGAAGCTCCTTCAGCGAGTCTTCGTCTTAATGTGGTCGCTTGCTAGTATACTGTTTTGGCCCTTGCCAGCAATTCTCAATAGGGGCGAGATTCGGGGCATTATGACAATTGTAGAAGACTTCCACCTCCATTTTCCGAAATCACTTGGCCACAATGTTGTTCTTTTTGGCCAGATCTCCCCCGGAACCCCGTGACCTGAGGCACCGTCCTGTTTTTAGTAGGAATCTATCCCCTCTTTCAACCCATTTCTTAACCTCTACCTCCAGAATTTGCTTGACATAGACTTTCATTGTGATTGCCCCATTTGTATTACTCGGCACAGTGTATCAAATAATCTTTGGAGTCTTAAAGTTCCACCCAACTGCGGCCCAGCCATGTACACGATATCGAAGTTTTTCTGGAGGTGGATCTCGATGTTGAATATTGTCATGTCGATATCGTATTCTCGTTCCACGTCGACGAATAATAGTCAATTGACCCTCGGGCCCGTAGCCAGCATAGAACTCGTCGCTGTAGCGAATGTCGTGAAAGTCCTCTGAGTTAGGTCGATGTAGTAGTGTTACATCGGCTCAATTGACACGATCAGCTTAAGTTCTTTGATCCATGAATTGCTTCAGAGTAGTCTTGTATTTGCCGTAGTCAAAAGCGTCACACATCGTATCCCGAACGGTCTTTGGGCTCTTGATATCAAGATCCAGCTCCCAAATTATGGCATACCAATTCATGCCTTTGGCCTTCATTCCCAAGTCCGTATCCTCTAACAATTGACTTACCTGAGCAACTTGGGCCCCAGTCATCTTATGCTTCCGACCCCGAGTCTCATTATGGCCTTGATTATGGAATGTACGTGACGGAGCATCAGATTCGATCATTTTGTAACCAGGTCGTTGCTCCACATCAAAGAATTCGAATACATTGCGTGGATCCTCAGGAATGCCCTTTGCGCGTAGGTATTAAACTGCGCCTTGAACTTTGGCCTTCTTGGGTGTATCGTAGACTTTGTTTTTACGTCTAGGCTTCTTTCTAGAACGTTTACGACCCATAGTAGTGGTGTTATGTGGTGGAAAGATAGAAAATATGGAATTTTTGGTGGGGGATTATTTAGCGCCCACATTGAATTCCATTTTTGGCTTGGCTAGCCTCATTACTCACGAAAGTTCGCCACTACATGCGCAGTCGGTAAGTCTTACATATCGGACTTAGAGTTCTTTAACTCCTTTACACTAGATCGACTTTGCAGAATCTCGAGCAACAAAGAACTATAAGTGTAGGTGAGAATCAATGTTTTTTTTAAAGGGGAGAAAATAGAAGTTAGTGGGTGTTGCGCCGGAATCATCGGATTTTAGAGCAGGCATATCCAGGTCGATACGAGTAAAGCGGCGTGCAAGATCCGAATGACTGGGCTGCCAAGACCTCAGCCTTACGAGTACAACGAACAAGGACGTCAAGAATTCCTTGGTCTGAAATTCAAGGTCTTGAATCTCGATGTCGAAAAACACCTTCACCGAACCTGAGTGAAACCGCCCACCAAGTACCTCCACCAAGCACCTCCATCAAACACCACAAACACCGCCCAACCATGGACTTTGCCTCCCTCATGTCCGCCGAGATCTCCAAATCCTCCTCCAAACCCTCATCCTCACCAACCCCCACCCCGACCGAACCCACCAAAAAGTACCTCAAGCGCGCCGAGCTCGAAGCGCAGCGCCAACAAGCCTACGTCGACGAACAAGCCGCCATCCGACGCGACCGCGAATCCAAACTCCTCAAGAAGCGGAAGCTCGACGAAGAAGACGCGGCGCGCAACGCCGAGAGGGACGGGAAGCGGCGGCGCCTCGCCGAGGAGTCACGGATCCGGCGGGAGGAAGAGGAGGCGAAGAGAGAGCGGGCGAGGAGGAAACGGTTGGGGCTGCCCGAACTGCCGGAAAAGACGACGGCGGAGGATGGGACGGCGGTCCGGGGCGGCGAACCGGACATGCCAGACCCGGACCTCGTGGCCAAACTGCGCGCCCTCGCCGAACCCACCCTCCTCTTCGGAGAGACCCACGTCCAGCGCCTGCGCCGCTACCGCAGACTCGTCGCCCCCGGCCCCGCCCCGCCCGCCATGACGAGCGGGCCCATCCCCACCACGCTCTCCCTCCTCCCGGAAGCCGAGATGAAAGTCCCCCCCACGCTCCCCAAGGACGTCGACGGCCGGACCTTCCTCTTCCGGCAACTGGCCTCGTACTTCACCATGGTGCTGACGGAATGGAGCCGGGCGCTCGGGCGACGGGACGGCGGGGTGAAGGAGAGCCAGCAGGGCCGGCAGGCCCACGGCGCCTACGCGCAGTCGCGCGCGAACATGGCGCCGCTGTTCCGGAAGTTCGAGGCCGGGCAGCTCGAGGAGGGGATCCTGGCGCCCATGGTGGAGATCGTGGTGGCGGCGCAGGAGCGGCGCTACGTGGACGCCAACGACGGCTACCTGCGGCTGTCGATCGGCAAGGCGGCGTGGCCGATCGGGGTGACCATGGTCGGCATCCACGAGCGGAGTGCGCGGGAGAAGTTGCACGAGAGCGACGCGGCGGCGCACATCATGAGCGATGAGGTGACGAGGAAGTTTCTGCAGAGTATCAAGCGGTGTTTGAGCTTTGCGCAGACGAGATGGCCGCCGGAGGATTTGATGCAGTTGATGGGTTGATTTGGGCTTGAATTGAGCCTGGATGGGTAAATGATATCCACTACTTAGGTGAACCTGTAGCCTGTCTAGGATCAAAAGCCAGTGCTCAATGCTAAAGACATACTGTCTATAGCCAGTCAACTCCTCCCATATCTAGATCCCCGGGGTATACGTCCGTGCTAATGCGTCATCTCATACAGTTCCCACAGGGACGTCCTCCCACCCTTCAGGGGCTAGGGTCCCATCACCAGAGCCCTGTCGTGGGGACTCCCTCTCATTCCAAACGCCGTTATTGCACAATGGTGCCCAAAAGGCAACCCAGCAGGCGCATAGTCCCATCAACTCACAAACCCTCTTCCCATATTCCTACCCCTCTGCCCACTGACCGCATCCAACTTGACAGCACAAAGCACTATCTCCATGCCACCATCCTCCTCTCCCCGGCTGCCTCTTGAGGAGTACTCCACCCTCGGCTGGACGCGCATTCGCCACTGACCTTTCCTCACTATCCATTCGCCAAAATCATCCAGACTTCCCCTTCTCTTCCGTTTCTTCATCGGAGGGGGCCGCGTACTTGAAGGGCGCATTGTAGGATTAGGCCAGGATTGTCCTGGCGCCAGGCTGGCGGACGAAGGTGTGGGTATTTCTGGATTATATTCAAGCTCTTGTTGGTGATCTAGAGCGCTTTCATCCATTGTGTGTTCTTGGCCATCGAGTATGATGTGTGCGTCTTGCCCGATACGGATTTTGACTCTATCTTCACTCAGGGGCGTGTTTGCTGGACTTGCCGGGGCAGCGGATGCGCCGCCTGAAGACATCATGAGCCCGAGTGGCAAGTTGTGGGGCAGGTTCATTTTATCAGCAACAGTTTGGAAGAGACTAGATATGCGCGCTTTGGTATCACCGTAGAAATCGGCGCGCATGCTGCGGAAATCGATTTTCGTCTCTTGACTTCCTATTTCGACAATGGCTTCGTAGCTTGTCTCGTCGACGAAGGGCCGCATATAATTGACCCAGCCACCCAAGGGTGATTGGTCGGAGGGCGAAGCGTCGTTGACGAAGGAGACACCGGATTTGTGGAGGTCTTCGAGCTGCATTATGATTTCTGATTTGCCTCGTTCGGCATTGTAGCTTATGGAGTGCACAAATAATTTATGCATCAGGCCTTTGAAGCCATAGTACTTACAATCACTGAGGAGCTGTGCGCGGTGCTCCTTGTCGCGGATTGTGAGAGGGTAGCCGCGGGATAGATGGATGAGATCCTCAAAAGCTTTAGGGGAGCGGTTCGGTACGGTTTGCGGTTGTACTGCTGGAGGGCGCATGAGACCTCTGCTTTCGAGGCCTGGAAATGCATCATCGCGCGAGCCGAGGAAGCCTGCAAAGCCGAGGGAGAAGAAGTTGGAGGAGTTGCCGGCACCGGAGAAGGTATCGCGGGGTATCTGGAACTGTTGACCGCCTATTGAGACGAAGATTTCGGCGTCGAAAAGCTGGGATATGAGGCGTTGAAGGCTGTAAAATTGTGCGTCGGCGTAGAGCCTGACATAGTGAGCATTGTCTCTTGGAAGGACGTAGTAGCCTGCAGTCACATTAGTGATATGCTCGGAAAGTGCCATTTTGATTGCTGTACCTTGTAGATGCCGGCATATATCGGCGAAAGTATCCGGATCTCGGTCGATAAACAGCGTCTTTGTTGGTCCATTACCACTTTCATCTAGTCGCAGCTGCTCTTCGAAGTAGTTTGAGAAATACGAGGGCGCTCTAGGGAGTTCAGCTATAGACACCTCCCTATTCCTGAGAAGACGAGCTTACCATCCGAATTGATCGAAGCTCCTGACAGCCTGAACAGCCTCCACCCGATCTGTATAGAAAACGCCTTCGCATGGGGTAATATGGAATGTCCATTTCGCATCAGAAGGTCGCCTGTGCGCATCACGCCCGGCGTCCTAATGGGCCCTTTTCCATTCGAAAGAGAGGAAGCAGCTGAGAGTGTGATCTTCGTCCCTCCCACATTTTCTGCTGTAAAGTTCTCGAATTCGGAGCGCGACGGTCCCGATACGCTAGAGATCATTGAGCCTCCTTGTACATCATCTCCAACCCACATGTCTTGTGCGCGATTGTCCACCGCGAGCTTTTTTGGTGGAGCAGCACGCAAGCGAACCTCCAGCTCTCTCCGCCACTCGAGATAACGATCAGAGGGCGAATGTAACAGGCTTAGCACCGGAAGCCCAACAGCCACGCGGGAAAATTTCGGAAAATGTGCTGGGAGGGAGGCAGCTCCGGCTGACGTGCGGAAAGCAAGGATGTCAAAGGCGTAAGCAGCCAATTTCTGGTAGGCGAACCAAGCGAGGTACTTATGCAGAGATGGAATTGCAAATGAGCGGACGACCAGTGATCGAAAGAGCGCGGAAAAGACGAAGGTGATCTCAACAGGATAGAGGGTGGTTGAGCATGCTGGAAGGTCCGGCAGCAGTGGCCGCTCGCTGTGTCTATGAAGCTCGAGTAGCTGTGACAAGGCTCGTTAGTCGAGACAGAGTAGTCATGTTCTTGATATCACGTTAACTATCCGAGCTGTCAATTGGGTATGTGCACGTAAAAAGCGGTTGTCTCGAGGCGCAACAGATGATAAACGATGGGTTGGCCCTCAACTCTCTACATGCGGGGTCTAAGCGCGGTGGTGGTCTTGGCTCTAAATTGCTTCTCCGCCTCCACCCCCACCTCCACCTCTCCCTTCTTTCCCCATACTTTGCCGTATCAAACTGATATTATTACAAGATCTCTCATCCTACGAGTATGACCGAAGAGGAATGGATGGGTGGCGGACATCTTCATCGTCGTTGAAAGCGGCTTCTTGAACCTAGCAACATCAAGACAGAGCATACATTACAATTGATCTTCAGAGAAGCCAATAGAACTTCCAGAGTCCTGGCTCTCCGAATACAAAGTTACCAATCAATTCCCCCTCGTCTCCACTCCCAGCCCAGTCCCATTCCTCCTCCCTTCAACCACAGCCGTCAAAAGCTTCCCTACCGCCTCTAAATCGCCCAATAAGCCCACATGTCCCCTCTCTGTCCTCACTCTCCCACCCTTTTCACACACGTACCCTGGAGGCAGCATAGCTGCCCGAGCAAGACAGACACCATCGCCACTCGCAAATTGCAAGTCATCATACGCATCCGCGCGTCTAATCCCGTCACGGGAAGCAACGCGAGCAGCCACCACGGTTGGGGTATTGTTGGCGTAGAGAATCGCAAAGGGAGGGTAGCGATTCTTGGAAGTATGGTCCGGATTGTGGGCCATCTCCGACTTAAACGCTACTGTCTGGTCGAGCGTGCGTTGGAGATAGGCGAGAGCGTCAGGGAGAGGAATGGTGCTCTGAGGAGCGTTGCCATTGTTAGGTAGAGAGGAAGATGGTCCCATTTGAGGGTCGAGAGAGCGGGCGGATGAAGCGTTTGCGATGTCGTTGACCTTGGTGGAAGCAGTGTTGGCTGCATCTGCGAGAGGGGATTTGTCGTCTCGTGAACGAGAGACGGATAATTTCCTGCCTGGCAATGCGAGGGAAGGGAAGGAGTTAAGCATGTCAGCCATTGAGCCCAAGAGACCCTTGTTCTCTGGAGGATGTGCAGCAGGCAGCGCAGGAGCTATGCAAGGTGACCAGGCATACTGCTTCCAATGTTCCACGTCAAAGAAGTTTACCGGGTACTCTTCCTTGGTCGCCTTGTTAATAAAGCATTTGCCATCTTCTGGCAGCAAAAGAAAGCTACTTCGAAGTGTAAAATTGACCTGTGCAGTAAGGACGTTTGAACTTAGAAGTACTTCATCTCCGTTCCGTAAAGGCCCAAGAATGTTGACACAGTGTTGTGGAACGCCAGCAAATATCACGCCCCTGAAGAGCTCCGGTCGTTGATTGACTGAATGTCGCGTGATCAGCCCGCCCATGCTGTGTGCGAGGATGTTCGCTCCTCGTTTGTGGTCAGGCACAGCATCCGCATTGGATGGCAGTCTTTCGAGGAATTCGATGAGCCTCCGACTAAGCAGATGTGGGCTTAATCTCCAGTCATAGCCATAGTCATGTACCCGTAAGGTACCATCTTGAGCATGTTTGCAAGCCCGCAATCGCTTCAGAAGGCGTCTCCCCATATCGACAGGACCGATGTGACTCAGCATGCCTGATGCATAGATGTAATCTTTCATGTTCTCTTCGTCTTCTGGCTGGAGTCCCACTTCTAGATCAACCTTGCGAATGTTAAGACCGACTTTGATAGGAACCCATAGCTGACGATTGGGTGGCTTTGCAGATCGCAGTACAGATCCTCGATATCCACCCATAACTACCAGATCCCCTGTCAGATGTTCGAGAGCCTGCTCCAGGTAAGGATGAGTTGATTTTGGCTTTTTATCCATTAGGGTGCCGTTGCCCAACAGTTGTAGGCCTTGAGGCGCTGTATCATGCATTACATGGGCTCTAGCATCCGCAGTTGCTTCTCCATTCGTCATTCGCATTGGTCTTTTGGCTTCACTCTGAGCCCGAGGCCTTGTGAAATCTGGGCGAAAAGAGTCAAGATTAAGGGTAGATACATTCGGCATTCTTGGTAGTCTGATGCTAGAATCCTGAAAGCTGTCTTTTATCGCCTTCATCCTGCTGTTGACCTGATCCTGTACATTCTCCCATCTACTATCGTCGCCAAGCGAGGAACCTATAGAGGTAGCTCTGCGAAGCATTAGAGACTGATCAGAAGTGGACCGATGTAATCGTGACTCTTGGGGGGACAGGGCGATCTTATCAGACGATGCCCTTCGACCCCTCGTACTAGGGGTTGGGCTCCGGCGCGCATTTGATTGCGGTTTCAGGCTTGTGTTTCCATCGGACGCCAAGCTGGGTGCTGTGTCATCTTGTCCCTTCGCAAGGTCACCACTTGGCCGCCTTTCGGGTTGATTCCAAAAGCCGAAGCCTGACTTCATATCAGCAAAGGTACTGGCTCTTTTCTGCCTCGTTGCAGCTCTCTGTATTGGGGAGCGCGACCGGGTATTGCTAAGTATTGAGGAAAGGCTGGGGATCGAGATGTCTCTGAAATTTGGCGTCTTGGGTAGAGATGGGAGATTGAAGCTCGAAAGATAGCGCCTGGCATTCAGATCTGCCAGCATGCTTGTAGGTCCGATTGCCTGGTGATCTTGACCATGTGTCTTCAATTTTTCGAACGGCTGGGGCTCTGCTCTCCATGGTGAAGGAAGGGTGACGGAGTGTTGTCTGTTCGTCGATGTGAAGGGTTCCTCAGAGGAATGACGAGGAGTCGTTGGCTCTTCATTCACACCAGCATCTTCCTGACTATGTCCATTGTCATCGGCAGCGCCGTCGAACATGCCGAGTTTGTCCAAGCCTCCCATGGCCGCAGCTTTTTCCGCAGCGGGTGTCTGAGGAGACAACAGTCTTGTCTGGGCTCTGTTAATGCTGACGCCAACAACTGAATGTGCATCCTCTTCAAGCATTGGAGTGCCGTCTTGTTGCTCATCTGGAGAAGAGCCATCGCGATCAGAAGGAACAATAGACAGGAAACGCGGCTCTGGCATTTCTAGGTGCAACGGCTTGCCCGATGAGGCATTTGAAGTTGCACGGGTCCTTGCGGAGGCATTTTGGGGGGCGGAGGATGTCATGGCCGTTACATTGGCGTAGCAAATCCAGAGGGTACGAGCAATGAGGGCGATAGCAGTGCTGCTTGGTTTCAAAATAGGCGGATGGACTACCGTGAGACTCAATCAGGAAGAAGATCTGTCGACGGCATGGCGCCAAGTATCATGTTACAGTCACATATTCTGTGGTGTAGAAAAGAAGCATCAGTAAGCATCATTCACGCACTGGGGTAGTGTTTGACCCGCTTCAGCCGGGTAAAGTATCTGGCCTCTCATCCTTGGTGAAGTAAAATACAAACGTATTTCGGATGCTGCCTTTTCAATCGCTATTTTTCTCCTGGTCAATCGCAGCATTCCTGGTGCCACTGAAGGGACGCGCTTTCAACTCATTCCGAGAAGTGCATCAAGGCAAGCATCAAGGTCCTTGCCAAGATATCATACACAGCCACCCTAGCCGACGGGCAATTGGTAAGGTATAGCTGAATGAAGTTTAGCATAGCCGTGTTAGTGGCTTGGCCTTCCCGGCTCCCGAGGACCCCCAACGCTGAATCTTCAACCTCCCTTCCTCGACCACTCATCCTTCCATCGACTTCACTGTAGGCTCATGAGGACCTAGATACACCGTATTACTTTCATGCTCCGGTCCAAGAACAGCTTCGACCTTTCATAATAGCACAGCAGTAACAAAGGGTTTGCTCAAACGCTGCCAAATCCATCCATCTGTCTGACCAGCCCAAAGTGAAGAATTTCTTACTCCTGTTCCGGTCCTTGCAACGCTGCACATCCACCCAAGCAGTATCAGCAAAATGTCAGGTCTTGACGTCGAAGCTCTACTAGATTCCACCGCCCATAGAGCTCCTTCTGAATCCAAGGAGCGTCATAGCAAAGACCGCGATGATCGCTACAAGAGTGACCGACACGACCGTGACCGTCATCGCGATGGCAGCCACCGAGACCGAAGCCGCGATAGAGAGCGGCGTCATCGAGATAGAAGCAGAGATAGAGTGAAGAAGGAAAAAGATGTTGACGGAGATGTAGCGATGGAAAGTCCGAGAAGCGAGCGTACAAGCGGACGTGATGGTCATCGAAGCAGACGAGACCGTAGTCGAGACAGTGATAGACGTCACTCACGCCGTCATAGGGACTCCGCCGACGCTGAAGACTACCGTGGCTCTGGAGGAGACTTCTACCGCGGAGGTGGGCGCGCTCGCACTCGATCAAGATCGCCTAATGGGGACAGATACTACCGACCCGGTGGCGATCGACCTCGCCGTGATGACGATGACAGAGTTCGAGACAGAAGCCCTCGTCGTGACCGCAATGCTGAACGAAAGCGTACCCCGAGCCCCAAGCGCAAATCTCCTACACCGCAGCCCACGGAAGATGAGCGTGATAGAAGGACGGTCTTTGTGCAACAGCTGGCTGCGAGATTGAGAACGAAAGAGCTGATTGCATTTTTTGAGAAGGTCGGTCCAGTGAAAGAGGCACAGATCGTCAAGGACAGAGTCAGTGGGAGATCCAAAGGGTAAGCGTCTGAAAACCAACCCCGTATGCAGAGTATTCACTAACACTTGTAGTGTTGGTTATGTTGAATTCAAAAAGGAGGATTCGGTTGCTCTGGCTATCCAGCTTACAGGCCAGAAACTTCTAGGCATTCCCATTATCGCCCAGCTCACCGAGGCCGAGAAAAACCGTCAAGCTCGCAACCCCGAGGCTACCAGCAGCAACCCCAACCAGATCCCGTTTCATAGGCTCTACGTAGGAAACATCCATTTCAGCATTACTGAGAGCGATCTACAGAATGTCTTCGAACCTTTCGGCGAGCTCGAATTCGTTCAACTACAGAAAGAAGAACAAGGGCGGAGCCGAGGCTATGGCTTTGTGCAGTTAGTACTTTCAAGTCCTCATTCGCCGTGTTCACGCTCACCCCTATGCTTTAGATTCCGAGATCCCAATCAGGCCAGAGAAGCCTTGGAGAAGATGAATGGCTTCGATCTTGCTGGGCGGCCCATCAGGGTTGGCCTCGGTAACGATAAGTTCACCCCTGAATCTACCGCAAATCTTCTCCAGCGGTTCCAAGGGCAAGAACACCAACGCAACTATCAGGGATCCGCCTTTTCCGGCCACGGTGGTCGTGGCTCACAAGCAGGTGGCGCAGGTGGCGCCTTCGATCGTGCTGGAGGCCGTGACAATGAAAAAGGTGGAGGAGGCGCTAGTGCCCTTGACGATACAGACGTGGCTGGAGTGAACTTCAACAATTATAGCAGAGATGCATTGATGAGGAAGCTTGCGCGTACAGATGACCCGGCACCCGAATCGAACGGTGCTGACCAGAAGCGCCCGGTCGTCAAGCCAAAGACAGAGAACAAGCCATTGCCTGTCAGCGTCAATCAGGCTAGTAGATGTGTTTTGCTCAGGAACATGTTCAATCCTCAAGAGTACGTCTTAGCTTCCCTAACTCCTATTTTTGCCTCTTCGGTAGACCAAAATTGACAGTCCTACAGGGAAGAAGGTGACACTTGGATCAGAGAGCTCGAAGACGACGTCCGAGCTGAGTGTACCGAAAAATACGGGAAAGTCGTTCACATTTCACTAGATCAGAACACCGCAGGCGACATCTACCTCAAATTCGACCGCGTCCAGGGCGGCGAGAACGCCATCAAAGGCCTGAACGGACGCTTTTTCGGCGGCAGACAGATCTCAGCTCAGCCTGTTGTCGACGCAGTCTATAGCTCGCTGTTCTCGAGAACTTCTGCGCTTTAGGGATGCTGACGGTATAGCTAGTATGCTTGCAGGTGGTCCTTCGGTGGAAAGACTGGTTGAAAGTGGATGTCCAAGGGACGTGGTTGCACTGACTAATGTCTCTAGATTCAAAAACAGCTTTGCATCGATGAGGCAATCTGGCGAACAGGCTAAGTGCGCATTAGGTCTTCTTGCTCATGCAACCTCGTAGGTGGTAGTAATAATGTGAATACAGGACTTCGTTGCTGTATTATCATTGTTCCTTGATAGATTCATATGCTATGATACACTTTCAAGTCCATTTTGTGATGCTTCCCTTGATGAAAAAACGCCGCGATCCCCTTCCCTTTGCTAAACATAGCTTTTCGAGGATGAGAGAACGACAAAGAAAGCATACCTTTCCGCAGCGCCTCTAAGGGAATCAACCTCTTCCTTCGGCTAGCACACAAGGACATGTAAACCCCGTGTGTATCTAGAGAGAAAATATACGTATGTTAAAGGGTGGTCAAAGAGGGCACTCATGCCAAAGCTCGTCGACGGAAAACTGGGCTCTCAACCGCATCAAGCTGCTGCTGTTGCTGAGGCTGCTCAGGTTGCTCTTGATTTTGGCCAACTTTCGGCTTGGGGAAACAGGTCGACAGCCCCCCCCCCCCGCCCCCCCACAACACCCCGGGCGGGCGGCAGTGTTCTTGTGTATCTTGTAAAACTTCTGAACTCCAAGATGATACACTGAAAGGGCTGACAGCCCCAAAGTAACAGATGTCCCAGCATGAAATCTGGGGTAGCTCGACGGTGAGATGACCAAATTGGGTAGAAAGCCTTGCGCAGACACAAGATCATTTTGGTCGAAACCCCTGGTTGCGGAGACTGTGAACGCTGTGCATGCTCAGCAGTGGACGGTCTCCTCAGCCGCTTGCCCCAACCGGAAGCTGCTCGACACTAGGTCTCTGTGGACACTAACCGTTCCTGACCCGGAAATAGAGCTCAGCGTTGTAAGAATTTGGTATTTTTAGTGGCGTCGTATCTTTTATCACTTCTGTATCCAGCAATCTCTCCACGATGGTCTTCCCTATCCCGAGATCCCAGATCTCCTTAGACAATTCTGGAGCGGTTGACAAACGTGAAAGCAGGCACGTCTTGAATACACACAACTCCTACAAGCGGTTATCAATAAAAATCGATGATCAAGAAAGCAACAGCGTCTTGCTAGATTTGAAAGACTTGCTTTTTGGGGAGGAGGTTCAAAGCAGATTCTCTGCTGATTCATGCGTCCTTCGTTCGAATCTTGAACCATGATGGCATTAGAAAAGAGGCTGTGAGGTACTAACGAGCAGTGACAACCATCCGAGAGTGCGCTGCCTGATACCCGAAGAGCATTGAAATCCATCACAACTCATTTATGTCCCCTGCATCGCTCTTCGCTGTCTGTCTTGCAAGGTCTCAGACCTCTCTGAAAAAGGCGGTGAAAAGACCGGCCACCGCAGTAGCAACAACCCCCTAAACGTCTCAATCTTAGAAGGACCGTGTGGAAAAGGCTTGCAGTCACAGAACTAACAGCATCTGCAGGTCTCAGAACTGCACCAGAAGATCCTAAAAGCGCTAGTAACACAATGGTGCAACGACCTTTCAAACATGCTAGACTTTCAAAACCTAGAAGCACGTATTAAAGGGGCTATCGATCAGAGAAAAGGCATCATTGCAGATACCCCAAAGAGCTGTGAGAGCCATGCTAACAGAATTCCAATCCCCGAGAGACGTATAGCGAGGGATGACGACCACCAATGAAGGTAACAAAGGGAACGCAAACAACCACAGTAAAACGCGTCAGCAGGGTTTCCAACCAGGAAAGCAACAACACCTTGCCAAAGATTGGCAGAATCTTGTGGGGAAAAGGGCGTCTATCCAGGAAAGAATACCATCAAGATCACATTGAAAGGTTCGATAACCACCATAGAATGCCTTGAATGACTAGAGGGGTAATATACTGATGTAGGAGAAAAAGGAACATGCCCATTGAGAAGCCATAAGAATCACAAGGGAGGAATTGACGCTCACAAAAAAATACATTGCAAGGGCAAACAGCCAACCAATAGGATACGAAAAGGTTCATAATCGGAACATTAGGGTCTCTTGCATTCTCCATTGTTGAGGATCGTCGCTATACACTGAACGAAAACTGCTTGCTTCACTGATCCCGTCACTTTGGGTTAGCGTCTTTTAGCGTGATAAGTTCGTCTACTTCTTCGCCCACCATCCCGTCTTTCATTCTGACAACAACCTCTTGGTTCCATCCGTCACAACTCATCTTCATCAAGGTAGCAACAGCTACACTACACATCTGGAGTGGCAAGCACTTTGGAAAGGCCAGAAACGTCACAGAGTAAGTCCGTCACGTCCGTGCTTCTTCACCTCACTTGGTGTTGGGCTTTGTGCTCGCCTTCACGTCATCAACGCCGAGCTTCGCACTCTTCTCCCTCTTATCGGTGCCGAGCCTTGTACTGACCTTCACGTCACATAGACTTATCACAGCGATGTCTCAAGAGTCCAACGCCGGTTCGCGTCGTACGGAAGGAGGACTGGCAAATGCGTTGGAAATCCTGACGGTGGGCCATCAGCCCCGTCAATCAGAACATCTGGTCGGTTGTTTTCTTCATCAGTGTACTCGTTTTTGAGTTGCTAACCCGTCGTACAGCGCAGTGATAAGGTGTTACTCGGCGAACTTCAACGTCACATCGGGCGTTTGGAGGAGAAGATCGAGCAAAACAGAGAGCTATTACTGCAGAAGGACCGTGAGATTTCAGACTTGGATCACGCAAACAAGGACGTGCATGATGATCTTGCCCAGCACAAGACAAGACTCCGAAAGGTGGAAACGGAGAAACAACTACTGCTTCATAACATCAGTCACTTGAACCAAGAGATTGATGCGAAGAGTACTGCGTTAAAGAAGTCGAATGACGACTTCGTTAAGGCGCAGAAGACCATCAAGGTCCAAAGTGATCTGATCTCTGGTGCGAAGGACGGACCTAAACCTCACGGCACTCCTCAGCGCTTTGGTCCTCCTGCCGGTGCGTACAGCCAGGTGTACAATCAGCCGCCTCCGGCCTACAATGCTCCCAGCGGTCGCTTCCCTCACGCTCAAGCTGCCACAGCGGCACAACATACAGCTCCTGGCCTGCGTCGTCAGTCATCCAATCATCCGACCTTTCAACCACAACCCTTGTTTGGCACTCCCGCCAATCAACGTCGCCCATCTGTGACTCCGCCAGCGTATAACCCCTATCAAAGCCAGCAAGGCGTGCTCGTCCGACAGGACACCGACCAAGCGTCCGGAGTCGATTTGATTGGAGACTTCACTCCACACTTCCACCTCATCGAAACATGGACGCACAACTACGTCAGCGTCCCCGATCAGCATAAGGACCAGTTCATATCAGACCCTCTACGCAATTGCCTCGCAATAGCCACCGATCCTCGCACAGCCATGAAGCTCATGACCTCCAGCAAGACTCGACCCTTGCTCATCGCGCGCGTTATCAACCAAATTATTGTCGACTTCGCATTCCGTCCTATGCTCCTCCGAGGCTTCTCGCCCTTCTACGACAACAAGATCTCGAGCTTTCGCGGCCAGCTGATGGGCAACATCCCCTCCAACGTCCGTCGTGCGCTCCTCCTCGCTTGCGCCGAGACAGTCGTGGATATGACTCAGGCAGACGGTTTTGAAAATTGGATGGATCGCAACATCACGCCCAAGGTTCACGACATGTGGCACCTACTCCAACCCCTCTTCGCTCACGGCACCCCTCGCGATGCAGCTTGGAACGATCTGAATCGGATCTGGAGAGAGGCCACTCGCATCGGCATCCTGATGCTCTCGAAGCCGTGCATCTACACGCTGGACTTCCCTCCCATGGGCCCGAGCTCTTACTTCAACCCGAGCAACATGTGCAACCGCGACCAAGATTTCACGCAGAATCCTCAGGCCCTTAGCAGCATGGCTGTCTCTGTCCGCCTTGCCATCACGCCCATCATCACCGAGACGGACTTCATGAAAGACGCGATCGAGGCGAAATGTCTGCACCAGGCCATGGTTTTGCTTGCCATCTAGGATGGAGTCAATGACGGATGGATGGCTTGGTCCGTAAGAGAAGGAACCATTGCTCTTAGTGAATATTATGGCGATCGATTCCTTTTTCCGTGTGACTTCTTGCAGTGAGCGGGGAATAGACAACTCCCAACAACAGCATCAGATAGGCTACTCTTGCATATCGAAAACTCAATAGAAGGCGTTTTAACAAACCAGTTCCTCGTAATACGTAACAGTCTTTAGGGAATATCCCCCCTTTTTGGACGATCTGACAGGCAACACCCCATTTCAGATATTCGAGAGAAGCTCTGTATATTCTCAAATATCACCGATTGTGACACCTGTCGAAGAGTTCTCCCTTTGGTTTTAGAGGACTTGACGGCTATAAAACCATGACAGTTAATGCATGATTTTGCTTTCCGATGAGGCTTTCTCGGGGAACGACCCTCAGATATTTGTAAAGATTCAGCTTCCTCTTTCTCCCGGAAAGTGGCAAGTCATGGGCGTAGGAGGTCCACAAGATGGCAAGCGGATAGCTCTCATACCTAGCCAAAAAATAAAGGATAATGATATCCTCACTTGCACCTCTCCAAACGACTGTGATACTTCATGGGGATCCTCCCCTACAATAGCGTTCTCTTCCCTCTCGGATCCATCGCCTCCCGTCTCCTCCACTCTCTACTCTCCTTCGTACCTAAACTCCCGCCACCCCCTTCATTCCTCCTCTCCCAGCCTCCCAGTCTGACTACTAGTGCAGTAGCATTATCGCCATCACTCCCCACCTCCGTCGCAAAGCTCACGACCTCTCTTGCACCCAGCTCTGGGGTCTTTGCTTCTTTGACCAGGTCTACAATCTCCTGATCACCAACCCCGCCAGATACGCCGTCGGAGACCAAAACCATGAAGGCGTATTCAGAAGGTGCGAGGTTGAGGTGGCGGATTTCTGGTTCAGCGGACACGCCCATGCGTTTGGAGCCCATATCGCCGAAGGCGCGGGTGTTCGCGAGACCGGACATGCGTTCTTCGCCGAAGGAATCTGTGACAAAAGAGGCGGCCCAGCGGCGGAGACGTTCGCTTTCGCTTGGGGAGGAAGGGTGGTGATTTGTTGTTAGCGACACGGCTTGCCCGTTGGAGACATGGGAGAGGAGGATTCGTGTGTCGCCACAGTGGGCTGTATAGAGCGTGCTGGGAGTCGAAGGATGCCAAAACGGTGTAGGTGTAGGCGTCGAGATGAGCGCAATAGACGCCGTAGACCCGCCTAGGAATGGTTTCCTGTGCTGCGCGGAAGATGGCGGATGCGACGGTGAGTGTAAATCATCGTTCGCATTGAGCGGGCGATCGGAAGCCACAGGGTCATTATCGTCACTAGATAGGCGTAATTGGGCGAGGAGGAAAGATAAGTCGGTTTGCAGAAAGGCGTGGGTTAGGACCGTTGCGATTGAAGGTTTGGAGTCTGAAGAGAAGGCCGTGGGTTTGAAACGCCGAAAGTAGCCTCCTACAGTCTCTTTCCAGGACTTCATAAGGACGGTCTGGAGCCTGTTGGCTTTGGAGGGGTCGTAGCTGGTAGAGTCCGTGCCTGCCTTATCTTGGACTTCTTTTCGTCGCGATCCTGCTATTTCCTTTGCTCCCTTATCTGCTTCACTTGCCGTGCCATTGAGCGTAGACTCCAGCCCATACTTCTCCGCCGTCTCCTCAATACTCTCATGCAGCCTCTCCCTTAGATATCCACTACATTCCGTTCCCCCATGCCCATCAAAGACCCCGAAGTAGAAGACCTGCGGATCTCCACTCGCACTCTCCGCAGAAGTGCTCTCCCCCTCTCCATTGCCTTTCTCCTGTTCCTTTCTTTGCAGTTCCCTGTACGCCTGCAATGGACTACTCGCCGGCGCCCTAGTCAACGTCCTCGGTGCCCTTTTCGCGAAAGCAGGTATTTCGATGACGCCCGCTTGGTATGTATCTTCATTGTAGGGCCGAGTGCCGCGGGAGACAGAGACACCAAAATGATGCTTTGCGCTTCGTAGCGGTATTCGCACCACTGTAGTATCTCTCGGACTTCCAAGCAAAGGAGCCGGCGAAGGGCCTTCATTTGTATTATGAGGCTTCGAGGCTGAGCGAGGTAATTGGTGATGTGGGCCTGAGGAGGAGCGGGAGTCGGGATGGAGGGAGGAAGAGGGGAGGTGAGTTACGAAATAATCATGGAAGGCGCAGTAGAAGTTTGCATATCTTCTAGGGTTCCGATTTGTAGGCCGGCCTGCTCTAATTGGTAGCAGACCAAGCATTCTTGTCCCATTGCTGCTGCTGTGGCAGAGTAGATGTTGAAAAGCTGGGGAAAGAGTGCCTCCATAGGTACTCTAACTCCACAGTACATTACCTCATTTGGTGAAGCGTACTAGTACCGTACTACGTCTATCCGGCTACCTTAGCCCCAACCTCCAACTTCCTATTGACCCCCACCGTGGGTCCCACGCCATTCCCGTTTTCGTTCCTGTACTTATGTCAAGCGATAATCCTGGTTTTCGCGCCGCCTGTGTCCAGAGGTGATTGCTATTACAACGGTAACCTGTATGTCGAAGTTGGGACCCTCAATCGACACAAGGGTGCAACCGTCAAGAAAATCACCACATTTCTCCGCCCAGATTCAAGACAACCCAATAATGCCTCAATTGACCCGCCAAAAGATTATACCACCCTCAAAGGATAAAGCAAGGGCGAAGATGCGGCTGTTGGAAGCACCGAACTATTCCAGAATGGCTCAATATCGCCAAGATGGAAGCTGAAGAGAGAGTATGCTACGGCGGACAGGAAAGCAGAAGCTCCAATACAAAGCTAGCAGAGCGCCGACCAAGAAGACTGAGCCATTGCAGTTGGCAAGAAACGAAAGCATTCCGAGTCTTCTGGAGACATCAATAATATCAATTTCAACATCAGCTTGGGGAAAGACTTCCAAGGACTCTTGGGCGGTGTCAATCCTTCCGACAGCCAGTCGCCAGCCAAGAAAGCCAAGACAGGACCGTCAAAGCCAACTAAAAGGAAGACTGAGGAATTTGGATCTTCAAAGCCATCAAAGAAGGCTACTGAGCTGGGATTCGAGGAACCGTTGTCCCAAGCAAGAAAGGTACATAGACGGCCTATACAAACAGCGAATTCTGCAAAGCTCTATTAAGCTTGGTTGAAAGATCCCAGCAAAGGTCTACGACCCGTGAATATCGCAGATCTCAGACATTCCAATACACCATCGAGTAGATTCAGTCTAGCAGAAGGAGACCTGCCATACCCGTCTAATACGAACATAGGAGCTGCTGAAGAGATATCACTAGCTGGACAGAAGCCTATCCTCGCGAGAGCCAAGCGAAAATTGAAAGTTGAGGGTACAACGCAAACTGGGAAGGAAGTCGGCGTTGGAAAAGAATTAAATGCCAGAAAGGAAGCCAGGGTGAAGAAAGAGCTCGGTGCTAAGCCTTTATCCAAGATCAAACATGGGCTCGACGCGGACTAAATTCGCACTCCAAATTCACCGTTCCTCGGCCTCATTAACGGCATCTACGACCTCTCCTCGCCCACCGTGGAGCGCGAATGGTCCTGTACGGACCCGACCCTCACCCTATCCCTCGACGGTACCACCATCTAAGGGCGCCTACGACCTGAACACGTTCTCCGGCATCGTGTTCCTTCCTCATCGACCGTGGCAAGCCTCTAAAGAACTTTTACCTGGCGCGGCAAACAAAGATGGAGAGGGCGAGATGAGCTTTGGACACGGCTGTGGACGGGAGAGGTTTTTCTTCGGGGAAGGGAAATATCGAAGGCTGAACTCCTGTGTATGGACGATATTGTTTCAAAGGTGTTACAAGGCCTGAGGGCGGCGCGGCGGCGAGGACGGCGAGGAGTATGAGGGTGGAGTGGGAGGCGTATAACAAGCAGGCTTACGAAGAGGAGAGGAGAGCGAGATGGAGTTGAGTGGAAAGTTAAGTGCTAGGGCTGTCTTGATTAAGCGTGCAAGTAAGGACCTTGATACCTTAGGCTTCAACTCTTGACTCTTGGTCAATCATGTCTGCCTCTGAACATCCCTTTTATTACCCATCTACATTGTCCCAGACGAACTTCCTGGCCTTACTCCTCTGCGAAAATGCAAACATCACTACTCTTCTTCAGAAGCAGACACAATCACCTCTGCTAACTTCCTTCCCTTTCCTTTTCCACCCAGCTTGCCGCTCACCTCAGTAACGAAACCATCAAAAATAAACAGCCTTTGGTCTGCAGAGCAAAGGGAGAATGATAACCGGATGACGCCAGCTATTCCTTTGCAGTGACGTGAGCGAGGCGCTGATGTGGAGATTTTATTATCTGCGGATGGATACAATAAGAACACAGTCTGAGACGGAAAGAGAATGGGTGATGAAGTGACGGGCTTGTAGGATTCTCATTGTTGAAAGGTATCTTCATCCCTTCTTATGCTAATGATGAAGCATCTTACTCAAACGATGGTGAAGTTTTGAACGGTACCACCACGCGCGCTCAAAGACTTCAGGGGCTATCCTGTTCATCTCCAGTCTCTATTTTTCGATATGGGTCGATGACTGCAATTTAGTCTGGGATTACACCACTCCGCAGACCGTCAAAATGCGATCTCGATACGCGGCTCGGATCGTGTTAGATTTTGTCTAGTAAAACTTCAAATGCGTGATTGAGTTAGAGAGCCACATGGTGTAGATGATATATGAGAAATGTCAATCACTGATTGGTCTTTGGATGTTGAAAGTACAGCAATGCACAAGATTCTGGTCTATACTTCACTATGTTGGTCTCCAGGATGACAGAGCTCTCAAGTTGTACAGCGAATGTAGAATATCCTCAGCCGTGACGCCATACGCTTAGATATAAACGCATCGAAATAAATCAAATGACTCAGGTATCTCACACAGCTCGTAGCCAGCTCAATTCTTCTTCTTCCTTGGTAACCCCTGCTCCCTCCTCGTCTTGATGTCCCCCTCAGCAAGCCATTTGCTCGCCTTGACCAACTGCACCACATTCAAAATCTGCTTCGCCGCCATCACGGGGGACGAAATGGCCGCAAATACCCATGGCCAGGTGGAATCCATCTTGTTTGCTCTGGCCAGTTCCATAGCCCATGCGGTGCCCGGCGCTGCAAATAATTTGGAAGCTGGATGAGACGGACTGCCGGGCTGAGAGGAAGAGCCGGGAGATTTGCCGGTGGGGAGGAGAGAGGGAGAGAGGGTGGGCGAGGAGAAAGAGAGGAGGTAGAGGGCTATGAAGAAGAGTTCATTAAGCGCGCAAACTGTGAAAAGCACGTTCTGTTCGTCCGTGGAAATCAGCATGTTAATTGAGAGCAACAGCACCTTGTGCTAACGAGGTGAATATGTACCTTATTCGTATAGTAGAGGTGGAGCAGCTTCGACCGGTTCTCGTCGACCTTCTTGTGACTCATTCCCTTTCCCGCCATCGTTAGCGTAGCATACATATGCATGTAATGGCTAGCCAAATCTAGACTGATGAGCCCCTGGAACAATAGCGCCCATCTCGGCCATGCACTGCTCAAAAACACGAGCAAACACGCAGTTGTGCACCTATCCGTCACCATATCTAACACTGCGCCAAACTGGGTAGATTGCTCAAAGTAGCGTGCCGCGACGCCATCGAGAGCGTCCAAGAGGCAGGATATGCTGTAAAGGAGGGAACAGGTACGTGGATGGAGTGGCATGTAGTAGAGGGAGGCGAGGGCGAGAATAATACGCGAGTAGCCGATTATGTTAGGATAGAATAGGAAAATGTTTTCTGGTTGCTCTGCGATTAAGGAAGAGCGTTTGGAGTTGGCGGAACCGTTGGGTTGGCCGTTTGGGGTGCCAGCCTGCTTCTCCGCCGCTGCTGCTTGCTTGCGAGTTCGGATGTTGGGTGAGCCGTTCATCTTGGGTGTTACTCTGGTTCCGGAGCGCAGAGTAAGATATTGGTAGAGACTCTCAAGAGACAAGGACGTAGGTCACGAAGTGATGGACGTGTCCAGCGACTATCATGGACTGGTAATTGGGCAGTCTAACAGTCGGAGCAGCTCGGGCGCTGCGAGAACAGGCTCGGTGGTATTTGAACCCGAAGACTTGTAGTCACCCCTCCTGCGGCTGGTTTGATTCGAGATGAAAGGGACTTTGCGGAAGCCTAGATCTCTTCTCACGGAGGAGCAGATTGCGGCAGCTCTGCGATAAGACCTGCAGGCATCAAAGACTAGCGAAAACTAAGGGAGGGTTCATGCAGTCTCAGAGGAGTTGTCGACCTCGACACTGCAGTGCTTCCAAGTAGTATCAATGGAGAAAAGCAAGAGCTGGAGCTGAAGCCGTAGAACATCAACACCATTTTTATTAGCCGTCAAATGAAATTGAGCTCGAGGTCCGCTTACGCTTACGACGATTGCTTGGCGTCATAATCACAAATTCCTTAATATCCGCTCAAAGTCCGGCACTAGATTATCCGAGCTTTCCGCCAAGCCCCGCACGAGGATAAATAGAAAAGCGACCCCACCTCAATCAACACTTCCAACCATCTTTCTTCCAAATTTCCAATCGATCAGTCAATTGAGCCTTCAATATCAGAAAGAAGTTGAAGAACATTCCATCTAAACCGTGATATCCGACCCCCGCTCCTACTGCAGGTTCAGCTACTAACATTCCCCCAAAGGTAACTTGGTACTATCCCACCAAAATGGAGAGCGTGGCCCTCAATCGCCTGGTGGCTTCCTCAAATGATCAAGGTATCGTATGCTTCAAAGCATGAACCGGTGTTCGAGCTCATGTCTGTACCATTGGCATCCACCTTCTTCCATTGCGTGAGAAGAGATGTCAATGCTGCAGACCCAGAGTCGTTCTGAAATTAGACGGTCAAAACTTGATTTCTTCTGGATAATACCAGCGAAAGGATCATGCTTCTCCGCCCTGTCAATCAATGACAGAATGTCTAACGGCCCAGCAGAATTATTACAATGGCTCCCCCAATTGCAACCGAAACCCTATCTTCCCTAGGCTCCATGCCTACCAAAGCCATCAATGGCGATGGACACATGAAGCTCAGTGGAGCCAAAACCCTCGAGGACATGGTTGACAAATGGGAGACCTTCAAATTCGATCCCATCCGCGAGAGCCAGGTTTCCCGTGCCATGACTCGCCGCTACTTCCAGGACTTGGACACCTACGCCGAAAGCGACATTGTTATTGTGGGTGCAGGGTCCTGCGGTCTGAGCACTGCGTACATGCTCGGCAAAGCTCGTCCCGACCTCAAGATTGCTATCATCGAAGCTTCCGTTTCTCCTGGTCCGTGGCCATCTCTTTCTCACTTTCCAGTGTCCCGATCTTATCTGACAGTCTACAGGTGGTGGAGCTTGGCTAGGCGGTCAACTCTTTTCCGCAATGGTGATGCGTAAGCCTGCCGATGCTTTCTTGTCCGACCTCGGCGTTCCCTATGAAGAGGAAGGTAACTACGTTGTCGTCAAGCATGCCGCCCTCTTCACCTCCACTCTCCTGTCTAAGGTCCTTTCCTTCCCGAACATCAAGCTCTTCAACGCCACCGCGGTTGAAGATTTGATCACTCGCCCCTCCAACAATGGCGACGGAAGCGTCCGCATTGCCGGTGTGGTTACTAACTGGACGCTCGTGACTATGCACCACGACGATCAGTCCTGCATGGACCCCAACACCATCAACGCCCCCCTCGTCATCAGCACTACTGGTCACGATGGACCTTTCGGCGCCTTCTGCGTCAAGCGTCTCGTCAGTATGAACCAAATTGAGAAACTCGGAGGCATGCGTGGTTTGGACATGAACACGGCCGAGGATGCCATCGTCAAACGCACTCGCGAAGTGGTTCCGGGCCTCATCGTCGGAGGCATGGAGTTGAGCGAGGTTGATGGCGCCAACCGCATGGGTCCTACTTTCGGTGCCATGGCACTCAGTGGTGTCAAAGCTGCTGAGGAGGCATTGAAGGTCTTTGAGCAACGCAAGATAGAAAATGCCGAGTGAAGAACTTGCCTGCAATGAACAGTGGGGAGATGGTGCGGGATAGGTGGGAGAAGAATCCAGGGTCCTTTACTGTTAAGGCACCAGGTGCAAAGTCTCGCGAGGATTCTACACTGTCATTATCAAGATATATAGCTCAAGAATCCACCAATCTGAGATGCGCAGTTCATTTTCGAAGCCGCGTGAACTGTTGAGAGCTTAACCTATGAAGCCTAGCTCAAAATGAATGGTCTTCCAGATTCGATCATTGCGAGAATGAGACGTTGGAAAGGATGAAGTAAAGGATGCCATGATGCCTCCTCGCATGCCGGACCCAAAATACTCTGGCTGGTAATACTTTACTTTAATAAGCTCGTCATGGACCCAAATATAACCAAAAATCCAATTATGTCCAGCCTGGCGGTTAAACTATGCGGATCCCTGAACCTGGCCAATGCGTTGGCGCTTAACAGGCGAAAGTCAATCTCGACCTTTGACTGGCTTAAACCGTCTCTAGTGGGGCGGATGAGCCGATGGTACGGTAGGTGGGAATTTAAAAAGAAATATGACTCCCAACTGAAGGATTACGATTTACGAGACCCTGGGGAATACCTATTAATGAACAGAAGGAGAGGTCGTATATTATTGAGGAGTTCATCCGAGACACTCAGGGGGGTAGATAGTGTCAGAGATAGGCTTTTACTGCATGCTTTACTTTATGCACGTCAATGGGGTGGGCTTCTCTTCTCCGACTTCTGCGTCATTGCCGCGGGACAGGGGCCAAAAATGCGTGGGAATGAATGGTAGCATATTTTGAAGTATGGGTAACTTACCAATTTCCTAAGGTTGTTGTAGAAAAGCAATCAAATCAATCATACTTTAATCATCATCATGATTTCCATGTCCCTTCTCTGTGGAAGGGGTCACTGGTAGTAGCTAAGAATCCAGAAGCTGAGAGGAAGAAGCTTGCACGCGGCCGAGGAGCGACTACCGGTAGCTGCCATACTGTAGGCGAGATTCACATGCCGTCCCGCCTTTTTTCTTTTTTTCAATCTTGATCTGTGGGCCTGTGCCTGTGCCTGGAATGCATGCAACTAAAGTGTGCCCTACAAGGTCCTTCGGGTCTAGGAAGCATTGGCAGTGCTAATGCTGGGGGCCTCCTCCACACTACTTCGCTTACCTCTTCTTCGCTTCTTCTTTCACCATTTGCTCTTCAGCTGAACCACTTGACCAACCTGAGCCTGTCTCCTATCTTCCAACCTATCTTCTATCTTCCAACTGTCCCGTCCCCGCGGCCTCGAAGACTTAGGTACTTCCCCCTTCCCGACCAACCAACTCAGTCTCTCCAAAGAAAGCGGCTTGACCTGACCCTACTCAGAAACCCTCCTCTGGCAGCGTCTTCGACCTTGGTTTACTCAGAGCTACTCGGAGCACCTCTGAACAAGAAGAGAACCCGAAAACTCGTCATACCATTGTCCAAAATTCATCCGAGCTCCTACAAGACTACCTCAAGCCTGCCAGACCTTTCACGGAATTGCCTACCTTCTATATAAGAGTCCTCTTGCTGTCTTAAGACTTCTTCGTCCGCCCGACTCTACTCTCGAACCTATTGTCCGTATACAACACCTTCGAAAGCTACGATTTCAACTTCCAACCTCACCTCTACAATAACTGCACAGCTGCAGTTGGCTTCTTCTACAGCGACTCTGACACCCATTCCATGCTTTGCTATGAGTTTTGAACTACCGCAATACAGGTACGCCTCCACATTCTTATCCTGTGCTGCGTGATCTTGCCCTTTGGTTTAGCTCGTCTGGTTGCTCTTTGGGCCTAGCAGAGGAAAACCCGATTATTGGCCTGGTCACCAGAGCAGAGGCAGGGACGGATGGATACAGATTTGGTACAAGCGTGCAGCTTGGCTGAGCTTCTTTGCACTTGCAAATGCTGACATACTTATGGTCACTAGCTTTAGCCACGCGGGTGAACCTCCAACACCCACCAAAACGCCTACGTCTCCGAACTTCTTCCTGAATTCCTTCCAAACACCAAAACAGGGTACGAGATTCTATGGTCCTCAATCCCCTTGGAGTCCCGCCTTTCACTCGGTGGCGAGTCCTGATCTAAAGACACCGACCCAACTGAGCTTCACGACACCTACCAAAAGCCCTACAAAGATCTCGGAGTTCAAAATACCTTCCACAGGCCAAGACCTCGAGACAGAAATAGCCTCCCATGTACATCATTTGTCACCCAACCCCAGCCTGCCGTTGCCGCCGGTAGAGCCGTCTCGCCAACTATCATCCTCTCCCAACCCTTCTTCGACCTCAGAATCCAAGCGTCGTCGCTTAAACACGGATGAGTTTTCAATAACTCCCCTGAAGACTGGCTTCGACCATTCGGCTGGTACAGCTATGAACTCCGCTGGATCAATGCAGACTCCACCTCCAACGAGTACATCTGCTTCACGACGAAAAGCACAACAAGCTCAAGTAGCTCAACTGGTCAAAGAATCTGCAGAAAAGGGCAGAAGGATGTCATTTCCAAACTTTGGAAAGGGTGAAGGCGCTTATGGCTCAACTTCTCAGGTGGAGGAATCACCGCAACAGTTCCCTGCTCTACAATTCTCCCCAGATGGCTTTGGCTTTCCAATGTCTGGTCCAGCTACGGCGCCTGTATATCCACAGAATAAGCTGTTTTGGGACCCTGAGCAAGGCGACACAATGAACATTGACTTTCCAATGGACGACACCTTTACTGCTTTCGGGATGGGGCTACCAAAAAATTCGGATCCCTTCGTCTCACCATCGGATCATGCAAATGGAATGCAGTTCCCAACCTCGCCAGCCTTCAATCTTATCAATACTAGTCACGAAGATACCGCAACGTTCCCACGTTCATCGTATGCGGAACCGCCCAGTCACACGATCACTTCAGCACGAGGGAAGTTTGCTGGAAATGTCGTCAATCCTAGCTTGCTTTTTAGCTCACCTGGTAAAGCTGCCGACGTTGCAACTATGCCCGTTGTGAGCCAGGCTATACAAGATGATGTGCTTCGGCCGTATGCACATCAAATGCGTGATGCACAGATAGAGCTTGACATGCAACTGGCTCGAAAACCGAAGAGAAAGCGAGCACCTGGGGTTGATGATTCTCCAGCGGTAAAAGCTGCTCTCCTGACGTTACGTGACGATCAGACAGGCCGATCTGGTGTCGAGCGTGATCACATTGACGATGTCATCGAAGCTAGAGCTATTGCTCGTTCCCGAAGTCGAAATTCGTACGGGCATGCGAAGGAGCGTCGAGATATTGGCTCAAGATCCCTCCAACATAGACGAAGCCTGAGCCGCATACGTGATTCTCAACGGAAACGATCCTCGGTCACTCTGACTATTGATGCCAGTGGCAGGGCAAAGACCGTCGTGGCAGATGACACCAAACATGCGTCCAAAAGTGGAATACAGGTGGACAGTGATTCTGAAGACAGTGAGAGCGACTCGTCGTCGTCAAGTGCTGAAATGGTGATGAGCCAGCCCCAGTCCTTCGCTTTCCCTTCTCAAAGGCAAAAGCAGCCAAAGCTTGGACGATTCTTCAATGATCCTCAATCACACTCGCAGCGTTCGTCGTACACGTCAACCCTGGGATCGGTCAGCACAGCCCAGCCGTCATCTACGCGGCGAATGTCCTCCAATCTCCATACACAGCACAGCTCTCAAGCTTACAGTGGCGCCGGCAGGATTGAAGTGGAAAGCGAAGGTGAAACGATCATCGACACTGATGATGATAAAGGTGACGCCCAATCTGAGTTGAAGAAGGTTCTCCAGTCGAGGTCGCAGAAGAAAGTCAGCAAGCACGCAACACGGCCAGGGTCGAGGGATGGTTTTACAGGTCAGCGCCGAGCATACCCCTTGCAAGGCGGCCCTTTACACCAGTATTACACCACTGGGTCCCACACTCCGGGTCATCATGCATACCAGGACCCATACAGCAACATCTCACCCACCACAATCACAGATCCTGACATGTCAACCCCAACCACGGGTCGGGAGAGCAACGGCAGCGGCGACAGTACCCGCTGCGTTTGCCATGTTACCGAGGACTTTGGTGAGGTCATGATACAATGGTGAGTCTCGCGTCTACGTGTTCAAAAGCGCAAGAATGCGCTAACCCTACACAGCGAATCCTGCCGCAAATGGCAACATGTCTCGTGCCTCGGGTTTGACCCAAACAAGCTGCCTTATGTCCATCTCTGTGTCTTCTGCACAGGCTCAACCCCCAATGTTCGCGGAGGACGTGTACGAGAGCCGGCAAGGGCATCGTTTGCGCCACCAAGCTCACCCTTGGCACATAAGCCTCATCGATACAGATGATATATCAGGCTAGTTTCTCGCTTGGCTGTGGATCGTATACGTCTCTCATCTGGGTTTCGAGCAGAGGCAGGGAAACAATTTTGTATAGGTGGCACCTGATTTAGTATATACCCTTTAGAAAAGGCATCTTTGGAGGGCGCCATGCGCGAGGCTGGATATGCAATGTGAATCATGTACAGCTTTGATGTCAATCGTTTATATAGGTATGCTAGCCCGGTCAGGCAACAAACAAGCCGATATGTCCTTATCGCATCCAGGCGCCATGATGAACGGACCCGCTTCAAAGCGTTATCGATTTCAAAAAGGTCTTGTCGTACCAAGAGTATTAATTCCATCAAACCCTTACTATTTACGAGGGCTAAGCCCAACGGCGACGCTTGTATGTCCATTCACGCGTAGACATCAAAGTCTACCTATGCAAAGCGCTCTCACCCCAACCGTGTCCGACGCCGCGCCGTGCCATCTCCGGAGCAGGCCGGGCTCCCCGCCTACAAACAAGCCCGTGGTATCAATGCAATGCAATGCAACGTGACATTTCGTAAAATCCTGTGCGCGTAACAAAAAAAAAGAATGCAGCTAAGTGGCATGCCCATTCGCCTCCTCTTCCGAAGGCTTGACGCCTCCGTGTGCTTCCCAGTTGTCGAGCAAGCGCCCGACCTCTTTGAAGGAGACGGGCTTCGTCATGAAGAGATCCACGCCGCTGGTGAAAGCTTCGCTCTGGTCTCTGCTGGACGCGAGGCCCGTCAGAGCGATGATCAAGGCCGGGGAGGGCCCGTGGCCGTCTTTTCGGTTGTGGCTGCGCGCTTCCTCGATGTCGCGGATGGCTCGGGTGGCTTCGAATCCGTTCAACACGGGCATGCTTATATCTGTCGCCATTTTTTAAATTTCGCCCGAGCCGGAAAGATAGCAGGGGCGAGGACTTACCCATGAAGATGATGTCGTAGCCATGCTCGTGGGATTCGGCGGCCTGCACAGCCAATTGACCGTTCTCGGCCGAGTCGACGAGCTTGTACTTTCTCTTCCGCATGTACGTTTCCAGTAAACGCAGGTTAATTTTATTGTCATCTACTAAAAGCAGTCTTGGAGGACGCTTGTCTGGCTCTTGGAGCTGCGCTTTAGGCGTCTCGTTCGGTGTCTTACCATTGTGAAGAGCCATGTTCGACGCCGTGAGGCTTGAAGAATTCGTTCCGTTCAGTACATGTGCTTTTGCTGCGTCACTCAAAGGCGTCTCTGTTTCAAACGCTGCGGTCTCACCATTCTTGGTAATAGCTGATGAGTCATAGAACGATCGATCAAGCGAATGCGGGAAAGCTGTTCTCACCGCCGGTTCTGTCATTCTCGATATTAGGGGAGGACGTCTTGACTCGCGCCTCGTAAGATCACCCATAGGCCGATCGCGCATTGCGACATTCTCTTTCACAGGCGACCGAGGTGATATGGGATTTGTTTCGGATTGATTTTGCTGACTTTGGTCAGGGAATGGGAAATTCTGACCATCATTCAATGTCCCATGAATGGTGTCATTTGAAGAACCGGTATTCCAGTGGTCGATAGCCATTTGAGCATTGTCTGACTCACTCGCTGTCAAGATCCCGTTAGTCTGGACACGGAGAGGGCGCAGGTCATCTTCAGTCTCAATCGTCAGATGCTCTAAATGTGGTATTGCAGTACCTGCCTCCGACTTCAAAGAACCAGGACCTCCGCTTGAGAATGGTATCACTGGAGTCAGTCCCAGATGGTAATCTCTGGCCTTGTCTAAGCACAGTCGGAGAGCTTTAGCGAGTTTGTGTGGTCCGAACGGTTTTGATACAAATTCCGTGACGGCTGGCATGTTTTGACGAGATGCAGCCTTAGAGCGGGTGGAATTGCTGCATATCACGACAGTTGGCAGGGGTGTAGCATTTTGTGTTACAAGCTCGGCCAGATCTTTCTCGTCGACGACTATAATATCCTTGGACGTCAACTCAGACAAAGATAAGCATGCCCGGAGTCCAAACCAGTCTTCGATACAAGTTTTGATCGTCCGGCCCACCTCTGTCATTTCACTCGAGAACTCTGTGGAGTGAAAAGCGTACAGAGCAATTGTTGTTGCCTGATAATCAGCTTGGAGGATACGCATCGAGTCATCCTGAGAGGTCCCGTCGACCGATACATCTGTACTTGGAGTGGAGACTGGTGTATCAGTCCCTGGCACGCGTGACAGTGGTACGCGAATTGTGATGTCGGTCCCCTTCCCTACTTCGCTTTGGACATCAATTGTACCGCGGAGCATGGTGAGGATCGACTTGACGATGGATAAACCGAGTCCGGTACCACTTGCTAGTACGTCTTCCTGACAGAAAGCTTCAAAAGGTCAGACAGCTCTGACCAGGGATAGGGTTTGGGTCACTCACGATTATACAAACTCGTCCGAAGATATTCTGACGATATGCCACGGCCGGTGTCCATCACCTTGATTTCCAGAATCCTCTCTGTGTCTTCCATTGCATCATGGTTCGAAGGGCTAAGAGCTAGCTTGACAACAATCGATCCTTTTTGCGTATACTTGAGTGCGTTCCCGAAAATGTTCATAATAACCTGAGACGTGTTAGCTTCAGCACAGAACGGAGCAACGTGTCCCTACCCTCTTTAACGCCCCTGGTTGCGTAGTGAATACATAGTTTTCGTGAGCAATGTCCAGTATAACCTCTACCGCCTTCACCGCGCTGACCTTTTTCACGCGGGACTGATTGCCAACATGTATGCCCCGATCAAGAGCTTCAGCTTTAGCTCCGTTAGAGAAGTCGGTCGCTTCAGTCGAACTAATGTCCTGGTAGATCTGGCCTGCGTACACCCCTTCAACGACTTCTTCTGTGACTGCTGCGACATCCACGGTCGCGTAGATGTTCATCATTGGAGGCGCTTCCTTGTCAGCTATTCGGCGGTTTGCCGCTCCTCTTGCCCTCGACCCTGGCTTGCGTACGTTGCGCCAATTCCTCTCGAACGAATTGATTTTGCTGTAATCGAGGATGTGGTTGATGGTGTCCAACAAAGTACGGCCGCATGAGGATATTGTATCGACCAGGCTGCTTTGGAATGCATCTGCTTCGGTGTCGGCCAAGAACTCTGCGCTAGCAAGTATGCCATGCTGAACACTTTTAGCCCATCGTCCACAGTGAGTGTAGCAATAACTTACTAAGGGTGACCGGAACTCATGAGAAATGGATCCTATGAAGTCCGCTTTCTGACGGTCTGCCGCGATCGATGCCAGCCGAGACACTTCTGCCATGACGCTGTTTCCAAAGGCCATGAAGAAACTGAGCTCCGTCTCCCGTGAGAAAATTTGACGACTAGAGGTAGTCCACGCAAAGCCACCAGTAAACCAGCGGCTTGAAGAAGCATCCCATAGACCGGAGAAGATCAACTGGCGAACACCCGGAAAATGTTGCTGAAGAAGCATGGCCTCGACCTGCTTCCTATTGGCTCGAATCTGTCTGCTACCTTCAGACTTGGTTCGCTCCCTAGGAGATAGGGGCTCCTCTTCCGAGGATGATAAGCTACCGTCTCGGTCAAAGGACCACAACTTCCCACGAGGATACCGGGCGAGCAAGCTGTGCAGCAAAGTCTCATCGACGGGTTTGAAGGACTTCGTCTCAGATGGTTGGTTCTCAAGGAATAGATCTGATTCAGGCGTAGAGTAGCTGACAATCTCAGCGGGTCTTTGGGATTTTCGGTCATGGGAATCGCGAGTCTCTGTACCATGCCGCGATGTCGCATCGAAATACACTACGCCTCCTCTTTCGCGGATCTCTAGAGATTCGCAAAGTATGTTTGATGCCCTTGCAAATGTCATCCGATGACCCGTGTCCACATTTCTACTGGTCTTGCCGAAATCTGAGTCCTCTTGAGAAGAGTCTTGATCACTATGGGTCCCATTGTTGCTCATCAATGGTTTGTTCCCGCTATCAGTTCTCTTTTTTGTCAGTCCGCCGTCGCTGTTAGAGCAGTCTTTGTGAGCCATCCCCATCTTATGTGTCAGGTCATCTAGCACTAGCCTGCTCTTTCCCTCCACGAATGCGTTCATACCCAGGGAAAGCCTCATCACCTTCTTACGCTCGTCGGCCTCCATAGTAATCTCCATGTGCTTAATGACCGTCTGCGCAATAGTAGCGAGGAATAGCTCATGATCATTGCTTAATTGAGGCCGTGCCACGTCATCGAGGATGAACAGGGAGCCAATGTTGACCCCCTTGTTCGTAGTCAAAGGTGTTCCCGCATAGAATCTGAAATATGGAGGTCCGGTAACGAATGGTAATCGATTGAATCGCTCGTCTTTCGAGAGGTCTGTGACTGTTAACACAGATGGAGAACAGGCCAAGGAGGGCGGTAATTCAATGGTCTTCTCGCATAGTCTCCCCGACTTGTCGACGGTTCCACATCCGAACCACAGCCCGTCACCCTCTTCTTCCGATTTGCTGTTATTCACGAGGTCCAGTGTCTTGGTAGACTCGGCAACGAAGTACTGCTTCTCTCGGTCGATCACGCTTTAGGGAGAATCAGCTCCACATTCCGCAATCGTCGTGGAAAGCGCACCTGATCATTGCCCTCTTCGCGTGCAGTCGGAGGGCACATAATTGTGCCAGAGCCGTGAGGGTGGTGTTAGGTGAGGAAGCGGCATGGACGCTGAGAGTCTCTTGTTGCTTGGGGGACTCTGGAGGCTGGAAGTAGCGGTAGAGCTCGCGCTCCCTGATGCTGTTGACTTTCGATGGACTCGTCTCCAGACTTGCTACCGTCGCCATCGTTTTTTCCTGCTCTGCTTAGGACAGGGTCATCGAGCAGACGCGCCTTGGTCTCGATTTCCTTCCATGTGAAGATAAATCGGTAGAATTAGGATTCTCCGAATTCGTCAAGTGCGGTACAGGGTAGGTCCGCTCCGCTCCGCTCGGAAGCATCGACGAGCTTCAGTTGTGAGGTCGACACGCTATGGTGGAGGTCCGGTAAGTGCGATAGTGCTCAATTTTGAGACGCCGTTGACCTTGAATTTGGAACTCGCGGATTTCTGGGCGAAGAAGGGTCCTGTCTTGGCACATACAGGTATTGGCACTACTAAACTCCGCATTTTAATCTCCGTCCTCTGTTCAAATTAAAGTCCTACTCTACAGATTACGAACACATTACTTGGCTCATGAGTATTTCCATACCATACTGCACTCAAGCATGAACTCAGTTGGGACGTCGCAGCCGAGAGCTTTATTGAAGCATGCATATGAGAGAGTACGTCAAAAAACTCATGTTTTTCTATCTTGGAGCAGCGAGTACTTAGTAATGTAAAGCTAATGTTTGCGATGGTTCAGTTATCCGATAGTTCAGACCACCCCCCTTCAGGCTACGTCTTTGTTCCCAAAGGAGACGTCTACATCACTCGACACTGGTATAAAAGCTCAAAAGTTTGCACGAATTCCCGTCTAACACTGAACAGTAGGAATTTGACGAGTGTTTCTGGAAGATGGCTATGGATTGTCTATGTAAGATCACCAAAATCACGCGCCATCCACAACTTACCGCTTGCAAGGACGGTAAAACAAACGAAAGACTGGGGATCCACTGCTTCCAGCAGATCGTCGAAGCAGTCAAAGAAGACGCTGCTGGCACTGGTACGTTCATCTGAGGGTCATTCCCCTCTTCCTTGTGCTGGAACCTCAAGCCCGGCACATGTTTCAGAAACTGAATACCTCACTTGCTCACTGTCCCACGTCCCGGCGAACTGGGCTCTCGCTTCCTCGGCAAAGAACACCGGAATCAGGCGTACTCCTCCGTCCTCGCCAAAATTCGGGTGATCGCCCTTCGATGGTGACCCTAGCTTTGCTCCTGGAATGAGAGCCCAGCCAGGACATGGGGGAAATCTTTTAAGCTTGTCACTTAGAAGAGCGAGTACTGAATCCGAGTCCCCAATCAGAAGAAAAACGCCAAAGAGCGGTAGCAGCCAAAGACAGCCGCGACCACGAAAAGGCTCACAAGGTGCTTCTTGAGTTCTTCCCTAATATACCCGAGAGCGCTTGCACAGAGATCCTAGGGCATGGCTTCCAGAAAGGAAGCGGTCGAGTAGGACGATCACAAATCCTAGAAGATCAATTAAAAGTCCACCTGGCTGTCAATGCCCACATCCGACATCGACTGACACAGTACGACTCAATACTAGCAGCCAATAAGGGGCAAGATGCGAAGCTCGCAGCAAGAGAAATGGTGTACGGTGAGGTCCAGGCAATCGCGGACTCGTGGCGCGCGACGAGCTCTCAAACCTGGAATTCGAACTCTCGGACGTCAGTGCCCAGAGGTTCAGCAGCAACACTTGAAGCCAATTGGCAACGGCGTACCCAACAAAGCATCGCACAGACAACTCCTGCCAATGAAGCGCAAGTCCTTGAAGAAGCTCTAGGCGGACTGCATTTGAACGAAAATCAACGCGAGGTAGGGGCACGAACGGAGGCCGCCGAACGACGTGCCCAGAAGGTGGCACAAAAATTGGCCCGCAAAGGCCGTTTCCGGGAGAGTACTCGAGATCTACTCCGTCAATATGAGCTGGATCCAAGCATTGAGATGACCAAGAACAAGAAAAAAGGGGTCCTCCGCCTGCAGATGGAACAGAAGGAGAGGCGCGGAAAGGGCAAGTACGCACAAAAACTGCACGAAAGACAGAACCCAAACCCCACAAACCCAAAGAAGCGAGAAGGATACAGAAGACTGAAGATTACTGCCAATGGTGTGGAATTAGAGCCCAGAGAACTTGACAGATACGTGCCGGATGATGGACCAAGCGATGAGCAACCTCACAAGCCACGTCTCCTAAGAAGCAACTACCGGAAACCTGGTGACACTCCTACAAGTAGTGGCGATCTTGGTGATACGCCTGGCGATGGCGTGCAGTTAGAGGCAAGGGGACATGACAGATACGTGCCAAACTATGGCCCGAATCCGAGCATTGATCCACCTCGCAAGTCACGCTATCCCTTAAGGAGCAGCCACCAAATGTCAGGTGACCTTGATGCCAACAATAATAAGAGGCTAGGTCTCATCGAGAAGACCACAGATGAAGGGAGGCTTTTGGTCGAAGACTCGGAGTGGACGGACATCGACAACATATCCTTGAGGACTGCCGGGGTGCATTTGGCATGATTAGGGACGAGGTTGGAAATGATACCAATCGTCAGGGAAGGCACCGAGCATTTGAAGCAATGATACCCAGGTGGTGGATCGATATGCTTCAAAAGAGACCCATCGATTGAGTGGGCATACTTATCTGTATTTGTACTGTTGATCAAAAGCAATTCCCATAGAACGGAGAGCCTCCCAATATTATGTTACTCTTTTTACCATAGGGATTAAGGTGGGATGAGGAAAGAAGAGAGGTAGACTTAAGCTTCCAACGGCGCTGATGTCAGCACCAATTGGTCTTAGCCGAAGCAGTTGCCGGGATCTCTGATTGGCTACCAAGCTCCTCGCTCCATTTCCAGTATCAAAGCTCATGAGCACCGAGTACAGCTTCAGACTTCTCCATCTTTCACAAGGTCCTAATGGTGCAAACGTTGCCTACGCTTTCTTCCCAAACACGAAGCACAATGGCCTCCGAAAAGCATTCCATCCTCTCTCTACCCTTCTCCACCCGCGCCGAACAGCCCAATACGTCCCCATTAGCGACGTATCTCCTCAGCCTCATCTCCATAAAGCGCTCCAACCTCTGCGTATCCGCAGATGTCCACACTACATATGACCTATTGAGCGTGGCAGAAGAAGTCGGTGACTCTATATGCGTTCTGAAGACCCATGCCGATATCATAGACGATTGGTCGGAGAAGACCATTAGAGGCTTGGGAGAGATATCGAGAAGGAAGCATTTCCTGCTCTTTGAGGATAGGAAGCTTGGAGACATTGGAAGTAGGCAATTCCCCACTCTATACCGCCTATCTCCTCCGTTTGCTTTACTCTCTATGTTTCCTTCAATGGCTGACGCTCTCATTGACGTAGACACGATTCAATCCCAATACACCCGTGGACCCCTTGCAATCTGCACATGGGCTCACCTTACAAACGCCCACCTCCTCCCGGGCCCTTCCATAGTTCCCCTCCTCTATTCCGCCGCCTCTTCCTGTCTTACATCCCTGAACCAATCTGTCGACACTACAATAACAGCCGGCACGCCCCGCCTCTCTCTCGACAGCAGCAATGCCGCAGACTCACCTGACCGACCCTCGAGCATCTTCACTTCTACCTCTGTAACATCTACATCGCCCGCCCCATCCTTCCCCGTCGCGTCGCCCACAAGTCCTAATTCTAGCACGAGCGCAAGTCCACCGCAGACGCTGTTTTCGCACACGAGGAGGAAAGGGAGAGCGGGGAGTCTGACTACGGCTACGACGACCATATCGCAGACCTTTGAGCCTACATCGCCGCGGCACCCTGTGAGTCTGATGCACTCCCTGTCTATGGGCGAAGACTCGGATGAGCCGCAAACCAAGCAGAAGGCGCTGGAAGAGCTTGGGCCCCCACCACACGCTCGTGGTCTCCTCCTGCTTGCGGAGATGAGCTCGGCGGGCAATCTCTTGACGCCAGAGTATACCACTGCATGCATAAAAGCGGCAAGGGAGAACCAAGACTTCGTGCTTGGATTCGTTGCACAACGGTCCCTAAATCAAGAAGCGGATGATGCGTTCCTAACGTTTGCGCCTGGGGTCTCACTGCCGAAAGAGGGAGATGAGCTGGTGAAGGGTGATGGCAAAGGCCAACAGTACAGGGGCCCAAAGCAGGTGGTAGGGAGGGACGGGGTGGATGTTGTGATTGTGGGGAGGGGGGTCCTGGGAGCTATGGATAGGGAAAGAGAGGCGGAAAGGTACAGGAAGGCTGCTTGGGAAGCCTATGAGGGGAGGATCGGGAGGAGGTAGCTGGGGAAAAGAGGTTGGGTCGTCTGTATTGTGGTGAGATGCCATTGAATCACAGTGTGTGACTGATGGTTAACCAGTGTATGTTGCATTTCGCTGAGTACATAAGAGAAAATGCAGTACATGGTCGGGTGACATATCACTGAAAGACGCGATTCGATGGAGCGTGTGGAGAGATCCTGTCGATAATGTATATACCTGTCGACCGACTACCAACATCATAAAAAACGTCGCTCATTGGCTCATTGCTCATAAAACATCAGATCTCCTCATAATCCATCACGCCATGTCCATCCAAAAAACAAAAAAGGTCAATTGCCATACCTATACCTCCACCTCCCCCGCCCACCTCTCGGCGACCTCCGCGTCTCTCGTCCGGCGGTACCTTTCCCTTTGAGCGTTTCTTCTGGAGGGTCATTTGCCGCCTTCGCGACCTTATTCCAGCCCAGAAAGACCACATCGTCTTCACTGGAGCCACCTGCATCCTCTCCAGTTGCCTCCTTCTCGGGGACAGTTGCCGCCTTTTGGGCTACCGAATCGCCCTGTCCATTGCGCTTGGGACATATGCGGGAAGGGTTTGATGCGCTAGGAGCTGGCTTTGCGAGGGAAGTAGCCACTTTTGTGGGGACAACGATGTTTTGTTTGGGCGAGGTTGGCTTGGACGGCATACGGTTATTGGTTTTGTTCTCGCTCATGGTGGCGATGTCAAGGGTGCTTTGACCCATCGCTCGCACCGCTTGGGAGGTAGTATACCCTTCTTTCCCGGGCACGAAGAGGAGCTTCCCGTCGTTGGTGGAGGCGTCAGGAGTAGGTTTGTTGATCTCTGAGACGTCAAAGGCTCTGTCACTACTCTCAGCAACGTCATCCTTGTTCATGGCGGCAGCGGTGACAGAGGCTGTTTCTGGGATAGCAGACCTGTTCATCGGCGTGAGCACGGCTTCGGTATCGCTCGTAGAAGCATTAGAGTTGTGCTCTGCGGGCGTGAGAGCCTCGTCCCCTTTCTCACCAGCAGCGAGAATGTCGTCCTGGTTGGGGCTTGCGGCCGTAGCTGCTACCTCTTCCCGGGCCTTTCTAGCCAATTCCTCCTGCTGCTCTGACGCTCTCCTTGCCTGGTACTTCGGCCTCATCATCGCCGAGACCCTCCGCGTCATCTCATACAGTGTGACCCCTCGTACATCCGCCGCCGAGATCTCAGCGATCTCGCCCCAAGGCATTTCTCCTCTGAAATTCCTGGCCGCATTGGTGAGGTAGAGACTCTGTCCATCGCGTCCGTCGATGAGCTTTTCGGGCAGCTGGATGTGCGGTGGAACAGTCGGCATGAAATGCGCTCCGTGTGCTTGTCGGTCATCGAAGAGCTGCGTCGCTTTCCACAACTCAAGGCCGAATTGGTAGGGAGAGTCGACGTTGAATTTGCCAGGATAGGCGGGTATGCGTCGCTCATCCGTGATGATGTGGTGGCCAAATTCCATGGCAGGTGCCCACGATGGTATACCATCCCCAGGATTGATGAGCAATTCGCGCTTCCGAATCTCACGGCACAGAGATTCAAAGCAAGTGACGTGCCATCGTTCCTCCCCGCGCTCACCTAGACCCCGCTTCCCCTTCTGGTGGTTCCACCCAGAGTAGAGGACCTCGGAAAGACACGCGATTGCTTTGTAACTCAGCGGATTTCTCGACGGGTTGCAGCGCTCGGGTTTCTCGAGGCTCAAAATGAAGTCGCCTGCTTGAAAGACGGCGTCCTCCACTTCATCACCCGGTATCTTCGCAACCATACCATTTTCAAACTTCCCGTGGTACTCGCTAGCGTCGGTGTTGATGTAGAGGGACTTTGGATCTCGCCCGAGTAGGAGTCAAAAAAGCTCCGAGCGCCCAGGGGTAAAACGACGTTGATGGTGGGCATTGGGGAGTAAGAACGTATCTTTATATATGTAGAAAGCCTGGTCACCACATGAAGCGTAAGTATAAGTAGGGGAATGGGAACTCGCAGACAAAGGATGAAGATGAGGAATGCGGGACGTACGAAGAGTTTTCCAACATACCGGAGAAAGAGGATTATAGGGTAGATTTGTTTGTGAAAGACGGTAAGGTTCAGAGGTTGGGGATCTAAATACCCAACGATGCCGAGGGGACATTCACACTTTGACGAAAGCGAATGTTGTATGATTCAATTCAATCCTTCACATAAAGAGCAATGAATGTGGTCTTGAGTGATTGAACTCTCGACTCCTTCATTCAGACTGTACTGTGAGGTAGATGTGACTGGTAAGCGACTGAGTCGCACCCAACCATCTTTTCAACACTTCTGAAGTCGCGACAGAAGATGAAAAGCGATTCATTGATTCCTTTCAAAGCGCAGGATGCTTTACTTCTTCGATACCCATCGTACACAACGCAGTCATGCTAAATGTGCAACTGTATAGCTCCCGTGCACCCTCGGTAATGTCGTGTAAGTCAAAACGTCGCGTATCTGGCTCCTTCATTTGCTCTTGTACCAAGACTACTACCCTTATCATCAGGTAGCGAGTGGTTCGATCCCAGGCATTTGCGGCAGTCCCTCGACTTTTCCTATATTCGCCAAGCCATATTTCCAACTCATTGCTCGCCGCCAACACCGCGATTTGCCATGAAGCTATTATGACTGCTACATTCAAGGTTTGTTCAGGCGTTTTCGAGCGTTGCAGGAAGCAGTTTTTCGAGGCTAGTAGAACCAGCTGTGACGGTATCGAATGGCTTCTTGTCATCTTCAGAGTATTCACCACTCCCTTTGGACTGTTCTCTGGGCCGTATATCGACACTGTCTCCCATGTCTGTCTCTTCGAAAGGGTCGATCGCTTTGCTTCCAGGCTTTCCGCGGCCTTCAAGAACAACATCATCCACGCCATCACTGACCAAATCGCCTTTTTGATTGCCTTTCGGGCTTGTTCGGGCGGATTTTGAAATTGGAGGGCGTACAGTTCCGTGAATAGTAACCCAGGCTGTCATGATACTGAGGGGCCTGTTGCCATCTGCAATGCCCCTTGCAAGATGCTCGTTCGTGGCTGGAACGTCTGTAGCCATCTCGATGCGTTGGATATCATGATGCCTCTGGCCAGTGCTTGGGATTGCTGTAGCGCTTTTTGCCGATAATGTGGCCCCAATCTCATAGTTCTGGCTAAAGAGGAGGGCGTCTGAAGCCACGAGGGAGGACTTTCGTATGATATCGTCCCCAACGACTGGAGCCGTCCTTGGGCTCTTTGGCGCGGGTGTAGGCGTCGAGCACCGCACGATTGGCACCGTTCTAGGTCGAGGCTTGTAGATGATGCTCGCTTCCTCGATCTCTTCCCACTGCCTTTGCCTGTCTGCTCTCTCATTTATCTTGCGATGACACTCGGCTCTTCTTGCATCCGCCGCAGACTTTTCCACGAGCTTTCGGGCAGCGCTTAGTTGGGCTTTTAGCCTCTCATGGGCCACTGCACAAGCATCCAGCTTGCCCAGCACCTCAGTAAGGCTGCAATCAGCCACCTCATCGCTCGAGATCTCGCCAACGGTATTGTCATCGAACAAACCCCTGTATTCTTTGTCTTCTGGCTGAAGGTAGATGGCTCTAGGGTACCGCCCAGGCAGGTGTTGGATCATATCTGTCCGACCAGGGGTCTGTGTCAAGACGTAGTCGGGATTGGCGTCACAACGATTCCATAGCCACCGCGCTTTCCAAAGCTCGATGCCGTAGATCTTGAACGATCTCAATGTGAATTTTCCACCGCGATTCGGGATGACGCGCTGGTCGCCAATGATCCAGTAGGCGATCTCAAAGATTGGATGACCCGGTAGAAATACGGCCTGGGGTTCTTTGCGTTGCAGGCGTCGACGATGCTCTTCAAGCATTTTCTCGAGGCACCCTACGCAGTACCTTTCCTCCCCGTGCTTTCCAAGCCCGTAAAGACCACCACGACCCTTTGGAGTTTGCTTGATCTTTCGGAGATTGGCCGCAGGCTCGTAATGTAGCTGAAAGTGCTTTGGGTCGGAGCACTGGCGAATTTCGAGGTTGACACAATGTGTGCCAGGCGGTATGACCGAGTCAGGGTGAGGGCAATTCATGTAGCGGCAGGTAGAATGTTGTATGCTTCCGGAAGTCGCCGGTACCTCTTGAAGCAAAAGCGCGAAAAATTCTCTTCTATTTCAGTGATGCCGCTTCAAACCGAGCGATTGAGAGGGTTGGTGACCATACAGGAGCTTCGCGAGGGTGTGCTGACACTGCATTTCTCCCTCGTCATCGCGTGCCTGTCGACCGTGCGGTGCCATGGTGCTTGTCTTTCTTGCGGTAGGAGGACTCGCGCAGGAGCCTTGATCCAGAAGACCTCAAGAGCTTGGGTCAAGTTGACATGTCGCGTCGAATCATCTTGGTTTAGGTGTGCCTGTAAGATGAGCGGAGCAAGGTGAAGGCGCCAAAGCCGAGGTAAATATAGAGGAGCTATGCATAAGACGACAGAACTGTGTATGCCAGTATAGGGGAAGACTTTGGTATTTGTGGTTTGAAATGTGCACGGGCGCGAGGCAAGAGACAGCAACGACTGCTTCAAAAAATGTCCGGAACAAGCGGTAGATGCACAACTAGCGCGGCCTTTGGCAACCAATCGGCGGGACTGGTTTTCGTAGCTAGCACAAAGTGACCTCTAAGTAGCACAGGCTTACCAGGGTATTACAAGGCTTTCATTATGTTGGCTTTGACTGTCAAATAGAAAAAGAGGAATGACCAAGATGCAAGGAGGGGAAGAAAAAAAAAAGTTGAAGAAAAGAAAAAAAAGAAAAAAAGTTGAGGATACCCAGACCTGAGTCGAACCGAAGAGCTCTGAAGAACGCGGGCCTACCTATCCCGAAGGACTGGAGGAGATTCCACGCACCATTACACCACGAATCTTCCCAAGCTAGAGTTCCTGAATTAAAAATATTACCTGCTAAAGTGTTTAAATACCAATGCAATTCAACTACAGGTTCATAATCATTCAGAGGCCTTGAGACCTCTAGATTATGCCCTGTATTCAGTCATCGCATGGCTCCAAGTACTTTCTGGTCACATAGAGGTGTGACTTCCCCACAATATGCGATTGTGCCCCTTCCAGCACTGTATGTAACGGAAATGGCAAGAACTACTAATTCAATGCACGACAAAGGGCAGAAAGAGGGAACTTCCCGACTGAACGATGCATGATGAGCTTCGCAAGTATATAGCTTCCATCACTTTCTCACAATATCTCTGGACTGCACGCAGTACCAAGGTGGATACAGGTGTAGCTAATGGCAGCGAAAGCTGGCTCGATGAGTGCTGAGTCGCGTAGGCAACCGGTGGTCAGTATGACCATCTATAAGCAAAGCCTCATATTGGGCCTACAGCCCGCTGCGAGACTTTATAAGCATAACGAGGCCAGATGAGTGATTGAGAGACTCGGGAGATGAGATGAGGATAGATTTGAGGTCTGCTGATCCTGGTGCAGATCTCAGCCTCGCTTGGTTAATCGTATCTACCCCCATTTACGCCATACAACAGACTTTTCGCTTAATTAATCCGCACCCGCGTACAATTTCTATAGTTAATGTATTTAAATCTATATCGTAACGTTAAATCTAATTCAATTATAAGAAATCTTATAAATTAATTCTTTAAGATCTTATTAATAAGTTTTATTTCTTTAGATTTTCTAAAAACTTACGTTAACTTTATTTAAAATTTCGATTTTTTAAAAAAGTATTTATCGATAAATATATAATATTATATAAATTATATAAACTTTATTATATAAACTTTATTAAGACTTTTTTAGAGACTAGCTATATATAATAAGATTTATATAAAAAAGTTTTAAAACTAATAAATATATATAAGTTATTTAATAAGAAATTTTAGTAACTACGCTTTTAAAAATACGAATTTTCGTAATATTTTATAAGAAAATCTTAAAATACTAGACTTCGTTATAGAGATTCTAATATTCTATAATAATTATATATTAATAATAAAATCTAAAAAGTATAAAAATATTATTTAATATTAATTTAATCTTAGCTTAAGTTTAAAATTAATCGATTCTATAGTTAATATATATAATAGAATAAGATAAAACTAAGCTAGAAAATCTTAAATTTATATATATAGCTAATTATAAATTTAAATTCGTTACGCTCTTTAATTAAATCGACTAAGTTAGCTCGCTAGCTCTTTCGAGCTTTCTTATTAAAAATTTAAATATATATTATTTAAATTTAAGATAACTTTTTTATTTTCTATTAAAATTTTAAGATTTTTTTTTAAATTATAGAGCGTAGTTTACGCGTCTTAAAGATTTAAGAATTTTAAAATTTAATCTTATAATTATTATAAGATAAGAGCCTTAATTATCGCTTATTAAAGTTCGCTTATTAAAGATCGCTTATTAAATTTACTCGATAGCTCTAATTAAAAAGAAAATTTATAAATTTAATTTATAAATCTTTACTCGTTATAGATAATAATATAAAATAAATAGATCGTAGTAAATCTATTAAGAGACGCTAGACTCGAATAGATATATATATTAATATAAATTATAATAGTTTCTTTCTTTCTAAATAATTATATTTATATAATTATAGACTAGAGAAATATACTTACTTCTTATTCTATATCTTCGAGCTTTTCTTATTATAATTAAAAAGAATTAAAGAAATTTAATATATATATATTAGAAAAAATTAATTAAGAACTTTTAAAATCTTAGTAAAATCTTTCTTCGACGACGATAGTAATAGCGATATCGTATTTTAGAGATTTATTTAATATCTCGTCGCGAGCGTATAATATTAATCTTAAAAGACTTTAATTTAAAGTAGATTAATAAATAATTAAATAATTGCTAGTTAAATAAATATCTTATTATAAAATAAAGCTATTAAATATTATTTTTAAACGAAGAAGAAATTATTAAGATAAAGTAATATAATTAATTCGAATACTTTTAATACTTTTAAGTCGTAAATATTAAATCGTAAATTAATATTAAATAAGTTTCTTTACGAGATATTATATTATTAACTCTATTAATTTTTTTATTAAAGATTTTATTATAATAAGATAGAAGAGATAAAAGAGATAGAAGAGATAAAAGAGATAGAAGAGATAAGAAGATAGTAGAAGAGAAGATAATAAAAGAAGAGATAAAAGAGATAGAAGAAGAGATAATAATAGTTTTTTTAAGATATAATAAATCGATAAGACTTAAAAAATAATAATTTAAGTTCTTCGATTTTAAGTCTAAATAGAAATAAAAGACTATTATTATTATGTTAATTAGTATATATAAAAGAATAAGATAGAGTTAAGCTAGAAAATCTTAAATTTATATATATAGTTAATTATAAATTCGAGGTTATTACGTCTTTTAGCTAGATCGACTAAGTTAGCCCGATAGCTCTTTTAAGCTTTCTTATTAAAAATTTATATATAGAAGTCTTATACTTTGAAGTACTCAGTTTGCGATATATATAGTTACTTTATAATTTCTCAAATTATAGAGCTCGCTTTACGCTTTCTAACGCTGTAAAAATTATAAAGTTTAATCTACTATTGATGAATTAAATGAATATTTAAATATAGTAATTATAATAGCTATATCAGACGCGTTCGACATCGAATAATAATCCTTCCACCTATTTATGTAATTATTCTTCTTTTACTATTCTATTAATTTTATTAATTCTATTAATATAAATATAATCGTCTTTAATACCCCTCGTCTAAAGATTACTTAATATTTTAGATATATATACCTCTATTACCCGCCTCTTAGAGCCTCTACTAACGCTCTTAGGCCATCTCTCGGCAAATTTATTATTATTAATAATTGAGGCCGTAAGCGAGTTTAATAGCTATTTACTACTGCTTATAAACGCGTTAAAAGGCTCTTAAAGAGCCCGAATGAATACGTTTTTTTCTATATACTCCTCTTAAGCTAGCGATAATATCTTTTAACCTAGCGATGCTATCTCTTAAGACGCGTCTTCCTTCTCTATTTATTCTTTATTATCCTATTTTAAAGCCTCTTAACGCGTGTTAGATTCTAAACATCGTTAAGAAGAAGCTTCTAAAAATATGATAATTATATTAGACGCGTTTGAAATCTATCTCTACTATATTAAGAAGTAAGAGAAGAAACTATAATAGATAAATGCGGAGAATACTGCGGAGAATATTACGGAGAATACTATAGAGAATACTACGGAGAAACTAAGCGATAATAAGATTATTATCGTTAAGAATACGGCTTAGCTCTTCAAGATCTTATATTATATTAGTTATTTACTTAGTTAGTTACTTAGCTAGCTATTTAATCTAATACTCTATAAGAGAAGAAGTAAGAGAAGAAATTATAATAGGTAAATGCGAAGAATACTACGGAGAAATCAAGCGGTAATAAGACTATTATCGTTAAAAACACGGCTTAGCTCTTTAAGATCCCACGTTATATACTCTCTACGATTCTATATCAAATTATTACTTAGTAAGCGAAGAATACTATTATAACTTAGTTTATTATTTCTACTATATTAAAAAGTAAGAGAAGAAACTATAATAGATAAATACGGAGAATATTACGGAGAATACTATAAAGAATACTATGAAGAAATTAAGCGGTAATAAGACTATTATCGTTAAGAACACGGCTTAGCTCTTCAAGATCCCACGTTATATACTCTCTACGATTTTATATTAAATTATTACTTAGTAAGCGGAGAATATTACTATAACTTAGTCTATTATTCTTATTATATTAATATAATATATTACTATAATAACGTTATAAGAGAAGAATCTACTATTATAGTTAATTGGGCCTCTATAGAAGAAATATCGAACGATATATATTTAAATAAATTGAAATCGTTCGATGTCTATAGCTATTTTATTATTCGAAAGATTTCACTACGATAGAAGATATTATAAGATTCACACTACTAATTAATACGTTATCTTTATTTCTTTTCGATATTTCGATACTTCTTATTATAGAAATATAATCTTTCTCTATTTTTTATAGATAATTATTACGAATTAATTCTTTATACTTAATATACCTTTCTAATTAAGCCTTAGCGCGCCTCTCTTCGTATATATATATCTATATATTATATAGATTAAATTAATTTTATAGTAGTGAAAGTAGATCAAAAACGTATAGTAAGCGATTAGAGTTCGATTTAACTTAGAAGAATTCAACTCTATGAATTTAATTTATAGGCCTTTACTTGTTAGTATATATAATAGAATAAGATAGAGCTAAGCTTGAAAACCTTGAATTTATATGTGCAGCCAATTATAAATTTAGGGTTACTACGCTCTTTGGTTAGACCGGCTAAGTCATCGCGGGTAAATAAATTAGCGTCCGCAACTATCAAAAAAATATCGCTCATCAAAGTTCCGGACAGCCCTGATCAAAAAACAGGTACACATTATTCGATTTTAGAATAACTTTTTTGTTTTCTATTAAAATTTTGAGATTTTTTTTTAAACTATAGAACGAAATGTGGGCTTTCAGAGAAAAAAAGAAGTTTTAAATTTAGTCTTATAGTTATTAAAGCGCAAGGAATTCAAATATCGCTCATCAAAGTTCGCTCGACAGCCGGACAGCCCTAATCAGATACACATTATTTGATTTTAGAATAACTTTTTTGTTTTCTATTAAAATTTTGAGATTTTTTTTTTAAATTATAGAATAAAATGTGAGCTTTTAGATTAAAAAAGAATTTCTAAATTTAGTCTTATAGATATTTAAAGGCAACGAATTTAAATATCGCCTATCAAAAGTTCGCTCATCAAATTTACTCGACAGCCCTAATCAAAAAAAATGGTTATTGTCATGAGATGCCTCAGGGATACCCATAGGGCCACTAGCGTAGGCTTGGCACCGCACATATCTGCCTGCAGACCACATAGATAATCAACATCTTTTACTACACACACATATATGATTCAAACCATAATGATTCCTTAACAATTGGTAGCAACACCTGGCCCTACTTCATAGGATATCCAGGCGTCATCAGACGTTTACGCAAAGCCCACATCAACACCTAATAGTGTGACGCTCCAAGCCGGACCTCCAACACACTCGCAGTCATCGAGTACCTTTTGACACCGTCCAAATCGATCCTTTCAATAGGCCTGTCGATATCACAATGAACTCATACGCTGCAAGACTTGCCTCATTCACGTCATGGCCACACGTATATCCAAGTGCCTCTGACGTAGCCCGTGCTGGCTTTCATCGAGAATTCGACCCTACTTTTCCATCTCCGGATCTCACTGTGTGCTCACTATGCGGTCTTGATCCTTGTGACTGGGATAGTGACAATCCATTTGATTTCCACGCTACTCGATCACCGGAGTGTCCATTTGTACGTGCAACACAGCAGAAGAAGAAGCATCGGAATCAGAAGACTCGCCAGCAATACAAGAGGTCTCTAAAAGCCACTCAGTCAGCCACTCAGCCAGAGCACTCAGTTGAACAAGAGGAGGAGTCACTACAACAGGCAAATGCGGAGAACACTGCGGAGAAACCAAGCGACAACAAGGCCACCATCATCAAGAACACGGCTCAGCTCTCCAAGACCCCACGTCATATGCTCTCTACGATTCCACATCAAACCACCACTCAGCAGGAGAACATCACTGCAATTTGGCCTATCATCTCCGCTGCACGATTGTGGCACACAATCACTGAGTTGAGCATACAAGAGAAGGATCTACTACGACGGTCACAGCCAAATCACTATGGCTATGGCAATTGGACCTCTGCAGGCAAGGGTCACATCGGACGATGCATATTTGGACGAATTGAAACCGTCCGATGTCTTGCTTCAACATCCATTTTACTATTCGAAAGGCTTTCACTGCGGCAGGAGAACTTATGGGATTCACACCACTAATTGGCCTGGTGTCTCCATTCCTTTCCGGCATTTCGAAAACTCACTCATTCATGCATGCATACTTCTTGCCATGAGGACATGGCATTTCTCTGTTTTTTGTGGGCAATTGTCATGAGATGCCTCAGGGATACTCATAGGGCCACTAGCGTAGGCTTGGCACCGCACATATCTGCCTGCAGACCACATAGATAATCAACATCTTTTACTACACACACATATATGATTCAAACCATAATGATTCCTTAACAGTTATGAATTTAATTCATAGGCCTTTACTCGTTTATTATATAAATTTAGTAAAAGATGTGTATTTTGATGTTATGTTGGTTTTATTGGACTTAAGAGCGTGCAAATTGGGGTAACGTGCAAATGGGGGTGGAAACGATTATCGGATACTAGGTCTCTTCCACGGCCCTTGAGCTTGTCCATCTGGCTCAGAGCTCGTTTGAGACTGTAGATGAAGTGAGCTCGCCCCTAGGCAGAGAATAACGCCGAGCTGATGTGCAGGGGTAATGACTGGACGTACCTCTCAAGCTCGCGAATAAGCTCCTGGTACTCGGACTGAGTATTCCGAAGAGTGTCAATTGTCTTCACAGTCAGACCACCTACGGCAACGAAGTCGCCAATGCTGAAGCCAAATGACATGCTTGCTGGGATGGCGCATCATTTTTGAAGGGACCGTGGGCGACAATCACTGTTTCGCCTCGAAGGCAGCGACATAACTGTGAGCAAAGAGTCTTCAGACGACCAATCAACTACTCTTACAATGGCTGTCTAGGCAGGTTGAATAGAGAAGGAACCTAGAAGCCTGATGAGGGACATTCAGCCTGAATATTTGCATTGCATCTCGCCAAGACTTGCACAGCCTTGGCGGCGAAAAATACTGCCCCCAAGCTCAGCTGGATCAGCCACCCACCCAAGAAGCGAGGGGAGCACGTCCAGACGCTCGTCCTTGACAATAGTAGAATTACTTGGGTGCTAATAGCGAAAGATATCGAGGAGGAGAATCTCTGGTCTCTACGCTGTACAGACACAATAGGGCCCAAGGAGGATTTCTGCTTCTCTTCACCGAAGGCAACTGAGATATTTCCCACCTGGTGCCACCGTTCAAGTAAATGGGCTGAAAAATTAGCACTAAAACAGAAAGCTCGGAAAGATTCATCGGCTACACTACTTACCATGACTACTTGTAACATGGCATAGCTTAGGATTGTAGTTCATTACCTCTGAGAAGCTCTGGTGGTCTTCAATGCTTCATGAGACGCCCCAGATATGACATCAGACTCTTTCAAACCTCATTCATGGATGTCTAACTCTAGCAGCAGTAATTAAGCTATCCTGATCGAAATCCCACTTCACCATCCCCATCAGAGCCACGGAAGAAAAGGGCGTTCCTCGCCACGTTTTATTATCGCTTTCGAAGAAATCCGGCTCGAAGCTGACCGAAGCATACCCTTGGATCAACTGGCGCCAGTAGCATGCCTCGGCCGCAGGCGTCAAGTATCGGTCCCGTAACGTTCTGACACTGTTGTCTGCAATCATCTTGGCTTTGGCTGGATTAGCGATTAGATCTTGCAACGTCTCTTCAAGATTTGACCAATCGTCGAGCACGGAGACCCAATTCTGCGCTGGCCCTGAATCCACCATTGCACCTGTGTATATCTCCCGCCATGCCAATCTGTGAGACACGAATACCGAGTGACAGTTGTGCTTATACTTGGCTCCACCGCTCCAGGACGCTCCCTTTACATCACCCACAAACATCCATCGACAGAAATCAGCCATGGGGATGATGTGGCTGTCAGGAGTATTGATGGACTCTGTGGCAACGTCTGCCCAGGGTTTGTCTTGCGCAACGCGTAATAGATCATGGCGGCTCTGGTATGGTGGCAAGATTATGCCCCGCCAGAGGAATTTCTGTGTCTTTTTTTCCCACGGCACTTCTTCCTCTATGACCCTCATATCGCGTCGTGATTTGATGTAGGATCCGATCATTGCCTCCGGCCAATCATACATCCCAAAATCCGGCATCAACCACAAGTTCTCCGTATCCGACTCAACGGGTTTTGTATATACCCAAAGGGTATCGTCTCCCTGAGCCATGTCGCCGACGTAAATCCTGAACTCGCAATTCGGAAGTTGAGCTCGGTCGGTATAGGCCATCAGTGCGCGGTTTATCGCATGCAGTGTCGCAAACCCTCGCGACTGATAATCCGCGAGTCCGTCTCCAGATATTATGTACAGTTCCCCTCTGTGTATCATCGCTCTTATTGAGCTTCCGACATGGTCCCCTTCTACAGAGTCAAAGTCTGCTTTTGCGACGTGGTTGAGTTCCCTGCGAGATACCATCTCATCGATATCGGCGTAGAGTTTTGGGAAGGCTGCAGAGCATTGCCGGTCTGAGAGTCCGTAGTCGTCGCCATCTCGTACTGCATCGAATTCCCAGCTGGCAAAGAGGTAACCCCGGAAAGTATTCGCGAATTGCGGGAGGAATTTTTTCCCATATTGCGCTTGGCTGTCCGCGCCGGCTTCGCTCTCTCTAGTTCCTAATCCTGAATAGGATATTAATAGTAGGAAGATCAGCAGACCTGCTGACAGACTGACACAGATGTTGCGATTTCTACCAGTCGTCAACCCGAGCATGACCGCTTTGAAGGATTACCCACAAAGGTGAAAACAGGAAAAGAAAAATAACTCAAGAAGGGTGGTGACATTACGGTTTAAGGGTTGATGTGAGACCCTGCCACCAACATCTCTGATGCACGCGGGGCAGAATACGAGTACTCGTATTCACTAGGATTTGCAATCTCTAAAATTCGATCTTTACAATTTATCGTTCCACAACATTGTAATAAAAAACTTAAAAAAACCCCCTAAAAGACTATAGAATGCGATTTTTAGAGCTCTAAAATTTATAAAAATTAGAGTTATATTAATAAGGTTATATGATATTATAATAGATCTCGATATCTATAAAGATTAATATACTATTATATAAATTTATTAATTTGAATTCAATTATAAAAATTATAATTTTTTAAGAGTCGCATTTTACGCTCTCTCCTCCTTTTTTTCTACTTTTAAATCATATATTTATAGAATAATAAATCATAAATTTTGGAGATTGTAAATCTTAGTGAATACAAGTATGAGTAATGGCAATTCTAGCCGACAGAATACGAACTACGCTATCCCCAGCCTTCCTTTGTGCAATCTCCAAAGCAGAATAATCGCGAACATTAGTTATGGTAAATTGAAAACAGAAGCGCATGTCGCGCAATGAACAAGATCTACTCTACTATGTACCTACATTGTATGAGATCTGAGATTGGCTGCATGATTGTCCGAAGTGTTTATACCGTAAATACAAATTATCCAGACCTGCCTAAAAATAAGTCGCTGCTACGCGTACAGCCCCTGTCTACTAGGCGTATATACCCTTTACGCCCAAATTATGTCTCCGGGATTTAGCCGTCAGCCCTCGGCAAAGGCTAGTCTATGTAAAATTCCAGCGCACCGTAAGAGCGAAGGAGCGAGTGTGTATAGGAGGGGCCCCTGGTGCCTCGAAGGGAGGGAGAATTTTGTTCACTCGTGATCGCTCTATAGATAGCAAGACCACCAGCTTTGGAGCTCTTAAGACTGCGTGTACCTGATATAAAGGGGGGCTGTACGCCTAGTAGACAGGGGCTGTAATCGTATCTACCCCCATTCGCGCCATCTTAAATCCGATAAATCTGACATAGATAGCTACCACTACCATAGCTACTACTACCACTCATTCAAATAGCCTACTACCACAGTCTACCATAATGGCCAATACTACGGTATCATAGTCGCCGTCTATAGGCCTGGCATAGTAGATATTTCTATCCTAGACTCAAATGTAGTCTACTTAAGCCTAATTAAGAAAAAGACTACTACACCTCTCGCATTAGGCCTACTACTACTATTAAATCTCGCTTTATTACAGTAATAATAGCGAGATAGAAGAGATAAAAGAGGTAAGAAAATAGTAGAAGAAGAGGTAGAAGAAGAAGAGGTAATAGAACAAGAGGTAGTAACGGTTTTTTCAAGACATGGTAGGCCGATAAGGCCTAAAAAACGGTGATTTAGGCTCTCTGATATAGAAGCCTTAATAGCAATGACAGATCGATATTATTATGCTATTTTGCTATAACAAATTTGGTGAAAGGTAGGCATTTTGGTGTTGCGTCGGAATTATCGGATTTAAGATGGCGCGAATGGGGGTAGATACGATTACGCGTAGCAGCGACCTAAAAATAAATCTTCAATGCCGAAAGAAGGCATTAGCCAAAGGAGGAGCCAATTGGACGAACTTTGACGCCACCAAACCCAACCAAGACTGGTGGCCTAAGCACGAGGCTTTTGACAAGTGTTCTCCGGGTTACAGCTCGGCAGAGGCGAAAAAAAGTTCGGCAGGGGTGATAAGAAAACGCGAGAAAGTTAATAGACTAATTTAGATAATCTAATTAAAAAGTATAATAACTTTAAATTTATAATTAATAATATATATATAATTAAATCTTTTAAGCTTTATTCTATCTTATTCTTTTATATTTATTAATAAGTTTAAATTTATAAACTTAACTTATAGAAAGTAATAGATAAGTTTTTAATAAGCGTATTTAAATTTCTTATCTTTATATAATAAGACTATTAAAATACGTAAGTTACGCTTTATAATTTCAAAAATATTAAAAGATTATTAAAAATAAAAAAGTTATCTTAAATTTAAATAATATATACTTATTTTTTTAATAAGAAGACTTAAGAGAATTAGTAGATTAAATTAAATAATTTAATTAAAAAGTATAGTAATCTTAAATTTATAATTAATTCTATATATATAAAATTAAGATTTTTTTTAGCTTAGTTCTATCTTATTCTTTTATATATATTAATTAAGAGATATAAAGATATAAGATAGAGTATGAGTTTGTAAGAATTTTATGATTTGGGGTATGGAAATGTAATTCGCCCGATCAAGGAACTTGCAACAATTGGAATCATTTGCTAGATGAAACCGTTGAATTTCGGGCTCGCGCTGTGTGCTATCTACTTTTCTCGATGACTTACGGCCATTCACGCCCACGTTACGATTCCGAAAGTACCCGGTCGCTAATTGAACTCCATATATACTCTCAGCAATCTTCCCGCTCTCTGCATAATCCACCCATCGGTGCTGCTTGGTCACGCTTTCCCGAAGTGTCATACCATCCGCTCTGGCTTCCCTATCGCCTTCTTTGAGCCAGCTACACCGGTTGTCTAATGCCTTGAAGATTTGAACGCAGTCTTTGGCGTGACCGAGGATTGCACGACACTTGGTCCCGTGTGACCTCTGCAGCCTTGTCGTTGGATGAAAAACCGATGGGATCCCGGCTTTCGGCATCGCGGTAAAGTATTTGACTGCTGTCATCAGGAAAAAGCTCACTCGGAAACACTGTTCGAGAATTGCCTCCTTCATCGAGTAGCTTTCTGGCGACAGAGTCGGTCAGAGGAAATGATTGACTATGCGGTTGGGGTACATGAAAGATGGTACCTCCGACTCCGTGACGGTCTACCTGAGGATGGCCTTGAAGTAAAGGCATCTTGCTATCACCAACGATATCAATACTTTTTATGTAGTCTCTTTGTATTGCTAATGAAGCATTTCTCCCCCGTACAAATCGCTTATGTAGAGCAATGAGGCCTCCAGGGACAACCGACCTATGCGAACTTTGCCCGCTTCCTCCGCCTCTCCTCGCTCTCACTTTCCAGGTTTGGAGCTTTGTTGCGAAGACTCGAGCATCTTGGCGATCTCTTCTATGAACTTTGCAGGCAGCTTCAGGTGTCGTCGAGGAAGGGGTTGGACATGCGTTGGCCGTCATTCTAACGGGAGGGGCCGGCAAGTTGTCGTGCTCCCTCGTCTTCGTGACAGGTTCGAAACCCGAACAAGCGTCGTTGCCGCCCTTCTCCGTTTCGTTGTCATGGCTCTCTGGACTTGATTTTGTGGCTTCTGATGCCGGTTTCGCTCCGGAGAGATTCTTATGAGCACGCGGAAGAGGAGCTTTTGGTTTGAATTTTAGCTTGAAAGTGACCCCTGGCGTGGGCTGAGAAGTCAAAGAGGAGGGTTGTGCACCGGCGTTGGGGACTGTGCGGCGGGCACGCTCTTTTTTGAACGTGGCTCTTTTGTAGGCAAGCTTGTCAAGCTTGACGCTCGTTTTCTGCCTTTTCCGAGCTGTACTACGTCCTGAGGCACCGCTCGCTGCCTCACTTCCAACCTCGGAGTCTTGGAAAGTGTGTGTTAGCGCGGGCAAGCAAGAGTGAGAAGCCAACAAAAGCTTACCGTTGTTGTCGTCCTTCACCTCTTCCTCCTTCATGTCCCTTCAGACATGTTTAAATCTCCCCTCCTTTGCCCTGACCCATGAGAGTGGTCATAATGACAGGTTATTTGGGGTAGTGCTGCGTTAACGATGCCGGCCGTCTTCTGGGCGACCAGCATATGACTACCTAGTAACAGTCCATTAAGCTCTGATACGACGCCAAAAGTAGCTAGGCGCCTTCTGAAAGTATGTCGTCGAAGAATGTGGCAAGCTCAGGGAAAGCACGCCAGGAAGGGACGGAACCGATCGGGTCTCCCGGTAGAGCGACTCGACGATGTAGGTGAATGTATGGAGAAAGAGGCTGACGGTGTGTCAAGACAGGATTTTTTTTTGTGTTACTTCGGCTGCTAGTCGAATCAGAGGAGAAGCATGCTGCGGCTATCTCAAAAGAGAATATAAATGGAACTAGTTAACGGGGTACTGGTACTGGAAGTTTGTTCAACAGTACTGAAAGATATGTTATGTATAGATGTTTGTGTATGAAAGAAGAGAAGAGCCGCGAGTTTGGGGTTCTAGATACCCTAGGATGCCAAAGGGAATCAATTCAAATAGGTGAGTGACATCGATGATCACTTTCAAACCTTCGTTTAGACAGAAATGAATGTGTTGAGGGGAGTGAAATTTATCATCAGGAGGCTACTTCCTTCACGTGGTGCATGGCAGTGAGATGAGATGTGAGTTGGATCATTACACGTACTTTTGTGACGCCAGAAATTGCTTCTTAGACAGTAATCTCTGCCTTCATTGATGTTTGTATCCCGGGGTGTATATGACTCGTTGCTCATCAATCGTTCAGTCATAATTGACGTAAAGGACCCTTGTTGCTATACCTCCCATAAAGACAAACGGTAAATACTTCAGACCAATCACTATTCTTCTTCACCCTTCCTCCCTCGCCAGCTTCACAGCTCGCACATCCCACGGACTGCTGTCCCCCTTGCCTATCTCATGGCTCACTCAATCGCTTGACTCCTACCTCTCTTGCTCCACGGTTGGCGCTCCGCTGTTTACCCTTGGCTTTCTGTGGCAAAGCCTCGATGCTGGATTTGGAGCAAATTTCGGAGGTGGAGATGGCTGCACTGCTGCGGTGGCATAAGGGCCTGAGCCAGCTTGGGAGACCAAAGATAGAGGGTCTTCCCTTCCATTCGCAACCTCCAGGAAACGGGCAGAAGTGCGGGCTGGTAGTTGGCGATCGAAAGCTGGTGAGCTGGATAGAGCCGCATCCTGTGTCGTTCTAGCGGTAGAGTTGGGACGTGAGACAGCCTGACAGCCGACTTGTGTTCCGGAAGAATGAGCAGAATCAAAGGGTGATCGTGTGAGGTCGGGAGACGCTGAGCAGGCTTGAGCCGCCTTATTTGTTCTTCTCGTGATATGCGCGAGCACACTACCCGACGCCTGTGGTACGAAGGTATTGGGCCTGGCGGGCTCTTGACTCTGATCTAGATCGCATCTCTTCCTTTTTCCGCTGTTAGCCGGTAGGTCGTTACCCACATAGACGACAGGTACAGCACGCCTGTATCCTTCGAAAAGAGCATGCACGGAGTCGGTCGGCTTCTCTGGCTTCTCTGACACCGCTTCCTCTGCCAGCTCCCCACTCCTTCCAGTCAATTGCTCTTCAGCACATTGACCTTCTTCTTCTGCTCCTGCGTCTGCCTTCCTCTTTCTTTCAGCCATTATAGGCATCCACTTCTCTTCGACCATGCGATCCTCCTTCTTATCCAGCCTCCGGAAAGCCTCGCTCAGCGAGCAACCTCGGACGTCGCAAGCGTTAATCTCGCAGACTTTATTTTCTGCTAAGACTCCTCTCATGTCCCTAGTAACTGTATCAAGATAGAAAGACTCTTCATCATGGCCCAAATACAGGGTAAATGGTCCGTCTGCCGGGTCTTCTGGAAGATCGAAATGCCCTTCGGCTGGGCGGTCACAGAGTTCGTCAAAGGTCTTCACTCCTTGCCACTTTGCGAGGAGGTGCATTTGCGGGGCTCGGAGAGTGTAGTAAATACCGCCGTACTGTGGTATTGTCCGCCTTTCAGGTATGATCCAGTACTGGACTGAGGTGAGGGGATGAACGTAGAGTGTTGAGCCATCTGGCTTGTGCTTCCAAACGTGCTGGCGAAGATCAACAAAGAGAGCCTCCAGGCACTTCAAACACCACCATTCTTGTCCGCTAGCACCGAGTCCACGTCTGCCTTGAGAGCCTTTCTCGGTTTTCCTGACATTTTTGAGAGAATCGATGGCCTCATAGCCAATGACGTTGCTCGCTGGATCACAGTCTCCAAGCTTTTCCAAGCTCGCACGGTATGAGCCAGGAGGTGTGACCTTGTTCGGACAATCAGAGTGGCGGCAGGTGGTATCTTTCAGTCCTCGAGGACGATTGTAGGAGGAGGGTACTTTCTGGATGACGAATCGATAGCATTCTGTTGTCTGTCAGTCCAACTGCTCATTTCCAGTAACGGTGAGTTATCGTGACCTTCGTAGAGCTTTTGTAGGACTCTAAGCTGGTCGCTAGCCCAAGTTTGGTGACGAGCACGACCACGCGGCATGAAGACTGTGCTGCCTTCAAGGAGGCTGCACGGCGCTTGCTTTGATCGGAAGGGGTTGAGACCCCTTCAGATGAAGGGGATTGCCACTAGATGAGCCATGATAAAGCGGGATGACTTGATCTGCTACCGTCAAATGATGGGTTATATCTTAATCGGAAGGGAAACGCAGATGCTAGAAGTGTTAAGGCCGAATACTGCCGGCGGAACCTTTGGGCGTGGATGAGGAAAACAAAGGAGGAAACTTCCGGTGATTGGCCGATTAGTCGAATGCCGGGTCGTCAACCCTCAGAGCTTGAAATACATGCGGGACTGTCTGCCTTGTTGCCATTAGGCTAAGGTAGGGTGTTATTAAGCGTAGAAAAGATCATAGCAAAAAGGTAGCAAGAAAAAATTAAGAGAAAAAAAAATAAAACAAAAAGCAAAAGAAACAACGGCAACTGCAAGGATCGAACTTGCGGGCTATTTAGCAAGGGTTCAGCAATTTACAATTGAAAATCCGGTAATCCCGAGGAATGGTGCACCACTGAGGCCGCTGAATGAAATGGTGATTCGCTAAATCATTTATTGCGTATGCTGAAAAAATGCGAATGTCGGCTACGAAAGCATTTGACTCTAACTTCTCACATCATGCGCACTATGATCTTACGCATGCACGATCGATGTTTTGTAGGGGCAAGCAGCCTGGTGGATGGAGCGATTGCAAGTCCTAGGCGTAGCATCATTACACAGCAGCAGTAAACAAAACAAGATGAAGGAGTGACTGTACGCAATTGTTACATAGGTCGACGAACAGGATTTAGACTGTAATACAAGACCTAGGCTAAAAGCATACTGCTTCGACTTCTCAGTGGGCACTGATGCTGAGTGAAAAGGGTCAAATGTACCACTTGGAAAGCCTTAGAGCGCTATTAGGCCACCAGACTTTCCGCTTGGCTTGTAAAAGACTATTCAACGGGGTTCCATTGTCAAAAAGGTGCAACGAAAGAAAATATGAGGTCAAATTTGAGGTCTGCCGCTCGTCCCGGAGAGTTTTCGCCAAGCCGCGCTTGAAGCGCACTTCTTGACCTCATACTATCAGTACTTTCGGCTTTCTATCATACAATCCAGCGTTTGTCCAACACTCGTCTCTAGCAATTGTCAACAGCCACCAACAGGATGCGCTATGTCCTTCTCCAGGCTTCCCAGCAATGAAACGCTACCATCAGCATCGACCCCATTGTAGACCCTGAAGCTGCCCCACGATAGCTGGTCTCACTCCGCACCGGCCTCTTATCTTGGCCTGGAGAGCCTTGCCCTTGGCTGCAGACTGACTTTGTACATTTTCGTAGTGGATGATCACAATTTCGGGACCCTCTACCTCGTAGGCGCTCATCTATCACCCACATTAGCATGACGACAAAGTCATCTTCTAGCGTCTAGCTACTTACCGGTCTCTCCAGAACCAATATTTTGAGCCGATACTCAGGCTTAACATGTCTCAGAAGCTCTGGAAACCAGTGTGGGACGACCGCCTTTTTCGTAATGGTGAGGGGTGGTGCCTCAGAATCCTTGCCACTCTGCTTTCGTGAATAAAGATCCATTCATCCATCCTTCGAATGATCAAAAGGCAACACTCATAAGACCCCACCTTCGGCGTCTGTACTCCAATGAACCCACCATTTTTGAACGGAGAACCTCGCCTACTATGTTGCTTTTCCTGCTTCCGTAAGTCTGGGGTTGCTCTTGTCAACAGGAGTGATGTAGGTAAGGAGAGCCTTTCCAAGAATCAACCTGTCAGGCTTCGTCATCTCGGCGGAGATATCGATATCCTTCTTTATTTTCGTGGAGACAGTGGAGGTCCGCTCCGGCTTACCCTCCACTGATAGCCGCGGGTACACAAGCCCATTTTCCCGGTATTTTTTAGCCTCGAAGTAGAGTTGGGCGATTTCGTTTGCTTTAATGTCAGTCTCTGCCGTCCCGACGATCTGTTCCCATGACACAAAGGCTCCAATAGCACCAAAAATTTCGGCTCTTACTCGAGGGACCCAATTGTGATAGCCCGTCTGTCTTGCCCAGTCCGGAAAGCTTGGAGAACTGCGCAGAAGAGCTCTTTCTGAAGTCATCCAAGGATCTTCTATGTAAGATCAAGTTCAAAGGGTCATAGGATAATGGGATAAGGGAAAACCAGCGAAAGTAATCACACGTTCCGGTAAAAACCATTTTGTATGTTGTTGTATTGTATGGGAGATTAACGAGTGCTTTCTTGCAGGCTGTTCTCGCACTTCGTGATAGGGATCTGACTCATCGACAGAGCAGGAGCACCAATTTTAACGAAGCGTGATTGCTTTTTCAATACCTGTGGTGTGACCTCCACCTGGAAATATCTTCTCATTAGTATCTCCGGGAAGACGCCGCTCCGAGAGCGGTATCAACCAAGTCCCCCAAAATTTGTGCAGGGTTCTTAGTCTCCATATATTTCCAAGGGGACTTCTTGCATCTGCGAATCCCGAGATCGAGACGAGGTATCCTCAGAATCTGACACAAGAAATCGCACCATCGCCAATCAGTCGCCCCAAAATGGCGCCTGATGCGTGTCGTAGAAGGAAGATGCTTCAGAAGAAGAGTCTTTGGTTTCCAAATTTCCTTGTGTGGGTTCCTCCAGTGACGCGCTCTCAGTGGAGGATTCCTTGTCTTCGCTGAAATATCGCCGACGCCAGTAAAGGTTTGGGTGGCTCAGGCGCCACCGTATTCCTCTTTCTCCAAGGTTTTTGTTGTCTTGTGTCATCAAGTAGTCATTGTTGAGGGCGCCAAATTTGACCGTTGGGTGTCCCTTGTCCTGGCCAATGTCAGTATGAAAATATATCTGAAAGAGTGTCAGTTACCTTTCCCTCGGTCTTCTTAGACATTCCGTTCTCTTCCTCTATCATTTCGAGAAGCTCTCCTATAATTGCTTCTCTAACACCGACGGCGACCTCGATCTCTTCTTGAACTGGTCCTTGTGACTCTTCGGAACTTCCGCTGATAACGATTCCTCCGGTGTGCCAGCTTCTTCCAGATATCTTGCTACATCCAGTCCTCGGTGTTCAGTCACATCGTAGCTTCGGCCTGGCTCTTCCTGATCTTTCGACCCGTAGATGTATATGTAATCTAATGTTGGGAGGTAGGATCCCGAAAGTAAAATGATAGTGTGGGAGAGGAAGAGCTATCAAAAGCTGAGGGTTTAAGATCCGCGGGATACAACTGAGCTTCAGATGTTTTTGGTTGCGTAAACTATTGTGTGAGTGATGTTGATCAGTCGCTAAATACCGCAAATCTCCGAGAGATGAAATGGCAAGACTAGGCGCATTCACGCACCCCGATAGCGCAGCATGTTGTACAGATTTCCGACGTCATGAGGCTTCCGACCAAGTGCTTTTCGAATCTGAAGACGCGCCATCGGCTTCTGACGCGTCGCCATCGACTTCAGGTGAGGAGACATTATGAGATTCTGGAGAGGTGGCATCTACTTCTGGCATGCTAAAGTAGGCTTCTGATAAGGTACCACTGGCCTCGACATGCTACCGTCGGCCTCTGATGAGGTGCCATTGGCTTCGGACATGGCGTCATCTTCTGACCGAATGCTGTCTAATTCCGATGGTGTGTCTTCCATCACGAAGTCCGCTGACAACAAGTTCTCTTCCTGGTCGATTTCAGACTCAGATCGGGTGAGGCGGAATCTGCCCATATCTAACAGTGACTTTTCCCAATGCGGTAGCTCATGTTCCGACTTGGGCGAAGACGCTTGGGATCGGGCCTCGTTCATGGGCCAGATCCCTACCTCAGGAGTGATGTCTGATGCCAAAGTAGAGGCATCGTCTGGCACCGTGGCGGATAACCGTACTACCCGAGCGGGGAACCTCACCCATACCTGACCATTTGGAGGTCCAAGGCGCCAGGGCACCCTGTTCCAAAAGATCAGGGCCAAGTCCCTGTCTTGCGGCGATCGAAATGGCGAGTAAGGTAGTTCGCAGCGTTCCATCTTTGCCCGTTTGCCACTGGCTGATGATCGAAATCGACCATGCGTTGAGCTCGAGCTTGTTGACGCCAGTCACGTGACCTCACTTCTTAACGTGCACACGAAGGGCAAAGGAAGTCAGGGCATTTTTGACTGCAGTGGCAAGGTTGGAGGCGCCTTTGCGAGGAAAGACGCAGTGTGGGCAAGAGAATACTGGCCTCGCTGGTAATTATTTTTATATATAAAAAGCATGATGGTGTCTACACCTGCTTTGAATCTGTTAAAGATAAACCAGCTCGTGGCCTTGACAGAGTTATGGCTGTGAAGGAAAGGGCAAAATAAGGTAATGTTGAGGGAAACATGTCAACACTGAAGACTGTTCTCGACATGCTGGATCCTAGAGCATATAGTGAAGCTCGGTATTGCTGATGGCAGAAGATAGGGTAGCATGATTCGATTTGCCACTACAGGCAAGGTGTAAGATGTAGAAGATACTTACCCCAATTGGTAGTCAGTATGTGTGGTGGGAAGAGGAAGAGGCTGGAAATTCGGGGGTTTAAATCGAAGAGGATGCTCATGGGACATTCTTCGCCGAGCGTGAATTTCGGAGACGAATGAAGGAAATCCCTTGCTGGTTGTCATGGCAGAAAAGGAAGGAGGAGAAGAGTGAATGGGATTGGTGAGTGACTCTGCTAGATGATTCACCAACATCCGTGTTGTGATGTAAGCGGAACAGTGACTGCTAACTTCACAGTGATCTTTGCATGAGCAGCTTGGAAAGTGAGCCAATCAGTGGTTCAGGATAGTTGCGGCCATGTGATTTGATACAACATTTGCTTAAGGTGAAGTCTCGTTTCTGATAGCATGCCGCACGAATTGAATGAGACGGGCGCACTTTCCGATAACGACGACCAATCACACAAGGCCAAGTATCGAAGATAGTAACGGTAATGGGGTATCTCCTACAATACGTTGCTCAACCAAAATCCCATCTCAAAATGCTAAGACCATCAAGGTCAACAATCGAAGAATAAAATCAACTCATAGTCCCTCTCTTCATTGCCCACTGTTGTCGCTCTCACTGCAGAACAGCGGCAGGAAGTCTAGAATAGCCTCACGGCAAGGCCAACGCTATCACCAATGGTCGCGAGAGTCTCGTCCGGGTCAGACCAAGAGTCTAAGGACTCGTCTTCTTCCAAAGGGGGATCGTCGGCGGTCTCCAAGGGGGCTTCTTGCATCGGCGAATCCGGAGATCGAGACGAGGCATCCTCAGCATCTGACACAAGAAATCGCACCATCGGAGTCACCAAATGTAAGGATTCCGCGGAGCTATTTCCAGACTCCGAAGATGAGACTTCCATCTCTGATATCGAGGCTTCGGCCAAGTCCACTTCGGGCTCAGTGGCGCGGAGAGCGGCGTTGCGCTGTCCAATTAAGTAGTCGTCCCACCCATTGCGATTCGGTCGACAGAAATGCCATCTCATGGCCCTCTTTCTGACTGACTTTTTTTCCCTTTTTGCCAAATGGCTGTGTCTGAGCATAGCTTGATCAGCCGATAGAAACCCGAATTCATCGAAGTCAGCCTCATAACCCTTGTCCTGGTCAGTGTTAACACGGACCTGTATGTGACAGTGTGTTATTTACCTCTTCGCCCTCTATCGTCCCCTTCTCTCCCTCCGGTTCTGCTAGCCTATCCACTGCTCTCTGTCCAATAGCGTTTGCAGCTTGTGTAAGCCTCGCTATCCTGTCTGCATTGGCCATCAGCTTCCAGGCTCGCTCTTTCAGAACACTCGTATACGTAAGCACTGTGCTCAGGAGCCGGTTTCTGACATCTTTTGCTGCGACCTCAATGCGCACACCCTTCCACCATCCAGCATGGTTGAAATGTTGAAGGGACAGAATACGGCTAGCCCGACGTCTTTGCACCAGAAGTCCCTCCATTCCACCCCAGCTAGGCCCTTGTCTCCCTTGACCACCAGTATCCATAAGTACTGAATATTGTTAGGGGGACTCCAGCATGTAATGCAACCCAGAAATGCTAGATAATCGTTGCTCTATGCGGATGCGATCTGTGTAACCGAGTTGGTCAATACCCAGGTAATCTGCACAAGTGACATGCATCCATAAACAACTCTTTTCCCCTTTCCCGCGAAGGTTGGCTTCGCCGTCGATCGGCGAGGCACGCATTGTGGCCAGATCTGCCAGCGCATCGTTCGGGACATGCTTCAGGAGGATGTTCGCTAGCGGCTCGATGCTGATACGGTGCTCGTCCGCTTGAAAGGGTTGGTTGAAAGCCGGACAGGACGGACAGGCGCATGTCGCCTGAGGAATGTGTGTCTTATGGCTGATATCTGACGAGGGGTTCTTTTGGAGGAAAACCCAGCCGCCCTCTAATAGGAGTCAATCTTTCTTTCATCGATCCTGCTGCTTAAGGATTGACTTGCCTTCAAGACGTTTTAGCGCGGCGTCCTTTACCAATTCTTTCTGCTGTTCGAGGGCAGCTTGTCCGAATCTCTTGACTGCTGCACGAGTGCCTGTGCAGATTGTTTCAGAGCTAGGTGTATGAACGCGACGCTGTCTGCTGAGGTGCATCGTGGAAGGCATGTTAGGGATATTTAGTACTGATTGATGTATTGGATTTGATGATTCAGTTTTACGATAGGGATTGATGAAGTGGTGGTTGATGACATGAGTAGCTTTGATGCGACGTTGTGATTTCGAGGACCGACTTGTGTTGTCAAATCCACAACGGAAAGAAGTGGGCTAGCGTGCTCACTGCAATGACGCGAAGACCGGGCAATTTGGGTCAAAGAGAGACAAGGATTGCTAAGTCACGCGGTTTTGAACTTAGGTGCAGAGGCTAGGAGGTCAATGGGAAGCTTCCGTGAGGAAGATAAAAGGCTTAGGTGTGGCATGAATCTGATCATGCATGCATATTTGAGGAAGGGGAGCATTCGCCATCATTTTACGCATACACCTTCTCGCGCATTTGTGTTGAACGTTTGGCCTTGTCCGATATGAGACAGCAAACTCCAAGAACTCGTAGTTTCTTCTTGGTTCGATCCAAAAGGCAACTGTTTGAGACGGTAAATGCCCGTTATCTTGGAGATCTCGAACGATAATGTATGGAGGGTATTTCTCTAGATGTCTGGTAGAAGGTCTGAAGAGTAAGACAACCCGCCGTAGGCACAGTATGGAAAAGGCAAAAAGCTCGGAACAATATCCTACGAAAGCCTCGCTTCCAAGGTTTTCATTATCATATGGACCAACTTGGCTATATTCTGGACAACACATAAGTGAAGTAGGATAACCCCATGGGAAGTTCCAGACCACCTAAGGCAACGTGCCCAGCCATTTTCAGGACGGGGTTACAATAAGCAAATGTAAATTAAAGTGGTATGACAGGTATTTTATAATGGCTAGTGGGATCGAACCACAGACCATCACCTGACTGTACGTAGACTCGAACTACCTCTTGCGCCAATGTTACCCTCTGTGCCAAGATAAAAATCCCTCAGAGACCATGATGATTAGTGGAATCGAACCACAGATCATCAATTGAGCAGACTTAAACTGCCGAGTATTGGCCTGGGCCGGCCAAAGGCCCAGGACGATGGAAATTTTCCTAAGATGAATAATAAAGCAAGATAATTCAATCTGCGACACCACAGACCTGTATAACACCTTTCAAAAATGGTAGCACTGTTGGTAGCAATCAATGGTTAGACAGTAGCAGACAAGTACGCTTTCCGACATCATGGGCAGGCGATGCGCACCGTAGCCGGTTCATGACACAGTGTGCGAAGCTTCACACAATGTGAAAGGGCAGCGCAATGGACGATTACGAGCACATCGGACAAGGTACTGCTACGTTCATCGTTGCGAAGCTGGCACAATTTAAGGCAAGGCACACGTAAGAGGCAACTAGCCTTCGCCATAAAAAAGGTCACTGTGCAGTGGTAGTGTGAGCATATGGGCATAATTCATAGACGTCTCAAAGTGCTACCTGGTTTGCTTTGTGTTGAAACTCGCGACAGGGTGAGAAACAAGACCATACCGAGAAGTGAATGATGATGAGGTGTAGTCGGAGGATTGATACTGTTATAGGGCTGAAAGGGATGCTCTCCGTTAGCCCCGGAGATAATTCGGATGATGACAATTTCAGATTTTGGTTTGCCACGCCCCTTCAGCTCTCCTCACAGCCTCCATTGATGCCTTATTCTTCATCATCCTCAACCTGATTCTTCTCCTCTCTTATTCTCTCCCCATCACTGCTCTCATTATGCCTGGCGTACGACTCCCTACGATTCCGACGCACGACGTTGCCTCCCGCAACAGCGAGAGGTCCTGCTATGTAACCGTTGGCGCCAATGTCTACGATGTCACATCCTTTCTCTCCGACCATCCAGGTGGAGGAGACCTGATACTGGAATACGGAGGGAAAGATGTCTCAGAGATAATGGGCGACGAATCATCACATGCACACTCCGAAGCTGCCTACGAAATCCTCAAGGAGAGCTTGATTGGCTTCGTGGCTAATGAGGCCACCATCAAAGCAGTCGTGGAGCACGACCGGCCAGAGGACATTGTGCCTATGCTACCAAATAAAGCAGGAATGGAGGCAATGAAAGCCAATGGCGCTATCGGAGAGGTCGATCAGAGCAAGCCAATCTTCGCAGCCACAGGCCTCTCAGGCGTAGAGGACCTGACGAAGGAAACCGATTTGAATGCGGACTTCAAGACACACAAGTTCCTAGACCTCAACAGGCCTTTACTGATGCAGGTGTGGAATGGTGGCTTCTCGAAAGAATTTTACCTAGAGCAAGTCCATCGGCCTCGTTACTACGTCGGAGGCGACTCGGCTCCTCTATTTGGAAACTTCCTGGAACCGCTGAGCAAGACGGCGTGGTATATCATACCTATCGTGTGGCTGCCACCTGTTGCTTATGGCTCTTTCCTTGCCTACCAAGGTCTACCATCTTTCTTCCAGACCGCAGCTTACTGGCTCATTGGCCTCGGGTTATGGACGTTGGTGGAGTACGGGCTACACCGAGGATTGTTCCATGTCGATAAGTGCGCTTTTGGCTCCTCTAAGAGTACTAACAGTCTACTAACGTTGCGTAGGTATCTACCGGACAATCGCGTTGGTATCACAGCCCATTTCCTCCTTCACGGAATCCATCACTACCTTCCGATGGACAAGTACCGCCTCGTTATGCCTCCTACCCTCTTCGTCGCCCTTGCAACACCTTTCTACAAGCTCGCACATACAGTGTTCTTCTACGATTGGTACGCTGCAGTAGCTGTGTTCTGCGGAGGGATATTCGGCTACATATGTTATGATTTGACCCACTACTTCCTACATCACAAGACGTAAGTTTCATGCTTTCTTTGTGCCCTGTAGCGAACGCTAATCGCCGTTGCAGCCTTCCATCCTACTACAAACAGCTCAAGAAGTATCATCTTCAGCACCACTACGCAGACTACGAGAACGGCTTCGGCGTCACGAGTCGTTTTTGGGACACAGTCTTTGGCACCGAGCTTGCACCGCCGAAGGCCGCAAAGGCCGCCTAGTCTCATATATTTATCCTCCGTCGACATGATACCCGGGAATTGCATAACAAGAAGCATTTGGGCGTTTTGAGCATTGGTGGCGAGTTTGGGCGAGCATTGGTTGGCACTGTGTCGCCGTTTCTTTTGCACATATCTGTATCCTAGATCGAGTGTACAACGGAGTTCTTCACCACAATCCTATGTCTGGCCTGACTTCTGCTACCGAGATTGGAACCACCTTCTACCGTCCTTCTAGAAGAGGAGCTACAGTGCCATTGCCAATGCACCTATGGGCTTAGTACTCTACACTACCAGATCAGCGCTACCCCGTCCCCTCTGTTTGTGCAACACACCACGGTGCTGCATCGTGTCCCGTGGATGTGTCTGCCAGGAGCGGGAACGTTGGTGAAATTCTGGCTGTGGTGGGTGCACATCAATACATCTAGCAGATCGCGGCACGGTAGTCTCCCCGGAGTGCCATTCTCAAGATTGGTTGACGACTCGGCTGTCCCCACCACCACCACGATCCTGATTTCATTGATGGAGCTTACAAATCGCCGGGTGCGCTGGCGACGTCCCTTTGACCGATGTAGTCTCCACTGTCGACGCTGCGCGCCACTCCAGCTTCGCAATGAACAGCAACCCATTGATACTACAGCCAGTGGTGGGAATCTCGGCCCTGTGTTTCTCGGCATTGACTGGGCAGTCTTCTCTCTGTCAACCATGATCGTTGCCCTGCGCCTCTACACCCGGGTGTTCATAACGCGCAATTTTTGGCTGGACGATGCCGCCATAGCCCTTACTCAGGTAATGATGCCTTACTCGCTTTGTCACCAATGTGCTCTTATCAGTTGAGGATAGATGATCACTGCCGTAGGTAAAGGCTTTGTAGTCACTGAAGCCAGCTATGGCCGCGGTCAACACCGAATCGATCTCTCCGTTGAACAGTACAAAACTTCCTTAAATACTACAATCTCGATACTGCTCAGTTCTTTATCGCGCTCGCGACGTGCAAGATATCCATCTGCTTATTCCTGCTACGCCTCTCCCATTTCAACAGACTGAAGCACATTCTCTACGGCCTAATCGGCTTCCTCGTAGTCACCCATCTCACCCTCTTCTTCCTGACCGTCTTCCAATGCAGCCCTGTGGACAAAGTTTTGAACCCGGCCGATCCAGGAAATTGTTTCTCAGAGCAGATGGTCATGAACATACTCATCGCCCAACGCGTCTTCTCCTTCATCACAGACTTCATCTGCGCCGCCTTCCCAATCGTCCTACTGCGGAACCTCAAGATCAAGAAGCAGAGCAAGATCGCTCTGTGCTGTTTAATGGGGCTCGGGATCATCACCGGAGGCATTGCTATCGTTAGGACAGCTACCGCTTGGCAGATCAAGTCCGAAGACTTGTCTTGGGTCGGGGTACCTAATGCCATGACGAGAATCTTCGAGGTCAACATCGGAAACATCGCTGCCTGCGTACCGAGATTGAAAACATTCAGCCGGTACGTGCACGCGCGTATCACGGGGCGAGATCCGCATGAGATGCTGCGTCGCAAAGCGAGCCCTTCCTCTTCGCATCCCAATTGGTACTCGAAGCGATTCTGGTTACGGCGTCCTAGTCCTGCGTATACCAAATCGGAGCGAGAGCTGCGGCAAGTGCCAGCAGAGGCGAGAAGGGCGCTACCGTGTGTAGCTTAGGAGTTAAGCGCGTCGGAGAGAATACTCGGTCTGCCTTTGCAAGGAGTACGAGCGTCTTTCTTCGAAATTAGCTTACCCCACATGCCGGACCGTGATGTCGAAAACGACTCAGAAGCGTCCGGTTTGCGAGGCCAAGAATCCGAAAGGAGTCCGCAGACAGACTTTGGAGAGCTTCGTGATGTGAAAGATATTATACAAATTGGGTATCAAATTCTCTGAAAACGCCTACAATGTTGTAGCAAAAGTGACCACTCAGCGCCCGCTCAAACCCGCTACAAAAATTGGCAACCAAAATGGCAAGTCCGCGGCTATCTCATTACAACAAGACCACAATACCCAGAATCCCAACCACGGCGGCTGCTGCGGCCACACCGGCCGGCTTCTCCGCCTCACTGGTCTTGTTAAATGTCGTCACGAGCGGTGTCACAGACTTCGTCGGCGACCCCGATGCAGTCGTGATAGAAGTGATCGGCGCGGTTGCGGTAGTCTTCGCTGACAGACTTGGCGCTGTGCCATTGCCCGACATTTGCGACGAAATTGTGTTCGCGGGACCTGACACGAAGCCTGAGCTAGCCGTCGCGCTCGGCGCAGGTGTTGGTACCACCGTGGTCTTCAACGAAGTGGTTGTAGGCGCTGCCTGACCGGCAGAATTTATAGACCCGGCGGCGTTATTCTGGCTGACGATCGGCGCAATGTCCTGGATCACGAGACTCGCCTCCGCCTGCAGAAAGCTTGTCGCGATCGGCTGGAGCGACGAAGGAACGGCAGTCACCCATGCCGGTAAAGGTGCCGATGTAGTAGTCATAAAGGCATTGAGGTATTCTTGATATTGGGAATCAACGTCGCCGCTGGGAACGGCGGTTTGTGTTGCTTGCCAGCCGTAGAGGGCATTGAGTTGCGCCGCATCATTGCCGGTCGCGGCCGCAAGGAGAGAGTTGGCGTCGTCGATGAATTTGGAGTAGGGCGAGGAGTCTGCGAGAGCAGTGGCGAGGAGGACTGAGGAGGCTGCCAAGAGCGACGACAGGAACATGGTGATTGTTGGAGAAGGAAAACTGGGGGAGGACGCGTTAAATTTGATGGAGTTTCGCTATCGTGCAACTGAAGCTAGGCCGTTCTAGAAGACAGCTATGCGACAAAATCTGCGACGGTTATATATGCAGGGGAAATTACACGCGCCGCGACGTGGAGATTGTCCAAATTGAAGGTATTCAGAATTCAAAGAAAATGGTATGGCCATGACAAAGGGCGACAAAGCCAACCTCATATACAAACCCGATTCGCTATTTCTAGAACAAACAGCCTTTTGTAACTGTTTCTTTGAAACTCTCAAAACGCAACATTCTGAGGCTTTTCGCAAGAAGTTCTCGCTGCTGCGGATGCATCCTGCGCTAAGCCGCAAGTTGGCTCTCTGAGATGAAACACGTACTGCAGCGAGGCTGTAACGCCAGCGTTCGCCAACTGGCAACAACAAATGAAATCGACCGGGGTGATGATCAGGTGGTTGGCGTAACGTGAGACTTTTTTGCGTAGAGCCTCACCCCTACAGAGGTCTGCACCGAAAGTCCTGCACCCGCCAACACTCTTGCGCTCAGACTTCGGATAACGCCCCACCTAAAGGGCTACCTGGACAATGCGTCTGGAGTTCTTCGGAATCGCACCTAGCCCTAGCCAGGTTTCGGGGCTTAATGCCCCTATTAAGCCAAAAGAAGTACCTAAAGTCCCATCCATGCGCTGTGAGAAGATATTTCTAGGCTTCCCCTCTACAGGGCCGCTTTCCGAAAGTAGGGCTAGGGCTGCACTAGTGCGGGTGCAGGACTTTCGGTGCAGACCTCTATAGACAAAGTGGTCACTTTATTAGTAGCAAAAACTTTTCGTGCCGTACTCTACCCAAGATGGAGATTTGCGTGCGCTTCCAGAAAGACATACATATCTTTCCACTGAGATACTTGGATGGAAAATCTCGCCATCACGGTGAACGCAGATCGATTGAACTCTGCGAGTAGCTGTCGAATCATAGTCAGAGATAGGCTGTGAAAGCTGTACTATGTATCGAGTCCGCAGACCGTTATGGATGAAACCGCCATGGATTGCGATGGCTAGTCTCCGGTATAACTACTTATAGCCTTAGTGTCGTGGGGACGAGCCCGGTGAGCCTGAAAGAAGTCGGACAGTGCACCCGGAACCCCCTGCTGCACTATCCCAATTCGCATTAGTCCCACTAGGCTGACGGAAGACAGGAAGATCAAGGACGTGACAACAACAACGATCCCTCTGTCAATAGAAGGCGCTTCCATTGAATAACGATGGTACTTCAGAGATTTCTCTGTTGTCTCTCAGAAATAGCTGTCTCAAGTGCTAGAGATCTTTTCTTAGGCTCTGGCGGTGCTAAGATTGCTGATGCGAAGAATGATGAACAACGACGTTCACTCGTACAACATTACTAGCAATGATGAAACATGGAATCGCAGCGCCTAGATACTAGTTGCGAAACCTCTAGTTGTACGTGCCTTCTTCCCTTAGCCTAGAATGGTACACTGCGACTGCAAAGGTGCAAATGATCAAAGTCCATTTCGTGCGACATCTTGATTGCCCACTGATACGACTTTCCGTGAATGATCTCATCATCATTAATGATGCAGATTGCTATGGCCATCATGAGGTGTTGCTTACCTTCGTACAGCTTTCCCGGGGACATTCCCTCGAGTGTTTTCTCACAACCTTTGATCCTGCGAGCCAATGTTATGCCGTTTTAGGAGCAGCAATCGTCCTCTTCAAAGCTTGATGTATGGGTACCTGTCTATCTTTGCAACATTGCTACATCTGGAGAGCCATCATCTTCTAGCATGCAAGTCCGAAATGATATCAGCATGCTTTCACCCATCGAAGTGTAGTTGAAAGTCACGTCTTTCGATCTGCACGTTGCACGTGGTGAAGTCCGCCAGGCGGCTCATGCCATAACACTATCGCAGGGAGATCAAACTCAATTCACACTTGCGTCACTGCCACAAGTCTTGCGAAATGGCGGGAAATGTTGGCAATTTTGACACACTCGTGTCATCGCATGCTCCATTCTCCAATGCCCTTTGAGTTTGAGACATACGAACTTCTCAAAAAATCAACCATGATCTAATGAAAGAGGTTGGGTAAGGCATAAGTCAAGAGGCCGCGGCGGCTCTCCTCGAACCCTATGGCTAGGAGATCGATAGGAGATTTCAGTACACGACCCTTTCTCACACTTAAAACGCCCGCTAGAGATCCGGAAAGAGGTCCGCGAAATCTATATAGATTCAACTGGGTCCGAACACCATTATTGAAAGAATGGAACGTGTTATTTGTCCAGGACTGGTCGTCTGGGCTGGATCTGGGACGAAATGGGAAGCAATTTCTGCTTGCAATGAAATGGTTGCCAAGGAGCGTTCTAGTAGACGTGGCGACAGAATATTATGTATAAGCCCAGAGGCGATGTCGTGTCTCCCCCAAGTTTTCTTCTCTTGGGAAACTAGACGAACACACTAGAGTACTTTGACTTCGTTCAGACCTGAAATAAGCCAAGCTCAATATCAAGGAACAGAAGTTGCACGTTCCTCGTTTTTAGCTCCCAGTCCGCATAATCTGCAACAATCTCCTACCAGGCTGGAGCTGCCAGATTCTCGTCTGTATTCTAGGTAATCGTGCCATGCAATTACCTCGTCCCTTAGCTCCAGCGTCCATAAGTGTGTGACATGTATTGAAAAGAAGCTTGCATACCTGAATAACAATAATCACCCAGTATAATGAGATTTCCACATAGCTTAGGCAAAGCATATATCCATGCACGCTAATGAGGCTTACTCAAGAGCTAGGACCTGCGATGCGCCGATGGATGATGATTGATCTCACCTAGAGATCCAAGGGCAGCCTTATATAAAAAAGGAAAAGCCCAACAATCAGGGGCTCTATGTCCAGCTTTGCTATGGGAAAGCCTCAATGGGGGGTCGCGAGGTCGGAGGTTTTAGCAATATGTACAACACAATCATGCTTACTTCCTAGCGACTGGCGTTACTCTTTAATTGCGTCAATAACAAGAGCATTTATTTCCAAGTTGGTACCTCACCCAACGAAAGGATATCCAAAACGTCGGCAAGCACACCCCTAGTCGATTTCAACTAGCGCAGCTCGGCTGCAATGCGCGGCATGCACGTGATCCTCACCAACGGCAAACTTCATTCCAACATTTGATGCACTCTACTGTTGATGTACTCTACAGCTGGTTGGTACTAGAGTTCAGGCTTGGGATAGGGCCTGAATCCTGAAGAGGGTCGTTCCTGAGGCTCTAACGCCCGGCTGTCGCGATCGGCAACAATGTCTATCTTCATCGCCATCTCAGCCTCAGAATCCTATCCGTCCTCCTCCCCCTCCTCGAAACATCCTCCTTCCAGCCGCCGATGCAGGTCACGACAATGCATCTCCGGCACAACCTCTCTATCCTCCTCTTCCTCCTTCCAGCGGCCCTAGGATACGACAATCTGTTCTCCGATGGACAGCTTGGCTTTCTTCTAGGAAGCTCCTTTGGCCTTCCTGGCGCGAATGCGACCTTTGACTACGTTGTAGTTGGGGGTGGCACAGGTGGATTGGCAATAGCCACACGATTGGCGGGAGATCCTAGCGTCAGCGTCGCTGTAATTGAGGCTGGAGGCTTCTACGAGATAGACAATGGAAACCTCAGCGTTACGCCTGGATACGCCAATTTTTATACTGGAGCTGCCCCAACAAACTATCAGCCATTGGTCGATTGGGGTTTTCATACAGTACCACAAGCGGTAGGTTGACTGCAATGAGGAAGAGAAAGGTGATGACAGAAGCTCTTTCGCAGGGAGCAGCCAATCGCAACATCCATTATGCGCGTGGAAAGACTCTAGGTGGTTCTTCTGCTCGAAACTACTTGCTATACCACAATTCAGTCAATACCAATGGCAGTTATGGACCTTGCCAGGCATCTCTGACATTGAACAATCAGACCTACCGTTGGTTCACTGCAAAAATGGGCCGATGAGGTCGGCGATCAAAGCTACACCTGGGATAACTTCCTCCCTTACTACATGAAGTCTTGCAATTATACGGCGCCCAATCAAGCCTTGTATACCAATGCCACGAACACACAAGATCCAAGCAGTTTCGATCCAGCTGGAGGACCTCTTGCTATATCCTTTAGCAACTTTGTCGACCCCTTTGGCACGTGGGCTCAAAAAGGGTTCGAGGCTGTTGGAATGAAGGCGTTAAATGGCTTAAACAGTGGATCTTTGATGGGTTCCGCCTACGCAACGTTGACGATTGACCCACGAAATGCATACCGTTCCTCGTCCGAGTCCAGTTTCTTGCAAGCAGCGTTGCAGAACGGGACCTCGCCCACCGTATACAAAAACAGCTTCGCGCAGCGCATCCTATTCAGCTCTAACAACACGGCCACCGGAGTCTTGCTTACTACAGCTGGACCGTATGGCATACCTGCGGTCAATTACACTCTAAGCGCACGGAAAGAAGTAATAGTGTCTGGCGGTGTCTTCCAATCGCCGCAGCTTCTCATGGTGTCCGGCATCGGCCCTAAGGCTACTCTTTCACAATTCGGCATACCAGTTCCTCAAAGATCTACCGGGTGTCGGCCAAAACATGTGGGATCACACTCTGTTCGGCACAGACTATCGCGTCAATGTGAACACCGCTTCCGCCGCATTAAACAATGCAACCCTCGCTGCTGCTGGAGTCAAACTCTTCCAACAAAACGCAACAGGCCCCCTTTCCATTTTCGGTGCCAGCTACTATGGCTTCGAGGATCTACCCCAACCGTACCGCTCGAACTTAAGTAACGCGTCCCTTTCCGCCCTTGCGGCAAATTTCCCTACAGACTGGCCGGAGCTAGAATGGCTCCCCGTAAGCGCATACCTAGGCTACCAAGAAGACCGGCAAACCGCCGATCCCCGAGATGGCTCCAACTCCGCCACCATCAACACCGCCATCGTCTCGCCTCTCTCGCGAGGGAATGTTAGTCTGCAAAGCGCATCAATGCTCGACCCACCCCTCATCAACCCCAATTGGCTCACGGACCCCACCGACATATCCAGTCTGTGCATCGCCAACGCGAAATATGGTCCTATCTCACCAGTCAAGGCCTGACGAACGGCGTGGAAGCTCTTCCAGGCGCCAACGTCACTTCGGACGCTGATATCTTGGCATACATCCAGAAGAGCATTATCCAAGTTTACCACGCGGCTGCCACATGCAAGATGGGCGTGCGAAACGATTCGATGGCTGTCCTCGACAGCCAAGCGAGAGTCTACGGAACGCAGAATCTAAGAGTGGTCGATGCGAGTTCTTTTCCATTTTTGCCGCCGGGTCATCCACAAAGTACGATATATGCGCTAGCAGAGAAGATTGCAGCAGACATTTCGGGGAACGATACGCCGGGGCCGGCTTATAAGATGGGCCCGGACTACTCTGCGATGCTGGGAGCGCAGGTCAAGACTGTCACGAGTACTAACGATAACGGTGCTGGTACTGCCAGGATTGGCGAAAATGGTATGGTCAGCCTTGCGCTTTTAATGCTGGCGGCCATATTCCCCTATCTTGTTTGATCTCAACTGGCGAACCGCTCATGGCAGTCGGAGATCATAGTTGTATATAATGCCTGTCTACATAACTTTTGAGCTATTCTACGCTCCTTGTTTCATTTCTGTATCTTCCGCTATCTGTGACCTTGTTGAATCCCGACCTCATTTTAACACAATGTCTTTTCATTTCATCGATTAATGATTTATCGGCTACAACACTGGCGTCGGTGCTTTGCTACTAACAATCATCGCTATAGAGGCTTATTTTGTTTTCCGCCTCGGGAATTTATATCACGAGGTTCCTCCCGAACAACGGAAGGTGAAGAGTATCAGATAGCGCACCCGCAAGGGGCGACCTCATTTCCGCTACCTCGCGGTCGGAGCTTGTCATACCGAAGACATCGAGGCATTGCCAAAGATCCCATCCATATCAATAAACTTAGCTTGAGCGCCTTCAAATATCTATCAGTACCGTGGTTGAGATCGACGTTAGCTCGCTGGTCTCATACAACATAGCGAAGTCCATATTCGAAGTTTACGACCTAAGCGCTCAAAGCACGATGCTGGGCAAAGGTTTGGAGGAAGCCGGTCTAGAGGGCCGGGTAGACCTCCGTGTGGGTTCATGATACCCTATAAGAGGCCGGAGTTTTGGTGGGTCTCGATTTCTCATCTCAGCTCCTGGGCATGCTTGCTCTGGGGTTGCGTGGACCCTCACCCGGTAGAAAGCTTATAAGCGCTGGCGCCACCCGAACGCTACAGTAAAGTACTTTACTTTAATCACTCGATATTGTCATTGTCATTGTGGTTTAGACTCGAGACTCCCAAGGTCCGTCCATTGATGTAAGGTATCCACAATGCCTCTGTGTCGCCGTCACGTGTTGGGAAAGCGCACCGACACCTGCAATGGTCTGGACCAGCTGAATGGTTGTGATGACGGAACATGATGTGTTCCTGCGCTGCATCAACTCTCCGGATACTGTAATTATAATAATTATTCAAACAATCATCTCGACTGATACTAGCGCTCTGGCTCATTATCGATTCCAGGCTGGTTGTCTCTTACACGTACGTCGCAATGGCAAGTTACCTTACGCACAGATCCATCTGTGCCGGTCCCGATCGCCCATCTCCCGGTGGCTATTTCGATATCGAGGATCTAAGACAGACAGCTGTTCTTGGCACTCACTCGGTCGCTCGCCAACACACACACACGCCCGGTCATCAGCTGGTCCGATGGCGTTTCAGCCTTATTCTCATGGGGTTTCTATGATCCGACTTCCCATATCTCCATCTCATTATGGGGGAGGGCTGGTCATCCAAAACGGGCTTCAGTGGATGGCCCTGAAGCTTGGCGAAATGGATTGGTATTCTATATTCATGCTCACCGCTTACGTCCGCGGCCGAGCTCTCCATTCCATACACAACACTGAATTTGTGGGATGGCGGATACGGCACCCAGAACTTGTTTCATGTTATTGCCGTTTTCGTGCTTACTGCCCATAAAGAGCGGCTACATGTTAAGTTCGAGCACGAGGCTAAGTGCAACTCACCAATTTGCTTCTTCATGTTGTCTGCGAGCTCAACATACCTCAACGGCGTCTTACCCAGGGTTCATTTCCTTAACAAATCTGTTGGAATGTGGTAGTGAGGCTGAGAGCCTAAGTCATTGAGGAAGCAAGCCTGTATGCCGACAGTTTTTACACAAAAATCGCTGGGATTTCTCAGGTGCTCTAAAAATATCCCATGTTACTCTTGCAAGTGAAACAAATCGTTCGCACCGCTATCCAACTGAAATGACCGTAGCGAACGCCGCTGATCCTTTCTGCGCTGCCTTCGTCTCGTAAATACTGCTTCCTCTATGATGAAAATGGGCCTCTTTCCTTCATCTCGGTGTTGTTGTCGTTTAGTACTCGCCAAATCTGTCGACTGCTTTCGATGCAGCTATGAGTGGCCTAGAGCTCGACAAACGCTTACATCTGCCAGTTCCTTACCCCAAAGAAGAAGAAGAAGAAGAAGAACATAACTAACCGGACCATCCACTATACGACTTGGAAATTTACAGGTATAGGTACTCGGAGCATCAACTAGACACTTCGCAGACATCACGCGCCCCAAGGCCGCCCTCCTCGCAAATCAGGCGTGTACGCGGGCGTCGCTCTACAGCCATTGTTCTGAGCGTCGCACTCGCTTCCGTTGCGATGCTCGCAGTTGTAGCAGCCGGCGTAGGAGGGTCCTTGGCTGTGAAGAAGGGAAACAAGTCCGGAAACCAACTCGAGTGTTTTGACAGAGCTTGTACAGCTGACCATCTCAATAGTACCGGGACGGTATTTCAATCTCCCATTCCACAACGCTTCAATACTTCTTGCCTCACGGCCGACGTAATGATTCCCTCGCCCACTAGCGATTCCACCAAAATCTCTTCAATCTACGTCTCAACCCAAAACAAAATCGAATTCAACAAGCTTCGCAACACCGCTCTACGTGATTACGATAGCCTTGGCGTCTTTGCCTACCTGTTCGAGGACTGCATCGTGTGCAAGTTCCAAGCGCTTTCAGAGTTCGAATAATACATGGTACCGGGCGACTTTTGACGTGAATAGGCTGGAGCCTAATGGCGAAGGGAATTGTGAAGATGTGCATGGAGTTGTCTCGACTGCGACTAATGGTGATAGCAGCCCTGCGTTGGCTTTGGAGCAGGGTTGTGGAAGTAGAGATTCTATTTTCGTGTTTGTTGAAAGATGTCGTGTACCTGAGGCGCAGAATACTTGATTGCTGTTTACACGAGGGGTCTCTTTGCTGGAACCACCTCATGGTTTCTTGCGCCTCTTGGCTGAATCGTCTTGCAAGTCTGCCGAGAATAAACGTCGAAGCTATGAGCGAAATCTGAAAGTCGCATTAGATATACGCATTGTCGGGGAGGTGATATACAGTAATCGTTTATCAGATGTTTTACAATGTCACGAATCCTGTAGTGTACGCCACCTGCGGCGGCCGCGTTGCAAGATTGGCTGCAACTTTCCGGCCCCCAGGCTACTTGCATCTAAGACGCCACAACTTCTCGTTTCGGGAGCGCGAAGCTGCCAAGACAATATTTGACGGAAAATTGAGGCAGTGATGAATGAGAACAAATGAAACGAGACAAGCATAAGTACCCAGGGTTGGCCTTTTCCATTGAACGATAAGATATTCTAAAGCGGAAAGTCTCTGTGTCATACTCCCCCGAAATACTACCGCAGGCCTTCAATCAAGATGCACTTTTTCTCCTTCTCCCTCCTCTCCCTCCTGCCCCTTACAATGGCCCTTCAAACAATCTACCTCGCCACCGATTCCTCCTCCGGCCAACAGTACGTCTTCCGCGTCATTTTCTTCCAAACAACCATTATCTCCACACTCTCATACTCTCAAAACGTGTCTCCTCAGAGTCAACAGTCGACCTCGCAGACGCAAAACTGATCACAGATAACCACTCAGAGGCACATACATCGCCTTCTTCTCCGACAGCGACCCTTGCAATGACGGCACCCGCTTCGGCTTCCTCCCCCAAGGCTTCAACAACTGCAACCAGAACCTCACCATCTTGGGCCACCCGGACATCACATTCACGGGCTGCAAGCCCTACACCGGCTACCCTGGGTCGCTGCCGACGGGCGTGAGCGACGGTGGTACGCCGGCGCTGAAATGTGTGCCTGCTACGAACCCACCGAGCGCGACCAGCGGGCCAAACTCCGAGTATGGGGTGTATGAGATTTGTAATACGAATAATGGGGGATTTGTGGATGTGATTGAATATTGCTCTTAGGACCGAGGGTGGAGGGAGTTGGCTGATGGGAGCTTTTCGAGAGGGTAAGAGAAGGATACAGGGAGCGAGGACTGATGTCTCTTCGTGGTAGCGAGCGTGTGTTTTTTGATAACGAGATAAAAGCCGAGAAACCAAGGCTTCTGTACCCTTTGCTTGGGGGAAAAAAATGAAATGTGTTACATGCCCTACTCGTCCTTCCACAGCATCGTGATCTACCGAGCAGTGGACGCCATTACCACGACCAATGTTCCGGTTCAGTGGAAATCTTACTAGCACGGTTCCCCCTCTCGTGAGTTAGCAAGTAAGAAGGGTAGCTCCTCACGTTGGGTCAAACCATCCTCTCCACCAACTCGCAACCTTTCGTCGGTGTTTAGAACCACCAGCTGGGAGCGTGGAAGCGCCGCCTGCAGCAATTCCCCACAGCCACGAGAAGCAGTCTTACAGAACCAAGGCAAGCGGACCTCATCTATGGACTCTGAGACCTGCGATGATCGCATGCGTCCACGGGTGGGATCGCCAACGCCTAAGATCCCATCGCTGAGTCACCATCAGAAGCCAATCGGTGTAGGTTGGGAAAGATGTGTGTGCTTAAAGAAAACCCTTTGCCAAGATCAGACGTATCTCTAGGTAGGCGAGACTCCTGCCAGGACAGTTGTGCGGCCGAGAGAGAAGGGCTGGAAAACGTCCTTTCGATCTTTGCTTTTCTGGGAGCCAGCGGGTCCTTCAGCCAACGTTCAGGAGCAAATAATGTAGGCGAATGAGAGTTGTCTGTGGCTTGGAATGATGACCATTGCGGGATCGACACCACGGTTTCTTAAGGCAAGGAGTGTCCTGCAACTACTGCCCTTCCCTTTTGGCAACTCTCGTCTCATGCCATTCTGAACCGTAGGGCATAGGCGTAGACCTTCGTGAAGAACAGCGGTTAGCTAGAATAGCCAGAAAAGCGCGAGTCCAGTCATTTCTTCGTTGCTTTGGAACTTCCTGAAATAGAGCCCGTGGACCGTCAGCTGGGTGCCGTAACGCTACCTTCGTACTTTTTCAGAGCTGCCCCAACTGATCACAATCCGTAGATTGTCACTCTTCGGCCGCGTATGGCACGAAGGTTATGGGCCGTTTGCTCGGCAAGGCAGCGACACGTTCATCATGGTGTCTGCTAGTGGGAACATCCTGTGGGCCTGCGATTCCGAGACGTTTCTTCAAACTTTCTAGACGGAGTCATGACTTTGTAAAACCCGTTATCGACAGAGACGAGTCCCACCGATTCAGGAAGATCGCGGCGCCAACCTTTAACGATCGAACTCACGGCTCCACCTGGACCGAATCTCTGGGGCAAGCGGCAGCGCTGCTCAAGCGATGGGACAGTATACAAGCTTCTATCCTGCAGCTAAACGAAGAAGTGACAAGGTTGGCCTTACAGGTGATAGGCTTCGTGTGCTTTGATCGGCGAATGGGATGGACAGAAGCTGTTGGATCTCGACACAATCCGCCTGAGGGACACCGTATGAGCTACTGAGAAGTGATTAGCTTAATGGTCGACAACACCCCAACTCTCTTCATCGTGCCGCCATCTGTTCTCAGTAAGAATGATAAAAATAAAAGGAGCGTTCTCTGCCAACAGAATAGATGCAGACATCTCTTCTAGACGCACACAAGGACGCCAAAGCGTCATATAGCGAGTGGTTAAAATCCATGAAGGAAGTGCAGGACGAGACTTCGCATAGCCTCCAACGACATGGCTCAAGGAGCAAAGGATCCATCCTCGGTGAGTACTGGTTAGTTTGAAGCTCATGTTCTTACCACTGATCGTCTTGGCTGAATCCTTCGTTCAAGCTGGTCAGGCCGCGTCCACGGATTCCGAGAGTCCACAAACCTCTCCAGGTGCAGTGTTCGGAAACATCTTCGTCTTCATCAAGGCTAGGTACGAAACAAGTGCCAACACTCTCAAGGATGCCGTAACCCTTCTCGCCTGCCGTCCCGATATCCAAAAGGCGTTGCGAGCCGATCTCGGCAAGACAAAATCCTCGGTGACCGTCCGTTCAGCCACTGGTCCTTTGGCGCAGATTTACCACAGATTCTTGATGGATACGTGGAGGCCACCGTGGACGAGACTCTGCGCCTCTACACCCTTCTACCAATTTTCCCCAAAACCACAAGAGAGATACCACACTCTTTCTCCATCAGCAGCAGCGGTTACACCATTCCTGCCGACACCCTGATCCTGATGAACACCAGTGCAACACACCGGAATCCGAAATACTGGCCCGCTGCTGTGCCCACTGCTGGCGACGGGCCGCCATATCGCGTGCCATCCTTCGATCGCTCCCATTGACTGAGCAAGGGCAAAGGCACCACCACCTTCAGCCCCACGCCCGGCTCACACGTAGCTTTCTCCGGTGGCCCCCGAGCTTGTATGGGCAAGCGTTTCGCAAAGGCTCAATTCTGCGCGGTGAGCGCGGCCCTTTTCAAGACTACAGTGTGGAATCAGCCATTGATGACGGCCAGGCTGCTGGAGGGCCCCCTGGTGAAGGAGTCCTGATGTGTCTGAAGATAAAAGGGAAAGATACTAGTATGCTTGGTCAAGCGAGCTGAGTAGGAAATCGTGAGTTGAAACAGCCTTCTATTCTGTTAGCAATAACACTCTATCTGGTGCAGGCGCTCGTTGTCTTAAAAAGTAACTAGCACCCCGGTGCTGCCTCTCATTCTGCTATCAGCAGGAGGCTTCAGTGCACGCAATATGGTTGCTCCATCTAATGCCTTCCCTCGTTGTCAAATTCAAAGGATAGAAATTCCGACGTGAGGCAAGGATAAAACCCTTGGTATCCACGGATCCATAGGCAGCCTGGATCAAATACTCTTGACATTGATCCCGGATTATCTTCCTTCATCGGCTTAAGGATTCTGGGAGTGCACTGTCAGGAAGTGAATTTCAAAGTCGCCATCACAGTTGAGTGTACGTATTGATAGCTGACCCTGCGGAATGCGAAACAGACGCCTGGAATGCCTTCCGGGTGACAGGATAGCCCACTTCCCCGGGATAGTAATATTTCTGACTAAAGAGGATCTCTGTGATAGAAAAATGTCTGATCGAGTATTTCTAAAGTATTCACGTGCGGAGCTGGCTGAGAGAGCACTTCAATTCCAAATTGTGAAGTTGTAGAGTTGGCAGGTGTTTCGTTTCTTCTTGTCAACGCCAAGAAAGCAATCATGCTGGACAGGGGTGCAGTTACGGGCTCCATGCTTCACTCAATAGCATGCATGGCACTCGAAGCTCCAAGGGAGACATATTAAGGAGGAACCCGAGTGTCAGTCATTCGCCCTAAGAGTGGTGCGCATCTGTAAGAATGAGAATATCGAGTAGCAGATCAGATGCCTACATAGAAGTGGTACCGTATACGCAAGAAGCATTACCATGAAGTCCGTGATGCAATGTCTACTAAAGAACAAACCGAAAGCCCCTCCGACTGGCCTCTCCTGGTACCCCTTCTCCAACAGCGACAGCGCCTTCGACAGGCTCACCTCGGTCTAGCTTCTTGTTCAGCCCCACAAGAATAAAACGGAGCAGGGTAGCCATGCAGATGGCCATCAAAGCCATCACGCAATTGACGCTCATAGCAACGACTGGTTCGTATTAGTACCCGGTCTTTCCTTAAGATTGTGAGAAACGTACTGTAGCGCGGTCCCGCTGACTCTGGATACATGTAGGAAGCGTAGATTGAGGAGCAGTTGGAGACCGCATTGATGGCTGCGAGAGCAGCGGCACGCTGGAGTAAGTGTCAGTATGGCTTTTCCGAGGGCAGGAAATGTAGACAACCTTCGCAGGAGGACGGGGCAGTGTATTAGAGATCCACCCTAAAGCCACCCCGTAGCCCGTATACACCCCAGCAGGCATGAGCATCATAGCAAAGTATCTTGGCCCAATTGTTGTAGTCGTCGCAGCAATGATAAATGCGATGACGGCGAAATACAGCGGCAACGTGATGTGGAAGTATCTCTCCCCCGTCTTGTCGGCATGCCAGGCGTTGCAGAAGGATGTAACGACAGCCAGTATGTAGGGAGGAACCGTGAGGAGCAAGGAGTCGACGTCTGAGTAGCCCAGGGTCGCAACCACTGTAGGGAAGAGGTTCGTAACAGTCCCTGATGCAACAAAACCAAAAAGTAAAACCATCTGGGAAGGTGTTAGTGTAACAGACAAACACTGCCTGGGCAAGCTCACCAGAATCCACGTCTTGATATCCTGAAATGCGAGATTCATCCCGTGGAAGAATGTCTGTTGACTCGAGTCAATCCAGTCATCTTCCCCGATGTCCTCCTCCAGACGCCAGATGGCCAATTGACGCTCTTCCTCAGTGAGCCAGCTCGTCGTTCGGGGAAAGTTCGGCAGCGCAAAGTATGAGCAAAACGCAAAAAAGATGGTAATAACACCCTCAATGATGAATAGCCAGCGCCAAGCACGGAGACCTCGTGCTCCATCCAAGCCATTCTTAATACCTGCAGCTATCAAGCCAGAAAATGCTCCAGAAAGCAGAGCCCCGGAGTATAGCATAGCTGTCCGAAACCCTAGCTCTTTTCTTGTGTACCAGGAGGACAAGAAGAACAGGCATCCAGGGAAATAGGCAGCCTCCACGAATCCAAGGAAGAACCTGATGGCGATCAAGCCACCGTAGCTTTGAGCTCCTGCTGTAGCAGCGGATATGACACCCCAGATAATCATGACCGTTGGTAGGTATAACGCAGGCTTTCCAATCTTGTTTAGGAACAAATTTGAGGGAATTTGCATGAGCAAATACCCCACGAAGAGAATACTGAGCGCTGTCAGATACTGCGTGCTCGTAAGATCCAATCCTCCCTTAGAGTGTGGATCTTGCAAGCCTGCCAAACGGGCTGATGCGATGTTGTTCCGGTCAAGGTAATTCATGATGTACATGAGAATGAGCATTGGTAGGAGTCTCAAGTCGATCTTTCGGACCAATGCTGTCTCCAGATGCTGTCGCTCTTCCTGTGACAGGTTCTTGACGAGCTCTGGAGGCTCTCTCCTAGTCCCTGTGATTGTTTGGACATCTACGAGCGAGGCATCAGACACATGTTGGGCGAGCTTATTGTCATTTTCGTCGCCGTAACCCTTGGTGTCAGGTGTAGCCATCTCCGTAAGCTACAGTGGTTACAAGGCCTGGTAGAAATGAGAAAGGGCGTGGGAAGGAGAAATTTAATCGTTGGGAAGCAACGGTCTGTTGAAATGCGTCCAGAGGTATCTCCGGCGCTTCATGACGGCATACATGCACCTCCATGCTGGATGACAGAGTAACAGTAGCATTGGCCAGTCAACGACGAGAAATGGAAGGGAGACTTGAGCGAAAAAGGCAACACAGAACGAGAGGCCCGCGGGGGAAAGCTTTAGCGGGAACGCGCCGTAGCCGTGGACTCGTAGCATCTCAAACTCTTCTTCGAACGTGGTCTTCATCATTGCCATCATAGAGGCTATGAACCGTAAGATTTAGCAGGATGCTAGCTGAAAGCCCCCAAAAGTTGGCTACTGAAGAGACAAAACTGCAGTGGAAACGGAAATGATTGAAGTCCTGCAGTCGTCAATCCACGCCTTCTAATGGCTATCGTACCACTGCTCGGTGTCAATCCTCTGGCCATCATCACCGAAGAAGTCGGCAATGTTTTCTCAGCGCCCCCTAAGAGCATACTCATCCGCAGGTTTCAATAACCCCCACCAGATATGGGCCTCCCTGACAAAAATTCACAGACGCTTGCAACGCCCGTGGTGCCTGGGGTTCCGGTGTGGCCGTCGCCTTCAAACAAAAGTACCCTTATGCCTTCCGCAAATATAACGCACACTGCCTCTCGCCACCTACGGGCTCCAAACTCTCCGTCAAACAACACCAAGCCAATCTCGTCGGCACTACCCTTCTTGTCCCCCCTCCCACCGCCACCAAAGAGCGGCAAGCGTCCAAGACGCCTCACTATATAGCCTGCCTTTTCACCTCGCTAGATTACGGGAAAAAGGTCTCGCCAGCTAAGGAAATACTAGAAAACACGCAAAAAGCCCTCGCTGACCTAGCAAATCAAATCGCAGAAATAAGAGGATCGGATGAAGACGGGGGGCAAGAATTGGGAAGTTGCTATGCTGTGCGGATCAACAGCGGACGGTTCGGTGTCGAATGGCAAAAAACAAAGGCAGTGTTGGAGGCTGGGGAGTTGGATATCACGATTGTCAGACCGGAGGGAGAGGAGAACGCGAGTGGGGCAGGTACTACAGCACGCGAAAAGCTTGACCAGCCTCCCATGAGGAACGGTGGAGCAAAGGGTAGCAAGCCTCCCAAGGCAGCTAGACCGAAGGCTGAGAGGCCTCTTGCTAAGCAGATGGTGGTGGTGAAGCGGAAGGTTCAAGCTGATGTTGACGGGGATGACAACAGTGGTCGCGAGAATACGACGGGGAAACAGACCGCACCACTGCAATCGAACATTGCAAAGCGGAGGAAAAGGCTTGGTTCGGACGGGTAGTTACTCATGTCGAGACTTGAGTGTTGCTGTCATGATACCCATGTTGTAACGATCAAGCCACTAGTGCAGATGCCAGAACTCCATCATCTGTTGCATTCACAAGGGTATCTCCCATCCCCAATAGCCAACAAGAAGCCGACGAGCCTTCCTATTCTTCCATCCTTGACCCTTGCCCCAGAGCTCCAACCACAGACTCCAATCCCTCTACCTCGTCCCTCGCCCTTATTTCACCTCCCACAGTTTCCCCATTCTCTCTCCCAACCCCTACATGCCTCCTGACCCCACTTTCAATATACGCCCTCCTCTTCTCTCTCTCCCCATCCCAATCCACTTTACCACCTGGCCCCTCTCTGAGTTCCTGCATCTTCGGCCGCAGTTCCGCCACTAGCTTCTTCAGCGCAGGCAATTGAGATGTAGCGAACTGCGCATTTGTCGTAAGGGGCGTCGTGTCTTTAGACGAGGGCGAGAACGAGAGATTGAGTGACTGAGCCGCAGGGTTGGTGTGGGATGTGAGGAACGCGAGTGAGGGACCATCTGCGGCGGTAGGAGGGGAGAGCAAGGTATTGAGTTGGGAAATGAGCGTTGCGTTCCGGGCGTGTGTAGAGCGGAGCGCGAGGTTCAATTTGCGGGTCTCCTGGAGTTTGCGCCGAAGGAGGAGGATGGATTCCGGCGTTGGGGCGGAAGATGAGATCGGAAGCTGGATGTCCTGTGGAAAAGTGAGTGTTAGCTACATGATTCTGCAGCACCTGGTAGGGTAGGGCTCGAAAAGCGATTGGCATACTTCATAATGCGCCAACCGCATCCACGGCGACAAATCATCGGGAATGGTCAAGATGTTCCTCAAGGTGTAAATCTCGAATTTATCAAACGACTTGTCGACTGTAGATTCCAGTAGCGTCTCAAGCTGATGTACGCCATTCTCGAGCTCGGTTGTCGCTTCAGGGTATTCGAGATTGCCGTCGCCATCAGTGTCAGGTATCGATATGGTGGAGGGGCTCTGGTGGCGCGCAAAGCCCAGCTGCTTCGGGGGTATCGAGAGGAGGCCGTTCTCTAAGGCTTCGATTGCTTGGTAGATGATGGTGTTTACGGCGTTGATTATGTCGTCGATGAGAGACTGGAAGTCGGATTAGCGGGCGTCAAGTGGGTAGTAAGGGGAGCGAAGGTGCACCAGAGGTGTGTATTGGAAGTGCTCGGTGAGCAGCGCGTCAGCTTGTCTATTTGGGTCTGTCATGTTGCTGGTAATTGAGAGATGCTACACGGCGCAAGCTGGGAGACGCGATGCTTGTTTACTGCCGAGGCCGGAGATAGGCGCTAGCCCGAATTGCTAGCTTCCGTAAAAAACTCCCGAACATCTTCCCTCGTTCTCATTCACTTACAGGATATAGACCGTCCACCATGAATTCCGACCCCTCTCTAGATCCTTCGGACGGGAGTTGTCTACTGTATTTCACTGTGCAGGCCTGCGGTCAATGCGATTCCTAAAGCCTGTCCGATCTTTCATGGTGTGTTCATGAAGTAGTGATCAGTATGCAAAGAAAGGAAGACATTGGTCAGATTCTTACATGGCTGTAAGCAGAGCGAGCCTGATATCCACGGACTGAAGATATTATGACACCATACATAGGATCTCAATAGCCGAGATAGGCTCACAATACAAGGCCTCGGTATTGGGAAGCAGGTTCATAGCTTGAATGAAAAGGCTAGATCCAGGATGTATCCCATCGTCTGGCGCCTTAGAGGTAAAATGTCTTGGCAGAACATTAAAATACCATACTTTCGCAGCCCAATAAGTTTCCAATGACAACCTTTACAGTAAAACTTTCAGTTGCGAAGTTCAAGATCTGCTTAAGAAAAATAAATGCGAAACTATAAACTTTTCTATGGGGGTCCTCGTTGTTGAGTTATGGTGAGTTGCAAGACGGGACTTTTTGATGTTCGGTCGGAACCCCTGAATTTTACCCCCTGCCAGACGATGGGATAGTCGATTTCGTGGGCCGGTCAAGAAAAGACTTTCCAAAAGCGAGAATGAGGAGGAACCGTATGTACCACATCTTTGAGGTTTCCAGCTTCTCAGATGGCTCTTTGTAGAATTCATAGAGCTCGCTCATAAAATCGGCCTCGTCAAATATGTGGAACCATTCACATACGTGGAATTTTACCCTATTGGTGAGATAGAGAACGTATGCCATTGAGACCTTCCCCATTCCAGCTCATACGTACTAGCATCGAAGCTGATGGGCACTTCTAGGGATGTTGGCTCGTCCAAGTGGTCTTTAGTTGTGTTGAACACCCATTGCCTGGAGGAGTACGTCGATGAAAGACCGAGTCATCCTAGACACGTACTTAGCCTCAAGAACTCCAGATTAATAAGGGAGATGATTGCATATGCCGGGTCCGCTAGCATCCATCACAAAGGCCGAGTTTTCGCAAATGAGGGGATTGGACAACGGCAATGCTGCCAGCGCAGCTCGGGCGGGAGGTTAACCAGGTAGAAATGGCATGAAGGTAAGCGGGGAAGCGTGGCTCGGAGGTACAAAAGCCTCTGGACTTCCATCTTCAACGACACATTAGAGTCTAAAGGAGGAGGTAGTAGTCGAGGCTCACTTCTTCGAAGTGTTTCGTGGTGCGGGCTTCCCTTTCTGCTTGGCCATTGCTTGCAGGACTCGCTGGGGCTTCTCATAATGATTGTTCGTGATCGTAAGCTTCTGCTTTTCGTCGAATTTCCTGAAGGTATGCAACCTACTATTAGTCGCCCTCTCTGGTCTTAGTAACCTGAGCTTACAGACTTCTCTTGAACAAGTGTCTTCCTCCCTTCAGGCGACGGCTGCATCTCCAATTCTAAGTGGGAGAGAACGACCGGTCTCCGCAACACTACTACGCTCAACAACCCCGAGGATCTCAAAAAGACCTACCAGGCTTCATATCCACTCACTAAAGTGGATAATCCAACACAAACACTCTCGACAGACTTGGAATAAAGTATCCGCGAAGAGATGAGGGAGATTCTACCACAGTTCATTAACCATCCCTTTACGCGAATAAAATTTTGCTAAGTATATTAAGATCACTGATGTAAGTTGGAACTGCATCAAAGTTAGAAAGCTACAGGCTGGAACAGAGCACGAATGGCGAATTCTTCATCTGCCCTCATCCCAAATTCAACAACCTTACCTCTACGCCAGGAGGTTCCCTACATGGATGGAAGTTCTTACCTCTCCTTGGTACACACGTCGTTGACTCCATCTCCGGCAAGCTCGAAGATAAACTCGCCAAGAAGTGATCATGGGATTCCAAGCAGAACAAGTTTGGTTTCAAGACGCCTGGTAAGCCCAGAGAGTCCCAGCGAACCGTGGGTCATCTATCGAAGCTGTAAATTCAGGGTTTAGGCTTCTCTTCATCTGGTGATAGGTCGCATTGTCCAGACTACTGAGCGCACTTTCCTTCAGGAAACCTGTAGAAGAAGAAGAAAAGGTGAAGAAACTAGTTGGTAGAGTGTATCAAGCAAGATGCAATCCAACATAAATGCCCGTCAAGACGCGTATGGTGGGTAGATATCACAGCTCCAGGCCAAGCACTTTGCAGCGGTAATTTCCATACATCCTGCGATACAAAACAGACTTGAAGGCCGCATTCTCTTTAGTGTCATCCTGATCGAGGGTCTCTAAACTCATGCACGAACCATGCGTAGACAGGCGTCGATATTCAGTTAACACTTGACCGAGATGGTCATCGAAGAAGGTCCAAGTATTGGGGGCACAGAACAGAAGGATCTGAGGTTGAGATGTCTGACCACAACTCTTCGAGTGTGATCGTATAATTGGAATCAATTTTCCGGTATCGCGAGAGCAAAGGGTCTAACCTTCGCTCGGCAGGGTCACGAAAGTTCAGGCTTGCGAGATAGTCTGGTAAGATCTTCATATCCTCGAAACTTCCGCGAGGTTGTCACTCACCTAAATGTGCTGAGTGGAGGCCTCACGAAGTATGACTTAGCATTGTCCGAGTGTAGCATCCGGCCGTCGGCTTCGAGAAGACACGGTTGGCCAGCAGTACTCTCATGACGCGGATGATCAGCTACGCACTCGAACCAGTGCTCTCCACAAGCTGCGGAGCTGTCATAGTAGGCGCGTCGATCTCGTCGTATGTATTAAGAGTAGGTACCCATGCGTGCCGCGGCCTGGGCGGCAGCTTGCGCACACGAAGACATGGTAAGGCTGAAAGCTGTTTCATGACGGTTTTGAACGGCAAGAATCAGATTGCGAGCGGCCTGCACGACATTTTGATGAGACTTGGCTGACATGGAATCAATCCAATGAATTGCGCACAACATGATTGATTCTGCCTACGAGATGCTGAATCGAATTTCTAGAGATCAAATATCTGGAGAGAAGATGATGCAATCACTAAGGTATCCCTCACGCAGTGGGCCTTTCGCAAGGGACCAGGATTGTCATCGTGAATTTTTTTGATATTAGAATCTCGTTTGACCTCTTAGGATACTGAGTCTGCTTTGAGCACGGCCTTCAGCTCAGCGACTACTGCATATCCAGCCCTGCCCTACTGTTCGTGCAACAATACTGTCTTACTGTATGAGTCTCCGTCAACGCCAATGGCTGGTATTTTTATTTCAAATGCGCCCCTCCGCATTTACAGCGCTGCCATACAAAGCTGGTGGATCCAACCGGGCGATTCGCGAATCTGTGAAATGAAGCGAGGCAAATAGCTTCATTTCAACAGTACAAGTAAGCTTATAACATACGTGCAGTCAGACGGACGAAACTAAACCGCAGCATCTCGTGCTCTATTGTCAACAACGGCAGCGCAAGATAGCGCCTGAGGGGCGTTCCTTTCCTGGGCAATTTCTGTTTGTGTTGTATGCATTAAAGTTTGCTCACCGCTGCGAGCAAATTGCACGATTTGCGCTCAACCGCTTATATAAGCATATCGTCATATCCCGCCACTACTCGGCTAATCTTATGCATGACTACCTTGGCAGTTGTACGCGTTGCTTTATTCTGCAGATCTCACGAGTCACACGCGTGATTGTTCAATTGTTGAAGTACTGTACATTAAGCAAATCACATTCTGCAGAATTCTTTCAAAGTCGTCGGACTCGTCGGACTCTTATAAGGCCCGGCTCACTCGACTACATGTCAGATAATCCTCCCTGCGCGACGATCCGTTCTCGCCCGGATGCGCGTTCATCGCCTGCAGTCATCATTCCAGCGCGAGATCTCGATGAGATCATGAGTGGATATAAAGCATTTGCAAAAGCGATGTGGTGCAAGGCGGTGTGCCGACAAATGCTTTCCCTGCAGTCATAACCCTCACCTTTTAGCTTGCTGAGGCTGTTACAAATCCTGGTGGTGGTGTGTGCTCCTGTCTCCGGAGCACAAGGAGAGGTTGCCTTCACCTCCACCATCGTAGCGAAAAAGTATATATCGAAGCCGCGTTAATTGCTTGATCATTCTAATATGCGTGTCAGAATTTAATGCTTCCGGGCAGTATGGAAAGATACCTTGGCAAAGGGTGCGTAGAGACCTCCCGCCCGACTACCCAAAATTGGCCCCCATAGCTTTAGACCTGGTTAGTTGGAGACCAGGACCATGAGCTACCAAAACCAGCCCCAACACCATCGACATCGCTCCCCAACGGCCCAGCTCAGACATTCCTGCGACGCCTGCAACATCGCCAAGGTCAAGTGCTCCAAGACAAGACCCAGATGTGCGCGCTGCGAGGCCCGCAACGGAGACTGTGTGTACAGCGTTTCCTTACGCTCCGCAAAGGGAAGAGCGGAGAGTTCCAGGAACGTGGGGAGCAGCAACTTCAATGAAGATCGCAGCGATGGCTCTCAACGCACCGTGCCCCCTACCCCAATGATGTTTCCGACCTCAGTCGTGCCCCATCACATGATGCCGCCTCTGTCTGAAACAGCCTTCGACGCCTCCATCATTGACGGATGGGCCACAAACTTTTCCGACGTCGGCGATCAGGCCAACTTCGCTGACACTGGTGAAGCTGATGACCCAATGATGATTCTGTCCGACGTTTACGCAGAGAACGGCATCAGTCCAGGCCATGGAGACCAGCTTTTCCCAGACCAGCGCTATAAGAACCGTCCTACAGGTCTTGACTCAACCTACACCCATCAATTTAACAATAACTCACCGCCATCCGGCCAGATGTGCTCCTGTCACCAAAGAATCCTCGCTAAATTGTCCGAGTGCTGGCTCTCGAGCCGCGACTCCCACAACCCCTTCGATAAATCACTCTCCGAGAACAAAAACATCATTGCGCTTTGCACATCGACGCTGAACTGCCCCAACCGATCTCACACGGACGACACCATCCTCATGCTTACAATCATTGCCCTCATCAACCAAATGATCACCATCTACGACATCCCTCTCCCCAACAGCTATGGCAAAAATGTCCCCGGCTCCGACGACTCCCCCACAGACTCCCTCAGCGCGGCCTCCACCCCTAGCAACCCATCGAGCGCCAACCGCGAGCTCCAGTCGCAACTGCTACCCCCGCCACAGCGCGTCCGTCTGAGCCTAGGCTCCTACCAGCTCGACCAGCGCGACGAGCAAATCTTGAAGGCCAGTTTGCTGCGCATCGAGCTTGGTAAAATTGGCACCCTGATCGAGCTGTTTGAGAGGCGATTCTGCTCTCCCCACGATTGGGGCAGCGGCAATGGTCAAGGCGGCCGCGGCGAGCCGAAGCCTTTTGGCGAGTTGGTCACGTATCTGAGAAGAAGGCTGAGGGTGAACCACGAGGCACTGAGGTCGTGAGGGTCAGTTTCGGAAACGAAGATTAGGAAGATCCATTTGGGGATATCTTCGGAAGCTGATAGCGTTGAAGATCTGCGGCATCGAGCGAGCGAGAGAGGGCAGGGCTTCATTGTTTTTCCAGTCCAACAGCTCAGCTAGGCGTTGGTGGTCGCCTTCTGTCCTTCCTTGACCACCTCATCAAATTAGAACCATACTATAGAATCAAGTTACAGCCGTCTTCATCTTCTCGGTCTCGATTTCAAAGAACAAGAGAAAAGAAAGAAGAAGAAAAAGAAAGACTAAAGTAGAAAAGATCCCATCCTCATCCTCATGCGCTCCACCCCCCTCTTTCCACAGCCCCCTCTTTTTCGTTTTCAAACACCAACTATCAATAAAGTAACTCTTTCTCCTTAGCCTCTCACGGAGTATGCAAATACTTCCAAGTCAATCGATCGATTCGCATTCACCACACTCTCCCCCTCATCAACATCATCACAATAACCCGCTTCTCCCAAAAAGACAAATCGAAAAAAGGTAAAAGAAAAAAAGAAAAAACGAAAAAAAATGTTTATAAAACCAAGTCTAAATCCGGAAAGCAACTCCATCGCTCTCACATCCCCGGAAAAGCGACCCCTCGCCCGCACGAAATGGTGCGTCGTAACCGGAATCAGCGAGGGCCACTTTCCACGGTGGAAGGAACGATTGGAGCCATCCTTTCGGCCGAGTTTCGAGCGTGGGAGATTGAGATCGAGAGGAGATAGGGTGTGCGGGTTTTAGATCTTTGAATCTGCACGCACGTGCTCGTCTCGATGGATTCTTGGTGTATGTAGGGAGGGAGATTCAGCCTCGTTTGCTCTTGCGGGGAGCGGTGTCGTTGTTTTTACGTCTTGGGTGGGTGGTGGTGGTGATGCTGGCTGGGTCTTTACTCGGGCAATTTTTGACTGAGACGGAGATGGAAAAGGGGGAGTCGAAGAGATTTGATTTGAGGGTATGAGAACGACGGCCTGGGGTAAGGGGAGGGGGGGGGAATCAAGCATTAATAGGGAGGTAGCTTATAGCGACTTTTTCCAAAGCAGTCATCAAAGACCGAACTGGTACCGATTTCGCCGCGTAACATAAACACACGAACTGGGGACTACCGTAGGGTTCAACGCTGTAGCCTAACCCAAGGTAGGTAAGGACCGTAAGGTAGGTATCTTACCACAGTCCCTAGGCCGCCCGAAGAAGCGATCCGTAGCTCTTGGATCGACCCCATCCGGGAATGCTGAGGTAAGTTACCACTCTGCTTGAGCGCTAGCTTTCGGACTCGCATACCTCAATGTACTCTCGACAGGGCCAGATTAGAATCCTAGCCGCAGGGGGGCACGCCTCACTCTCGTATCTGCCAGTTCCCGACACCATTCCTGTTCCCCAGACTGTCAACGACATCAGCTTAACCATAGCATCTCGTGCTCTTTGTCGGTCCTTCCCATGCAGAATGGGCTAGCGTGCTGGCTTGAATCCTCTAATCGCGCTTCCATTGCTGCGTAGTCTATCTCATATATCTGCCTTCGTCTCGCTTCTTGGATGTCTTGTCTTGTCTTCTTCCCAGCCACAGATTAATCGTTTACGGTAAACAGAATGGCCTCCCTAAATGCTATGGCTTCGACAACAACCAAGGAAAGCGGCCTATATCGAGGAAAACCCATCTCCCAGATCCCTCTTTTGATGTCAACAGACCTCCAGCTACCCCGGTTCCGCTGGAGGACGAGGGGGTCACAAAGCGCACGGATGACATTGACGAGAGCAGCGCAGGACCTGGCAACAATAGCATTAGCCCCGATCGAGAGTTCAAGAAGGCAAGCCTGGAATGTATGCCGTCCGCCCTCTAATTCTCTACTCCTTCGGAAGCTCTACCTCCGCTCCCCAGCTTCTAACTAAGAACCATCGAAGCTGACATACAGCAGTAAAACAACGACCACAACAACATCTTGCACGCTATCACGCGCCACCGCATCGCCCGGCCATGTCTCACGCACCAACTCTTCTGCGTCGCTGCATACAAGCAAAAGCGTCCCTGATTGTCTCGGGATGACTCTGGAAGAACAAAGTCCGACCGCAGTGAAAGCCATTGATGCATTGGACAAGTACCGTGGAAGCCACAGAGACGGGCTGCCTTCGATGGCCCGACTGAATTCCGTCTTCATGGCCCCACGGTCGGAAAGAGCTCAGCGCCACGGGGGACTTCGGTAAAGACATCACCCACAAACATGAGCATTTGATCGACCGGGAAGATCTAAGCGATGGAACCGTCGTCGATGTAAATCTTGCATCTTTTCTCCCTTCGCCCATCGGACCCGACCCAATCCATGCATTCCATTTCATCACCTCACCACTCCACCCCCTCTCCCCCCCCCTCCTCTCCAACCAGTCAGCATCTCCGACGGCCACATCTCCCTCCCCATCGCCCGCCCCGCCCCAAATCTACAATCCACGATCCAGGACCTCCGCGACAGACTCCTCCCCTCCCCCTCTCTCGCCGAGCCGATCTCCTCCCAAGCCCACGAAAGGAATAAACCCGCAACCCGTGCACGGCGCGCTATTCATGTTTCGCTCCGATTGCTTTAACAGGTTTGATCGATACGTCGTCAAGTTCCTGCAGAACGTGGGGCGAGAGCGCTGGTGGATGGGGGCGTGCTGCCACGGTCGGGTTGGTTGAGGAGGTGGGGTGGGGTTCATTCGGAGTTTAGTTTGGAGTTTGTGCATGAGGGGCTTGTTCGATAGCGTGCTCGTAGTGGACACGTTTCTCCTTCGACCGTGATCACTTGTGGGAGATGAGCGGCTGTTGTTGTGTTATGAGACTGAGCTAAGCCCGGTCCCGCTGTGGGGATTTGTTCTCTTGTTTTTTTCATGTTCTTCAGAAGGCGTTTTGATATTCTCATAGGGAGCAGATAGGTCTAGCACATGTTTACTACTACTAGCGTGCACCACCATTCACACCATGACTAAAACCCTTTGTCGAGGGTAGGACATCGTTCGTGCTTCAATCTCCCCAAAGCTCTCCCCTCGCTCACGCCCACGGATCCATCACCAACTTATGCCCACTCACACCCCCCTTCATGATCAAATCCAAAACCCCCTGCGCCTCGCCCAACCCCCCCTCCACCGCATGCTGCCTCGTCGGCACCACCAACCCGCTCTCCAATCCCTGGGGCAGATACTCATCGTAGAACCATTCCCTGATCTCGGCATGCTTCGGCTCGTCCAACGCCCAACTGTACGCCGCGAACTTCCTCTCTACGTTCTCCGGGATGGGCTTCTCCGGGCCCTCGAGCGGGATCAGAGTGTTGTATGCCCCGCCGCCCACGGAGGAGAGGTACTCGACGAGGATGTCGGTGCAGGGGGGAAGCCCGATGGTGTCGAAGATTGCGGCATATGGGCCTTGGGTGCGGATGGCGGACACGATTTTCGCCGCCGGCAGGGTGTGGTCGATGATGTGGGCTGGGGCGAGGGAAGCCACGAAGGCATGGTTTGCGGGAGAGGAGGTGGTGACGACGGTGTAGCCGGCCGTGACGGCGTATTTGACGGCAAAGCCGCCGCAGGAGCTCGAGCCGCCGTAGATGAGGACTTTCTTATTGGTATTGGCTGGAGGGGGAGGACCGGAGAGGGGAGGGCGTGAGAGGCCGAGGTGGATGCTCAGGGCGGAGACGACGGCGGCGAGGTTCAGGATTGAAGCCGCGGCAGCGGGGAGGGGGGTCGACGGATGGAGTTTGGAGACGGAGGAACTATCGGCGAGGGCGAATTTCTGGAAAGCGCCGAAGCGGGGGTCGCCTTGGTGGGCGCCGGTACGGATGACGGCAATGTTGTCGCCCGGTTTGAAGACTGTGGTGGAAGGGGGCACAGATTCAATGATGCCGGCGAAGGAAGTACCGAGGATTGATGGGTAAGGGATAGGGTGAGTGCCGAATCTGGAAGATGTGTCAGTTGTATCAAAGCTTATTGGGGCTTTTGAGAAGGCAGAGGGGTAGGAAGTCAGAGAAAGACAGCTCGTGAATGACGTAGAATTGACACGAAGGGAGTTGCGAAGGTGGAGTGGTGCAAGTCCAATTGAAGAGAGCCAATGAAAAAGTGCACAATGGATAGGAAAGAACACGACTCTGTTTACTACTTGAACATAGTACTAATTTTAAGAGAGGGAGTCACGTACTTCTGAATCTTGGCCTCGATGGGACTGAAAGCTATGCATTTGACCTTGACCAGGACCTCGCCTTGGCCAGGCGTAGGAATGTCAGTGCCGTCTTGGAGCACCAAGTCTGCTTCTGCAGCGGGGATCCAGGCAGCTTGATTTGCCATGACGCCAGCAACACTTGCATGTGTCGTGGAGTCTTCTAGGCATAGACGGCTTTCTGGGCTGTGGTGATGGAGTCGAGGCAGGCATGGGAAGGACTTTTCAAAGGATTATAGATGAACTCACAGACATTGCTGATGACAAATGGGATCAGGATCGACGAAACCCGAAGCAGGCGACATATAGATATTCCCTTCATGACTTACTAGTGGGATAGTATCTAGTACCCGGCGGCGTGGAAATCACGATCCTTCGACACCGCTCCACAAGAAGAGCTCTATCGAAGAATCATTTGGTAGTAAACTTCGATTTTGTGATGTTGTTTGCAATCGTGTTCCAGATACTTTCTTCTCAAAAGCGCCGATGATGAAAACATCAGGTACTGAAGTGATATCGATATCAATTTGGCTGTTGCAGCGCCAAGATTTGCTGGCACGCCGCCAGGAACTAAATGCCACCAAATACCAATGCCGGGATAGAAGCTACCAATGCCACCCCAATAGTAACGCCGACAGAGGCCACGGAAACTTAAGACGGGCATCCCTTGACCTAGCTCCCTAAAGTAAAGTAATATAAGGTACCTAGGTACCTTACCTAAGCTCGCGGGTAGCAAAAAAGGCCGTACACCTTTACACTACGAAGGTCTTGATAACTTCGCAACAAATTGATATTTGTTGATAACTTGGATACGAGAACTCTTTAGATTTTCTTTTCTACTCTTTAGACCGCAAAGGTTTTTTCGTTACCATCGTGGCTGATAAGTTGCGACCCTGTTGAATAATTTAGGGTGTTCGGGCTTTTTTGCTACCCGCGAGCTTAGGTAAGGTTAGGTACATGCACTAAGCGATAAGGTAGAGACTAGTGGCGGGGGCTACTGCGCGTGGACTCGATCGGAGGGAATCACGGGATTATTAATGAGTACATTACATGGTAAGGTACTGAGGTACTTTAATGTCCGCTCTTGCTGCACGTCAGACGAATGCCGAAAGAAGCCGAAAGCCGAAAGCCCGAAAGCCCGAAAGCTTTGGCCCTAATTCTTCCCTTTCTCCTCATTCCCATCGCATGCAGCTCCTACGCTAATGCAAGGCTTCACGATACTCCTCCAGAGATGGTCAAGTTTTGTCCTATGCCCAGCTCAGCTTACATCCAAGGGCCGGAAAGAAAGGGAGGATAAGCAAGGGAAGAAGAAGACGAAGAAGAAGAAGAAGACAGCACGACTCACCGCTTATCCATCCCGCATCCTCACTTGCAAGGAATCCCACCACGCGAGCAATGTCCACGGGATACGCCATCCGCCCCATTGGTGTCCTCGATGCAATGAACTTCTCAACGTCGTCCACCGTCCATGACGCGTCGGCCGTGGGAATGTACTTGAATCCCACATCAGCGGCCATGTCCGTCTTGACCCCCCCGGGCGCGATCGAGTTGACCGTGATCCCTCGGGGGCCAAAATCGGGCGCAAAGCATCGAGCGAAAGCTTCGACCGCGCACTTGCTCCCGGCGTAGAGGGCGTGCTGCTTGATAGGGCTGTGCGCCGAAATGGAGGACGTGAGGATCAGACGCCCGTTGTCCGCCAGATGCTCATAGGCGGCTTGGCCAACGAAGAACTGGCCGCGCGTGTTGACGTTGAAAACCTTGTCGAAAGCGTCCGGCGTGACCTGGTCGATAGGGCCAAAATGCTCAACGCCAGAGTTAGAAACGACAATGTCCACCCGGTTGAAGTGCGCTTTGGTCTGTTGGAACAGACTCTTGATGTCCTCGATCTTGGAAACGTCTCCTTGGATGGCGATGGAGTCGCTGCCACCGGCCTTGATTTCGTTTGCCAGTGACTGGGCGATCTCAGCGCTGCTGCGGTAGTTGACAACCACGCTGGCCCCTCTGGCCCCCAGTTCCCGCGCAATGCCTGCCCCTATCCCTCTACCAGCACCAGTCACAATTGCAATTTTGCCGTCAAGGCGCGCACTAGATACGTGTCCGTTCATAATGGGCAAAGGCGTGTCTCGAGGAAGGGAGGTGTGCTTTGCGTGAAGAATTGTGCTCAGAATGATTCCATATTTATACAGCGTAGATACCAAAATCCCTAGTTTTATGCACAGTCTAACGCACGAGCCATTTACCGGCATTCAAATCCCGTAACTCCTGGGTCCGTTGCGGTTCAATCGGTCTTTATATCGCCGAACTGCAGTCTGCTTACGTACATGCGCTCATGATCATACTAATTCTGCATCAGTCGAAGTGGAGCCTCTTTGAGCATGGCTATTTTGTGGGGCCGGTCTCTCCTTCTCTCAGACAATTCGCATCGTACAAAACCTTCGTGTCCGAAGATTTCGACTCCAAGCCATCAGTCCCCCAAAAGAACCCACGTTCGAGGGTCCGTATGGATGCATTGTATGCTTTTCACTCTACGGCCTTGGGCTTAGCATCTTCATGGTATAATAGAATGACTTATCGTCGGCAATACTGTGTTTGGAAGGGCAGAGAGCTAAGACGACAAGGTCAATCTGGGGTAGTGGGATGAGGCTGGCAAGGCTGGTATTATGCAACAGGATTGGGCCCGACTTCGAGCCAGTCATGATCCAAAACTGTCGGTAACTCTCCCTTGCTATTTGCCAAGATCGTACTTATGTTTTACTGTTGTTCCAAGATCCACTATGCGTCGACAAACAATGCCCAGCATGTTGACTCGCCAGCCAATTACTTCATCACCGTGATTGGACACCCGCTGTTGTCGGGAGATGCCAACATCGATTCACAGCACATGCTCGGTGTTTCGAAACGCGAGAAGATTTCGGATACGGAGATCGTCAGCCATCATCAGTCCAGAGTAGCCCACATGCGCTACAATGACGGAAGATAGACGAACGGTTGCCGTAAAAAGCCACGGCCACGTCGTTGTTGCAACATTCTACAAGATAAGCGACGAGCTGAAACAGGCTAAGATCGAGACCAAGGTGCGATGGAGCGAACACGAGTTCGAGAATGATCTCACGGGGTCTGCGGAAAGGTTCGAGTCCGAGCAACCGGGCGCCACCAAGGGAGCGGCAGCGGCCGTCTGGGCTGCAGCACTTCACCGAATCCTCGGCTCGGATTTTCTCGTATCAGATTCAAATTGATACTGCTGGGCCCTCACTGTTTTACCAATCGTGCCAATTTCTATTTATGTTCTACCCTTCTCTGTGACTGTTGCGGCGTCGAACCACCTGAAAACCGTCTCAGCAAGTTTCTACCAATGGATTACGAATCCCTATATGAAGTAGCTGAATATGGTCACGTAAGCATTGTGGCTGACCCGAATGAATCTTGACTCACGAGCGAGATCCTACAATCCCTCGCCATGCCACGTGCGATACGCTGCAGGAAAGTTGAGTATGCGTGACTCTTTAAAAAATCTTTGAATCTTCACTATTGTTCTTTCCTTTTCGCTCTTCAATATTACACGCAAAATTCAAGTGAACAGTTCTTCTTTGATTTTTTTTGAAAAGTCTGAGCTCATGAGGTAAGATTTCATGTCAGTAAGCCTCCCTCCGGAAGGTGTCAGGGTAGTAGAAGAAGGCACGCATCCTTTACGGCTCGTTGAGTCATTTGGCCAGTTGGGGCAAAAATCATGGAAAGGTTTCGTGATAATTTGCTCTGGGCTCATCACGGTGCGCACGACTTAGGAGAGAATGCTGACACCAGGTCGTACACAAGGTGGAAGAAAATAGATTGAAACACAGCCGAAGATCCCACTCAGGAATGCCTCCTACGGCTGCGCTGACGCTGTGCTGTGCCACATACCACCACACCTCAGTACTATTGCAGATTCCGAATCACACCCTGAGTCTCAGGTCAGATACAGCCATCAGTCTCTTACTCATTATCAAGACTACAAGGGTTCTGTCAATCTAGACCACACGGCTAGGCCTATAGGCGAATCTACTGTCTAGGCAGACACAGGAGGCTGTTGTGCTTAGAGGGCGCTTTGGTCAGAGCTCCAGCTTATGGTAGATAGAATGTGGTATAAAAGGTCAGTCCGTACAGTTGTGATGCGAATATTTTCTCTCCAGTATCATTTCTCCTTTGTGTCTCATCTCTCCTTTGTGTATCATATCTCCTTTGTCTAATTCCCATCTTTCAAAGTCACCTTTTTACAATGAAGCTGTACTCAACTTTCGCTACAGGCATTCTTTTGCCATGCTTTGCCCACTTAATAGCAGCTGCTCCGGCACAGAAAAACGCAGCACTAGTTGCTTGCGTCAAGCGCGCCCTGATTGGCGAAAACGTTGAGAGCAGAATCGTCACCCCATCGAACGATACCTACACAGCTGCCTCTTCAGGTGACGTTCTGTACGTCAGACTGTTATAATTGCAAGAAATCCGAATCTGACCAGTACCTAGTTTCGCCGAGTATCCTGCAGTCATCGCATACGCTACGTCCATTGATGAGATTAGCCCTCTCGTCCAATGCGGAACTTCTACTGGCTTCAAAGTTACACCCCGCTCTGGCGGCCATCAGTAAGTGGCAGACCATGTACCGCCTTGCAAAATCTCGAGGGGTTCCTTCAAGCTTGTGAGAAGGTCTTGATGACTGACAAGCCTTAGCTTTGAGAATTGGTCTGCCTTGAATGGAACACTTGTCGTTGATACATCACACATCAACTACGTTAAACCATCCGAGGATTATTCAACAGTTACAGTGGCCGCTGGAGCGAAACTTGGACAAATTTATGAGACAATGGACCCGACTGGCCATACTGTGAACGGCGGTATCTGTCCTACAGTCGCCCTGGGAGGATACTTAGGAGTCGGTGGCTACAGCATGCAGATGAGGCTGCATGGAATGGCCGTCGATCATGTCCAATCAATCAAAGCGGTCCTTGCCGACGGCTCCCTGGTCACAGCGTCTGCGACAGAGAACCCGGATCTTTTTTGGGCCATGCGAGGGGGCGGCATGTATGGATTCGCGGTAGAAGCCACAATCAACACAATCGAAATCCCGAGATCCGCCATGGTCTGGATGAACTTCACCGCACCTACACGCCCCGAAGCTACGCAAAAGTATCTCGACTGGGCGGCCAAGCAAGATCCTTACTTCACCTCCCAGCTCAACCTCTACGGCGACCACGCCCAGATCTCAGGCTGGTACATCGGCAAGACGGCTCAGGAACTGACTACCATCGTCAAAGCCTCCGGTCTGTTGGACGTCCCTGATGTCTTTTATAGGATCTCAGCCAACTGTAGCACCCAGAATTCACGCAATTTCTGGGAAAACACCCAAATCGAATGCACAGACGATGCCACCGCCCATGAGGTCTTCAATACCTGGTACAATGTGGTGCCTGACGACTTTTCCGCCGTCCCGGGTGCGCCAGCGCAGTTTGGCTTCGACGACGTCCCCGTCTTGCCCAACGAGACCAAGGCTACACCATGGCCGCGCGTTGCCATCATCAACAAGACCCTGTTCGTGACCAAGTCGAAGCCACTCACGTCAGAGACGATCCAGTACATCGTCGAAAAGTCGGGCGCCCTGCCCGCAGAGCTCGGCTTTTGGACCGAGATGACGAGTTGGAACATTTCGACCCCGGCAACGAGTGCGTTCGCATGGCAAGCAGAAGCCGAATACCTTTTCCGGTTCGAGGTCACGAGGTCGTCGAACGCGACCCTCGAAGCGATCGGGCAGAACTTCATGGATGATCTGGAGGCCTATCTTGTTCCGAGGATTGGGTACGCCGGGCCCTTTTCTGCCCCCTTTTCTTTCTTTTCCAGCTGCTGACGCACTTCTAGCACGGCCAGCTACGCAGGCTACATGGACGCCCACATCAACTCCAACCCGTACGAAGCCTACTGGGGCGACAACGTTTGCAGGCTTTCGTCGGTCAAGAAGCAATACGACCCCACCAACTTCTTCTCGAATCCCTTCTCCATCCCGCCGACGACGCCCAAAGGCGTCAGTTGTTAAGTGCGCCAACGCTTCATAGACACAAGAACGTTTAGAGCCAGAAGGAAGCAAAGATAAGTCGACATGGAGTTGGTGATTTTCCGGTGCAGGCACCTATCATGTATTTGTTTCGCAGGGTCAGGACTGGACTAGATTGGAGTCGGTGATTTTCCGGTGCAGGCGCCACTCGTGTATTTGTTTCTCAGGGTTGGGACTGTACTATACTGTACACGTAGCATAGAATGCAAATATGTTTTTTGATATACAGGAGCTCAAACGTGTACCTCTAATCCTCCATCGCGTCTCTGAATGCTGCACATAGAAAGCATGGCATGTCCGTTTCTCAATCAATCAGTGAATCAAATGAGCTCACTCCGTCGATATCACCTCATGCAAGTCCTCTCAATGATTCTCATAGCAACAATTCAACTTCCGTGTTTAGAGGGGGATGAAACCGAAAAATAAAAAGACAGAAGCATTGCATTACACCTCATCCAAACCCGCAAGCATCAAACGAACCAATCAGCCCATTACCCCCCCAAGGCAAATACACCCATCCATCCATCCATCCATCCCTTTCACCAAACCACTACCTTCCACGCATCGCATCCCCACCAACCCACCAGCGCGTGTGCCACTCCAAATCCAAAGCAGGAGCTACTCAACCCTACCCCTCGACACCAACCACCCAATCCGCCCACACACAATTTCTTCCATAGCAACATTTCATCGAACCCAACACCGAGGCGATCAATCGTGGCAAATACGTCACACAGCATCAGCACGCTCCCCCCCCTTCTCTCTCTCTACTAATCATCCCATCCCATCCCATCCCATCCCATCTCACCACCTCGGTCCCTCGCACTCAGCCCAAAGCCGCCCGCCCGGCCGGCCGCGCTCGTTCGCTCGTTCGCTCTCCGGCCAAAGTCCGCCCGACGGAACGAAGGTGCTCACGTAAGCTAAAGTAAAGTAGAGTAAAGTAAAGTAAAGTAAAGTGCGGAACCGGAGCAGGAGTCACCGGCCGTGCGTTCGGTAAGGTAAGGTAGGTAGGTGGCTTAGTGGGACCCGCAGACGGACGAAACGAACGGGCGTTGCTGACCTACTTTAGCGTCGCGGCGGGGATTCGGGTAAGCCGCGCGGTTTTAGCTTGGGTGGGTGGGGGTTTATCGGGGTTTGGTGGGGGGCGGTGGGGGGGTTAAAGTAAGTAGGTGGTGGGCGGATAATGACGGGCTTAAGAAAAGGGCAGGAGGTGGTTGGCTTGACAGCCAACACCCCTATTTAACCAAAAAAGGCCCGAGGAAAAAATTAAGTTAGGCACCCTTAAATAGGCGTAACGTCTTCCCCGGTTTCGGGGGATGGGTGCCCGAAACTTTGGGGCGGGTTTCCGGGGCACAAGGCCCCGGAGACGGGCTTCAGGTCCCCGGGTTCGTCAACTCGGTGTACGTTGACGAGGACTGAAGAAGCTGCGAAGGATGTCCTGATGGCGTAGTTGTGCTCTGGTAATATATCCGGGAGTTTGTAGTCAAGAATCTTGTTGTAGGATTCGTTTGCGATTTTGGAAAGTTGTATGTCGCATTGCAAAATCTGATTTCCTGTGTCAAGAGGACGAGAACCCATTGTATCAGGATATGGTTCCCAATGGTCCACCCTCAATTTCTGGATTACTGACTCGGACCAGTCTAATGGACCACTGGTCCGGGCCATATCGAAGTGTTCTCGACATTTAATTCTCATTTTGTCAATTTGAGTCTAGAACCATTTTTTGGTCGAAGATAGGGGCACCTTAATCAACCTCCCAACTGATAAAAAATCTGGTGGGCTTTTTTGAGTGACATATCAGGTAGTTTGACGATCTGAAGCAAAAAAGGCGGTCATACATTTGAGGATAATGAGCGTATTACAAAAACCAACGGGCCTTGAACCACGTGGTCCGGACCAGTCCATACGGTAGACCACGTCAATAGCTTCAGAATTGGACCCGTTCAGGCCTTTGGACCACTAGTCCGGATCGTTCTGAGCCTTGAAACAGCTCCCAAAGTCCCTACAAGTAACACCCCGCCGCACTCCCCCTTACGCTCTCCCACACACCCTCAACCAACTCCACCATCTCCTTCCGCAACGGACCATCCTCCATCGCATCCAAATTTCCTCCAGCCGGTCTACGCCCGACATCCCTAGCCCACAGCGTCCCCGTTCCCGCCATCTAGAATAGAGCGGTAGATAGTCCAGCGCAGGGCGACGGCATGCCCGTCTAGATTCGCGGCCTGGGCCCCTGAGGAGACGGAAGCGGCCGAAGGGAGGAGAGAGGGCTTGAGATGAGTCTCCTTGTAAACGACGCCGAGGCGGGTCTGCGGGTATTTGAGCTAGGGATTTGCGTGAGGGAAAGTAGGAGGAGGAGGAGGGGGTACGTTTGGGTCTCAGCGGGAACCGGAGATGTTGACGGATTCAGGGGGTAACTTTTCCGGAGAAGGGGCCGACCGCTGCGGGACTGAGGAGGGAGGACAGGAGTCCAGGGTCGGAGCCACGTCGGGCATAGAAATGTAAGGTTTACGCTGTGCGGTTCCTTGACGGGGAAGAAGGACATCGTTCACGGGCGGTAACTGACCTGTACACATAGAGTGCGATTCCATACTTCCCCAACACGGGGAACAATGTCACCGCATACTCGCGTCGTACCGCCCCTAACACACACTCGGCTTCACCAGCCCCTCCCGTTCGCAGATCCCCACAATCGCCTCCACTCCATCATCTCCGTAGTCGCTACTGCCAAACCGTACAAACTTTCCCCTTCTCCCCCTCGGCGTCCACGGCCCCGCACGTCTCCTCGAACGGCGTGCCCCGATCCCGCGCGTGCAGGTACTAGTACGCGATGTCGACTTTGTCGACGCCCAATGCCGTCAGCCACGCTGTGGGCGCCGGGAATCCATGATGTGACTTTGGTTGAGATGTCCGCCCATGTGTGTACGGAGAGCGCGCCGAAGAGGGTTTCGGACGTACCGGGGGAGCCGACGGGGTAGGCGCGGGCGGTGTCGAGGTCGGTGATTCGGTACGAGCGGAGGATGGAATGGGCGGGAGGGCGGTTTCCGGTGAGTTGGATTTGGCCTGCGAGGTATCTGTGCCGAAAGAAGTGGTGCCGGAGACTGTTCGGGGCGGGTCGGAGGGAGACATCGGTGAGGATTCAGGCCCGTTTGAGAGCGTGGAATAACTTTTGCATGGGGGGAGAGAGAGAAGACCGAACCTGTGATTGAGCTGATGTATATATACAAGTACATGCAGTGTAAGTACACCGGCCGCTGATTGATTTCTCGGAGACTGGGTCGGTGAAGGCTAACGGGAATGGATGGATCGAATGAGCAGGGAAAACGAGACGCAAAGAGAGAGAGGTTGGTTAGTAACTCGATCCTGCATCGCCCGGTGGAAGCTCGCGCGGAACTGGAGGAGGTAGGTGATGGGAAGGCGTATGGTAACTTGCAAGCCTGGGAATAGTGCGCTGCACTGTTAGAGTAATGTTGGGATGCCGGTGATATACGTAGGACTGGACCAGTACAACTACTAGTACACTGACAATGTAATTTAAGGGTTGTCTGCCTAAAGGGGTACTCTGGTATGGTACAGCCGAGTATCCAATGATGCAAGTGATATGAGGTTCATATTGTACCATTTGCAATAGCGGCTGGCTGCCTAGGTGATAGGTTCAAATGCAACGGGAATCTGACGGTCGGAAAATGGTTCGGACGTAGCTTTGACTCTTGATTGCTAAAACACTTCTTCCTCCTACGCCGATACTCTTTCCCGAACATGCAATCGCCTCCTGCTAATGCCCTAGGTAGACCGCAGTCTCTTTCAATCCACCGTCAAGGCCGGGTCTACCATCCCTCTCTCTCATCCCAGACGGGCAAAAGCAGGGCTGTTTTTCGCGTAGTCCTTCCTGGTTCTATGTTTGCCCGACCAAAGCTTGATTCCGCCGGTTCGGCTTTTTGAGAAAGATGCCTTGTCTTGCAAAAAGAGGCTGGGATCAAGGCTATCATACCAAAGTACCCGAACTCTGGCATCAGACGCATGTTCCGCAACCTTGCCTCCTGGATCACCGCTGGAGCGCCGACCGACGCCACGGTACTCTTGAAACCCTCACCTGGTAGCCGAGTGTACCCAGATTTCTTCTCAACAGACGGGTGAAGCTCTGCGTGCACGGTTTCGGTGGGGTTGTAGTATGCAGTCGCGCCATAAACACGCTTGCCTATGACTTTCTGCTCGCTGAGGAACATAGCCTTGACAATTTGCCAATGTCGTCTTCGGCGTCGAACAGACGAATCGGCGAGTCGTCGGGCAGGGAAAGGGCAAGGCCACGTTTGCCGTTTGGCATCCCCCGAGTGCTCATCCCGAGGAGGTTGGACATGTAGAAGCCTGCGAGGGAAAACGAGGCGGAGATGCCACGGCAGCTGATTTATCCGTCGAGATTTGCTTTGGTTGTCGAAGTGATACACTGCAGGTAGTACACCCTTGGACACTGGACCTCACTTCAGTCCTCACAAAACAGCAAAGGAGCCGCCTTTTCTGCCCGCGGCATCGAAAACGACGATGGTCTGTCAGGCCATGGCTGTGGTGGTGGAGGGTTTGGAATGCTGAATCATGCTGTACACGTTTCGCGGTATCCAGGACTTCCATAAATTTGAGAAGCTGTAAAAAGCCTGGAAGGGGAATGGCTGTGGGTAGAGACAGCTATGTATTGGAAGTGGGAAGCCTTTGTATTACGATTTGCGATGACATTGATGGAAAGCAAGAACTTCTGAGGTACCTTGGGCTCAGCGAGCTCAGCTAGGCTCAAGCAAGCGCTAGGTAGGCAGGCACGCATTTTACGCGAACGAAATGATTTCGAGTTCTTGGCACTACAGTGTACAGAAGCCGTACCTCCAAAAGCCAAAATGGTGAACACTACGAATGTATATGAAAGTCAATACTCTCATTATTGCGATTCTAGTCCGGTCAAGCTTCAGAATTTGGATTACTACTCGTTAAGATATGGATCGTAAGTCGAGAATCCAGAGATGAACTGGAAATGCGTCAGGTTAGCGATAATGAGGCTCAACTTTGATATGTATGTGGAATGGTACCCTCAATAATTACTTACTTATCCTCGGTGTTATTCTGCAAATATATTCGGGCTTTCGCTCTTCGGGCTCGGTCCTTGCCACTTGGCATCGCCTGAGGCGCGGCTGAGGCGTTTGCTGCAGGTGGCGCGTGCACACGCTAAGAGTACTCTAAAAAAGTACTTCACGGGCCATGTCCAGACCTCTTACTTACATTGACCACGGACGCCGGGATTGGCACCGGGATTCATCGTTCAGGCACATTGCGCAGTTGAACCCACGGGAACCGCCCAAGGGTGAGTTTTTGTATGGGGTTTGGAGGGTGTCTTGTGAGAACAGACTGCATGATTTAATGACTGCCTTTTTGCTCTCTATATTTATTCCTGCGCCACCCGCGTCACGCAGAGAAATCGCTTGCTGGGTGAGTGTCGGAAAGTGTCCTCACTGCCTCGATCCTTTCTCCCATGGCTCGCGCTGCGGTCTGCTAGACTCCATTACAGTGTTCTATCCGGACCACCCTTGGCAACTAATGCTTGGTACATTCGCGCTGTCTGTACTCGGCTTCATCTATACACAGCCTCAGTCCTCCATACGGCTAGCCCAGGTTCCGCTCGTCACGCTGGGAGCCGTCTATTATCATGCTACAGCACCAAAATTTCATTCCTGATGGAGTCATCGCAATTGCCCCCAACGATCCTTTCATTGCCCTGTATTTGAATTTTCAGAGTCTACAGCGGTCTCCGCAAATGAAATGCTTGGCACGGTGAAGTTTGCGACCGATGGTGTTCTATGTTTGCACAAAGGCACGATCGCCGCACGATCTGTGTGTGTCTTCGTTACATCTGCTTCGTCCGGAACTTTAAACACCCTCGTTGATGGTACAGCCGAGATCACCACATCCGAGAGCTCAGTCATGACACTGTTTATCATATAGAGTGTTGAAATCACCTTGGAGGGTTTCATAGAAGGGACGTGTTGCACAACTAAATTAGAACGGCCGCCGCAGTGGCAGGACAACGAAGCAGACCGTGGAGGGGGGGTGGAGAGCCCGATAGCCTGGGAGAGAGCGGGCTGATACCTTCCGATCGCGGCTTGGCTCATACGGACGACGCCAGCATGGAGCTATCAGAACATCAGGCCGGATTCGGGGCAGCTGTCCCCCTTCAATCTTGTTGCGTCCATCAGAGTCATGAGGAGCTGAATTGCCCTCGGCACTGATCCAGTAAAGACAAATGCGGAACACCCTCATGGCAAGGGGCTGTATATCTAAGGTTGCACCGAAATTTTGGTATCACAGAAAGTTATATTGAGTCTGATCTAGAAGCTTGGAGTAGCTTGTTATGTTGCGTGTTGGGTCTGTGGACAGCACTTGTCTTGATGCAGTGTTGATTTGTTGCTCGAGTTCTTTCTAGGATTGAATGGGAAATCTTCTTTGTATTCGTGGCGTAAGAAAGAGGGTCGTTGGAAATGTGGTCGCCTGAGAAAATATAAGGGTGCTTTTGAGAGTGCTTTCACGAATCATCTACCCTTCCCTCGCCGATAAAAGAGAGTGAGATTTGTCGAAGACGTTGTCAGGATCATAGCGGATCTTTAGCGAGCGCAATTTGTCAAAGTTGCTGCCGAAGATTCGGCGAGCATTGGTGAGTAGGCCTTAAGATGGAATGATTAGCGCATATCGCGCGCTCTTAGGAGTCACTAGTACTGACCATCATAATTGCCATATTCTCCGATGTGTTCCATCCATGCTGGACTTCCGGCTTCCTCCTTTACACGTTCGAGTTCCATCTCGGCCTTCTTCGCAATTTCCGTGGCCCATAGCCGGATTTTCTGGTCATCCTCGGCATTGTCCCAGAATGGTCCAATCATCATGTTCTGGTGACGCCCCCGGTTCGCGAAAGCCGTGGCATCGTTGGGTATCTTGCACCACGCTTCAGGATGGAGATATTCGAACAGTACAATCGATCTACGGGACCCGGGGACGGTTTGGTGCAATTTTTGCATATCCACGATGAGACTGCGGACATAGTCTGCTGACAGTGGGGGAACGAAGCAGGCACCTTTGGACAGCTTGCGCCCGCCATAAGGGACCGCGTGGTTCATCATACCATTCATCTCGCGATATGGACGCTCTTGGGCTGAGTTTTTGAGCGGCTGCAAATCCAGCAATGGCTTGAAGACGCGTTCCGCGGCGCCTTGGGAGCCATTGTGAAAGACTGTCGCCACGACTGCTGGCTCCGTCATGAATGGAGGTGCTGTAACGCCCAAGACCATGGCTGAGTCCGGATCTGACTTTGTCAAAAGATCATTAGCGAAGTCTATAACTCCACCGAGCTTGGTGCTTGCTGGCCATATCATTTGACCGGACCAAATGTTGTTCTTTTGTTCGTGTGTCTCGAAAACAAACTCGGAGACTACTCCAAAGCAGTGGCCTGCTCCTCGGACTGCCCAGAATAAATCAGGGTTCTCGTTCTCGGAAGCCGTGTTGATGCTGCCGTCACCAAGCACGATCTGTACCTGTAAGAGGCTGTCGATTGTCAGGCCATACCGACCAGAGAGCCATCCATATCCTCCTCCAAGAGTGAGTCCTCCAACTCCCGTATGGTTGACCGTGCCACCGACCATTGCAAGGCCATGATTTGCTGCTGCTTCATCGACATCTTGCCAAATACAGCCGCCTTGCACCTTCGCGATCTTTTTTGATGTATCAATTTCCACTTTCCTCATCTTTGCCAAATCGATTACCAAGCCTCCATCCGTTGAGGCTGCCCCGCTTGATGAATGCTTTCCTCCAGCCACCGCGAACGAAATTGAGTGTTTCCGACTTAGTAGGATTGTACTAGCAATATCCTGCGCCGAACCAACATACACGACGACTCCCTGTGTCTTGGCATCAGCCCGGATACACTTCAGGTTTCTTTCTATCATTGTAGACAGCTCTTACCGCTCTCTTCTCAACCTCATCACTCCACCTTTTGATACTGTCCGAATAACCTTCTGAATCAGGAGTCAAAATTATTGAGTAATCGAGAGTTTCCTTCAACTCTCGCAAGAGACTAGCAAGAGCGTCTGGGCTTGTATGGCCCTGTGAGACCTCATCTTCTCGTTTACTCATTTTCTGACGAAGCAGAGTGTAGCATAGGCCATGGATCGGCTAGGGTCTGTAAACTAGAAACACACTTCCAGATCCGATAGAGCTGAATATGACGAACATGCCATACTATATCATGTTGATTGTCTTTATCTTTCCTGATTCGCTTTTTGCGACCGGTTTTCCCCGTCCTGCACCGGCTTTCGGCAGTCTAGATCCTTTCGGGAAACGAAAACCGGGCCTATCAAGTGACTTCAAGAACAGTAAGCCATAGAACAGTAAGCCATGGGCCGGGAAGCAAAATGTTAGAACCCCGACAGAAAACATGCATCGGACACCCAGAGTCTGGGACAGTGGTTCAAATCACCACGAGCCTCATTGCCACATCACACTGACAAATGATTTGATTTGTGCACCCCACGGACCCCGATGGTACTTTCACGTATCCGGTAGGTCCATGCCGCGATCGGAAGAAAGCTCGCTGTGTAAGCCGTTCTTACCTGTGCAGCCTTTGTAGCTTCAAGATTGTATCGGCAATGATCTGAGCACTATTCGGTAGGCCCATGCCGCAACCAGAAGCAAGCTCGCCGCGTAAGCTGTTCATCGTTTTGCAACCTTTGTAGCTTCAAGATTATATCAGCGGTGGTCTGGGCAACGTCACGAGAATAATCATTCCGTGGCGAAACAACACCGCTGTGGGAAGCCTTGAGATATCGCGATAAGTCTTATCCAACCGCTGGGAGCAGTCATGAATCCTCTCAAACTATCAGCAAGATTGTGGAGTTTTGGCGCTTATTGATGATTACTCCTTGCAACCGAGGGCTATCAAACGTCATCCTGTACGGTCAAGCTCGGTGTTGGCTGTGAAATGACGGTGTGGTCGTGAGATGGCGGTGTAGCTGTGAAATCATCCATGTAGTCCCTGATCGTGCGATATGCTGTACCTATGACTGTACTGGGCAGTTCACAAGCTCGTATTGTTCTATATAATCATTCGATGCCAGCTTATCAAAGACCATATCTCATGCTTCAAAACTAAACCTATGTCTGTTCCCCTCGTCTGTCATTTGTGTCTTCAACTTCTGTGAAACGGTCAATAGCTTCACCATGCCAATTGTACTGTTCTCACATCAGGTGGCCGACGTGCGTGGCCATCTACGCGATATTCACCGAAGCAGGAAATCCACTGTTCTTGTCGAATCGTTCTTGGAGAAGGCCTATGACGCGCTCCGACAAGACGCATGCACCCTTCCTCGCGAGGCTCGAAGCCAAATTCCGGTGTTCAATAGCGTGTTTGATTTGAGCGAACGGCATCATAATGCAAAAGTCCAGAGACGTGAGATCTCTAGTGCGCTTCTATGCATAAGTCAATTGGCACACTTCTTTGGGTAAACTTGATCTATCCATCTTTCCAAGGACTTCTTCGCTTATCGATTGTCTATAGATATTTCGAGCAACATCCGGATCAGTATCCTGTCCCAGGGGATGATGATCTCATAGTCGGCATTGGCCTGGGCCAATTGTCGGCAGCAGCAGTCTCGTGCTCGAAGACCATCGTGGATTTAGTTGGTCCGGCAGTGGAGGCAGTCCGTTTGGCGTTCCAGACAGGAGCTGCAGTAGGAAGATTTTCATCCAATTCTCAACAAACAGACTTTGCTGAAGGACACTGGAGCATGGTTGTCGATGGCGTTGCCGAGGAAATCGAGGAAGAACTACAAGTCTTACAGGACCAAATGGTATGGCCGAACTATTTCTTCCACTATGCTGTCAGCCCAGGTTCAGGTCATAACGAAGGTAAAAGTATTCGGGCTAAGAATCCTACTTCTCAATGGCTGCTATGATCTCCTCGGCTGGCACATTGATGCAGCAACACCCTGCCATAAGTCTAGTACAACAGCTGACCAGCTACAGAACATACCAAAATCAGCTAGAGCGTATATCAGTATGGTCGACAACAATAGTTGCAATATCAGCGGTCCGCCATCACGGCTTCGACAACTCCAGAAACACTCAAAGTTACTTGAGAAGGCTTCTTTTCAAGAGCTTTCGGTTGCTGGCTTCTGGCATGCGCCTCACGTGTACGGAAAAGACCAAGTGTCCGAGATATTGGAGCCCCGCTTGAGTGCTCTCGCTGAGATTGCGCCACCTTGTCGAGCGGTTTTGTCGCCCTCAACTGGTGAACTAATTCAGGATTCGAGCAGCGGGCTTCAGTTTACTCGAGCAGTCGACGACATCCTCAGACGGCCAGTACGGTGGAATGCTCTCCAGCAGACTATAGCCAAACACATCAGTAGTAAATCGGCTGCTGTTGATTCAGTAGTAAGCTACGAAATCAAGCCTGACGTCAACTCGATTTGCTCTACACTACAGGCAGAGACCAACAAGACCGTAGAAGGACGGGATTTATCCAGTTGGTGCTCTCCCGAGGCCAATCCCAAGCCACAAGGACGCGCGATCAATTCCAATATTGCCATCGTAGGCATGTCTGGCCGGTTTCCTGGAGCGACAGACCATGAAATGTTGTGGAAGCTACTTGAGCAGGGCCGGGATATGCACAAAAGAGTTCCCAAAGACCGATTTGATGCTGAAACGCACGTTGACCCTACCGGCAAGAAGGTCAATACTAGTCACACCCCTTACGGCTGTTTCATCGAGGAGCCTGGCCTCTTTGACCCACGCTTTTTCAACATGTCTCCCCGTGAGGCCACCGAAACCGACCCGATGCATCGCTTAGCCCTTGTGACAGCCTACGAAGCTCTGGAGCAAAGTGGTTTTGTTCTCAATTCAACGCCTTCTACCCAGCAAGATCGCGTTGGAACGTTTTACGGGCAGACCAGTGACGACTGGCGCGAGGTGAATGCGGCACAAAAAATTGCAACGTATTTCATCCCCGGTGGCGTCCGCGCATTTGCTCCTGGCCGTATCAGCTACTACTTTGGCTTCCGGGGACCTAGCTACAGTGTCGATACTGCATGTTCCTCCAGTCTCGCTGCGATCCAAATTGCCTGCACTTCTCTCAGAACAGCAGAGTGCGATACTGCGATTGCCGGCGGCGTCAACATCCTGACGGCACCAGATATTTTCGCCGGTTTGAGCAGGGGACAATTTCTTTCCCCAACTGGTTCTTGCAAGACTTGGGACAGCAAGGCGGATGGCTACTGCCGTGCCGATGGCGTGGGCTCCGTCATTCTCAAAAGAGAAGAAGACGCAATCAACGATAAAGATAACATCTTGGGGGTTATTCTCGCCACTGCTACCAATCATTCTGCAGATGCTATTTCTATCACCCACCCACACGCTGGGAATCAGTCCTACCTTTACGAAAGCGTGCTTCATACAGCAGGCATCGACCCTCTTGATGTCAGCTACGTCGAGATGCATGGTACCGGTACTCAAGCGGGTGACAATACCGAAATCAAATCCGTGACCGACGTCTTTGCGCCGGACAATGGCAGTCGCGGTCGAGATCGAGACCAAGCACTGCATATTGGCGCTGTCAAATCCAACGTCGGCCACGGCGAAGCAGCTGCAGGGATCACCGCACTCATCAAAGTTCTCATGATGTTGCAGAAAAACGCCATTCCTCCTCATGTCGGTATCAAAAACACTTTGAACCCAGCATTTCCAAACCTTGAGTCGCGTAACGTTCGGATACCGTTCCAGAAAACCCCATGGCGGCGCATCGGCGAGAAACCGAGAATTGCCTTCTTGAATAACTTCAGTGCGGCCGGAGGAAACACTGCGATGGTCCTTTCGGATCCTCCACAGCGAGACTTGTCTTCGCAAGTGGATCCTCGGTCAATGCTCCCTTTCGTGGTTTCATCGAAATCTATATCGTCATTGCAAAGTAACATCCAGCAGTTGATCTCATACACGCAAGGGGCCTCCGAAGAATCTCTAGCCAGTCTGTCCTATACTCTCACCTCTCGTCGGATACATCACAATTACCGTGTCGGTGTTGCTGCTTCGGATCTCGAAACCCTCAGAAATTCCCTCAATAAAGAAGCCACGAAGGGTAACTTCACTCCTATCTCATCAAAGGCTCCAGCCGTCGCATTTGTGTTCACTGGACAGGGAGCTTTCTACGCCAGTCTCGGAAGAGACCTATTTGAACTGTCGACTGTGTTCCGCTCTGAGATCATGCACCTGAACGAGCTGGCAATGACACAAGAATTTCCCTCTTTTCTGCCCGCAATCGAGGGCAGTGTCGACCAAGAACATCAGCTATCAAACCTAGTCATCCAGCTTGCTTTAGTCAGTGTTCAAATTGCCCTTGTCAGGCTTTGGCAATCATGGGGGATCAAGCCGTCCGTTGTTCTCGGTCATAGTCTTGGCGAGTATTCCGCACTGTACGCCGCTGGTGTGTTATCGAAACACGATGTAATACACCTCGTTGGACATCGAGCCAAGCTTCTACAAGAAAAATGCACCGCTGGCACTCATTGCATGCTAGCAGTCAAGGCTTCAGTGGCCAAGATCAGGACCGCCACCAACGGTCTGCCCTTTGAGATTGCCTGCCTCAACGCTCCAAATGATACCGTCCTCTGCGCGAGTGTCGACGAGATCAACAGCATCTCTCAGGTACTGAATCGCGCAGGCCACAAATGTCTCGTGATGGATCTCCCATACGCTTTCCACTCTGCACAAATCGAGCCGGTCTTAGAGGATTTTGAATCCGTTGCCGGTGGCGCGACGTTCAGCAAGCCAAGGATTCCAGTCATCTCTACACTGCTAGGAGAGGTCGTCGAGACGGAAGGAGTCTTCAACCCTGCTTATCTCTGTCGCCAGGCCAGAGAGCCCGTTGACTTCGCAGAAGCTGTTCGATCGGCTACTGACAGCGGGACTCTCAACCCAAAGACCGTTTTCGTCGAGATAGGCCCCCATCCTATCTGTTCCAACATGGTCAAAGCTTCCTTGGACAACAACCCCTTGACGGTAGCTTCCCTACACAAGGCGGAGAGCCCATGGATGACGCTTTCCAAAAGTCTCTGCTCCCTTCATTGTACAGGCCTTGAGATTGATTGGCGCGAATTCCATGGAGACTTTGAAGCCTGCCACGAACTTCTAAACCTCCCGGTTTACAAGTTTGACAATAAGAACTATTGGATCGACTACGTTAATGACTGGTGCTTGCACAAAACCGAGTCTCGCAATGCCACCCCCACGATTCCGGAACCGTTGAAGGAGATCTCGAAACTATCCACATCTTCGGTTCATCGAGTAGTGTCTCAAGAGTTCGATGGGGATGTAGGAAAAGTCGTAATCCAATCCGAACTTTCTGAACCAGCCTTACGAGCTGCTATATTGGGTCATCTCGTGAATGGAGCAGGGCTTTGCCCATCGGTAATTCCACTCCTTCAGAAATATCTCTTGAAATATACTAACCAATGAATCTTGTTGTAGACCATCTATGCCGATATTGCATTCACTCTTGGCGATTACATTTACAAAGGATTGAGGCCCGACGCAACGGACTTCAATATGAACTGCGGCAATGTGGAAGTCATCAAGCCGTTGATTGTTAAGGATGGGCCCATCAAATCGCAAATCCTGCAGGTCACAATAACTGCGAATCTCAGCAAAAATCTGGCGAATCTTCGCTACGCCACCGTCAACGCACAAGGCGTAGAGACTGTCACCCATGCGACCAGCAAAATCACTTATGAAGATGGGGCGGAGTGGGTGGCTGGATGGGATTCCAAACGCTACCTGATCGAAGGTCGCATTGAGACTCTAAGGGATCGACTAGCCAGCAACAAAGCCGATCAGATCTCTCGAGGCCTTGCCTACAAACTATTCTCTGCCCTCGTACAGTATGATGAGAAGTACCAAGGAATGGAGGAGGTTATCCTTGACAGTAAAAACTTCGAAGCTACCTCACGGGTCAGATTCCAGACTCAAGAAAAAGACGGCACTTTCTTCCTGAGTCCCTTCTGGATCGACAGCCTTTGCCATCTCTCCGGGTTCATACTGAACGGAAGCGATGCCGTCGACTCGAAGAATTTCGTCTATATCTCTCATGGGTGGAAGTCTTTCCGGATCGCTCGTCCTCTGAGCCGAACGAAAACCTACAACTCCTACGTCAAGATGCAAGCTTCGCCAAACAATGTCATGTCCGGGGACGTTTATATCTTCGAGGGGAATACCATCATCGGGGTGGTCGGAGGGCTTAAATTCCAGCGAATTCCGCGCCCAATACTCAACACCTTCCTACCTCCCGCATCATCGGCATCCTCCCAGCCTAAGAAATCGAACCAGCCTCTTGAGCATAGTGCCACGCCAACCAAGGCCGTGAAGGATGTCCCGACCAGGTCGCCCAAGGTTGCCTCGCAGGAGAAGCCCAAACCAGCGAAGCCGATCTCGACTTTGGCACCATCGCCCGCTCCGGCCGCCTCTCCATCAAGTGGAACGATAGTGTCGCAGGTCCTGGGTATCATTTCCGAAGAGTCAGAGTTGCCAATGTCGGAGCTACTCGATGAGTGTGTCTTTGGCGACCTTGGGATCGACTCCTTACTGTCCCTCCAAATCTGCGGCAAGATCCGGGAAACGCTCGACATCGACATTCAGAGTTCGGTGTTCGTCGAGTGCGAAACCGTAGGGGAGCTCCGAACCTACCTGCAAAGATTTGAAGAAGAAGGTGAAGGCTCGATCGCGACTCCGTCCACTTGTTTGTCGGATGATGATGAGGAGGAGGAGGAGGATCACGACTCCGATGGCTCGGCGTCTACGGCCCCTTCGACAAGGTCAAAGAGCTCCAAGAGCGGCGCACCGCAGAAATCGATCAGCACTGAAAGGAGCAGTCGCAAAGAGACCATGCTGCTTTTCCGCACCACGATCGCCGAACAGATGGGCATCGCCCTGGAAGAAGTTGTAGGGTCCAACGATCTGCTGTCCCTCGGCATCGATTCCCTGATGAGTATCTGCATTCTCGGTATCATGCGGGAAGAGACGGATCTCGAGTTACCGTCCGATCTGTTCATCGATCACCCTTCCATTGACGACATCGAAGCATTCCTCGGCTTCAAGGAGCCGGAAGCCCCGGTCGCGGCCAAATCCTCGAAGCGCCAGAAGCACGCGGCGGCCACCGCGACGTCGCCACTCCCTGCCATCCTCTCGCCCCGGGCCGTCTCGATCCTCATGCAGGGCAAACCGAAAACGGCCGAAAAGACGCTCTTCCTCTTCCCCGACGGTTCCGGTTCGGCGACCTCGTACGCCAGCATCCCCGCCATCGGTCCGCGCGTCGCCGTCTACGGACTCAACAGCCCCTTCATGACCAGCCCCACCGACTTCACCAACGGCATCGTCGGCATCGCGTCCATGTTCCTCGCCGAGGTCCGCCGCCGCCAGCCCCACGGGCCTTACCACCTGGGCGGATGGTCCGCCGGCGGCATCATCGCGTACGAAGTCGTACAGCAACTCCTGGCCGACGGCGAGCGCGTCGAGAGCATGGTCTTTTTCGACTCCCCCTGCCCCATCAAACTGGAGGCCCTGCCGTCGCGCCTGCACGCCTTCCTGGCGGACGTGGGCCTGCTGGGCGGGGAGGGCATGGAGCCGCCGGAGTGGCTCCTCCCCCACTTCGAGGCGACCATCCAGGCCCTCGCGGACTACAAGCCCGTCCCCATCGGAGACAAGACGCTGGCGCCGAGGACGCTGGCCATCTGGGCCCGCCGGGGCGTGTGCGGTAACCCTGGCGATCCGCGACCGGAGACGTGGGACGACGATCCGAAGAGCATGAAATGGCTCCTCGAGAACCGGACGGACTTTGGAACCAACGGATGGGATGCGCTGCTGGGCCGGGACGCAATGGAGATGGAGAGTGTGGACGGGAATCACTTTTCTTTGATGAAGGATGGAAAACATGTAAGCATTCTTCACCTCTCCCGTATGCTACAACATGAAAGGAAGCTAATCGCAAAAAAAAAACAGTTGCGCCAGCTCGCGAGCTTTTTGAGGGACTTCCTTTGACAACTTTAGATTCAAGGAGGCTTAGATTGTTAAAAACGGATAGAATGTTCATGTTCATGTTCATGTATATGGAAGCTATTCACAAAAAAAAAACAATTGCACCAGCGCGCAAGCTTTGGGGGGACGTTCTTTGGCATTTTGGGGTTCAAGGAGGCTTAGATGGTTAAACCGGATAGAATGAGAATGTTCATATATAGACATACCATAAATCAGTACAGTACAACAGTATATGACGAACAACAGCATCCAGACGACAAGTGCCCTGATCTCATTGCGTCGCCTCCGAGTCCAGAAATCCATCACTCTAACGTATTTCGTGAAGCTGTGATGAAACACAATTCACCCGCGGCGAGAAGGCCCCGATTTTACGAGATATTTGGTCTCGTCTCATGAGTGACTCGGGCACCTGGACTGAATACCAGCTCTGAGTCGTTGAGGATGAGCGGATTTCGCCGAATGTGAAGATGGACCTTCTCTTATCTGATCCGCCGGACGCCCTCCTTGGATATAGAATGAGCACCCCAATACGGGCCAGGAGTGTCTTATGACACGACGGCAGAGCAAGCCTTCATGGGTCGTAGTCAAGGTTGATCTTGTGATATTCAGGAACTGATGCAGCACCATCTGGACAATCACAAAACCGTGTTCCAACTCAATGGTGCCCTTCCCCCTCAGCTTTGACGGCTGCCTGACCCAGCTTTGATAGAGCGGCCTCCACCCCGGCAAGTAGTTCAGCCGTAGAGTCATACTCCGAGGGAGCTGCGCCTGTGGGACGAGCGTCGAATACTTCCTTGGTGGGGATCACATCGCATTCTCTTTGGTATCACGATCCAGATGATGACTCCTGCCTCTCGTCCTCTCTTCTATCTGTCTTCCTTCACTTTGAGTTCTTTGTACGCCCCTTCATATGAGTATGCACGTTTTTTTCTTGGGTGGCCAACCCGCCAAGTCAGGGTCTATGCAGCCGTTCGGACCGTGGTCACAGCTTCCCAGCATGATGTTAGCTTCCTCAGAAAGATCACGTGGATGTAATACTGACTTGTTGTTGACTCGTCTCATCGGCCTCGAGCTTATTCAATCTATGATCGCAAGGCGTTGAATCGAGGATGTCATCGTCTTCGATGTCGAAGCAATCAAAGATATGGCTGTAATCTTCCTGGAGTGCTGGTAAAGGATTGACAGCGATCTTTGAAAGATGCTTCGTATCTGCTTCATTGAACATCTTTTGCTTTTGAGCCCAATCGATATCCAGAATCGAATGCCTGCAAAGCGACTTCAAAAGTGTCGTGGTCCTGTGTCTCGCAATATCGATGCATTCCGTCCTCAATGTATTTGCCTGACGAAACTAAAAGTTTGCGTTCATCCTCCATCTTTCCACATCGTTCACTGAATACACTCTTGGACCCGCTCGGTACTATTAGCAGATGGCCATTGTCATCCGCGCCATTTGATGCCTTGGGATCGGGTTGTTCAGTGTCAGTCTACGACGACAAGTGTTGCACCTGCTCCAACCCAATGTCATGCCGGAAATGGTTGCTGCATTAGGATGCTGCTGTTGGGGCTCGGTGGCATGCGAGAGGCATCGTTGGCGCCTGGGGTGGGTAGTCAACTCGCATGCTGGAAAGTTGAAAGTGCGGAAGAGATAGCTGGCTCGGCGGATAGATATTGATGCCTGGCGTAGGAACCTCTTCGGGTGACTGTTCGTTGCCAGTATCGTCTTGCGCAACCCTTAATGCACTGTCCTCTCGAGACTCGTAGTGACCGATGCCTTTGTTGAACGCTCCGACATTACTTGTGAATTTTCCTACCGTTCAGCTAGTGAAAGATGACGGGAAAAAGGCCGCCGCAATAAGTAAAGAGCGATGAGACTAATCGATCTACGGGGTCGAGTGCATGTGAGCTGCTTAGACGCCTGCCTGAAGGGCGAAGTTTCTGCAGCCCTCCGAAGTTACACGGGAAGGCTGTCTGTCAGGCGCAACCAATAAGGAGGTTTAGCAACCTGTGCAAATAAAGCAGATGCTGACGTACTACATATTTCCTCTCGAGACGAGTGTGGGTAATTGATCCATCCATCATAAAAGTCCATTCCAATTCAAACGCTTTTTCATCGTGTTTGGCGAGCATGCCTCCGCAACCGCAGCATCGTCATGGACCCTGCCAACATGAGGTCGTAGTACTAACTGAACCGGCCAAGACATGTGTGATGCAGCTCGAAGGGCTGAAGCCGCTCGCCCATCAATAGTGGACATAGCCGTTTGAGAGCCGCGGCGAACGCAGGACTCACCGAAGTCATAACCCGTGTTGACGACAATTTTTAATACTTGGAGAATGGAGGGCAGATGTCTCGAAAGGCCAAAAGACACCGGATAACGGGACCGCCCAAAATGCCAATTGCCTATTCAAACAGCTCTAGGGTCGCATCATAGACGCAAATGATGCCATCAAGCAAAACCTCCGATCTACAGTACTGCGATCTTAGAGGCTATCCATCCAACAGTGGGATCACGTGCAGAGTTCCCGGAAGCTTTGAAAACAACGTCCGCATCGGAAGAGCAACCGGGTGCTTTCGGTCTGCTACCCATCTTCTGGGATGACCTCCCGAGCTTGGCCTACCTACGATATCGAAACAGCTGTGGACAGTAGGACCTTCAACCCCAGGGCTCGATGGTATAAGCGCACGTCCAAGCCTCATGTTTGATGGCGACACGAGCACAGCACTAGGTCGAACGGGACGATGATGTCTCCATTCCCGACCACAGTCGAGTAAGCTATTTTTCAGAAACCTTGAGGCGCTCGACGAGCTCTTGCGGAGTTGGATGATGGCGTCAGAGGACGTGGCGGCGAGATGGTGAAAAGGGCATACGGTAAATAGTACATGTCCCTGGACCGGGTCTGAAGGCGCGGATGCCGATGGAAGGAGCCGGGACTAGAATCTTCTGAAACGTGCGCTTGCGTGCCAAGTGGCGTGGGCTGCTGTGCCGCCATGATAGGTGGATGTGATAAGTTTGTTCGTTTGGGGTAGAATGGATGTTGGTTTGGGATGGAAGATCACCACGGAAGTGTCCAAGCTCGAAGAGGGAATCATGTCATCGGCACGAGATGCCGATGTGGCCTTTGCACTCAACATCAGCATCATATCCCTACCCCCGAACCAGCACAGCCAGCTGCAAACAAGCAAGCACTTCCAAAGGAAGTCCGAGAAGTCGTGCGAACATGCCCCTAGTTTCAACTCTTTTGTATTCATCACGTATTCATAGAGCTTGTTGTGATCAAGCCAGACCAAACCGCGTTGCTGCCTATCCAAGCAGCGGAAGTCGTATCTAACATCCAAGTCCCATACCCCCAGTCCACCCAAGTTGACCCGAACTGCTGATGGTATTGTAAATGCGATGTGTCATCGCCCAAAGAAACCAAAAAAGCTCCTCCTTTTACCCACCTTCTGTGCCTTCTCCGCTCTTCTATCCATCGCATCGTTGCCGTTAGGTAATGTTGGTATAGGTGGTCCCCTTAGGTGTGGACTCGGCGGCCTCGTCGTCGGGTAGAACGAGTATCCGTCCCTCGATGGCGGCTTCGATACTGAGGGTCTCCGACTCTGCGCTCGCGATGCTGCCCGACTGTGCAACGCGGACCTCATGCCACTGATTGATGCAGCGTCCGAGAAATTCTCTTTGTTTGGAGACTTCTGCAAGTTCTCGATCTGCCCAAAGACGGTTGTACCGTTGAAGGCAAAATTCTCTTCTGGTATGGCGACAAATCGCACAACCCCTCTTGTAGCCGCCACCCCAAGCGAGTCGGCCATAAAGGCTTGTATCAAGGCGGCATTGCGTTTATTTGTTGTGGGAAGAACTTGCGAAGGTAGGGCGCTAACTGTGAGAATGTAGGCTTGGTCGAAAGTACCGGCATAGAGGAGGCACTCGGAATGTTTGAGGGTTATGAATATAGAGGAGATAGGTCTTTGGTATCGTTGGGACATATGCTGGGAGAAATCTTGCAAGAAGTGAATTTCGTCGGTGATCTAGAATACACAGAGATTGGTCAGCATCAGCAGGGTGGGAAGCAAGTGGGTGTGCGTACGATGACGTTCGTCTTGATCTCGGCAGTGATCACCGAGTCTTTGCTGATCCGATCTCTTGGGGATAAGTTCGGTTCCCGGTAGGAAAAGACTTCTGTGTAGTACTGGCTCTTGTTTCTTCGAAGTTCATTTTGTTGCTGGTTGCCAGTAATGATCGATGCATAAGTACTTTCTCCCGGCGTCCCCCGATCTATGGGTCTGGCTATTGCCTTCTCCTCCATCAAGTCTGAGGTTGACATAGCGTGCGGCGAACCCTCATCGAAGAAGGAAAAGGCAGATTCGGCAGGTGACACCAGACCCTGGTCACGCTTGGTCACTGTGAATATCTGGCCGGCGGGGGTGGGAAAGTCGTTGGCTGTTGGTGTGGGTACTCGAGGCGACTCGGGTGAGATTGATCTTGACCTTGTGGAGGAAGGCATGCTGCAGCTGCACGACACGGCGAGGGGGAAGTTCGGGTAGGTTTGAGGGGAGATGAGTAATGATTGCAAGAAAGACAGAGGCGATGCAGGGCCAAGAGGGCGTCTAATGAAAGAGTCTCTTAGGACATGGATGTGTTTCGGCTGCAGCGCACGAGCATTTCACACTGCGGACTCGCGAGATTTGGACAAGGTCAAAATGTTGGAAGGCTGTGGGCGAATGATTGGGTTAGATATAGAGGAGAAGAAAGAAAGAAAGAGAGGGGTCGTCAGGCTGGATCTCTGAGATCAACGCGGTCAGTAGTGGCGTAGGTATTATCTACCTTTAGTTTAGAGCAGTGAGGGAAAGAGGAAGGAAGGAAATAGGGAAACAGCAAGCCGGAATAGTAAGATCGTCTTGGTTTTTGGATGATACTCTTTACTCTTTGGGTGTGATGGCTCCTGATGAGGAAGATACGCTATCATCTATCATCTGGGAATCGGCATAATTACCTATACTGTCTGCCCTGCATGAAGGTTGTTTGGGGGTTCATACAGTAGTGGTGGTACTTTAGGTAGAAGAAAGCGCAATTTTGCTCCAGAGGCTTCAGGTAGTGGCGCTCCAATCAGACTAGCTCAGCCAATTAATGCCGGCGCCAAACCGACTCTCCCTCTTTCGCACAGCACACTTCTAGTTCAAGACATCTTCGACAAGAGCGACGCTATGTTTCAAGCTTTCAACGGCTTATTGATCTTCTTCACCTATCTCTTGTCTTTCAACTTTCAACGTCGAGCTAGGAGAGAAATATACGAGATCAACGTCACACAAGCTTCAACCATGACATAAAGCGTAAAAATCTCCGCAATCCTGAGACAAGCCGGCCAGTTCACCAGTCTCTTGACTGCCAAGATCAGGAAGCTACACTCAGGACAGGACATGCGGATCTGTATCAGACAAAGTGAAACTTTGTATGATCTGATCTGGGTTTTGGATCATCGACCCGGCTGCTTTGATTTCCCGGTCCAGCTCGGATGTTGAGAGTCTAATAAGTACATTATCGATGCGAGACACTGGGAGCTGCTAGGCGGAATCAGCGACAGCCAGTAATGGGCTAACTTCCTGCCAACCCAGTGCGTGGCACGACTGATTTGCCGGCGGCAGTGCGACAGGAATGATTGTGAGTAGGCGACAATATAGCTGTAGCTTTAGCTATAGGTGCAATATGGAATGTTTCCTCCGCAAATGCAAAGCTTCTATATGCGTCATTGACCGCCTTGACGTAAAAGCGCGCCTAGACCCTGATGTATGACGATTACTCTCGCCTCCACAAAATAACTTTGATATCTCCTTCAAAAACATACATTATTCTCTACAGCCATCCCACTACGGAGGAGTACTTTGACCGGTACATTACCATCACCCTTTGCAATTCTCTTTCATACTCTTAGAAAAACATGGACGGTGACCACACAGCAAAGTCCTTTGAGCAGGGCGCCAACTCGGCCCTGAAAGAAAATGAGATGAGTACTGGCATTCATGAATCGGTCAAGCAGATTGTGAGTGGCTCCGAATCCTCTTTTGCATCAACTGATAGACTAATGTTTGATGGGATGCAGCCCGCCGCAGGTGATAAGACCACAGGAACTGGAACCTCTATGTTCTCCAAGGATGGGGCGCTAGGATCTATGTTCAACGGCACGAAATCCCCTCCGCCAACTACCAGATGATTCCTAGAATACGCTGACACCGGATACAGCGGATGGAGCAATTGGTGGCACCGCACAGAAAGTTGGTGGCCCACTTGATAAGGAAGGATCCATCGGCCAGCACTTTAATGCCGATGGAAAGATTGGTGGTATGGTGCAGGAGAATCTGGCAAACAAGAAGTAGAACATGCACAACGGAGACTGAGGACAGGCGTTGCATCGATGAATTCGGATGGGAAAGCGTGCCTGTACCTGTACCGAGAAGAGTCCTCTCGTGAGAGGCATAAGCAGAATGTTACAATGAGATCATCGCTCCAAAATTATTGATGCCTTGAACGTGAAATGTAACAAGCATTCATTGTGAACATGGTCTAATAATCTTCACTGGAACAGCAATTTACGGAGGGCGATTTGCCATAAACTGCACGTGTGTAAACACTTCCCCACCGCAGTTTTCCCCCCCTCGGCGACACGACTTCTCAGTCCAACGTTGCTCCTTTTCCAAACACACCCTAGGCTCCAAGTCTCAAATCCCTCAACAACCATGCCACCAACCTCCAACCCAGTAGCCAAACGCGGCCGCCCTGCGTTCAGACCTCCCCGCCCTACCACCAAAGCCACCAAGACCAAGACAACCACACCCCGCCGCAAGTCCGCTCCCGCCAAACACAGCTTCATAGAGTCCGCCGCAGAAGACGACAAAGATGAAGATGATGACGATGACGACGCTGAGCTCGTCTCCTCTCACTCCCACAATGCATCCGCATCAGAAGAACCAGACGCTTTTCCCACAACCACACGTGTAGGCACGCAAGACGCCCCACCAACAATCCCTCCTGCCCTACTCACAAAACTCCTACATTACCACTTCCAAGATGACAAGGTCAGGATAGGGAAAGAGGCGAATGGAGTGGTGGGGAAGTACATGGAAACGTTTGTAAGGGAAGCGATTGCTCGGGCAGCATTCGAGAGGAGCGAGGCGGGTGGGAAGGGTATTGGAGACGACTTTCTGGAGGTCAGTAGATTCATGTCATGCTAGGGGATGCGTGCTGACTTGAGAGATGGGCAGGTTGAGGATTTGGAGAAACTGGCGCCGCAATTGTTGCTGGACTTCTGAGGGCTCTCAGTGCCACGAGTAAGTCTCATAAAGGTCATCAAGAAGGGGAGGGCTGCGATGCTAGAATAGTGGGAGGAACTGAATAAAACTTAGGAGCCATGGGCATGAGATGGACAAGTCGAAGAGATGGCTCTCGGCCAGCCCTTGCGGAGCCACCAGCTCTATAGCTGAGCGGCTTGCCAAACAACGTCTACCCCATAGGTGAGAAAACCTGTGACTATGTGTGAATAAGTCTAGTCTGAGATCTCTCTTCCGGTCTTTCACAGTCCCCTGCTGGCATCGAACGAGTCATGGCTATGGAGTATGTTCAGTTCCAAAGGCACTATACAAACAATATCACTTCAGTCACGCATGAATCTTAACGTTCTTGAATCGACTACTTATAAGGACAGTAAATTGGTCAGAAGTTCTAAACTCTCTAGCCCCTCATCTTGGAGTCCAACAATTGCTTTTCCTCCAGAGGTCGAATTTGAACCGGTCACAGTCACAGCAATTAGACCTCACTCCGAAAATTGGGGAGGCAACCAAAAAAGGCATACCAAGTCGTCAAGTCTAATTGCTTTCATAATCCTGCTTGGGCTGCCACAACTTCTCGGTTCGGCGAACCTTACCTCCTTCTCATATCATCTCCTGGACTCAACTAGCTACACGAAGCCTAAGATTGAGCTGGGAACAGCCATCGAAGACATTAATTGTCTTTTCTGCGCTAAATTATCAGCCTCACTTGCCCTGACCTCGCGGTCGACCTCCCTGGTCATCGTGTTCTAAACGTCCCAGCACAAGGTAAGTTTGCCCTCAAGGTGTGTGGTCATGCTCTGACGGAGCCGCTCTTAGATGGCCACTGAGCTCGTCATCCACTGTGTTGGCCTGGAAGGACTTACCATCACGGTTTCTGGAGCCGACCACAGCATACCAATAATCACAGACGTGCTTCGAGTGACCACGCTCCTCGGAAGCGTTGAATACACTATCCCCCAGCTCCCTGTTACCTACAATACGGCAGATCTCAACGGGAATCTCACTATCCCCGATGGATCAGGAAAGACGCTGTACCGCTGGAGATCACATGCAATCGCGCAGCCGCCGTCGGCAGAACACCAACAGCCCAGAAGTGAGCCTACCTACAACCATGAAAGGCAAAAGCACCCTCCATGCATTTCAGCTCCACCATCCTATCGGACAGCTGGGACACCACCAAATTTGCGCTCTAGTGGAGCTTTGAATGAGCTCAATAATAGCCAGATTGCTTCTTCGGACGCAGACGCCATGGCAGAAAACCCAGATGGTGTGTTACCACTCTCATTTCTTATACAAGGCTTACTGACTTTGCTTAGGACCTGGTCGACTACGTTCAGGGAATGGACGCAAAGTGACTTATCTCGAGTCCAGTCTGTCGCGATCCAACAGTACCAAGGACCATTCTCCTTGGTCCTCTCCAGTACAGAGATTGGAGAGAACATCTAAGCGGAAACCCAATAGAATATTCCAATTCTCAGAAGACAGCGATGCAGAGCCTTCGGGATCAGATATTCCTCTAGGCAGAAAGCGGAGACCTAGACTGAGACCCAAGGTCGCCACTACAGATGATAGCGGTTCGGACCCGTTAGAGTCCGACATCGCTCCACCCAGGAAGCGGAGATCCAAGCGGAGAGAAAGGATCAAGCTTCAAGATTCGAATGATAGGGAGTCGGAAATCTCATTGTCAGATATGACCCGCACCCGAAAGATCTTTCTGCGCCGCCTAATTGACCGCTTGTTGAGAGAGAGCGACGAGGATTCAGAACCCTTTGCCGAGCCTGTTGACGCCGTTGCAGAGGAAGTTCCGACTTACTACGCAGTGATCAAACGACCCATGGATCTGCGCACGTTAAGAGAAAACCTCGGCAAAGGAATTTAACTGCGGAAAGCTTCGAGGCAGCTTTCTACCTCATCATCGAGAATTCAATACTGTTCAACGGAGTGGGGCATAAAGTCTCTCAGGGTGGCTTACGCCTTTTGAAAGCATTCAGGGTTCTAATTGCTTCGCTACCCTGATGTCGCGTCATTGGCTACATGTAGCTGGTTGGGATGTGGCATTGTTCTCACCCCGAAAGCTAGGGTCTTCTCAGAGGCTCCTCATCATTACTGCAGATGCGGCTATGAACAGCAGCATTGAGCATGGAGTCATGCATTCAGTCTATCCCTACTAAGGCTGCGAGCGCAAGTTTAATGATCGTGAAAAACGCTAGGGAACGGAGGAATTGCATGGAATGGATCATTTCCTGGGTCTAAAGCTGCATCTGTATAATATGTCTAGCCGTTGAGTCACGGACAATCAGAGAAGCTCTTTTCTATTGTCAACCTATGCCCATATTGTGACTGCGCACAGTACTTGAAGTGTTCAACAGCCCAAAATAGCATCACATTTAAACGCCGACCCCACCAAGACGCTAAGAGATCGGCAGCTAGAGGATCTGCCCGCAACCCTGTTTTCAACACATCCCCGTCCCCGAGCTCCTCCACTCACCTTTCAGTATTGCATCAGATATCAATCTCTCTAAGCGCTGAGTGGCTTTTGAATTTTGAGGCCTCCGGCTGGTCATGAGACTGTCCAATGGCCACCTTGCTCAGGATCTTGCTGCAGTCGTTGATGTGTCTTAGCCCAGGGGCATGAAAGAGCTCCACCAATCATTCAGATTACGCGCGAGCTTCAATGAGACATCGTAAATGATGCATACTTTATCAAAGGGTCGTCAACTAGGTTGGGCGTCTAGCTGTCGTTTTGCTGCGTTATCACTTGTGCATCATTTGCGGAGAGAGGGATAGATGTCGCCCTGCATGGAGACTCGATATTAATAGGACCCCCACCGTGGACGACCTCCCCTTAAATTCATATGACCTTTGCCGATTCTTCAGAACAAGTTTCAAATCTCCCTTCGCCTTCTCGTGATTCTTCTTGTTGACCTTGTCGCTGGCCTTTCAACATCAACACTTCTCCCAAATATTTGCCATGGCTTTTGGAGCCGTGAAATCTTCTCCAGACCGAAAGCCCCAGATGACTACTAATACATCCCCAACCTTCTCTACTCTTGGCCGTAGCCCAAGCATCGGGCCCCCAGCCTACACCACAGATGACCTTCTTGCAGCAAGATACCAGAACTTTTCCAGATGGGTTCATCTCATCCGAGTCGCGATCGCAGCAATCACTTTGGTTGTTTCGGTCGCCATAATTGCCTGTGCCGGTGCTTCCTTACGGGCTTTCTCGAACTCTCGGCTTGAGCCTGAATGGATACTACCGCTCTGGCCTTTGAATGTCGATTTGCGGCCCAGCCATGCAGTCTTAGGATGCGGCATCGCTGTCGCGCTTTTGAGTCTTGCATATCTCGCTGTTGCTTTCATTCCCATGGTACGTCGCACCATTGCCATCACCGTTGTTCACGATACTGACAACTATCGTATAGCGACAGAGACTCCACAATACAAACCTCGTCTCAACCGTTCTCTCTTTCCTCTGTCTCTGCGCCGCCCTCTTTACCATCGTATTCGCTTCGGTCGTCACCAACAACTTAGCCTACAACACTTATTCCGGAACGCTCAATTCGTGGACTTGCAGATGGCATGGCTTTGATAACGTTGCGCCTTCAAATTTCACGAAAATCTGTAACGACGGGATGGCGGCGTTGGACTTGGTCATAGTCTTGGTCATTGTTGAGGTACTGGCTGTGGGAGCTACGGCTTGGGGATGGTGGGTGGAGATGCAATTGAAGAAGGGCGGCGTGGGGGCAGCCAAGAGCGAGGTTGAGCTGGTGTGAATAACCGCCGGTCAGGCGATTTTCTATTGGTGGGGCGAGCAGCGAGAGGCATGTGCACATCGAAGCTGCTTGGGTGGGCTGTGGTGCCTTTAGTGGAGTTTGGGACGCGGGTATGATGGTTCAACGGCCTTCCTGTATATACTGGATGCCTGGGGTACGCAGATATGGATAGCAGTTGTATTGGAACAAGGTCATGAAATCCAGTCATCTCTCCCTTCAACATCGAGGAGCTACTGGAGGTGTTTAGACTCCAGCCCATGGCTTCTCTCTACAGTTCGATCGACGATAGAGCAAGAATAAAGCTTACTGCCCAACCCCAGCCCTAATAAGCCCTGCCGTACCCCACTATTCATTGGCATGCTCCGTACGCACCCAATCACTTTTCCAAAGGTTGACCAGCCTCTACCTTCCACATTTACGGAACGGCTCGCCATTTCTCGCCACTAGCTGGTCATCCTACACCACAGGTACCGGCTGGAAGACCACACCGTCTCTCTCAATTCGTCCTCAAGCAGAATTCCCGCCTACCCTTTCCACAGCCACCATGCCACCAGCCCTGCCAACCCCCGAAGAAGACGCCTACAACTCCGCCTCCGACTCCGACTTCGATGCCTCACTCTCCCCATCCTCAGGCGACGAAAGTGAGGCTAGCGATGCAGCTACGACTACAGCTCAGAAAGACAAAAAACGGAAAACAGATGCGGATGGAGACGTGGACATGGCGAGTGGGGATGAGGGGATTGTGGCACAGGAGCGCAAGAAGAGGCGGCGGAAGGGAAAAGGGAACGGTAAAGAGAAAGTTGAGGATGGGCATGAGGATGTATTGGATGAGGGCGAGGATGAGAACGGACAGAGGGGAGTGGGTATTAGGGTCAGATTGAGGAGTGGAAGGGGAGGGTATACTGCCCTTTACGATACTGAATTTGCTACAATTGTTGAGAACCGAACCTGGCCCTGACATGTGTCTGACAGAGGTGATGAAACCAAGAAAACCGTCTCCAAATCCTCAGGCGCAACCATCGACCTCGACTCCGTCTGGGCACGCCTGAACAATCCTCAAGCCTCTCGACCACTGACCGATGCTCAGAAGCCTCCAGACGTCAACGCCAACGCAGAGAACATTCCACCATCCTCAGATACCCTCTCGAAAGACACACTCCCCCCATCTCTCCAAGTCTCAAGTCCCGAGCCCACAATCACCATACCGCACACCTACACATTCGCCGGCCAAACCCACACTTCGACCAAAATCGTCCCCGCCGCGTCCAAAGAGGCCCAAGCCTATCTAGCTTCCAAAGATAAACTCTCCATCGCGATCGCCGGTCCACCTCTACGCCGTCCTCTAGCACGAAAGGGGCTGCTGGATCCCAACCCGCAGTGCCTGATCAAGGGCGTCACCCGTCCTCTCCGCTCGGACCTGCCCACCAGCATCGGCGGACAAGGCACGAAGCATCTGAACACCGCGACGAAGGCTAGAGTGTGGGAGCTCGGGAAGAAGAAAGAGGTGAAGCTGAACACGGTCGAGAAGTCAAAGTTGGATTGGGAGGCAGAGGTTGAGAGGCAAGGGCTACGGGAGGAGTTGGAGAAGGCGGAGAAGAGTGGGGGGAGCTATTTGGGTAGGATGGAGTTTCTGGGGAGGGGGGATCAACTGAGGGAGGAGGAGGCGAAGAAGGCCAGGTTGAAGGAGATGGGGATCGCTGGGTGAGATTCGGGGCTAGGGATTAAGGGCATATGAACAGCTTGCGTATGGATCTATATGAGCGAGAGTCTCTGTCTGTGAGGTGCTGCATTTGATACCCCAATGATTGGAGACAAACTCCTAATGACAATCTGCTACACCAGCAGTGGATATGATACATCTTCTGAGTCAACAGTGATGAAGGGCTGAAGTGGAATTGACTGAGCAAGAAGATAGAGCGGTAGCTGGCCAGGATGAGATAAAAACAGCCAGACCTTCCAAAGGTAATGCATTCTGAGATAAAGAGGAAATGAAATAAGATGTAGAACCAAAGCAGTTTTGAAGTCCTCTTCTTGTCGTATGCTTTAGGTTCTTCCAGTCAGTTGTCTGGAAGCCACAATACGCTTACGCGAAACGGGTTAGTGTTTCGGAAAGCACCGATAAGGGGGCATATCAGACACACAGCTGTTGACATCACTGTCATGCCAGAATACCAAGAGAGAGTCATTCCCACCAAACTTTTCAGGGAAGGGTTGGCCAGGGCCAGCATCGGACGCGTGAGTGTGCATGAAGAGTGTAGAAGTGAGGTGAGGGCCACATTGCTCAATCAACTGGGCCTGATGCTCTCGGCATGAGATGGGATCATCTGAGCCCGCCAGCTCGCGGCCCAAATGGAGGCCCCCCCCCTGGCTTCTACTGGGCACCCGGGGAGGGCACAGCATCTCTGGCAGCTGCTTCTCCCACCCCGGCCCCCGGAGTTGTCTTTCGAGTGAGTCTAGAAAGGATTGGCGAGATGGGAGGCTGGCTTTTCTATGGCTTAGCCTTTCTAGTCTTAAGGAGCTAGAACAGATATCTGTTTTCATTAACCTCCTGGAAGGCTCTCGTGTGCAGGGAGCTAGCGTTCTTGCTCTGTATACTTCAACATGGTATGGATCCTTCCAGGTTCCCAGCACTGTCTGCGAAGACCTTTCATCAAGTCTTACTCGGAGCGGGCCAGTTGATCCTTCCTCCTGTGCTGTCCGCACTTGTCGTCCCTGCCTTCCTCGTCAGTATGCTCTATGGATTCATCAGGCAGGAGCATTGACCCAACCACCTCTTCTCTGTTATTTCTGCTTTCAACGTACGCTTTCTTCCTCAGGTATCACTTTTCCATTGGCATATACTTGCCTAGTGCAGTCGTTACTCCAACAGTCTTTCGTTCCGCAGGTCAGGCAGGAGTCGCCTTCGAGAGTATTGACGCTGTTATAGAGCAGCAAACCGGATCAGAGGGCCTGTCATCTTTAGGTGAACGATACGGACTGCCAAGATTAGCAAGTGGCCCATAGTCTTATTGGGGCGAAGCAGTTGCTGACTGCGTTGATGCTCATAGAATCCCAGACGCGAGACTGGTCAAGCTGCCATCGAAAGCTGCCATTCGCTGCACAACATTGACGTCCAGCCCCAGCAACGAAAGCGACTTGCCGAGAGCGTTCTTGTTGGGTCAAGTGGGGGGAAGCTACCCTTCCATTCCATCAGCGGTGGTTGCAGCTCGACGCTGTTTCAGGCTTGAGGTAGAGTCTTGAACACCTGGAGATCGTTGAGCAGCTTCTTGCAATCCCACTCCGAGATCGAGGACAGAAGGTTGAGCTGATAGCAAGTTCTCTGTATCTTGTCACCACTATCGGCCCCCTTGGCTCAGGATAAACCTCTCAAATTGAGAAGTAACGTCGTTTCTTGTCCGTGTGGGGTAGCAGCTTGCTCGGAGGTTGGGACGAGTCACAAGACTTTTAGCGACCAAGCCGCAAGCTTCAGCAGTATTTTTCTCTTCAACTATTGTCAGTGCTGTCAACTTGCATTGTCCATGTTCGAGTCGTCCAGGACATCAGAAGGAGGCGCTTGGTGCCTGTAATAGCTGCAAGCACATCAGCTAGCTTTAGCAAGGTGTGGGGACATCTCAGTGCGGTTCTTTGCCTCCGACACTGCGTCGAACCATATTGTTGTAAGCTAGGTGGAAAGAATCCGTCTCTTTCAAGATTGCCTGACTGCATGTTGAATACTTGGTGTTTGCATTACGAGGCGTTTAAAATATGGTTCCCCATGGACTAGGCAGAACTGGGGGTGGCTCGGCGAAGAAGGATGATATCCCAAACACTCCGACTTTTCTCCCTCATCCAACCATCCTCATCAAATCTGCCATTAGAGGAACGAAGACTCTATCGCACAGATCCTCAGCTGGCGATCTTGCTTTGCCAATCAAGCCGTCTGGCCTTGATCAGGTTTTGAAGCTCATCCACCCTCGTACCTCGAAACTATCAAAGGCTAAGCTCAGAATTGCACCTTCCGGAGCTATCGTCTTCGCCCCTGTGCAGTCTCAGGAGTCCTTAGGGTCCTCGACATTACCAGGTAAAGCTACCCTTCCACCTGCCTTGATAAGAGAAAGCTGATGAACGAGCAAAGCTGAGATTCCGGCCGTACAACCTACAGACTCGAGTACCACAAGACCTCATTCAACGCCTGTGCCAAACCAGGTAAGGACTTCTTTAAAATGGGTGCAATTTGCACTACATACTAATATCCACAGCGCATTCCAGGCATAGCCAGCTCGCTACGATCAAGCTCATTCGAATCCGTTCGAACCTTGCAGTCAAGCGTCCCGCGAACTCGCACAACCGAGTATGAAAGGCAACGTAGATACAATTTTCTAGGCCGCCATCCACCACCAAACCAACGTAGATCGGCTTCTCTACCACGAATTCTCGAAAATCAGCCTCCTACACAATCCTCACCGCGTCAGGGTTTGTTCCTCGGCGGTCCCACGAACCGCCCACGTCCTGGCTACACTAAAATACCTCGTTTCGTTCCTTTGGAAATTCGCCTGAATCTTTCTGTCGCAATGGAAAACAGTCCTGCTTGTGCTGTCTGTGATCAGGCTCACGATGCCGAAGGGCTTGAAGTCGTGCAGTGCAACGACTGTGGCCAGCGCTTTAGCTTGGACTCTTCCCGCTCGACTCGCGGTGGCTCTGAGGTGCCTACTCTTAGGATCAACCTTCTGGACGAGAAAGGAGCCCTTCCCATGTCGGATAGCAAGGGCGTCCTACAGGCCGTTGGGAACAAGTTCAAGTCAGTATTTGGTAAGGGAAAAGAGAACCAGGGACACAACATTGAGAAAGCCGCCTCTAAAGACGGTATTTCCACTAAGTCCTCTTGAGAAATGGCATGTTTCCACTGACGCTTGGTGCCAGCACGGGGATAATGGCGCTGGTAGCAGCGACGCGGATCTTGTGTCGCTACAAGAGGTCAAACAATCCACTCTAGTCTAAAACCATTCATATTCTGGTGACTCATGCCTATGCCGAGTGTTCCAAGTGCTGCTTGGTCCGAGTACCTCAGTATCCTAACAAAAGCTTTTCGGTACTGGATGCAGTTCTCAGCTTGTGACTAAATTCCCATCACATGCTCGCAATATACGGTAATATGCCGAGACAAAAAGGAAACAATACGTATACAAGAAGTGAGTAAATCATCACCCATTACCACATCCAAGTCATTAACATCGTTTCATGCCAACAGTCATAATCATCAGAACTTTCCGACTCATAATCGAGTCCTGTGCCTGGCAACCTCTTTCCACACAGGATTCCTGTGCTTTACTCCAAGCTTCTCTGACTGCTCCACACTCATGCGGCCGCTGAGTATTTCTGTCCATCGAGGATCAAGGTGCTTAATTCCCATAGCCTCTGTCTCCAACATGGTGACCCCTAGCAGCCCTTGCGCTTCTGATTCCTTCATATCTTGTCCCCTCTCCATGGCTTTGTCGAAGGTGAGGGTTCCATCCCACAATGCCCTCCACCTTGGATCAGCCTTCTGGAGTGGATCAGCCTTCTGGAGTGTTTTATCACCTAGTCCTTGCCAATCCGGTACTACGTCTTGGACCTTTGTGTCCCTAGTCTCGAGAATTGAGTAGCCCAGCATTTTCCAAACATGCAGGTGGTCCTTGATTTCGTGATTGACATTCATCTTTCTGTCAAGCAACAATGTCCATCTAGGATCGTACACACTAAGACCCTTTTCGTGTGCCGCTTTCATGGACTTTCTATAGTTCTTACCACCCTTTTCACTGCTGCCATACTTGAAGTGTGTCTTGGTATAATGTGCCTTCAGGTTGTCCGAACGACATATGATCTCCCGAGGCCCGCCAGTCTTGCGGTCTATGCACCCGTCAAATGCGCACGGAAGCATCTCTTTCGGATCGTGTACAGACATCTCATGTCTTCGCAGATGCTCCTGGCGGTTGCACGCATACTTGCAGTGTGGACACTTGTGGGGTTTGTGATTAGGCCGCGGCTCGCGATTGAACATATCCTGGCCCTGTTTCTGCCTCTTGTTGCGTTTGTTGACAGTCTGACAGGCTGCATGGTCGCGTTCCGAATCATCATCGGACGGAAGAGGGTAAATAAAAGCACTCAGTAATCTTTTCGAATTGTGCGATGAGCTATTGAGAGTTTGCCTAATGAGGTCCGCTGTCGCAGCATTTGGCATCAAGCTATCAGTGTCGTATTTTCCCTGCCATACTTCAAATGGTGGTGCTAGCGAAGGGGCATTGGGGCTGGAGTCGCCCGCTGCGTCGTACATTTCTGTGTCTGGCTGCGGGGGCGGACTTTCGAAAATCGTGGGCTGTCCGTAATTGAAAAGGGGTTGATTGAGTTCAAAGGTGTGAGAAGCTCCAGCAGCGATCGGATTGTTGAACTCTGCTTCGAGATCACGGCTCAAAATTGTCGATTCGTCAATCTGCGCAGGTTGTACTGCCCTCCCATATAACCACGGAGAATCAGTTTGAGCTACAATGGTAAAGTCGCCTCCTGGCATACAAGCTGCCGCACCGTCGGTGATCAACGATGCTGTATCTGTGCTTGTGATATATGACCAGAGCGAAGATTCTTGCAAGGGCAACTGATCAGTGACTGCAGCCCTCTCCGGCTTTTGGGGACGATTTGACGGGCTTGAAGAAATGGCAGATAGGTAATACTGACTCTCTGGTAGTAGCGATTGACGGCGTGAATTCGATGCTGACGAGCCCGGGGTTGATGAAGACGGTGTCCCGCATCCTGATTGGGACGCGAAAGAGGACGCTGCTGATGAACCCGAGAAGTAGGTACTCCTCTTCTCGGACAAGGCAAATGATGTACGGCGAGGTGTAGCATCTGTTGGCGATGCTTCCGGAGTCAAGAATCCGAGCTGCGTATACTGAGGGTTGACAAATTGCGCTACGTCGGCCAGGCTGCCGGATGTCCTCTTGCTGCCACGGAGACTAAAGTCATCATCGCAGGGGAGGGGACGCTCCAGGAAAGACATCGGATCTGTAAACGGGGTCAGCGGGTCACCGCACGTACAGAAGCTCCGTCAACTTACCAGAGGTAGTCTCCGAAAGTGGACCAAGAATCTGTTCAAAAATACCAACTTGTCTAGAGCGCGGAAGGATACTGGTACACAAGGATGGACCTTTCGCGATCCTTATAGGCTTCAAGGGTCCCGAGATATTTGAGAGGCGCGAGCAAGGCAGCTGGAATGCTGCTCCAGAGGGTCAATGTTTCAGTGAGCAACTATACGCTAGACCCTGATGGACAGTGGCTAAGCAGGACCTTCGTGAGGGACCTTACTCATCGCAAGAACTGGTACGTACTATCTGATGCATGGGGTGATTACTTACATCTCGTGGGACAGCAGTAGAGTGAAGATATTCGAGTGATCGCAATAACCGACTAATCTGAGCCTACTATCGGCCGTCGAGGCGGTACATTATGAGCTGGTTCTACTACATCAGCTCCACTGTTGCCAACGACTTGTGCTACTGCATATCAGGATACTATGGCAGTGCAATCCAGCCCGTTGCCGGATGATCTGAATTCCTCAAGAAATTGCATCTATTTGATCTGATATTCCCAAAGAGCTCTCCTGCAGGGAGGTGCTGCGCTCGAGCCAATGATCTGATATACCAGATCTTGCTAGCCGCATACATGCAGGGTCTTTTCCCCACAGATTGCGAAACATTTCACTCTCAGGAATGTGGGGCTCGGAAAACAAGACCGACCACTCACGGGCAATATACGACGAAAATCATTCCGCAGAGCCTGGCATAAGCTCCCTGCAAGAGCTCGGCCAATGTTGCCGACTTTGCTCGAGGGTCTCAATCCTTTCACGAATGGCATCAGGAGGTCACGGATTTCTGACAGCTGAACATGCAATTCAGAGCAGAGGCCTTTTTTTCGAGCCCCCCGAGCTAAGAGATCTACCACCTGCATCGCGCCTGCATCGACCCCGCAGCGACGCCTTTCAGCTGACTTTTCCAGCTCTGCGCATTCTTCGATTTCTGGGGAAAAACCCACTCTTTCCGGAACCTCCGGATCGGACGGCCGGTTGACGGTAGCCCTGAACGTGCGTCTTTCTGGGAGAGACAGGCGAGCCGGTGGCGGTCCTAGGTTCCCGAGATGCGTTTTGGCCGGCTTTTGGGGCCAATGAGACACGGGAGCTGTTGCCTGCGGGGCAACACCTGGATCCGTAATTCTCCGATGGCTGGACTGACGGAGGTTCTTGGCTGTGCTTGTGATCGCACAAGCTCTGCTGGGCGCCTCCCCTCTGTCTGCTGCGATTTTGGGTTAGCGAGCATCACGCCATCGCCTCTCAGAAATTGAGGAGGCGGCGTGTAGGCTCCGGTGCATGTCGAGGCTCGGATTTCTAGGTTGATTGCACCCTTGGCACGCTTATGGCCTTCTTGGTGTTGGAGGGCTGGCTGAATGCCTTACGATGGCCCAGCAGTTTCCGATAATAGCGCCGATGATGGAAAGCCTCAGATCGCACAATTGGTCAAAGGCGCGCCGACAGTCCCTCTGATCAGTCGCACAGGGAAGATCCGGCTAAAACCAGATGTCCCGGCTTCGGCCGTCTTCTGGATCGTATATCTGATCAGGCGCGAATGTGTTTCCGTGAATGCTGACCGGCCCCGCTACTTTTGGACGAAGCTGGCTGCGATCACTCATATTGCTCAGTAGGTACCTGATCTGCGTAATGATCCTGAGGGTTTTTTTATAGATCTCTGAGCTTCGAAGTCGGAGTCGGGACCAAGTCTGCCATCACGCAGGACTCGAACATATGACACGGCTGGTTCTCTGTCCGATAGGAGGAGGAGGAATACGGGTATACTGGCGCTAGAGTCTTGGTATGTGGACCGCCTACGGTTCTCATTCGTATCCTCAGGCGTATACGAGTATGACGAGGAGTTGACGGGTTGGTGGCAGTCCATATATCTCTCCGGTAGGCGTTAAATGTGTGGCAGTCTTGGGTGCCAAACTGTTTCGAGATTTGCACAACCGTGGGGAGTTTGGGCAATTGATCGGTAGGAGCGATTCCAATAGAGTGGTTGGCAAACACCATGATATGTTTCTTGTGCCGATGTCGCCAAACTTCAGCGGACTTGTGCCGCTACAACTACCACTTTCTCTGCTGGCGGAGCCTGCTCTACGTCCCATGCTAGATTGTATGGCGTTTACTTTCGAGGGGACGGCCCCGATGCCGAGGGGACCAGTTCGGATCGACATCAATACCGCTCAAAGTGATATTCCGCAAAGATACATCACTCATCCCCAAGAAGGATACCCTCTCCACCCGCCTCATCTTCCTCCTCTCCCAGTCCTTCCTCCAGTCCCTCAAAAACCATCATCTTCTCCCCTTTGGCTTCCGTCTCCTCTTCCACCTGATAACCTTCCTGAACCTCGCACTCCTTCAGATTACTTGCCTTGCCTACTACACACCTTCTTCCTAGAATACAACCCTGCAGTACGGCTTTCTCCCCTACGGTAACACCGTCCATCAGCAAACATCCTGTCAACCTCACCCCCTCCTCGATCACACAATTGGCGCCAATGACAGAGGACTTTATGACAGAATGGGTGGCGACTGTTGTGTTTGGGGCGATGAGGGTTGTTGGGGCATGAATATTGGTGTGCGGTGCGATTAGCGATGGGTCGGTTGAGATCTTCTGGGAGTGGGACAGCGGGCTGGGTCCTGTGGGATATGTGTTTGGTGGGGGGTTTGTTGAGGGTGGGAGGGTAGCGAGGTGGAGGGAGGTGTGCAGGAGGAGGTGAGGCGTGTCAACGCGGCGAATTAGGGGTGAAGAGGTGGTGGCTGTAGTTGTGGGGTGCACGTAAGATAGGAATGGTGGGACTGAGAGGGGTGGTTTTGCTGACTCTCTCTCTTTGAGCGCGCTGACATTCGTACTGCTCATGCTCGCCAGGTCGATTTCGTCTTCGATGTTCCCACTCGCATGGATGCCATTTTCACCATCTCTGCCTTCCCCAGAGGAGTGTGTCGGGTCGAAGACTTCGCGCAGACGAAGCTTCTCGGCTAAACCCTCTTGCCAGCCCGCTTTAGCCCACCAGCCGACGACATCTTCGCTGATACTGTCGAAGTGTTCGTTCCGCTTGATCATGTCAAGGACCCAGTAAGGAAATAAGTAGATGTGTGCATCGCGGTGGGTGGTGAGCATTTTGACCCGGCCATGCTTGCCAATCAGGCCATGGCGGATAGGAAATCCCTTCTTCTCTTCGGTAATATCGCGGAGTGTATCCGTCGTTGTGGCGTAAAGCAGCTTCGAGATGTGTGGTCTCAGGGAGCCTTCTGGTGGAGGCACCGCGGGTTGCTGTAAGGATGTCGTGATCACAAAGTCCGTCTCGGCACCTTTGACGCTGTCCTCACCTTTGGTTTCGAACCATACCCCTAACCCTCCACTCCTTCCACCACCCTCCCCACCTAGCCCCATTTTCGCCCCCCGATACCCCTCAGATTCCAGGCTCGCTCCGCCCAGCCCACCTTGGTGGATCATCCATGCTTCGAGCAATGATTCGCCGGGTAATCCACAGACGAGGTCGCAGGGTAGGACGATGAAGTCGCCGTTGATCGCTGCTTGGATTTCGGGATGGCGGAGGATTTCAGCGGTCGGCGTGTTTTGGGAGAGTGAGGAGGGGGCGAGGAGGTCCGGCTTGGGGAGGGGAAGGGATGTGAGGTGCGGGTTTTGGGCAAGGGCTGTGGTGATGGCCGCGGCTGAAGAAGGCGGGGTGATGAGTTTGATGTCTTTTGGTCCTCGTTAACTTTTGGATCATGGAGGTTGTGCACACAAATAAAACGTTTAGACTTGTTGTAGTTTTGACATTTTCTTTCTTTTCATAGTGGTGGAAATATCGGCAAAAGATAAAGCACAAAGAGCTTCTCTTGGTAGAGATTTGGAGCAAGACAGGCAGTGGAAAATGGAAGCAAACATATGTACAGACAACCAGAATTGAGAAACGTGCGCTTACTCGTAATTCCCATGCGATAGCACCAATCCAACGGGTACCATACCATGGGCCGATTGGCTATGGGAACGAGGGCTTTGGGAAAGTCTTCCGGGCTGGCGGTGAATGTGGTCAGCGACACCCCGGGGCCGCACAAAACTATAGCTTGGAAGCCTGGCGATGGCATGCCTAAAGCGTGAGGCATCCTCCCTCTATTAAATTGTGGTTTTGCTTAAATGGTATGTCGAGGCAGTCGGTCAAAAACTTTGATCTGGAAAAAGGATCTTGTCGATTTGTCATATGATCTTCTTTTCATTGAAGTAAATAAATAAGGGTCATTACCAGAGCGAAAGCATTTTATTACCAGTCCATTGGAGTGAACAAACTATTTATGACTCTGATGGGGGTTGGTACAAATATTTTTGGATATTGCACATCGGTCTTCCTGGGCGACAGGAGGAATCTTCAGCCCCTCCCGCTTTGCCAAGCATCGGGACCAGAGATCCCAGATCCCAGCTCGTCAACAGATACCCGAGCAAGCAAGCGTTTTCGTTGATTCCCTGGCATTATCGTATGGCCACCCCGTGGTCATCCCTCTGTCGCAGTTCTCTTTACAAGTCATAGCTATCATGTCGTACTCATACGAGCGACAACGGCGTCAGACTTATGGGGCCTCGACGCGAAGAACAGCTTGGGGCTACTGGCTTCCACTTGCGGTGACTGTCACAGTCGCAACGGCAGGCCTCGTAGCATGGGTATGGAACGAGAGAAGAGACGACGATGACGATGACTTGGCATACCGTCCACCAGGCCAAGCTGGTCCACCTCCCTCAGGCCCTGACTATACCAACGCTCCCCCTCCGTCTGGCTACGGTCCTCCACCATCCGACTACGGCAACGGCCCTTCACCGGGGTTTCAAGGTCCGCCTCCTGGCTTTGAAGGCCCACCTGCCGCGCAGACTCCTTTCGCGCCCGGCTCTGATGGAAGAGGAGCGGAAGAATCCAGTATCGCCGCGCGGATGTCAGGAGCACTCCGTCGGACACCAAGCCCTCAGCAGATATTCGATGGCGCGCGCCGAAACGTAGTTGCTGGTGTGACGGCCGCTGGAGCTGCAGTTGGCGGCGCACTTTCATCAATTACAGAGGAGGGTAAGGGGGGATACGAAGATCATTCGAGGTGGTCTGAGGAAGCAGAGTCTCAGCATGGAGAACCTTCGCGAAAAGGACCGGAGCTACGGGATCTGGAAGGGTCAACGTCTTCTAGACAGACTACGCTATCCACGATCAAAGCTAGTGGGAAGCGGAAAACCGTTGCAATCGTTGTATCTGCTGAGACCGAATATGAGCACAGCGAAGATGCTGAGTATCACCAGGAGCATGCTGTGAGTATATGCTGATCGGAATGGGGTCAATGTTATGCTGACAATGGACAGTCAATACTCTCACATTTACCCGAGCATGTCGACCCCGATTCCCGCATCTTTGTGCTCATCTACGCCCCAGACCTCAAACAGCATCCTCTCGCAAACCGACAATCGGGACAACCAGACGTCTCACTCGCCTCATCCTACTCCAACATCGGCCAAGAAGATGCACAAAGTCAAGGCGAGAAGTCACCCGATCCCGAATCTGCTGGTGGAAGGTCCCATATGTTCAATACGCTATACACGCAAGCCCAAGCGCTCGTGAATAAAGAGACGGAGATAATGCCATTTACCACGCCTACCGGCTACATCCAAATTCTGAAGCATCTTGCGCCTGAGACTGTCTACCTCCAGGAAACGCTTTCTGAGAGCGGGGATGCGATCGCCCAAATCAAAGACTGGGTTGGACATGATATTGTAATTGTTGTCGGCGAGAGCGGACACGGGGGATTAGTTGACAGCGAGGACGAGCACGAGGAGAAAGAGAAATGGTGGCACAATGACCCCCAAATTGGGCTTGGGAAAGGCGTGGAGATAGTGGACGGACTTCGCGTAGGCGAAGATTGGAGGCGTAGAATCGGAGGACACGATTAGATGAGCGTCAGTATGGGATTGTTGTACATTGGCTTTTATGATTTGAGAACAGGCCTCGACGCCAGGGATTGGACGACTTGGGAGGATATTCCTTTCATGATTGTAGTACTTGGAGTGACCTCTGACGGATATCGATTTGACTGTACAGTAGAGTGAATAATGATAGCCACAATGTTGGAGAGATGAGCTTGCACCAGGTGTCGACAGATTTCTCCACCCCGAGGTTTACCCGGCTACTGCCGGCTTTCTTAAATTTGAGGGGATTTCTATGTACGAAGTCCGGGCCCGTATCGCTGAAGTGCCTTGGCGATGTCGTCAACTAGTAGAAACAGGTGGTAGACGTATTAAATTTGATTTATGGTGATATTCAGAAGGAATATATATGGTAGATTCTCAGTTTTCTCCAAATGCGTGCAGTAGCCGGGTAAACCTCGGGGTGGAGAAATCTGTCGACACCTGGTGTTGTATTGTCATCGTTCCAGCGAGCCAGGCCGCCTACAACACATGCTTTCCAAATAGGCCTAGCGTGGCTTGGCACCTTCTACATTCCTGGGCTTCACAGCTTACTTAGACCTTCATAACCAATATTCCGTTCATACTGTGGATCATATCATTCAGACTTCATCCCAGTCCATGATATGTATTGCCATCATCTATCATCTATGGTTATTCTCATATCAGGTGCATTGTTCCGCAAAAGGACGCTAGCATAACGGTTCCTGACGACGAACGTCAGTGTAACACATCCCCCAGTCCATCAAACCACTCACAACTTGTACTTCTGGTCCGATAGCATTAATAGCTTCGCCAACTTCAGAACACTTTGTCTCAGTCCGGGAGAGTCTGTGCAGCAGCGATTTTGCAGACATCAGAATTTTACCACCAGCCCCCCCCCCCCACGCCTCTCAATGCGACAGGACTTGGGGGCAAGCTCACAGGGCTTGGCTACTTAGGTAGCTTGCGAGAGCTTGACTCTGCGCAGTCTCTCTACATCTCTAATTTCAACGACGGTCACCATCATGGCTACTGCCGTCGCAAGCAAACCCTCGGCGCCCCACCAGAAAATGAAGCGTCCACCTCTCCCCGCTGTCCAAACCAATGGAGTGCAATCTCACCAATCCTCCCTTTCACCCTCTATGAGCACGAAAAGACCACCCTCTGGCTCCAGTTTCAAACAACCTCCTCCCGCGCCGATTGCCAATGGTGTCAATGGTAATGTCAACGCATTGGCGTCGCGCTTGAGCAATCGGAGGAGAGAAACACAGAAGCCGGGAGACTCAAGATCAAATCGGAGTGGGAAGGGACTCGATGGGCAAAGGGTGCCAAAGACGATACCTGCGCCCTACGTCAAAACACAGCCATATATCCTAAAGAAGTATCGGAGCAAACCGCCGTCGCTCATTATACACCTACACCCAACGCACTTCAGGTTCGACCAGCAAGATGGTAGCTTCTCGTACGGCTCGCCAATGAAGTTTATTCTGGAGCATCTAAAGTCGCAGACCGTGCCTCACGATATGGTAGAGGAGCTTCAGGCTGCTGGCGTTAGATTTTACGAAAGCTGTCTCATAGTGCAGGTTCAGGACCACAGAAGCACCTCCTCTTCAAGCGATTCGTCCACATCCACAGCTACCACCAAAACTGACACCAACGTACCTTTCTCGATTCACAACTACAACCAACACCTTACACCCTCACCCTACGTTCCTTACCCGCAGATAGAGGAGGAACCCAAAGCCAACGGCAACGCACCTGTAGCACCAAGCGCAGAGGCATCAGTCTCAAAAGACAAGCAAGCTAGCAAAGGTCCCAAGACTTTTACTGTCGTTCTCTTCCCAACTCCGCTCTCCCTGCAGGAAGAAGTCTATATCCAAGCCAATACCCCAGACCTTCGCAACAACCGTAAACAGTCCGTTCAAGTACCCCGCACGCCAGCTTCTGCAACTATACCACCAACACCGATGTCCGCCGTTCCTCCCACACCGTCTGTTAACGGCCCTCCCAATAAGAAACAAAAGATGATGATCAGCGGGCAGGAGATCCATGAATTTGAGAGCAGGGCGATAACGACAACCGCTCCACCTCTTTTCCTAGATCCCGTCGACAACATTGAAGACGCCCATACACTACTCGGCAATTTGACTGATCCTCGCCATCAGCAAAGCCACCCTGCTCCTAAGACAAGGAAGCGCACTGTTGCTGAACTGGCCGCCGATGAGGCCATAGCAGCACAAGAGCAAGCTTTTATGCTCATTATGGACGAGAGACACAATGTATCAGGCCCGGCTGCTAAGGCAGGGACGACTGATGGAGAAGCGGGCACCGCAACGTTTGAGCCACGCTTTGAGACATGGCAAGCTATCAAGAACATCAGGGTCGAGCACAAGGAGCGAGCTGAGCGAGAGGCTGAGGCCAAGGCACAGCGTGAGGCCCAAGTAGCGATCCAGAAAGCACGGAATGAACAACAGGCGCGAGAACACAGGGAAGATGCCATACGAAGAGGTAAAGAAGCTGAACAGCAGCAAGCACTGGAAATCCAGCGGCAAAATCACCACCTCAAAGAAAAACAAATGAGAGACGCAGCCACAGTGCACCGGATGCAAGAGAACCAGATGAGAGAATCACAAAGACAGGCTTTGGCTACCGGCCAGACTCAATTGAACCACGGTCATCCCATGCCACATGCAGTCTCCCAAGCTCAGCACTCATCGCCGGTAGTGCGCAACTTGACGCCCAATCTGCATTCGTCGCCGCTGGTTGGTCATGTTTCCATGAACCTTACTTCCTCCGCTCAAGGGAATGCCGGCAGTCCAGCACGGCCTCCTTCGGCTATGCAGCATGGACACCCTGGTTCTGGAGGTGTCGCTATGGGCAATCAAAGAAGCCGACAGCCACCCAGTCGCACAACCACGCCACTCATGAATGGTACGCCGGCCATGCCGCATGCTACACCTGTAGTAGGCCACGCAACCCCTCGCGTGAATCAAGGAAGTCCACCAATGGCAACAAATCCTGTAATGAACGGCATGCCAAACCAAGGCTTGAATGGACATCCACAGTACACATCTCAGCAATTGAATGAGATCATGTTACGCCAGCATCATAATCAACGGAGGCAAGCCGAAGTCAACGCCCAATACCAACGAAACATGCAGAATGGCTCTCCCAACCCGCAGATGTCTCCAGATGGGAGGCCACCCATGCAGAACCTCCAACACCTTGCTCATCAAAACCAACAGCAGGTTCGCAACGATTACATGGTGTCGCTACAGAGGCAACAACAACTTCAAATGCACAATGGCAACGTCCCTCATGGCATGCCCAATGGAGCCTCTCCAGCTCAACTTCTTCAACAACCTCGACCTCCACCGCAGAATTCCAATCAGCAGCCTCAACCCCAGCAACGCCCCATGAACGCGCCGCAAACACAGCAATCACAGCAGATGCAGAATTACATCCAAACCTTCTACAACAAGACTTTGCAAAGCCTCGCCGCACGTCACAACAACAACCTCGCCGCGATAACCCCACAAGAGCAAGCACAGGCAAGGCAAACCGCTATTTCAAGGGGACAACAGCATTTCAAGCAGCAACAAGCGCTAGTGCGGCAGCAGCAGCAACAGCAGATTGCAAATATGCAAGCGATGGGGCAAATGCCGCCGGGGGTGACCGGGCAAATGAATGGGATAGGCGCGCACATTGGTGGGCAGCAGATGAGTGAGCAGCAGAGGCAGGCGATGATGCAGATTACACAGATGCCACATATGGGTGGTCATGGCGTGCAGAATGTCAATGGGAGCATGCACTCGCATATGAATGGTGGTGGGATGGGTGGGATGCAGTGAAGGAAATCGAGATCAAGTGCGAGGACGAAGATGCGATATGGGAGGAGGGTTCATTTGAATATTTGAAACTGGATAGCGACTATGTTATAAGGAGTCTGATGGCGGGTACGGTGGAGTCATGCATATGGCGGTTCACGTGGGGATGGCATTGATGGTTTTGCCTTTCCCTGTATTGGCGGCGCTTGGGATTTCGACGATCAGTCTAAAACAGATCATGTGGCATTCGATCATTTCTTGCAGGGCTTGCTGGTTGATTTCGTGGAACTTGGAAGATACCTGGAGAGGACGCTGTCTCCGTTTGTTCATATTGGTAGTCTCAGTGGACTTGTAGTTCACGCTTGTGCAGATTCCCGCAACATGGCTTTGATGATCACACGGAGGAGCAGTAACGACTTACTCGACCTTTAGATCCATGCATGTCTCCAACCCTCTCCGGCGCCTCAATTCATCTTTCTTCATCCCCCATCTTTACAACCCCCCTCTCCTTCAAAATATCCACCAATTCCCAGAACTCCACCCTGTGCCTCGCCCGCAATCTCCCCTGCCCAAACCTCAACAAACCCCCCTCCCACTCCACATCCTCCACCAATTCCCTACACAGTCCCCACTCCCTTGCCCTCACCAATGCCCTCAGCAACCTAGCCAATGCCCTCCACCCGGGACTCTTGCCCTGCTCTGGCATCATTCTTACAAACTTCAACGATTCTTCAAGCTTGTCATTATCAGCGTAGCCTTCGATGAGACGGTCAAAGAAAATGTTGTCTAAATATTTCATCTGGCCCGAGTGAACAATGGACGACCAAAGGGAGGAGATGGCGGGGAGGTCGGGGAGAGGGCGACGGGTGAAGTAGTGTGTTATTAGTATCGTGTAGATGGGGGAGGAAGGGTGGATGTTGCGGGCGGCCATGTGAGCGAGAATGGTGCGCGCGGCTGGGACATTGGGGGTGAAGTTGTAAGATAGCGTTTTATTCTCTGGGGTGAGCAAGCCGTCGAGGAGGGTGCCGTAGATAAACTTGTCTGGCTCGATGCCCTGCCTGCCCATATCTGCGAGGATGGACGTGATGGTACTTTCCTGCGCCTCGGGGGGCAGGGTGTGGAATGTGGATGTTGGGTTTGACACCAGTCCGTTTAGGATTATACTGAAGGTTGCGACGTCGGGGATGCAATTTGCATCGGCCATTTGCTGGAGGTGGGCTTGGAGGGAGGCTTGAGAGCCGTCGCGGACGATGGGCCGGAGCAGGATGTTGAAGGTGACGGTTGAGAGGGAGACTTGATGGAATCGGGCCCAGGCGAGGACGCGAGGGAGTAGAACAGGCATATTGATGTGGATTAGAGCGGATAGAGCGGCATTGATGGGAGCGACGGTGGGCCGCAGGATGGTGTCGTCTTTGGGCTTCTCAGTGCTTTGCTCTTCGTCTGCGGTAATGGTCCCAACCGTCCTGTCGGCTACGGTGTCGGAAGATTTGAGGGGCGGTGCTGATTTCCAGATTCGGCCCAGATGTTCGAGTGCATTTAGTCCTTCTTTCCATTTACGGCAGTCGATAAGACCGTGGATGTAGGTTGTCCAGGCATGGGTGTCTGGTGGCATGCCTGACCGTAGCATGTTGGTCCATATATTCTGGAGAGATTCGACGTCTTTGGCTCGAACGCAGCCTGTGAGCATGGCAGACCAGTGTCTCTGACCTGGTAGATGGCCCGAGTTGATCATGTGATTCCAGACTTCAATTGCGTGGTCGCGACGACGTAGTGCCCAGAAAGTGCGAAGAAAACGGGCATAGAGTTGGTCGGTTGAGTCGGCTTTATCTTCCGACTTACCTGCTTCGAGATACGCTTGGAATTGACGCCATAGTTCTACAGCGCGTTCTGTATCTGTTCGCTTTGAGTACAGAATCTGCTTCGACGCTTTGTCTATCTCTGCAAGGCCTGCACCCAGTCCCTTTTCGCTCCAGTCCACATCCTGCCTCGTTTGAGATGGACCCACGAGATCTTCGAAAATGCTTGATTTTTTGTAATTCTCGGTTGGCTCCAGTATCTCCGTTGGCATTGGCGAGGGAAGAGACTCCCACCCTTCTAGAGCCTTTTCGATGATCTGGGAAGAAACCCCTGCGTGAAGCAGGCACCTGGTGGTGATTGATCGATCTCGTTCCGGGGCTTGGCCGAATCGATTGGATAGACTCAAGATTTGCAATGGGGCTCTCATCCCGGCCGCTTTCAGACACTCGAGTGTCATCGCGGCAGCTACCTTGATTTCAACAGTTGGGTTTTTGGATAGTCGCTTGGGGAAGGAGCTTGAGAAACCCTCTGATGTCGAAGTCTTATTATACCCTTTATTAGAGTCCCCTGAAAGAGGCACCGAAACTACACTAGGATACAACCAATGCTCCCCGATGTACACACTCCATACTCCGAGAATCTCGCCCAATAGAGTACGTGTTCTCTTATCTGATGCCGCTCCGACGGTGTCGTTTGCAGACTGATATCTCAATTGTAGCACGTGTCCAAGTTGACGCCACAATACCAGATGCCACCAGTGTCTCATCGCACCATATTTCACGTATGTTTTAATTGCGTCTGCCGGGGTAAAGTCTTGATGTTCTATCACAAGACGCTGCTTTTGACAGATAGCTACTAGAACATCTCGGAAGGTGCGAAAGTTGGCTGGCGTATCGACCGACGTGGAGCTGAAGAACGATTTATAATCGCCAGTTGCCATAGTGTTCTTGCGAATCTTCTTTCTCTCGCCAAGCAGACATTCGCATTCTTTCCAGATCTCCTGCAATGGCGCGGTTCCTCGAAGCAGCCTGTTGTCTAACTGCCGAAGGCGAACTTCTATAGACCTTTCGATTGCTGAAATTTCGATTGCCGCAGTCTTGGCGGAGTGGACCTTGGGGGTCCGAGAATATCGGGATCTCTCTGTTGTTTGCTCATTTTCGCGATTGGATGCAAAGAGCGTCTCCAGAACTTTGTCGACGCCCTTTGGTTTTCGCTGTTCTTGGTATTTCTGAGCGAACGTCAATCTCTTCTTTCGATGAGGCAATCCGACTGCCGCGGGGTCGCCATTGGCCAACGGCACCTCTTGGGGCGTTATCCTGTTGTCATCGTCGCGGCCAACAAGCTGGCCCAGCGAGACGAAGCCTAAGCTGCGACGCTGGTAATTCCAGCGGAGGAGCTGTCGAGAGCATCGCAGACAAACATGAGGCGCGATCATGAACAAATACGACGGATTCGATGGCAATTGCCTGGAGGAAACACCTGACCGAAGCGGGAGGCCATGCAAAGAATTTTGAAGCTCCGAGAATCTCTTGGCATTTTCGGATATACGAGTACTGGGCGGAGATAAATCGAGAGCTGGAGGAGGGGCGGGTGGCGAATATTTCCACGACGATCAATAGATATGATTGTACATACAGTAGGAACGCCCATTATACACTTATAACCCGTGGTACTCTCTCCTTCCTCTGCTCGCGATGACGACACTCGTCCCCCGCCCGTCCTATACTCAAGACGAATTGAACCGACTCTACCCTCAAAATTTGAAGCTTCAATTGGTGCAAATTGTATGTCCGTCATCCTTCTGCGAGTATTGGGATCGCCGGTCATGTGCAGGAAAAGACTCACATTGAACCACTTGTATCGGCTGACTCCATCCTTCCTTCACAGCTTCTCCGACATGGTACCTGCATTTCCATTTCTCCGCAGGTCAGAATACTCTAAAAGAAAATATCAGGCGAGAGAAGCCCTGTCTCAACACGGTTTCAGAATGTGAGTCCCTGCTGTTAGCTGAAAAGTTTTTTCAATGACGCCCAATCCAGGCAGGGCTGGCTCCTTGTATGCCTTGACCCTTCCACCTGAGGCGATGGAAGACTAATGGTGCGGCCAGACTGGCCCTATTGCAATGCTGCCAAAAGACTATTGAGCGTTGCGATGACAAAGACGGATTGGTCGTCCTGGGACAAGCTTCAATGGCGCAGGCGCCTGGAGACCTTCGGCGACAATGACGCATCAATAGTGGCGTCTGGGCCCAATGGCGAGATTGATACTGTCTGGTGAAATGTCCGAAATACAAAGTAGTCTGAATGGCCACTGATATGGCGCAGCAACCTTGGAGAACTAACAGACAAAGGTCGCGAGACCACCCTAGCGCTCGGCGAACGACTCCGACATCTCTATGTTGATCAGCTAAAGTACATGCCCAAGGTCATCAGCGACGCCGACATGATCTATTTAAGAGCGAGCCCATTGCCAAGGGCTCTGGAGAGCGTCCAGGAAAGCTTTTGGGGCATGTACCCTCTGTCGGCAAGGACATCATCTTTTCCGCCGCCCACTATAATCACTCGTACGCCCCAAGATGAGACGCTTTTTCCGAATGAATCGAGCTGTCGCAGGTTCAGTCAATTATCAAAGGCATTCGCACAGCGGACTGCCGATAGATGGAATGAATCGCAAGAAATTGAGTATCTCAACATTCTGATCGGAAAATGGATGCCAGATAACTCCCGAGTACAAGTCGATTCACACCCTCGGCTCTCAGGGATCATGGACACTATCAATTCGACATTAGGTCATGGCCCTGCAACACGCCTGCCTTCCCCCTTTTACGATCCCAAAGGCCGCGACATTATCGAAAAGATTGGCGTCGAAGAATGGTTTTCCGGCTTCTCGGAAAGTAAAGAGTATCGGCAAGTCGGCATCGGTGCTCTTGCCGGCGACATTGTAGCACGTATGATAGGTAGTGTCGAAAAAAGCGGCAATGACGGCCTTCTCGAAATCGGCGGAGAAGATGGCTCCCTGGGCGCCGGCAGAGGTGGAGAGAAAGACATCAAATTCGGCCTGAGCGGCTGCCACGATACTTCTTTGGCGGCACTGCTAGCCAGCTTGGGATGCTTCGAGGGCGAGAAATGGCCGCCATACACCAGTCATCTGGCTTTGGAGCTTTTCAAAGAGTCGGAATTCGACAGGGAGTCCATCGATGGAGAAAGGCTTGACAGGCCAGCTACTGCCGCCGTCGCACACAAGCAGAAGCAGGGTGCGCTCAGCACTTTCTTTGGTTCTGGAGGGAAGACTAAGATAGCTACTGAGGGCATAGCGCGAAAGACTACAGATGAGCTTAGTGCTACTGAGCGGGAGAAGCTGAAAGGCCATTACGTTCGCATACGGTACAACGATCGACCTGTCGTAGTTCCTGGTTGCAAGCTTCCTGGAAAGCACCTTGATGGTGACGAGAGCTTTTGCACATTGGTATTTACGTCTGCACAGGGGAGTCTACTGCGTCTACTAACATTCTATAGGAGGCTTTTAAGGCCATTGTTGATGGCTTCACGCCCAAGAATTGGAAGCAAGCTTGTATAACAAACATAGATAAATCTGCGTTTCCAGAATCAATAGAGCCTGGTGGATACTAACTGGAAAATTAGACGCTGGATAGTTAATGATTGCTATTGATAATTATCATGTCCATGGTCCCTAATAAATCACATAAGCTTCGTGGGTGTCACTAATGTGCGTAATGCTCGAGTCTCAAGAGCGTTGTTTTCCAATGGTAAACTCGAGGTGGTCTGATGCCGCTAAGAGCTGTAGGAGCTAATTACATCCTCGGAATAATACCAATAGTAAGTGGGATTAACGGCGGAGCCCTCTTGTGCCGCTCAGGTTTCAGATTTGATTCTTTAACAACCTCAACTCTCCCTATCCATCAACGCGGGCTCCCAAGAGACTCTGCTATCCATGGATATACTTATTGAGGCCTCTATTTTTCGCCATTAATCAGAGCACTCATTGATGAATGATGGTATGCATTTGCTCGCAACGGTGAGCAAATTGCCTACATAGCCATAGCTGGTGCGAGGTAGGGCCACACTGAGCTGTGCATGATGCATGGCACGAGTCCCATGTCGTCGGTATCTAATCGTTCCGAAGTGCTCCTGCCCTTCTGTTATGGCCTCGTGCATGCCTCTCACCTACTGTTGCACGGAAACTGTCAGATTATTATGATCTTCGTTCCTTTTCACCTATTCAAAAAAGCGGTTCGCCCGGGTGACGCACAAAAAACCACGAACTGCTGACTAGACGAATAATTCGACGCAGCAAGTGGAGATTTGAATCCTAGAACCGCTGGGAAAGGCTCTGTAACATTAAATTAAGGCGCAATCTCGAACGGAACCTTCCTTACCAGAGTTGGGCGCAGCCTGGTCATCAGGTTGGCGTCGCTCACCTACTATGATCTAAAGCCGATCTCCACCTACTCCACGTACCCTCAATCGCGTATATCTATCTCAGTCCCGCTGCTTTCGGCGTTTCCTATAGTCAGAATGGCAGAAGCCTCACCCTCGCCAACTCCACCACCAAATCCTACCCTCGTCTTGCGTCAGCTGCGTAATCGACAAGCAGCAAGCACGTGTGGATACGCCAATGCCGACGTCTGTACAATCGTCTTTTCCCGTTTCCTTGCACCATCCGTGTCGCTAATACTTTGCACCTTGCAGTGCAGCCATATTTCTGCCCTGACAACAGCGTTTGTGCGTTTGACCGTGCCATGTCGCTTGCCCTCTGCTGTCCCCCGCCGTACATATCTCAGCCTTGCCCAAGATACACCGCGTGTTACGAGTCCAGCGCCATCGCTAGCTCTTGTAGCAGTGGTTGTCTTGCGGATACGGAGAATCTCTTTTGGTATTGCCATCCACTCTCCAAAAAGGTAATGCTAGGACTCTTTCTAGCACTGAATCCGCTGCTGCCCATTGTGTGACGGACTACTACGAAGATGAGGATATTGACCTTACAAGCCGGAACTGTGGTGACACCGCTCGTATACCTTACGTCCTCCATTCCCACTACACGAAAACCGAAGTGCAATTGGCGATTCTTTACTTCAGCTTTTGTAAACGGGTCTACTCCGACTACCCTTGCTTATACGAGTACATACATACACACCTCGTCTAACACAGCTGCCGGGACGCTGCAGATTCTTCTCCCTCTAGCAAATTCTTCGACCACACAGCTTCCAAGCAATGACCGCTGTACTAGCCACTTCGCCGCTGTCCTCGTCGTTGCAATTGCCGTTCCGATCATCCTTGTCGCAATAAGCCTGTTTTCGTTTTGCATGATTCGAAGGCGTCGACCAAGGAAGGAAGAAGTTGCCACTTCAACGCAAGATGCGAGAACGGACGAGGATAAATTCATACAGATGTATCTTCAACAAAAGGCGGAGTTGGACGACGAGCAGCGAAGACATGATCCTGATTCAATTTCCTCATTTCTACTGAGTAGTGTGCAAATCAGCCCATGACCTGACTTACTCGCCACAGCAAGGACGACCGAAACGGGTGCATGTAGTGAGAGACTGGAGATAATAAATCGTCTTAGGTAGCTAGATACTGAGTATGGAAAGATATACGAGTACATCATACATCACAGCATAAGATGTTGAGATCGCGAGATCATACTGCGAGTTAGTTGGCGGGCCGCGTCGGCTAAACCTCGGTCAATTCCACTGTTTACTCTCGGACACTCAGTACATTGCATGATCATTGTTCAACATGTAACAATGGCAACTCAGTATTGTTCCTCATGTGAATTTTTGGTAGTCGATGTCCCCAGAGCCCACATTGCTAACAATTACTAGCCCAGCATTCCGTCGTGTCTCCCAATGGTGTCCTCATCGCAACACTCCAACAGTCCCGCCTGATTGTATCCTCTTCACGCAACGGCGAGGTCATTCGCAAATTTCCTTTGCCTCAGGACTTCGTCTCAAGGTGTCGTTTCCTTCGGTGGTGCGGAACCAATAATCTTGCCAAAGATGCAACGAAAGAGCAAGGAAATGGGCACTGTGAACAGCCAGGGCAGATATTACTTGCAGACGACGATGCGGTCCGGATATACAATGTCAACGATCCAGCATGGCTTGCAGTGATCGATAAAGCTGCTAGCAATTTGGGGAGAATCGCAGAGGTGATTTTCGGACACACAAAGGATGAAATCGTGGTCGTCTCGGACTTTGGCGTCAAGCTTACAATATGGTCTCTTCTCACGAGCCGTGGCGTCGAGATCAGGGATCCAAAGTACTTGGTGAAGTGCTTCCATCACAGGCCGAGGACGGGACACCTAGCAATATTGACGAGGCCTGCTGCGCAGGATGTTCTAATGCTGCTTCAGCCTAAGAGTCACGATTTGGTAAAAAGTGTGGAAATGCCTACAATCGATGCTCAGGAGGTGGCTTGGAGCCCTGATGGGAGTTGGCTTGCTACCAGAGATACTGCAAGTATTGGTTATAAGGTGCTAATTTACACTGCGGACGGACACTTATACAAGACTATTTCGAATAGTTTGAATGGTGTGGACATAAGCTTAGGAGTCAAATGCATGCAATGGAGTCCATCCGCCGGAACTTTGGCAATTGGTGATTATAACGATAGTATCACTATCTTCAGCAAGAACAATGTAAGTCTCTCCACCACTGTGAAGGCGTCTACAGCTTGCTGACTCGGGAACAGTTCTCGCCTATAGCAAATCTCCACCACCCGGCAACGATAATATTGCCCAAAGCTGGCGTCTGGGAAGAACAGGTAAATGCGCTCAAAGAGAGGAGCTATGTCGCCGCACCGCAGCCCGCAAGTCCGCCAACTTCATTATCCTTGGGCAAATCGAACAATCCGTCGTACGGGATCTCTGTGATAGCATTCAACAGCGATGGAACTTTGGTGGCGTCAAGAAATGACGTCGTACCAACCACAGTGTGGATATGGTCGTTGAGTACTGGTACAGTGATTGATGTCCTGATCCATCACTCGCCCGTCAAACAGATCATATGGCACCCTTCACAGTCTGACCTCCTCCTAATCCATTGTGCGATTCCCGAACCTGCAATTCACTTATGGAAGACCACCTGGCATGCACCACGGATCCTGATGCTACCTCTCCTACGGATAGGCGGCAGGCTTGAAGCAAGCTGGCTGAAAAGCTTAAATGACGAATCCTTCAATCTAATAATCAGCTCTGCCCATCAATACACTACAGTCCGCATATCGCCCGATGGTGAAGTGATTGCAGAGTCCGTCCCTCTGGAAGCAGCAGCACTTTCAATCGACACTGGTGCAGACGATATGTTTGACGAAGGAAACTCACTCGATCTATCGCCTATCAAGATTTCGCACTCGACAGTCGAAGTGTCAGGCTATGGAGATGACCATTCTGGGTCCGGCTTTGGTTTCACGGAGGAGATGCTGGACGATACGTTTCACTACCGCAGGCATGTCAAAGCAGTGAATTGATAGAATTACTGATTGCTTGGCAGCGGCAGGATGCTATAAGAGTTTTCTTTCATGATACCTGATACTCCTTTGATATCTCCAGTATTCTAGACGCGATTGATCAATTCCTTCCTGAACATCGGCGTCCAGCTCTCAGGACATGCTCCTGACCGGTCTTGAAGGCGCTTTCATGTATAAATGGATGCTATGATTTGAGTCGGGCGCCGTATGTACACTTGCATCCAATGATCAAATCAAGCTGCGAAATATCATACTCATCAGAGACACATTCCCACGCATTGACGAGCTATATACTATACTTCAAGAATCAACTGAAAGCCACTTTCATCAGTTGTCCTTATGTGCTTGATGCCGACTTCACGTGGTCATTCTCGGTACAGGCAAAATCTTTTCCTTGCCGTCTCTATCTTACTGACCTCTGACCCCGACTCGCCCTATCCTCTCATGCTCTCGCGCCGCGGAAAGCGTGTCTTTTCGCCAACTTTCCAGGATGGTTCTGTGCGTACGTACCCTACATTTTCTGTTTGAGAGAAGGGACTTCCAGTTCCTTCTTGATGGCAGATTGTCCTGATCCTTTGGTATAGGACTTGCTTTGATGGTAGAAGACGATCTCAAGTAATTTCCTTCGCAAACTGTAGAGTTGTTCTAGAAGGAACCCAGTCCTTCCGTAACTTCTTCGACGCAGGTGCTTCGTCTACAGGTGAAAATGCAATCAATGCGGGATGGTCGCAACGTCATGTACGAGGCCCTTCCATATGCAACGATCATTACCATGACAGTCCTAGGTTATGTTTAGAAGGCTTCCAGAATAAGCGCTTGTGGTAAGGAGAAGAGGTGTCGGATCTCATCCTAAATTGACGTACCCATACGTGAACCGAGACATTCACTCCTGAAATATCAACTCGGTAACCTTGGTCACCACTTTACCATTAGCATGGCCCCCATCCAACCTTTCAAATGCCCCCGTGCAGTCCTCGAAATCCCACACACTGTCCACCACCCCCTTACACTGGCCCTCGTCCGGCAGTTTCGATATCCCATCATGAAGAACTCATCCTTCACAACCTTATCCTTCACCCCCCCCCGGCCTCTTCCCTTCAGGCGACTCGAATATACTAACCGAAGTACCCGCATCCTTGACACAAAACCACGCATCCGCCAACGTCTTTCCTCCCAAAGGATCAATCACGACATCCACCAGCCCCTCTCTTCGGGCATATGCCTTCAAGCTCTCACCTTTATAGTTCACAAGCTCTGACACGCCCAAACACATCGTTTTCGCACTGCCAAGCTGCGCCACAACTTCCAACACCACGATCCAGGCCAATTGCACAAGCCGAAAGCCCCGCCTCACCCGCCGCGGCATCAAGCAGAACCCTCTTCCCCAATGGAACCGGAACATCCAGCCCTTCCACACCGGCATGCTCAGACAAGGCCTGCCGAGCCCTTATCGCCGCTTCCACCCACCTCAACTTCTGCGACTTCTGCGCCATCTCCTCCGTCCGCGCGATGGCATAACCGCGACGGTTTCCCGGACGGGACGCGCGCGTGCGAGCGTGGATCATCGCCGGTGCGGAGAGGAGAGGATGGGGGAGCCGTGATGACGGTTCCGGCGAGGTTGTAGCCGGGCGTGGTTTGTTTTTCTCGGATTTTCGGCGGATATGGCGGTGGTCTTGACGTGGATGAGATGGTCGTTTTTGGAGTGGTTGGGTATGGGAACCGGGTGGGAGGGGTGGACGGTGAGGGTTCGGGTAGAGGGTCCAAAGATGAAGGGTTTGGTGGCGAGAGGAGGCTTCGGGATGGGAGATGTCATGGACGATATGCGAGAATCTTGATAGGTTAAGGGAGAGTTCATCACATATCAAAGAGTTCTGGGCTGGATATAAGGAAATGATTCAGGGGAGGCCTTGAGATATTTCAATTGAAGGTAGTTCGATTCCAAAATGTGCAAGCAGGGCCCCAGTAGTATTACTAACCACGGTAGCAAAGTTCCAAGACCTCTCGGCCAGCGTGAAACTAACCCTGAGGAAGCAAGATGATTACAGCGTTCGAGCGCACGTAGCAAAAGTGTCTGCACGTCCTCAGAAATCAATTGCACACTGATGGCAAAAGGCATCCCGAACTTACCCTTCCATGTGATTTTTTGCTTTTTGACATCTCACGTCAATGTTCACTAACTCTGTTGGGACACAAAAGCAACCGTGGCATTGACGATAATCGAGCGGAGTGGTTCACTCCAACCTGCGAGAGTCATCTGTGCTCTTTTGTCCTGACGACAACCGGTGAAATTAAAACCGTCAAACAGAAAGAAGCCATAAGTTCATTGTTCAGTATGCTCTGATAACACATCCTACAAAAAAAGAAGAAAACTTGCTCTATCAAGTGTAAAGCCTATGTTTGCGATGAGATATAACGAACCTCTTTCTTGCGTTGCGGTGAATCTTCCATCTTTGCCTTTCGCAGAAGCGGAATACCTCTACGAAAGGATCGTCGATCAAGACACACAAGCTCATACGATCTTGACCCCAATACCTCTGCCGCTTCTCTCTACCACACTCAAGCCTCCATGGCGAGCTGCGTTAAGCCATCAAAGCAAGCTATCCACGCACTTATGGTGTCACTATTCGAGCTACTGAAGGATCTTGTCCTCAGCTTCATAGGATACTGTGCGCTTGTCATTGCGCTCTGTTGGCTGATTGGAGACATCGTATGGGCATTCTATTCGCCCGGTTGGAACTTCCATCAGAAAAACGACTTTATGGGCTGGCGCTGGCTTATTGTGTTTTGGATGGTCCTCTCACTCTGGGCTGCAAGGTTCGTCCTCCGATGGCGAAAACATCTTGCCTGCACGTGGGGATATCTTGCATGCGTCTTAAGCTGGCTATCCCCGCTATCACCCAAGCCGTATGAGACTTGTCCATGTTGTCAAATAGCCACGCACGAAGAGCTGGCGAGTGACCAAGACGAGCAAGATGACGAATGTGCGGAACAGCGGGGAATCGGGATCTTTCTCTAATTGAGAGAGAGGAGAGAGAGGAGAGAGAGGAAAGCCGTTTCGGACGTGTCGACGGCACGGAGGAGAGGAAGGAGGGGAAGGATTCCGAGTTGATCTGTCGAGATATCAATGTCTGGTATTGTAATAAAGCAAGCACATTTTGTAGGGAATAGATGGAGTAATTGAATTTTGTTCATCAGAGACGACACGACGGAGCTTACCCAGTCCAATTGTGTCCTAAATAGCATATATACCAATTCCGCCTCCCTTACGCACAACAACCCGCGCTCTCTACGCCACCCGAACCAGAGAACCCCTCAACCCCCACCGTCAGAACCCCAAAGCCACCCCACACCTACAACCACACCCCCAAAAGCAAGCGGCAGCCCCACAGTCCCGATAGCGACGTTGCGCGCCAGCGTCCTCTGCTCTTCACCCATCGTGTGGCCTTCCCTTCTCACTCCGTCCCTGAGCATGTCCGGCGTCGTGGCGCTGAGCTCTGTGATGAGATGGCCGAGCGAGGGGCCCGAGAGACGGGGGTTGTGCCTTGCGGAGGCGAGGGTGGTTTCGTCGGCGCGGCGGCGAGAAGTGTAGGCGCGAGCGGTGGTGGGGAGGCGGATGCGGATGGTGGGTTGGCGGAGGAGCTGAGGGTGGAGGGTGTGCCGGCATGCGGACGGGAAGGACATGTTGGTTTGAAGGTGCCAGTTTAATCATAAGATTGTCAATCGCAGATGTCGTGGAATCATGCCAAGCATTTTGCTCAAGCTGACTCAGCAGGTTATGTCTTTGTACAGTACAATCACGTGACTCGAGACGGTAGTGCCTTTCTGCCAGTGGTCCGATCATTTACTGACGAAAAAGACCGTTCGCAGGCAAGAAGAGCTCCAGCAGAGCATCTTTGTACTGAAAGGCCCCTGAAGCACTAATATGTTAGGAAGCTTCGGCCATTCAAGCTCCACTCCATAACAGGCTCTCAGATGTTTAGAAATTCAATGGAATTGGGTGAAGGCTGAGAAAGACTCCATTTTGACTTCATTATGATGCCCATAATAAGCTGTATCTATACCACCTGGCAGCATCACAATAGATATTTAAGCTACATTTCATTAACTAAGCATTCTCCTTGTAATCCTCACCTCTTCCAGCAACCTCTTGCCAGCTTTATCAAGAAACTTCCCAATCCATAGCAACGTCTCTTCCACATATTCCCATCCGTCAAACCAAGTTCACGTCGCAGCCTCAATAGATACGCAACAAACAGTGTACGGTCCATACTGTACTTGACGCTCGCCACACCACCCACGACCAGCAGCCGTAAGATAGGTGACGACGATGTTGGGATGGCTTCGGGTGCCAGGACCACGCTGAGAGAAATCTTGAGCTTCAACGCGAGTATGCTAGAGCTGGTGGCCAAGTACGTGAACTCTTGGAGTATCTCCTTCACGTAGATGATGGCTCCGAACCAGAAAGTATTTCCCAGCTCATCGTTACAATTGATCAGATCACCATCGGAAACATCCTCAACAGGCCCACTCGATAGGAATTTATATTGGATAGAGTATTAAGCTTCAATGAACTCCTTTGGATCCAGTCTCGCATCGCGCGTAAGGAGCGTCCGCTCCATCACGATGGAAAAGTCGCGAGGTTCTATCAATAGGTAAGAACGTCGTGGCAATTGGGTTCGTAATTCCATGTGGGCAGTAGCCGAGACGAGCAGGGTGTCGCAGGCTGGGAGATAAGAATTTGAGTAGATGGCGGGACGGTGGGGCCAGTCGAAGTGGAATAATGGACGGATTACTTGATCGATGGAGTCCAAGAGGTTGGCACTGATGGATTGGTCCGTGCACTGCTCAGAATTTTTGAATGGTAAGAGAAAGGTCGTATTGTTGTTCTCTGGACTTGCTGAGACCTGGCTTCCTCGAGAACTGTTGTAGCACCAGTCATCTGAAATCTTTTACTATTATCCTACGCCAAGAATCAGAGAGACGAAACGTAGACCTAGAGCAGTGACTATAGAGCCAGTGTCGAGCGAGTCGGCTGGACGCTTACGGTATTCGTTGCCGGTCATGGGCAAGCCCGCTGAGAAGAATGGCTTCCTTCTTCGCGTCCGACTTTTGGATAGCAGTCGTGACGCCTTCGTTAAAGACATAGCACAGCCGTGGTCCTGCTGATTTACCACTGTTCGGTAGAAGCTCTTTCGATATTCTGCCACCAGGCTTAAGCTAGGTCGTATATGGAATGAAAAACGTGCCTTATCGAGTGAGGAAGGATATCGCCCTCCGCATCCGCACGAATGCACGATCTTCTGTCAAATGGAAAGAACACCGGCCTTCTAGGATGGCACCTTTATTGGCATCAAGCTGACTTGGATAATATCCTTTGTCCCCAATGATCTAAGTCTACGTCTTCTTGACTCGGCGAGCTTGCGGTGGCCATGATACTCGTCCTCGGCGCAGTAGTAGCTATGGCGAACCATAGTGATTGTGGTGAATGAACACGTACAACATGGCTCAAAGGGTCTTATCAGGTCCAGCACTCACTTCGATGTGACTGGCTCGAGCAATTTTATAACTGCTTCCAGCTTCGAGCGGCGGTGGTTGCTCGGTTGAGTGGTAGACTCTGCGCCAAGACCACTTTTTGCAAGCCCCAGCGGCGTGATACCTTCATTATCCGTAGAATCCGGTGAACAACCGGCGCCAAGGAGCATCTTCACTACCGTCTCATTCGCCATGTATGCAGCCTGGTGCAGAAGCGTCAGGCCTTGGGTGTACCTAAGAGTGTCCGCCGGAACACATTTTCCAGTCTTCAGCAGCATTTCCACTACCTTAGGGTGTCCAACGGCTGTAGCCGCCATTAGAGGCGTCCAGCCATTCTTGTCGGGAGTAGCCACTTGAGCTCCGGCATCAATCAGCACTTTGACGACCAGATGGTTGCCGTGATATGCAGCAAGTGATAGAGGCGTCTCTCCATTGAAGTTGTTCGAATCTATGAATGCTCCTTCATTGATCAAGACCCTGACTACATGTTCATGTCCATAGGTCGCAGCATAAGCCAAAGGCGTCAACAATCTGAAATCCTGTGCTTCCAGAAGAGCTCCAACCCTGATCAGAGAACTCACGACAATTTCGTGCCCGTACTTTGCAGCGGACATTAACGGTGTCATGCCTCCCCAGTCTTCGAACTCTCTCTCAGCCTTTCCTTCAGTTAATTGTCTCACAATCACATCATGACCGAAGGTTGAGGCTAACATCAGCGGAGAAGTCTTTCTCACAGTTGGTTTAAGCTTGAGGTCATGTTTGTTTTCGTGCTGCAGCCACACCTGGTACCATGAATTAAAGCGCCTAGTCTCCATATCGCAGACATAGTACCACAATTCGATCACTTTTCTTTCTTCTCTAGCGAATTTGAAATGATTCTGCCAATACAAAGCTGCATAGATGAGAAAATCATAATTCTTCTCTGGGTTGTATTCATCGCGGGATGTGTCTTCGTCGAATACAGCAAATGAAAGGTAATACAGACATGTACTTGCAAGGACAAGATTGGATTCACTTGGCTCCATAGAGTGTTTCCACACTCCGACCGAGTCAGTACGCTTGATTGCACCAGGGGTCATAGCCCTGGGAAGTAAAAATTCCTTCACTGTTTGATGTAGGAGGTATATTCTTGCATCGAAGATGCTCACAAGGAGCCCACAGAGATTCTTAACATAAGTGCCGAACGAATCTTCTGGATAAAAATCGACTTCCTTCCGAGATGCCTGGCCTTCTTCAATATTGAGGGCCATGTTCATCTCACGCAAATCAAGAGGCCGCACTGCGGCCAAGACTATGTGTAGCAGTTTCCGTGCTTGCTCCGGCTGAGGAGACCGATCCAACATGGCTTCATAAGCTTGATTGATTGTTCTCGGTAGCTCATCAATGAAAGTTCTCATTTTCTTGGGAGTAGCTAGACCGAACCCCTTTTCGACCCTGTCCAACGTTAGATGTAGCCAGAGATAAGTCCGATTCTCGGTTTGTAGAAGGCGGTCCTGTAAAGCAGCGCAAGTTTGGGGGTCCAGCCTTTTCCTGGAGGCGATTTTGGAGACCCTATCCTTGATTACGAGATCGATCTCGTACTTGATCGTGTCGCTTTCGTCCTCTCCGGCCAGTCGTAACGTGTTCTGGTCAAAGGATTCCTCTATGTCATAGTAGGGTCGACTTGTTATCAGGAACTTGAGCCGGCCTTCGAAACTTTCTTGGGAGGCGTAGAGGTCATTCAATGAGCTAATCAAAGTCTCTTTATCCCTTTCTTCACATTCGTCGAGCGCGTCGAAAATGCATACGACTTCACCGGCTTCAGGATGTTGAGCGACTGCTAGCAGCAAATCCCACACCCAGGCAAATGATAAAGTTAATTGGCTTCCATTCTTTTGATAGATACCCACGGCTATCCGTAGTAAAGCACGATTTTGGATGCATAATTGATGTAACAGAGCGCATACAGCATGTGTAGCGCTCCTTTGCTCAGGGCTATCATCCTTGAAGAAGAAGTAAGCCGTGGTCAGCGACAAAGTGCTTTCCAGCTCGCTATCGACGAGCGACTTCGATAGTACGGACTTGCCGCAACCAGGATCTGCGGTCACCCAAAGAAGGTCTGAAGAGTCATTCTCTGCCCACTCATGGAACTTGTCATTGTTCAAGAACCATTGGCAGGTACCAGGCACACGATCGGGGTTTCGGTTTTTACGGTCCTCATACGTTGAGTTGCAGAGCGCCTGAAGGCACAAAGACTCTTCATCCGTCCTGTGCCAGCCTCTTTGTTCTTCAATGGCTTGTTTTAGATCAGCTGCGATCTGGTCGGTCGTGTGTTGTAACTTCCAGTAGTGCTCCTCCTGCGATCGGAAAAGATCGTCCATTCGGCGTTCTTGCTCTCTCCAGGAGGCATCTACTTTTTCGGTACTGACGACATCGGAGATTGCGCTGCAACTGGACTCTGTTGTCTTTATCTCAGCAAGCATCGTAGACCAATCATCCGCTTTCAAGACATCTCTTCCATATCGCACTAGAGCATTTCGTGGAAGTTGGCACACGACCCGAGCTTGGTAAGCTAAGATTTGCGAGTAAAGCTTTGTGACTTGCATCTCGAATGAGCGCTCAAGCTCAGGTTTATCATTGGAGCCAGACGTTGCAGAACGCGTCGATATATGCTGCTGATAAATCCCCTCGATGACGGTGAAGCGAGCTATCAGCGTAGAGATGTAGTCCAAGCCATCAACAAGAGCCTTATTTTGCGATGTAGGGTTGAGCAGCAATGGTAGTAGAAGCGATACACCAGCCCATGCCAGCGCAGCGTGCGGATCTGCGCTGATTGCTGAGGATACGAAACCTTGAGCCCAAATCACAGTCTTCACGACTTTGTCCACTTGGGCTTTGACCTTCACTGTCTCTTTTCCCAGTTGAAGCCTCCATCGAGTGTCTTCGATGACTTTGAGTTTCTTCACTATCAAATCTGACACCTGCCTTCTCCTATCACGACTTCCCCAGTTCACAGATGTTGATGGTGATGCAACTTCGTTGAGCTCGGACAGCAAGATCCTTTCGTATGCTACCAGCAAATGTCTGTTGCTCTTGTCATCACGTAAAAGTCTGTGGGCTCGATCCCAAAGGTCTTTAGGCTGATCTTCCCCTACTAGAGAGTCATAGGGGACACTTTGGAGTTGCTGATCCTCGACTCTGAAATTCTTCGACCTCCACGGAAGATGAGGCATATTTACAGAAGAGATGGCTCAAGCAATGTCTGAAAATGCGAGAGGTTGGCATACAAAAATTATAAAGTGACCATCCAAACTATAAAGGGACCAGCATATTCATCGATTCGCTGAGGTGAATTGGCAGCACTGGTAGATGCAGCCTTCCATATACGTAGCACTCTGTCACAGCCTTGTGAAAAGTCGGCATAGGAGGGGCAGGAAGCGAAGCCTTGGCGGCGAGGATCCTCACCAGCGACCCGTCGACCACGATCAAGACCAATAACCTGCAAGCGAGCCGCCACTTGACCTTAGAAGGCTAGTTCACTTGTAGGCTTCGGTCGATGTCGTTTAGATCAGTAATATGGCTTCTTTCTCCCGGCCCAGTACGGCACGCTTTCGAGCTATTGAAGCCATAAGCACTATCGTCATGCCTGACTGCCAGTTGGTCATCAGTCGACGATTCCGATCTCTATGAAAAGGCTTGACTCGCTCACGCCGTGGCACATATCTATCAATTATCAAATAACACCACGCTTTTGACTTTGCCGCCATGTCAACGTCTGCGCCATCACCCGAGATATCCCTACCCGTTGCTCCACCCCCATGGACCTGCAAAGCGACAGTCTACGTCCTTTCTTTCTACCACTTCGCCTCTTCCGCCCTTCCTCTGGACATTGTCTACGACCCTCTCGAGCTCCATGCAGCGTCATTTAGCTCAGAGAAAGAGACAGGGAAATATACCGGCGGTCTGGGCTTCGCGCAGATCGTCAGATACAGCGAGAGTCCTGTAGGCACGTATGACGAGCTGGCCATACTACCAGGCTTCTTCTCATCCATTGGGCCTGATGGCAAGAAAGGGAAGGATTCGAGGATAACAGGAATCTGGGTCAGCCAAGAGGCAACTCTGATGAATGGGAGGAGGAACTGGAACATTCCAAAGTATGCTACGCGTCTATTCCTTTTACTGTGATAGGTGAACCCCGATTCGAATCTTACCCTCTACAGGCATCTAGCGCGCTTCAGCTTCACCCCTTCAGACCCATCTACGTCCTCCCCAGTCAAAGTCGAAGTCTTTCGGGCGGACCCCAGTTCAACACAACCCTTTTTCTCCGCCACCATCCACCCCATAAGCTACCTCCCCTTCTTTTCAATGTCTAGCACCTGGCTCTCCTACCTCGGTATCTCAACCCACATACTTCAGCCGCCTCTACCTCAGGGTGACCCTTCTGGAGTTGTCGTTAGATCAGAAGATTGGAAAAGGTCGCATCCCAAGCTGAAGACTAGCAGAGCCAAGATGGTGTGGATAGACATGAAGCAGTCGGACGAGGGTTGTAAGGCTGCTGAAACCGCGGTAGGCCAGGGTGAGGGGGATCCGCTATCGACAAAGCATGAGAAGGTCTATGAGAATTGGTGGCCAGGTATGAGAAGGTGGCATTTGGGGCTGATTTGTGAGGATAGTATATTGCAGCTTGGTCAGCCCGAAATATTGAAGGGATGACATTTTCTACTACCGTTTCAGGGTATCCGATAGTCCATTGGCCTCACCTCTGATTGCCATTGGCTCATCGTTTATCTCCGTTGTGAACTCGCTCCTGATGTTCGCGTTTGTTCACTTCCTCACGATTATAATTTTGCAGGGCAATGCCGAAAAATTCAGATCGTCTGTTGACGATCAAAATGTCGAGGTCAACGCCAGCATAAGGCTGTCTGTCTATGGGAAAGACCAAAGTCTAGAAGTGCGCTAAACACACTCTCGGTCTTGAGAGGATCGGGTATCTCTTGAAGTCCTGCGCTACTCGTTGTCTCTGGCAGCTGAACAAACGTTTTACATTTGAGCGTCGACCACAGTCATGCCAACTCCCAGAAATCCAAGTTGATCTCCATACAACTCACCTCAGCTATTTTAGGTTTCACGAAGGAAGTATGGGTCCTTTGTACAGAGATATCGGGCGTATATACAGCTTTGCAAAACATATCACTGACTCAACTCCACTGAACTCGCATACCAGATCAAAAAGCTATCAGACTAAAGTATCATCCGACAAATCCGCGCCCTGTCTGGTGCCAGAATCTTGCACCGGCTCTGGTCTCTGTACCTTGACGAATGCATCATCCCACCGTTTTTCTGTCTTTGTATGAAACGAGTCTTTGTCAATCTGCCCGGCTCCCTCCACAATCGTACCATCCGGTCTCGGAAGAGCGTCTTTGCTCTCCAATTTGATCGAGTCCCTCGGATCACTCTTGAAGATGGAGAGGTGGCGTAGCTGAGGGGTGTGATTGCTCGAAGACCTCCAGCGCTTCGGGAGGATTGCGTTCAAAACAGGTAGAGAAGCGGCTACAATTCCAAAGAATATATCGACGATAATCCAGGCCAGCTCTTGTCGAAAGGTCCAGGAGAAATCGAAGTCGGTATAGGTGCGAGCCTGAACTACCTGTCTCATCACGCTGCCAATGCAAGAAAGCGAGCCGATGGAGAATAGGAAGCCCAGTCTGATCTTCTTCCCGGTGGACATTCTCATCTGGTACAGAACGATCAGTGGTACAGTCAAGAGGGCGAAGTCAAAGGTACTGTGGATGATGGCTAAGCCATATCCTAGCTTATTTCCGTTAAGACACTTGTTACCCGTAGGGTGACGGCCCAAGGCAATGAGGCTGAATTTCAGGTCGACGGGACCGGTGCATTGGAAGAGTTCAGTGAACAGGGCGGTGATCATGAAACCAACAATGAGAGCGAGGAAAACATAGTGGGCGATCATCCATCTGTGGGAGGTGAGGCCTGTCAGGCGGCGATTGAAAAACACAATCGAGACTTTGATCAGGCCAACCGCCATCCAGAAAACCACTATGCCAATGAATCCAAGCTAGAAAAGAACGAAGCGATCAGCTTCAGCTGCTCATGATGATATCCTCCTCATCATCTAGAAGGACAACAAACCTCGTAAAACCAATTGAGCTCTTGATATGTCATATCATAAACATGCTTCCCAGCCCCCCCATAAACCACCTGCCCGATCGCTACGGCCATGTACGCAACTGTGGCCAACGCAGCCGGGACGATGACAAAATCATCATACCCGACCTTCAGATCCCTCCGGAAGTACCTGAGGCCAAGGCGAGCAGCGGTGATCAATATCACCAAGGCCATCGCAACGGCCGTGGAAGCAATCATGCTTGGGCCCCGCGAGACATAGGGAGAGTTTGGCGGCCGTTGAAGGGGTGATGGGAAGCCGTGACTGGGATTCAGCACCCCGTCCGGTATGCCGAGCGAGCGGGCAAAGCCTCGGATTATGAACCAGTCATCTTGGTTGTTGGGAGGTTGGCCGAAGAGTGCAGAACCTGGGGGCATGGTTCGTGTGAGAGGAATGTAGGGTCAAGGGAGGAGAGGATGCGTGAGAGAAGACAAGAGTGGTTCAAGAAGGTATGGATGATTTGGACAGTGAAGAGGGTCGGAGCATGAAGAGGAATTGTATAGAGAGCCACTTGATGCAGTTCGAGGGGGGAAGGTAAGACAACTCGTTATATAACCATGAACGCCTGCCACAAGAGCTTGCGCCATGGTGCACGATGAGGGAATCTGCTTCCCCTTCTTTGAGCTTGAGCGTTGCAATCGCGGTGACAGTTAGTTGACAGGAAGCTTTCGGTAGGAAACCTCAAAAGACTCTAGTCCGACTAATATCTGTGGATCGAATCAATTTCCCAGTTTCCCCAGATTTTCAACTGGCGTCTTCGGGAAATAGAGAAATTGTCTTGGGGGTTGGTTGGTGGGCGGGAAGCCTGGCCGACGGTAGTGTGGTGTTGGGGACATGCGGTGCGGCGTTGGTCCACGCCAGAAGCTTAGCAGTAACGTCAAAGGAAGATTTCCAGGGGTACGGATTGGTGCGCGTCTCGGCAAGGTTTCTAGGAACGCCATGTGCTCTGGGCGTCCAGGGGTTGTAATGCACGCTCACCGTCCCCACGAGAATTCTCCGACAGCACGTGAATCAAAATCCAAGCGAGTGTCGATCGGTTTCTTGGTTTGGGGGGTTCGTGCGCTGATGGGACAACAATATAGCCCCTACGAGTATCCCTGCGATGTGTAACATTCTGGGGTTGCGCCTAGACTTCATAGAATCGCAATTCAATGATAGTAACGAGTGGATTCGTAAGAAAGTTTGTGGGTATCGCGATCGTTTTTGTCCATTGAGAATTTTAATGCTTTGCCGAAGGCATTTCTCGCGGAAAGTCGCCAGGTCATGAAATAGGTACTACAGAGGTCTGCACCGAAAGTCCTGCACCCGCACTAGTGCAGCCCTAACCCTACTTTCGGAAAGCGGCCCTGTAGAGGGGAAGCCTAGAAATATCTTCTCACAGCGCATGGATGGGACTTTAGGTACTTCTTTTGGCTTGATAGGGGCATTAAGCCCCGAAACCTGGCTAGGGCTAGGTGCGATTCCGAAGAACTCCAGACGCATTGTCCAGGTAGCCCTTTAGGTGGGGCGTTATCCGACGTCTGAGCGCAAGAGTCTTGGCGGGTGCAGGACTTTCGGTGCAGACCTCTGTACGATATTAGGCCATTCAGAGCTGCCGTCTGACAATCAAGCACGAACCCATTTGACAACCACAACCCTGTGGGTACATGGGTAACCTGTCCCTGTCGTTCATAATCGACTTTTATCCAGACCCTCAGATCCAGATTATTTCTAGCAGCAGTAAATCAAAACGACGCGCATTGTCATCCATGAGACACCCTGCTCACCACTTCCACCTAATCACGAAGTCACCACACTGTCACCGTGCGCAGCATCCGTCTTTTGACGAATTTGCCAATTCAAAACCCCTGCCCCGACCGGCCTCCCATCAACAGAGACCAGCATATAAGCCTCGGTCCACTGACTACTATGCGATATCACCCACGAAGGCAGTTGCGTAAATAGCTGAATCAGCTGCTGATATTCAAAATAGGGCCCATCAGGCCCTGGATCGTTTATTTCCTTGAAGCTGAGGTATGTATTGAAAGCGCGGCTGTTCACGAAAAAAAGGTCTTGTACGCGCTCATCCTTGGAATACGGAGCTGCTTTGAGTATCCCTGTGAAGAGCGTCATATAGACGTTGGATTCGCCGATTGCGCGGCCGTTGAGCTCAAAGGAAAGAGTTGTGCGACTATTGCCTAGATCGGTAGTCGTAGCATCCGACGAGGTGTTTAGTGAGACGGACAAGCTTCCTTCTTGCACGCCTTGGCCAGTCCCATTGGTCGTGGCATTTCCGATGCTGAGAGCGCCATATGCACCAGTATTGAACCCAACAAATCCTACTAAAGTTCCCTGCCAGTACAACTCATAATTCCTGGACCGGAAGTCATTCGAAGCGACCATCAAATGGACAGCTTTGTAAATCCCCCACACAGCATATTTTCGGATGGCCAGGGCAGATTCAACGACCATTGAAGGTCCGAGGATGTCAATCGAGACATGCTGTAAAGAGCGCCATGTCTGAGATTGCTGTTCTCCATCAAAATCGTCAAGAGCGAGGTTACTGAGGGCGTGGAGGGTCAGCATGAGAGTGTTTTGCCGATTGAGTACGGGTTCATCAAGCGGGAGAGTTGGTTTACTTGTGAAGTCGTTGGGGATGACTGCGGCGAGGGTCGAATTAGGAAGGCTGTTGCCAAAGCTGTCCTCAAGGAGGGTGTCTGCCGGTAAGGTTAGGGGGCTTGGAATAGCTCTGGCTAGGCTCAACAAGCATATGAGTTGAAAAAAGGGCTGTTTGGAGAATTTCCCCATCGTGTGAGCAACTTGGTTGTACTTCGAAGCAATAGATGTGACGGTGGACCAGAGGTGGTGTCTCTACAGGAGAAACAAATTTATGTGAGTGGAGAAATCAAGAAGTCACCAAGTTCACTGTCACTTCGACAGACGCCGTGTAATATGCGAGTAGGCGACATGCGAGGCACACATCCACATGCGCCGGTGGTGCAACTTGGGATTGGAGGCAATTCACATGGACTGTTCCGCAGGAAAACACTACAGTAGAGCAAGCACATTGGCCTGCGCCATCAACTGGGATGGAATCTGTCAGTCCTTTGGAATACTTGACGAGCTGTGCAAGGAGCGCTGGAAGAAGCCCACCTGGGCCGCTCAAATGGCGTATGAGCGGAACAGTAAAGCGAAGGCAAGGTCCGCGGAGACGGGCGAGCTATTCGTACCGACCGACCCACAGCTGAAGGCCAGACACTTCAAAGAGATCGCTTGGACCTCAAAGACTGTGTGAGCTGAATGATGGCAGCGTTTTGACACACGGTCCTCAACGTCAAGTTTTAATCCTCGACGGGTTTAGAAGTGTATGTGAGTATCGATGCTGGAATACTGACTACTGTCGGTGACTCTTCATGCAGCAATGATGAAGATTGGCGATGACTCGTTCTCGGTGAGCTGAAATGCGGTCGGAGACCAGCTTACTGCGCCATCTCATCATGGCCCACACTGCGTGCTGGAGCTGCTTGTTTCGTGATCTACTAACGACTACCAACAATCAGAACACCGGCATTCAGGTCGACTTATGCCGTCTAAGCAAGTTTGAGACTCTTGAAGAAGCTTTTTTATTTACTATGTGGCCGATGTACAGACCCTAATTTGCTGTTGACATCTTTCGATGGCACCAATCTAAATTACGAATACTCTTCAATCTGCGTACTCCCAGATCTGACTGTTCTTTGTGCATGTCATAAGCTCTTCTCAACTTCCAAGAAAAAACAAAGCCACTTTAGAACAAAGGCAGGAGTCTTAATACACATGAACACAATTTTCTTTCAACACGAAAATACTGTACACATAAAGATACATGACGCCAGAAGTCAATGGAGCTGAACAAAGTATTGAGAGGTGTTGAAGAGTCAAGTACAAGAGGCTTTCCGTCCATAAAGGATCCTTCCTTAGTCTATATATCCACGTGCCTACCACCTTCTTCAAATATTTCCGAACTCCACTCATTTCTCTTCACTTGTCAAGTCTTAGAACACTTCATTCCCGTTACTCAACAACAACCAAAGAAATCTCTTTACACGACTCGATTAACCGCAACTGGCTTTCTCACATCAGCATGCCTAAACTCACTCAACTTCTAGGAATGAAGAACCGCGACGAATCTCAAGGCAGATCAGAAAAAGACGCCGACTACCTGGCCCGAGTGGTCCGAGAAAATGCCAAACGACACAACTTCTCAGCTCTCACATTCCGCTTCTGCTACCAACTCGCCCTCGACCTATCCACCGCCGAACTCGCCCGCACGATCGCAGCTTCCGAGTATCCCGGAACCCCGCTCCACCGCTACTCCGAGCTAGAATTATCCGCAGCTTCCGTCTACATGGCCTCGCATGTTCGCGGTGCACCGAAGACTCTGACGGAGGTTGCGCGGTTGACGAAGGTCAGTTCGGATACCATCCACGCGCTGTACACGGAGCTCTATCTCGCACAACAACGACTCAGGGATGCGGACTGGCATGATATATTCGGCGGCCCACGTCATCTCACGGCTGTTGAAATGCGGCGTACTTTGACGTTTCCACCACTCAAGTCTTTCGGGCGTCCAACGTAGGCTTTCGAAGGAACTTGACAGGAAGCCAACAACGAGGGAGCGCGTGATGACTTCTTCAAAGAAGCTGTCGATGGCGGGCGTGAGCGGATGTATTCTAGCATAATGGAACTTGACGGAAGTTTCAGTTGACACTGTGAGAACTATGTTTGAATCTATATGACGAATTCATACCTTTGTCGTAGTCTCTGATAGTGTTGCCAGCAAATATTGAAGTCTACTCTCTCCTGCTTACGAGTCATCAGGCTCTTCACTTCCACAAGTGTGGAACCTGGTTCAAGCATGCATGCCATTTTCTTGATTGATCACTATATTCCAACAACCACTGTACTGGGAAATCTTTGCCAGTCTGTCAGAGACTTGGTGTGCTCTAAGTGCTTTAGCAATCAAGAGCCACGCCCGTCAAGTACAAACAGTCCTAGACCCTTTATCGCTAGCGCCATTAAAGAACCATCACAGTCAGCCGGGCATCAGCCATCAGCCTTTGCTCAATACTGGAACAGATGTCTAGCTCCTCAATTTTCCAAAAAATAATTGCATATCCGTAACGTGATGGAAGATATACGGGTGGTTCAGCTCTGCGGATAGGAGTTACTATTGTCTGATGGCAAGGGTCGTAATCGAAGTGAGGCGTTTGGGAGGGCCCTGGCGTCGGAGCACCGGATGGGAACGGCGCAGTATCACGAATCATAGGCCCTCGCTTTCTTCGAAAAGGTAAACCAAGACTTGCTATCTCACTGAAAACGGAAGCCCGCATCTGCAGATGGAATTCCAGTATGCATAGCCTCGACTAGCGACTTTAGTCTGAATACACCGAAGTGGTTCTCATTGTGCAAACCATTTAGACCACCCCAAGGAAGCCATCTATTCTTAACCTGCCATTCCATTCAGCACTGTTGAATAGTATGAAGTCGACGTCTAGCGAAGCATAGAGCTGACTTTATCAGTCTCCAACTCTCGGAAGAAACTGTTACACTGTCTGAGTTGGCGAAGGCGATGACGAATCGACTGCCCGGGCCGCCTTTTTCGGCTTGTGCTTCAAGCTGTTAGGCTGATCGAAGCATCAAACCTAGATTAAGGGTATTGGGCCTGATTTTTGAAAGGTTTCTTTGCATCTGGTCGGACGTCATCCGTGTAGTCTCTGCAAAACGTGGGAGCGCTACGAAGGATGGCGACGGAGGAGCTGTCCTGTTGGGTTGTATGCTTCTTCATGGATCATGGTGGCTAATCAAGGTCGCTGGGCCCTGGAAAAGTGCGAGAAGTACGACGATTGAGTGCAACTAAGCTTATAATGAGATGTGTGGTGTTGATACGCATGGCACGGTGAGAAATGCTTGACGGTGTTGAAGCGACAACATAAGTTACTACCCAGCCACTGAATTCGGAATATCGAATACTGAACCTCACTGCGGTGCTGAGATAATCGCCCAGATAGCCCATTGGAATTTTCCAGCCTTCAACTTCTTAGCCTAGAAAAGGAGGTTGTACCGCACTATGCACCGAGAGAATTCGTAATCCAGTATACACAGGCGAAGCCAGACGCTAGTTGGCATCCACTGCACAAGTCTATCCTCGAGACCTCGTCTCCATTGCTAGTGAGTGTTATGACCCAAGCTTTCCGACTTTCTTGTGGCTCGGGAACAAGCTCCTTTGCGCTGTGTTGCAGTAACCTCTCACATCCAATATCCTCCTAGTTGCCTTTGCCACGATAGCCTACTGCCGTCAGCATTAAATTTGATGGGCAAGATAATGCCGCCTACTCTTATTTCCCAAGTTTCGAGTCTTCAGTCCGACGGCCGTCGCCTCTGCGTCCGAACGCACAAGTTGCACCCAGCGGCCGTGCTTTTGCACCAAGCCCCACACAGACAGCAGCGAATTTGAACTTTTCAGATTGGTAGTAATCAAACCCCGGCCTTCCAGGACTTCGAGACAAGAACCGTAGCGTGCTTAGTGATTAGGAGCGAAGAGGAGTCGGTATCTGTGCTCGGCGACCAACATCCGTATTCGCTTGATTCGACTATCGACGCCGATGCAGTCTTGGGCGGGGAGTGTCCTTACGGAAGGAGGAAGGTGTTCGACGGAGCAACATCAGAGATGGTTGAGAATCGTTTGGGAGGTAGGTGAGAATCTGCAATCTGAGTTCGATGGGGAGGGCAAGCAGCGGAGAGCGAAGTGTGTCCGACGTCTGCATAATGGCCTTGTGAGGGTATGAAAACTTTCTGACAAGCTCATTGACTCCAGCGGGTAGACCAAATACAAGTGCTTTTGAATCCGATCATGTTTTCACTGGTTTTGTTCTTGACCTCGGCAATTGCTTGCACTGTCTTCTTGACCATGGGTCTTTTCTAATATGATAATGAGACGTTCTCATCAACTCGAACCCGACATCTTGGAAATCGACAGGCTCCAAGCCAAGAAGCGTTTTGGGGCGGACAGTAGTCACAGCCATGAGTAAACTTTGGATTCGCTTGATTTGTCCTGCATACGGATTTCGGATTTTCTCTGATCAGGTGCGGTTTGCAAACGTCATGTATTTGTCGAGCGACATTTTGCGCTCGATGAGAATATGGACGAGAAAGCTATGGACGAGTCGAAAATCTTAGAGAGTGAAAGGAACGTCGGATCTCTCGTGGTCGATCTGAGAGGCTTCCTACGGTAGGACGGAATCCTCCTGTCGAATAGGTGAAATATCGTTGACGAGGCCGTCGCCTGAAAAGAGGTGCATATGTCAATCTCGAGGAATCTGTTTGAGATTATGTTCTTATCGACTCTGCGCCGAAGAGAATATCCTGTCGGGCAGACAGAAGTCTCTGCAGGAAAGCCTTTCACGTGCAGCAATAAAAATTTCAAAGGCGTTGAGCTCAAGCTCTTGTGGCAACTGACTTTCACAGGTTGAATGAATTGTCCGGATTGAGTTCTCTCACGCTGCCCCCCCAGAAACACATAGCCTCCAATGACATCTAGCCAAGTTCGGATATCACCAGAATTGATTGGAGGTCAAAAGAAATGTACCATGAACCGGTATTAAGGTACAATTTAGAGCAGAAGAGGTTGTCTCGGTTCTACTCATGCTTGTAGACTGGGTAAAGGCTCGCTGGTAAGGTCAATTGTATCCAAGGAAAAGAGAACGGAGCAGGGATCTGAAGTAACACGGCTGACTGCTGATTTGAAACGTTGTGTCTACTCTCGATGATCAAAATACAAGTGGCGACAAGTGACCTGGCAACGATAATTTGAAAGTGTGTTGAATTCTTAAGCTTGTAGAGCAGTGAGACAGCATATCGAGGCTTGAAGAGAAAAATGGATAGCATGGCTGGAGTGGAGATCTAGCGACTGTGAATGCAATCTCGAAGATAGCTTAGACTTCGAGAAAATCGAAGGCTGACTTTTAAGCAGATTTGGAAGACGAAAGAATCATGGTTACCAGGATAGAACGGTTGAGGCTCGGGTGCTACGCCAATGCCAATATAATCTTCCTCATTGGCTTCTTCCCCTCAGTCGCCGTAAAACTGCCCAGATGGAGGAGAGGGCGGTGTGTTCCTGGTCTGAAATGCCGGAGACCAGTTCGGAGTAGGTGGAGAAGGTGGAGAAGGCCTACGGGAAAGACTGTGGAAGAAGCTGTAGTCCCTCGATCATCGAGGACGATATTATGACTGGTACTAGAAGGCGTGGTCTGCTTGAGCTGAGGGCTCTTTGCTACTTATGGAAGACTCGTAGGATCTGGTTTTGCGAAAGCTGTAGTGGGCATTTCTTTGACTAGCTTTCGAAAATTTAGCATCATCGATTTCGTTTTGAAGAGATTCAGATGACTCTGCTCTGATTCTGAGCTGTTTTTGGTAAAGCGGACTTGTGACTGCAGCTTGGACACTTGCTCATTCCCTTCTCGGACTTCTGATCCCAGTTGACGATTCTCCTCTCTCGAAGTAATCAGTCGTCTGTCAAGCTCATCCGCCTTACGGCTTTCTCCTCGGACTTCTGATTTCAGCACGAGATTCTACCGTTCCTTAGTGGCGATGTCTTCGAGTTGAGCCTCGAAAGTCTCCGAGTTAGCCAACCTGATCTCCGATTGAATTCCTATTGCCGTCCACAATTCCTGATCCTTCTTCTCTGTCATCTCCCTTTGTATCTCGACGAGCTGTTTTGTTGCTTCCGACCGGTCATTCACTGATTCTTTTAGCCAGATTTGTACATGATTGCCTGCGAGTTCAGATCGATATATTCGAGATTCTCACTTCGCCCAGCTCAATACTCGACCTTCTCTGTTGCAAATTTTTATAGTTCCCTTCAGAGCTCATGATTGTGGCACAAAGGGCAATGACCAGTTATTATCATGGAATACTTCCACCTTACTATTCTGTGAGAGCCCAAAAGGGTATCAAGTGCTTGCAGTTCTCTTGCCTTTTCACAGGCTAAAAAGCCCACAGGGTACGTACGTGGAGACTGAAACTTGTCACCGGCCTTCGTCACCAAGCCAGTTACAGACCAATGCGTAGATTGAGCGACATCATTTTGTTGATGTTGCTACACGCACACTGTTAGTCAAGAACTTCCCGTTCGCGAGCTCTTTTCAGATTAAGCCTCAATTGCTTGATCTCCATGTCAAGGTCGAGTTCTGCGATCGCCAGCCCTGCTGGTCCAAATTTTAGATCTGCAGCAGCCTGCGTATGTGCTTTGACATCCACTTCTCATCTTTTGATCTAGCTCAGTGTGAAGAGAGGCTCGTATCATATGATGAGGAGCGTGTTGTGCTTATACTCCATTTCTGCAGATCGTTGTATCTCTGTGTTGTATCGATTGATGAATACGTCCCAATTATTCTTGGCTTTCTGATGTGAGATAACATATATCTCGACTTTGGCAAAATTGGAGGGAGCACTCTGGATCATGCTTTGATGATATCTTGAACTTGCTTGCGTACTTCAACGATAACTTTCGACAGAGGGGCGACATCGTTTGCTGACCTTTGAAGCATGGTAATATCCTGAAGTACTAGAACACCTTTTTTGTAGCATCTGTTAATTCGTTTCGGGTCGAAAATTGCTTGTTATGTTCGAATTTCCGCCAAATAGCAGCCCGCTTTGCTCCATAGAGACTTCTGAGGTTTGGTTCGAAGATGCTGCACATGCAAATACTTGTCTTGTAGTTCACTGAAAACTTTCGAGGCGTCCCTTCTGATGAAACTATGGATTTCAGGTGAATATTGATTGCTGATAGCTCGAAGTGAGCTTCGAGGTCTCTTCACTGATGTGAAGTTTGGCAGCGGCTCGTCAATGATAGGGTTTTCCTTGGGAGCGTTAGCTAGCTGCACTGCAATGCTATTGTCCGTATACAATGGGGTCTATCATTCTTGATGCGCCATCTTGTGCTGATGAATGATTTGGGGTGAGAAAGGAGGCGGCGAACCCAAGCAAAGAATAAGGCCTGATACTTAATTGAGCAGTTGACCAAATCGTGCTCATTTGGAGGTGCCTAATCTGTGCGTGTAAGGTGCCTAATCTATGCATGTATAGACGAAGGTCTTCCCACTCCATCTCCAAAGTCAGGTACTATCAAAGAGTGGTGGTGGCCTCTTGGGAAAGGGAAACCCTGATTTGAACAGTAGTGTGATCAAAAGCTGGTCGCAAAGCCCAATCACAAAAAGTTTGACCATTCGATTTGTACTTTCGTATTGGCGATGTCTGAACTGTGGAAGTTGGCTTGCATGATGAATTAGGATCTCGCAAGCAGCTCCACTGATCTGCCTTGTATCCTCTTCGGCGATGTAAATCCTTGTCTCTAAGGCATCGGCCCATGGTGAAATGTTGGGAACAAGCCATTCAAGAGTCTTTCACCCTACCGACTAAGATATAGAGACTGGAAGCTGGAGAACATTTTCGAATTTCAAATAGGAATGCTAGCAACTGAGGCAGATTGTACTGAAGCTATAGATTACATGACCTCCAAGATATACCATGGATAATCTCGACTCACCGGAGCATGAAGAGGGGAAGCGGGATCGTGTAACAGCGGCGAAGAACAAACATCCTCTCGACATACAGACAAGACAGGCTTCTGCGGCGAAAAGACCACATGGCAGAAAGCTTACCTTATCACCAGCAAACATCTCCCCAGAAGACCGGGCAGCGAACATTGATGACTCTCTCTGTCAGAGCATCTCCTAATGATGTTTGCCATTAGCTTCGACGTCGTACTCTAGATTCCTCCGTTCTAAGTTGGGGCAGAAGCAAGCTCCTCAGCCCATACTGGCACTATGTCGCATGAGACCTCCATTGTCAGCTTTTTGAGGCATGCATACCACAGCCATATCAGTTGGAAGAAGTCTGCAGATTTTGGCTTGAAAGCTGAGCGTGAGTTAAGATAGATTGATAGATGGTAATGAAGCGTGTGCAATGTGACACAAGGCAATTTCTCTCGCCCCCAGATGGTTGCGACCCCTCGTTCATCCCCAGCGAAGTAATACATGAAAACGAGTTGATTTCCGCGTTCTCATATACAAATGCATCATCATCGTAGTCAACGCACCCTCTGCAACAGCAACCCTGGAGTGATCTTTTTCCGCAGCACAAGTGCAAAGAAGTTAGGATGGGCATATCTATGAACTTTCCTGGGCTCAAAAGCAAAGCATCGCAAACATGAAGGATGCCTTGCAAAGGCCGAGGATTTATCTATATAGTAAGCAGGCTTTCAGTGAAGAAGTGGACACAATCCAGAAGGAATCTCAAGAACGCCCATAACAGCAAACACTGAGAGGTGACAAAGTGCAAAGTATATCATTGCACATCAGAGCAGATGCAATGCTCCGAGCCAAAGCTGCAAGTAATCATCGGCCGGCTGGTACCTTTCATTGTGAGAAAGTTGCGCAACCAGAACAGCATTGGTGACACAACGTAGAAGTCTTGTATGTACAAGCTGTTGAAGCGAAGACATACGTATGTAGGTAATGAGAGATGTGTAAGGTAATTATGGTGCGTTTCGGGAGTGTTCGAGAGAAGGATCCCATCTGTAGCCGAAGGTGAAGAATTCCCTATGAGTGCACGAGTGAGGAGGCAAGAGCCAGGCAGAATCAGCATTTGATGTTCATTGGGTGACCTCTGCGGCTTTGGTTTCGCAAGCAGACGTTCCCAGCATTTTCGTTCTTTCGTAGATCAACAGGAGAGAGGATCTCCAGCTCAGCCCTAGAGCCTCGCGCTAACCTCAATTCACACTAGGGTCGCTTAAGCCCCACACTCGATTTGCATGAGCGAACTTCATCAACGACAATAACTACCATCTTCCAGCAATCGCAATCATGGTAAGCGCGGACTTTTGGAAGGGATGTTGAAGCGAAGAAGCTGACCTCCTACCTAGGCACCCGCAGCAGCATCTGCCGGCAAGAAGCAAAAGAAGAAGTGGTCAAAGGGCAAGGGTACGTTGCGCCTTCATTCCCTCACACTCTCCGTTCTCCAGTCCTTCCACATCATCTCTGCCTGCGCAGAGGCATTGCCTCAGACCTCTCGCTGATCCCGTTGTCGCTCAAAAGTCAAGGACAAGGCCAACCACGCCGTCATCCTCGACAAAGCCACCTCCGACAAACTCTACAAAGACGTCCAATCCTACCGTCTCATCACAGTGGCCACGCTCGTGGACAGACTGAAGATCAATGGCAGTCTCGCAAGGAAGGCGCTGAATGACTTGGAGGAGAAGGGTCAGATCAAAAAGGTGGTTGGACACAGCAAGCTGAGCATCTACAGTGAGTTTTGACCAGGCCGTTTGGGAGTTGGGAGATGGAGGCTAATACCTGGATAGCGAGAGCTGTGACTGCTGCTGAGTAGATGCGAATATGTGGATGAGGGAAGGAAATGTAGGTGGTGGAAGCGCTGAGACTTGTGTACGCCAGGCCATTTTCCAACGGTAGCATCAATGGAGTACTTCTGAGATTCACTCGGGGAGCTTCATGGACATTTCAAAGCTTTTACATGATGTAGCACACAGACGCCGTTATCCGCAGACAATACAGACAGCCCTCATCCCCTTCCCCCCACCTCCTCCGCCGTCCTCCGCGGCCTCCCCTCCCTCGCCTTCTGACACAACTCCTTCACCTCCCCCCATCCTTCCCATCCAGAACCCGGACCTCTATCTACCTTCCCAACCTTAAAGTACTTCCCATCTTTTCCCCCATCAAACATTCTCTCCCAACCCCTCACAGTCTCCTCCACCTTCTTCCTAGCCGTCCTCTTCTCCCTTTCCCTCCGTAGCTTCCTCTCCCTTCTCCCTTCCTTTGTAGGATCATCTCCCGCCTCCCCCTCAAGAGGCATAAACATCTCCTCCACGCCCCTCAAATCTCCGTTCAGATCCGTATCAAAACACCCTGTCACAAACGACCTCGTCGCATCCCTGCCTGCGAAGAACGAGTAGCTACCGCCCGGGCCGTAGAAGTGCGGGGAGGCAGAGACGTCATAGATGGTGCCATTGACAGCAACGAGAATGGGAAGAGTAGGTTCGGTGCCATTGAATATGGATAATTGAGCGTCTGTCAGATCGTAGGGACCGCGCTAGGAGAGGCGGAGTGTTAGCTGCGAGTCTGTCCATGGAAATCGGAGAGAAAGGACCACGAGTAAGGTCTCCTCACCAGCCAGGCTTTTATCCTCGCCGGCCTCGTGATTGCAGGTCTATAGCCCCAGAGTATGGAGTCGCCGGTTATGAAGTAGGACAGCGTGCTGGAGAGGAGGAAAAGCCCGCCGAGGACGCGGAGGATGTCGAGAAGGGAGAGGCGGCTGGGGCCTTCCTCTGGGTCTGATAGGTAGGGTTCGGGCTTGGAGGTGGAATCGGAAGGTCCATCTTCGGCAGTGAAAGGAGCTGCGGAAGGAGAATGGCGGTCTTTGGGTGGTAGGTTGGCGCGTGAGCGCAAAGCGGTCATTGTGGACGAGGTTTACGGTACTCTATCTTTGAAGCTAAGTTTGTGCTAGAGGGCAAACAATAGAGGTGCAGTCCTTTCCAAATCTCACACACGAACACTCTTGCTATCTTTCTTAAGCCAGAATATGAAGCTCTTCTGGACAGTATTTGGCGTTATGTTCTGGCCAACATCCCTTAGATATCGTCCATTGATGTCAGTCGTAGGTAGCTGACATCGGCGAAAAATCAAGGTTCTTTGCCACCATCCTCTATGAGTACTGCAACATTACAAGTTATCGTTGACCTACCTTTTGGACTTGAAGCCCATGTTGACCTCTTCCCGTTCACATGACTTCCTGTAATTTGTTATCTTTTGTGGCTCACAAGCCCAAAACTTTTGCCGCTGCAACTCATTGGTTCCTAATTTTGAAAAAAAAAGTCGGGGCTGTATCCATAATGACGCACCCAACTCGATCCCGAACCAGCTCGATGCGTCGGGTTGGGTACAACTGGGTCAAAGGTATTCAATCTACGGTAAGGCATGCTTCACATAGTGCGGCTTCATGTTAATCAAGATGGCGAAAGCTAGGATCTTTCTACCAAGTACGCTGACGGCTAGCTAAGTTTACATCTTTAAATGTCACTATCGTATAAATGAAGTGTGAACAACTGTGGCTAGAAGCCAGTCAAAGTACATTTGAGATTGTCGGAACGAGTTTCTTGGAGAGCCAATCCATTGGTTGGCTACAGCGCTCACACGGATGCCTCAAAAATAGTATCACATAAGCAAAATCCTTCCTTCTCATTACTCTTGCGAAGGCATTCGATTTTAGTGTATGCAATGAGGTCCTGCTGAGGCGTACTCATTGGCCTGCGACGTAGAGTTGCATGAGACCTATTAATGAAAGCTCTCAACATGGTTCAAACTGTTGCCGAGCAGGTTTCCATCGAGCTTGACGATTAGCCTGGCGACATCCAATTCATCGAACAACATAATCGTTTTACAAGCTCTCAATGCCTTTCAAAATCCTCAGCACAGAAGTCTAGGTACATAATGGAAATGGGTTTGCGGGTTTCGATTTTCATGGGCGCTTCCGAGACTGTATCGACAGCGCACTGACTTCGCGCTTGTGACTCCTAGTAAGGAGACGAATCTCGTGTAGAACTTCGACCTCTATCTTCTGACCATTACCGCCTAGACCGCTTGTCACCATGAGTACTAGTCCACAGCGTCTACACAACGGCATTAGTGAGGTTGGACACTGAGAACAAGTCTTCACAATTACACTTCTCTCTTGGCATTCTATCCACCCGACTGCGTTCGAATGTACGTATTCGACGTTGGATAGAGCGACAACGAAGGTGAGGAAGGTCTCGAACCATGGCTTGTGTCCGGCTTGAAAAAGCTTCCACTTGAGCTGCTTGACCATATCATCATGTTCTCTTCGCAACATCATCCGCATGGCTTCCTCGATTGATGGTCTATGGCCGGGAGCAGTGGTCTATTTCCTACATAACCTGATACTGCATTTACTACCTGATCAATGCCCAGAGTCTCTTGTCCGTTGGGGGTGTGCTCCATCAAGAAACTTCCGGAGTGTCCTGACTAGCTTTCTGATACATTTGCGGCGACAAAAACCTGGGGATTGGCATTAAATGCATAGCTATAGGTCCACCGGGCAGGCTGTGTGGTGACAGGAAAAGCGGGACCACCAGGATGGGCTGCTTACGTTTCGGTCGGAAAGGGGCTTGGCGCACGAGACACGTCCCAGAGAGCGAATGGTATACTCGGGTTGAAACTCATTGGGTATAGACTCCCTTGCCTCAGCGCGTGCTCAGCAAAGACGTGGGCTGAGTGAAGTACCCGTTCATCATATGCTTCCGAGGATCCAAAGGCGTTAGGATGTGCGATGTCGTTCGTAGTCCACACCGGCATCTTCCATGGCCCATTGTTGAATTCTTGGAGGTGTGGGGTGTCCGCAGACAGACGCCCTCGAGGAGGAAAGGTTTCCAAGTATATGGGCGTCGAGTTGCGCTTAGAAACTCAGTCATCCGCGCATGGGTCTCTCTTTGGTACATTCTAGGCACCGTAAGTGGCATCTTCAATTCGTTGACAGAGCCTTGAGAGAAATACATTGGACAGACTCGAAGCAGGCGCAGGCTCCAAAGGAATGCCGCGCACACTTAGGGCAGCCGATTCACACTGGGGAGCCATCGAAGTTGCCAGAATCTCCGGCACTTTCTGAGTCTCCGAAGCCGTTGTTTTTTTGAATGGGAGGGATCGTCGTACTAGCTAGAAGTTCACCTCCATCGTCTACCACTTCTAGACCAAAGTCCTAATCTTCGTCTTGCGGGAACCCCATAGCAACTACCAATCGTCAGCGGCTGAGAAATCAAAGGGCACAACGTTTGCGGTTGTCTTGACGACCATCACTGAAGATGAGGTGGGGAAGAACAGAGGCGATCTGTGGCCACATATGGCCAATGCTTTCGGCTACATGCATTAGCGAAACCTCGGTATCTGGAAGACTTTTCTTGGGGCGGAGGAGAAGGTAGTGTTTGATGAAATGGCATGTAGATGATCGGAAGTAGTTACTAGATTTTGATGCTAGTTGGCCCGGTGGACTGATGCCAGAAAAATACACAGAGACATCTTCAAGGTCTTCATTCTTTCATGGAAAACATGTCTAAAGATAGTGCCTACAACAATCAACAGCCCCATGACAGAGACTCCAATCCCTTGTGCAGATTTGATGTCAATGTGCGCTTGGAGAAACAAGATAGAGTACTTATTATAGAGGTCTACGTGCGAATCAATCAAAGATTTCGGATACTTGGAGATTCCCGCACAACTGGCAGAATGTTGCGTCTCTCTGTCAATTTGACTTCTGTATATGCCTAGAAGAGTATCAACGAGTGGTTGTTCGCGATACGATTACCATGCATCGACGAATTCTGATTTCAATTCATCACCAAGGATGGCGGTTCGTCGCATCTTTTGCACATATGACAGTCACAAGCCCTAGAGAATGACAAAAAAAAAGAGCGATCATAGATATGTTTGAAAGATTTTTAAGGATTGTAGCCTCATTTTACCCAAGGTAAAAGAATATACTAGCATTTTTGGAAAGGTGCACTGGCGAGGGCTATAAACCGCTAGTTACCCAATCTCTGCCTGAAGGTCAGCTCTAGACGAAGAAAAGGCGGAGAGGTAAAAGCGCACATCCAATTAGAAGCTCGGGTTGAAGCCCGACATAGTGCTATATGTCCTCATGCAACAAGCAGCAAGTGCGGCTTCAGAAATTTGTAAGATAGATGTTCTAAGATACTTGCCCTCAAACTCCGGGGACGATACTCCACCCCCCAGCGCCGTCCGGATCCTTAAAATGATTTGTCAACCGCGCGGAAAAACCTTAAGCAACGTATCCTGAAATGCTTGCATGTTTTGGTCGACGAGAACCTTGCCAGACTCAAAATCGGAATTGTTGGAGATGCCGATGAATGACAGATTTCTGCAAACGGTCAGTCTTATCTCCTTCTGAGTCCGTGCTATTAGAGCGCTCACCTGTTGATCTCCTTGAGATACAAATGATAGCCTTTAATGTTGCTGACGAAAGACTCTGCACTTTGAGCTGCCACGGCTTTCGAGGGATCGATCTCCTGCTGATCCTTTCCTCGATCCCAGCCATACACCTCGGACATATCCACGATGATATCGATCAAGTCCGCACAAAGCTCATAAGCTTTCATGTCTATAGGGGTCGTATCTGAAGCAATATAGACTTTGCTGTAGACATCGAACAGGTAGGCCTTTTCGAATCTGCACGATGCCGAAACAGTATTGAGCAGAGCCTCAAACGTCGGAAGCTGAGGTACGAGTCCTTGCATGACTTTGCTGAACGCTTCAAAAATACTGTGATCATAGATCGAAGTGCCGTAATAGGTGATGGGTGGGTTTTCAAGGCCAGCATCGTAGAGGTCATCCGTGATGCGCTGACGTACATCTCGCATTGTGTCGTCGCGAAAGTCTTCGGTGAGGGAGTCAACCTTGTGAATGAAGACTGAGTACTTGATGTCGGGGTAGGAATGCTGTAGATGCAAGATCGTTTCTGTTAGGCGGCTGACTGGCTCCATGTAGTTGTCTATCGCGTCGAGGACCCAGATCATTGCGCCAACGCCGCCGAAGATACTTTCTGCGTCGAATTCTGGATCTAAGTAGTCGATCTGGCCTGGCAGATCCCATACTTGGAAGTCCATGAACGAGCTGAGAATCGTGGTTGGTCAGCGTCCAAAAGCACCTTGAAGCACAACTCACTGCATGGCCTCTTTGCGGATCGTCGTGGTGGTTTCCAGGAATAACGTTTCGTGAGGCGCCATCTTACGAAAAACAACGTTTGATATCGACGACTTCCCACTCCTACGGACAGTGGTCAGTGTATGAGCGAATGTCTGGAAGCAGAGCCAGCATGTACCTCTTCAAGCCCATCAGCAATAAGCGTGGCTTGTGGTCAACATGGAGTAAGTTTCCAGGCTCCAGGCCTCCATTCAATCCATTGACTGCGGTTGTTTCCTCGTGGTCTGCCGAGCTACTGCTTGCCTTCGAGTTATGGTCCGGCTTAGAAGGTTCCTATCCAACATCAAGTATGTTAGCCCTGCTTAGCTACGGGCCCGCAGCAATGATTATAGCTTCTTCCTGTGCTTAGATGACTCAAGATCTACTGATGGAAGATGCTCAATGTGTAATTGAACTGTTTCCTCGCGAGATGGCCGTCGGAGCAATCGCTCGCAGCTGCCCTGTAGAAGTAACCACTGACATGTTCTGCATCTCCATCGGTTCGCGACATTGCGGTTTTTGAAACAGTGTTCTGCCAAGTCTGCACGACGTTCGATTGCAGAACCAGTCCTCCGACGCTTCCCTCATCCTTTTAGCCTAGCGTCAGTCTTTAATGCTGGGAATAGCGGCTCTCCGGGTAAAACTCGGGGTTATCCCGGCGATAGTTCGGCATGCACATCCGAAGAAATCTTGTAAAGATCGTAATCTCCAGCCTCTCTAAGCATTGCAGGGCCGTCTTAAGTTAAGCTAGCTTCGAGACGAATGACACCGAAGGACCTGCTTCTCGCGGGCTGGCGACTGTGATCTGCCAAGTGATGCCGTAGTATCTCACAGTCCTTACTTCTTTGGCTGCGGGTGACAATGTCTCTAAGCGGCACGATGGTCAACTAAAGTACGCAAGTCATGCTAGTCAGCCACGTCCTGGGTGAGAAGCTCTTCATTGAAACCAAAGAATCAGGGCTATGTAGAAGACATCGCGCCTTGGGGATGGTTCTTGCCCGTTCATTGTAATTTCACACGCCTTTATGCTTTCACCCTCAACACCCTACTCCTTCGTCATTACTTTATTTTGATAACGCCTACATTAACTGTACGGAGTCACAACAATTCATAGTTCGAATACTCGTCCGCCATCATTATGGATTTAGATGCGGGGTTGAAAGTGTCCGCCCGCTTGAAAGCTTCAAGGCTCACCGCACTCCCGGTGGAAACATTAGACAAAATCGCCTCATGTGTTCGTTAAACCATGGAGATATCCTTCCAGAACATGGCCTCCAGCTGACAGCAGTCCCAGCTCTACCGGCCTTCCCAACTCAACAGTCTAAGTAGAACCTGCAAACAGCTCAATTCTGCCATGCAGCCCAGGCTCTACAGAGAGCTTTCTATCGTCCTTCCCCGTCATTGGTCATCGGCAATGTTCTTGGAAGCCCTTCTCGATTCTGGTGCTGAAGGGTTGCAGTTCACTAGGAGTATCATCATCTCTATGCAGAATGATGAATTCGGGGCACCATGTGAATCGTACGACCCTGAGGATGACGGCTTGGACTTCGGTGATGGCGGTAACTGGGAGGACCAAGACGATGACTGTGGTCAAAGGCACTACCAACCTAAGGTGCTGAACATTCTCCTACGGCTGCTGATCAGCAAAGTCCCGAACGGGTGCCTACAAACCTTCCGGTGAGTCGTTCGTCCCGCCCAATCTTGGATCACAATAGCGCTCATTCTTACACACGCAGTTGGTGTCACGCTACCAGAATATCGAGAAAGACGCTTGAGCTTGTCGCTAGACGTCACGGTCATTGCCTCACAACCCTTCAAATCTACAACATCTCTCCTTGTACTTCCGAAGTGGACTTTTCCGCACTCACTACACTTGATGCTGGAGGTATGTATCCGTACTTTGCATTGTTTTGGGCGTCAAAGTCTGTGGCCAGCAGCCATAATTCGTTGACTCATTTGAAACTTGGCTGCGAGACATTCCTTGCGCAGTCATATCTTGGCAGGCAAGATTCCTTGACCGCGAGCGAAGCATCGGACTTTACCCAAGACCTGGATGATGGTATACGCAAGAGCCTTCCAACCCAGGGTTCCAGCAAGCTTGACGAACAATCAAGTCTACGGACGTCGATTTTGACTCTTGAATCGCTCCACCTCGTTGGGATTGATTGTGGCATTACCCCCAAGATTGGAGCACCCACAATGTTGGACATTCAAAAGCTCACTTCGCTTTGCTTGGAGTCTTGTTTCAATTTGAGGCAAGGCTTCCCCACGCTATCTCCTCAGCGAATTCCAGATGCGCCACCGCTATTACCTCAGCTTCGTAGCTTCAGACTAAGACAAGAATGCTCCGACGCGTCATTTCAAGACGGCTTAAAGGCCTTCCTGCTTGCCTCAAAAGGGCTTGTACACCTGGCTGTCCTGCTCGAAGGTTCTGGTCCCTTCTTGCCCCCGGATTGCTTCGTTGGCAACCATGGATCAACTCTGCGGACGTTAGTTTGGGACCAAAGACAAGGTGCTCGGACAAAGCTTGATGAATCTACCAATACAGCTACTGCATTTATGATGTCTAGTTCCCTTGACAAGATCGTTGAAAATTGCCCTAATCTACGAGAGCTTGGGTTGGCCGTGGACGCTCTCACCAGTGGAGACCATGCGGTAAGTCAACTATCGCGCTGTTAACAGAAGACAAAGGCTTATTGATTCGCAAGCATCTTTATCAGTTTAGTCGGTTTAAATACCTCAAGACTTTGAATATCCGCAATTTGCCAACCCAGAAAGCAGATGCGGAGACCTCGTCCTTCCCGACATTCCATGCAATGATCGCAATGGACGTTGCCAACGCGCTCTTATCATATGGCTCATGTCTTGAGACCCTTGGACTTGGCTCAACCACGTGGACAGATATTTGGCAAGGACGATCACGTGATTTATCCCATCGTCTGGCGCCTGGGGGGTAACATGTCTGGCAGAACATCAAATATCTGTATGTTCATCACACAACGACTTTTGAACGACAAGAATCACAGACTTATTTTTCTATTATAGAATCTTAGATCTGCTTATAAAGATTAATCGCGACACTAAGTATTTTGTTGTGAAAGCAGGCGTCATTGAATTACACTAACATGCTATGGGGGTGTTTTTTGATGTTCGGTCGGAACCCCTGAATTTTACCCCCTGCCAGACGATGGAATACTGCACCCGTACCGAGATTTACCTTTGCCCTCGAATCTTCCACCTCGACTACCCTGTCAACCTGCGAGGGAAACGCCAGCCTCTGGTAACTCAAATAGCCCAGGGGACAGCCACTGAGGCGAAGGAATACTCTTCGAATCTGCGCATCTTCGAACCGTATTGGCTTGCTTAAACACGCATTGGAGGATTTGCCAGTCGAGGATAGGAGTCCAGAACTTCGGACACATTGTGGCTTCTGAGCACGTTCCATTAGCCTTGCACTGAGCTCCACGAAAGAAATGTTGTGAATATGTTATGGTTTCGGACCCATTTTCCGATATTCAGATGTATGCCTTGCAGAGTCGAATTGCTAGTAGAGTGGTATGTTGCCGTGGAGAAGTGCTATGGCCAAGGGCCCAGATCTGCGGAGCATATTTTTAGCATAGAGCAACGGCATACAATGGCATTGCATATCCTCGCCAGATACTGAAAGTGTGTTACGACCGTGCAGTCTTCATTGCATTCATACATCAAAACTTGCAAGTGATTCATTTGGTCATGCCCAGAGAACCCTTCCAACTTTGAAAGCAGAGTTGGGCATATCGCACAAACTCCATTTTGACATCTAATTCCTGCATCTAAACCTTCATCTCGGACAAGCCATGCTTCCAGATAATAACATATGGTGTAACACCGTCCTCGCGGTAGTTGAGGAACACGACCCTGCGAAGCAACGTTAATATAGATTCGAGGTTGGCAGTCCAATAGATTGGAGGAGACCCCATACATTCCATCGGGATCCATAGACTCGCCGGTGTAGAAGTCCAAGTCGGCAAAATTGGGCACGATATGCTTGGTGTAGTATCCCTGCACGCCCTTCTGGAACCCCTTGATAAAGTCCTCATCCTTGCCAGCTTCCTTAAGTTTCTCAACCACCTTCTTCAAATACCCTGTCCATCGCACACTGAATCAGCATTCCTTGCTCGGGCTGACCACCCCCTCCTACGGTACATCGGAAGCCCAGACGCACCTTTGAGTTGTCCCTGGAAATCCTTCTTCGTTTGAAACGCCCTCTGCCCACTCGACTCATCTCCCAAGTAGTTCAACCTGAACCCATCGACCACATCGATGACCTGTTTGGTCCCCTCCTCGAGCGCCTCCTCTTGTTCTTCGGCAGAAGGGTTTGCGCCAATGTCGATGTTGTCAGCGCCCTTTGTGACCTTTCTGCAGTCGACTTCGTAAACGACGTCGTCAACGTTTTTGAGGTTGTAGGTGTCAGAGATGATTTCGTCACCCGTGACGATGTCCTGTGATGCAGGAAATCAGTCATTGGGCGCTCAAGTTGCGAACTCTCTGGGCAGTCTGCCATGCTGGCAAGCGGGGCTCCATGCGGTGAGGCTACAAACCTTGTAGATAATCATGGTGAGAGCTTCTAGATCGGTGGATGGATAAAGATGTCTATAAGTAATTCGAGAAGAATAGTCCGTAGGGAAGCCCAGAAGGAGTTTTATTAAATTTCGAGCGAGGACAAAAATTCGTTCAGAGATGGGCGATTGAAATCCGTAGTGGGGTGAAAATCGCGGACGCCGGGCATTAGCCGCCAGGAGGGCTTACTCTATCGAGTTAGACAAGGATCCCGGAGAGGCTGAGTAAGGGTGGCAAATTGGTGACGTCCAACCAACCGCAGTCAAAGCACGAAGGTGCATTTCATTGTTACCCGTCTCTACACACTCCTTTGCTCTTCATTCACGCTGTCTTCGCTGCCCTCGCCGTCGGAAATATCACTATACAAATCTCTAATAAATCTTACCATCTCTGAGCTTGATTCCCACTGGGCTTTTGTACTTCCAGGCCGCAAAGGCCCAACACCCGCCGCGTGCCGAGTCAGCAGTACAGCCATTGACCTCAGTGAAAGCCAGATGGCTACAGCATCGGCCATGATTGACTTTTCGAACCTTCCGCCCCTCCCAGAGTACCACCTCACTCCGCTTCCGTCCTTACTTCCTCCAATACCCGACAAGCTCCTCACTCTCCTATTACCAATCTTCGCCTACTGGGGCCTCTCAATGTTCTTCCACTGGATCGACACAAAAGATTATTTTTCACAATACCGATTACACACACCCGCCGAAGTCTCAAAGCGAAATCGGGTCTCAAGATGGGAGGTCATACGGGATGTGCTGATACAGCAGGTCGTTCAGACGGCTGTTGGGTGGGTGCTTGGCATGACGGAACCGGACGACTTTTTTGGGAAGGAGCAGTATGATGTTGCGGTGTGGGCGAGACGAATCAGGATTGCGGAGAAGAGTATTCCAAGATTGCTGGCTACTGTGGGCCTGGACGCTAGGGGGATTGCCAAGAATCTTGGAGCGTCGCATCCAATGCTCGCCGGTGCGCTTCAGGGAGGGCAGTACCCGTCGCTGGAAAATTTGAGCGTTGTTGGCAGTGCTTCAAAAATGGGTACGCCAGGCTTTGCTGGCTGGGAGCTCATGCTTGCTTCTGCCATCTACTGGGTTCTGGTACCCGCCCTCCAATTCGGGCTGGCAATTCTGGTGGTGGATACATGGCAGTACTTCCTGCACCGAGCGATGCATATGAACAAGTGGCTATACAGTACGTTCTTGGAAGCTCTGTTTTGAATTGCAAAATGCTGACCGGTGCAAATAGCCACCTTCCACTCACGCCACCACCGCCTGTATGTACCCTATGCCTACGGTGCCCTGTACAATCACCCATTTGAAGGATTTCTGTTGGACACGCTTGGCGCAAGTATAGCATACAAACTCGCTGGGATGAATACGCGACAAGGAATGGTCTTCTTTGCAGGCTCAACTATTAAGACTGTCGATGATCACTGTGGATACGCTTTGCCCTGGGACCCTCTACAACACATCACGTCAAACAATGCCGGCTACCACGATGTGCACCATCAGAGTTGGGGCATCAAGACGAACTTCTCACAACCATTTTTTACCTTCTGGGACCGACTTCTCGGCACGGTATGGACCGGCGGAGACGTATCTGCCCGCTACGAGCGCTCGCGCCTCGCTGCACAAAAAGCTTTCGATACTGATAAGGAAAAGACCACAGTCACACACTCAAACCCCGCAGACAGCGGCACCCAAGACCCAAAGCCTTACGAAAATGATCTGCGAGACGCTACTGACCTACCATCAATACCCATCAAAAACCGCCAGCCTGAGCCTCCAGCCGGAAAAGCAGAGCTCCAAGCAGCAGGCTCTCGTCAGCAGATCTTAGATGATAAGAAGGACGGCGGGCCGGGTGTCCTAGTCGATGAAGCGTATGAAGAGAAAGAGGCCAGAGGCTTCCTAAGGCGAAGTCCGAGGAAGAGAGCACCTAGTACGCTATCGTCCAAAGACGGCTTCAAAGGATTGAGGGATCGGGTACCGACAAGTATGCATGGAAGGGCGAGGGGCATCATCGGAGTTGATGGGAGCAGGTAGCAATCTTGTTCTAGTACCTCAAATGGTATGCTAATGGAGTGATGTTTAATTGTACAAAACCAACCTTCGTTCTGGGTTTGAGGTTGCATGCGGGCCGGTGTACGATTCGTGTATATTCTCCCAGGAATGGAGTCCTTATTGTCGGGACATGGTGTATAATCTTCTCAAATGAGCGCTCGATTACAGGGCTCTACCCCTTCTGCATTGAAGGGGAGAAACACTTATAATCCAATTACGCCATCTGCCTAGAGTTTGTCATATCTTCATATGCTCCATATCTTCATATGCTCCAGACAATCGCGTAATACAATAGAAATCATAGCGTTCGATCGTCCACGTCTAAAGCACAAAAAAAGATTCTTACGTGTGAATTTATACGAGCCATCTATTGCTGGGAAATGTAACAACGGAAAGTGTGGATAATGCGGGTTCTCACCTGACATCCAGTGTGCTCTATCCATCATCATGAAAACAAGAACCAAATCCCGTCTACATGCCCCCAAATTCCAAAACCCCCGATCAATCCCCACCCACCCGCCCTCTAGATCCACCCCTCAACGGCCCTCAACCCAGGCTCCGAATACCGCTCAAACAGCAACGTCGTCTGCGAATCCGGGCTCCGCCCCACCAAACACTGATAACTCCTCGCCCAATCGCTCGCCCTCTTCGCCCGCTCTCCCTCCCCTCTCCCGCCCCTGTGGGCCAGGTAGCCCCCCATCACGGACGATTTCCTCCTCGCTTCCTGCTCCGCTTTGTTCCCGGAGAGGTCGTCGGCGTCGGGACGGGGGTGGCATGCGGAGTCCGTCGTTGTCGTCGGTGGTCTCAGGTAGCCTTTGATGATACTCTCTTCTTCCATCGCGCGGAGGGTGGTCGAGGAGTCGGATCGGAGGGTTTCGGAACCGGAAGCATCGTCATCATCATCATCATCATCATGGATCTCGTCTGCAGCTCCGCTATACCTTGCCGGTTCTCCCACAGCGCGCGTTTCCTTGTCGTCGCCTTCCTCTTCCTCCTCCGCGATCGCGGCGTCCAACTCCGCCTCATCCGCCCGCTCCATGCGCAGGGCGTCGCAGAAATCGCACCCCTCGCCCGGCTGGTGGCCCAGCACCTGCGGGGGCGCGTCGGGCACTCGTTCGTGCGCGCGAGTTTCCCTCCGCCAGCGCTGCACGCGGACGCGGTCGTGCGCGACGGATTTGCCCTCCGACCTCCATTTGGCTTCCCATTCCCTACCGGGGCAGGGATCGAGCCAGGCCATGCTGGCGGGCCACGGATGGGCGCGGTGTTTTCGGCCCTTGACGGCCAGAGTCAGTGCGTTGACCGCGGCGGGGTTTTGGAAGAAGTGGCTCAGCGTGCAGGCCGGGCAGGTGGGTTCCATGCTGAGGATGCTGCTGGTGTCGGTGGTGCTGGTGAGGATGTCTTGGTAGGGCTGGAGGGTTGAGAGGAGGCGTTCGGTCTTTCTTGAGATGAGTTCCCGGGGAGCTATCCTTAGCTTGTCGAGTTGAGGGCCGATCTCGTGCGTGATGACTTCGGTCAGCTCGTCGATGTATTTCTGCTCGAACCAGAAGTGAGCGTTGCAGAAACAGCTCGGGGTAGGGGAGAATTGGCTTCGACTTAGCGGCACACCTAGGGCGCCTACGACACTGGAAAGCATTGGAGTCTCAACGGGGAGGGAGAGGGTGTGCGTGAGGGCGGCAATTTGGGACGGCTGTAGGGTGGAATGGCTGGGTGGTGGACGCCCCCAGAGGATGCGGCTTGCGGTGGTCAAGAAGTGTGAGGGAGCGCGCTTAGAGGTTGAGCGAAGGAGGCTGGTGGTGGAGGATGCGGGAGTTGATGTTAGTGGACGCAGTGTGGAGGCCGTAGAAGCGGATCGAATAAGCTTGGACGTGGAGGTTGCGGTTGAATCACGTACCGCAGGGTTTTTTGAAGTTCTAGAGGCGACGGTTGGAGGGCGCACAGTGGAACTTAAAGAAGCGGACGAGCTTTCGCGACTTGTGGACGCGGTGGAGGCGGACCGCATCAGTTTGGACATAGAGGTCGCGGAGGTGACGGTCGAAGCACGCACGGTGGAAGGTTTGGAGGTTGAAGCGGACGTGCTTGCCCGACTTGAGGTCGCACGTAGGGTGGAGGAGGACCTAGATTGGGGGGCAGACGATTCATAGATGGATGAGGCGGAACGCAGTGCAGAATGCACGGTTGATGATCCTGAGCTGGTTCGATGGGAGGGCTCATATATGGATGAGCCTGCAACCGAGGGGTTGCGGGAGATGGTGCTGCCGAGACCCATGGTCGCTGGAAAGAGGATGTGAGTGAGTCTCGAAAGAAGAAGACTTACGTGCTTGGGTGAGCTTTCTGACCGAATGGTCTGACTGGCAGAGCTGATTGAGATGAGTGAGTGAGTGAGAGAGAGAGTGAGAGGGGATGTTGCACACAGCGGATGGTTGGAGAGCAATTGGGAAGCAGAGAGGCGTCAAATTTAAGGACTGCTTCCTCGCATCAACTTTCTGGACAATGACATAGTATCTTTGTTCAAGATTCAATGCATTGTCAGTGGCATTTGGCTCGAGGTCCGCCTCCTAGTAGGACAAAGGACCAACGCATTGTTAACAGAGGTATCTGGACAAAGACAATACTGTACGCTCGTTGCGAGCAGAGGCTTGGAGAACGGCAATTGGAACGAGATAGTCGGACAGAGGGAACGCAAGACAATGACTTGTGACATAGCCTGAATCGTCCAGCACAGAACAGCCTGGCTGTCGTGACCGAAAAGTGTCCAGAGTTGTTTGTTTCATCTTTCCCCAATCGAGTCTAATATGTTCTTTTGACTTGAAAGCTCCATCCGTGGGTGGATGAGGCAGATCATTGTACATGCTATCTCTCAACGATGCCAACGACGTTTGCCTCAAAATGTTTCCGCTAAACTCGTTCCACACCTGTATTCATATCGGAGCAGCGACAAATTCTTCAGCTTCATCATACAAGAGCCAAAAATCCCAACTGCGTCTGTGTAATCTACAATCCACGAAGGTGGATCCATTTCGAGCTGGAAACTTATGCTGGTCCTAGCGCAATATTCGAGGTTGAGAATAGCGATTGCTTGTCTTTGAAGTGAAAGGCAACGATGTGATCACTCGAATTGACAGCTTACATGTTTCCAGCATAACGGCTCGAAACCATTAGCATATCCAAACGGCGCTTTAGGTCTTCTTTTCCAGTACCAGAAGGTATGAAAGGGAGACAAAGATGGAAGAATGCACACTTGTGCCGATGGGAGACGAAAGACCGCCCCACGAAGCCTAGCGGGCTCGAAATCTTCGATGGACAGGAGAAGCAGAAGCTACTGATAACAAATATAAGACTTCCAGCAGGCTTAGACCCCGCTCTCTGAAAGACGAGTAAGACGTGCCCTTTTTTGGGCCTTCGAAGCCTTTCCGGGGGCCATGTTGTCTAATGTTGTCCGTTGTTTTCAGGGGTTCATCCTATTGCAATTGGCACAGTCCCTGTTCTTGAACCTATTTTCACCGTTCACCAACGGAAAGCTACAGAAGACGTGCCAGAAAATCATGTCCAAGATCCTCGCTTGTTGCATATCTGTAAAAGTCATACTGGAGGAGCTTTTCATCGAAAAGCTCCTCACGGCACGACAAGTAACCGTCGAGGAGCAAGGTACAACACAACCTCAGCAATTCGTGTGCAGAAGCAGGGATTAATGATGTCCTACGTAGGATGCAATCCTTAACGGAGGTTCAAATCTGAAGCAGAAAAGTTCCGGAAGTAAAAGTACCGGAATGTGCCCAGCTTTAGCAGGCGTATCTCTGTAATGACAGCTCGCACTTGGCGTTGGTGCGGTCGGATCACGAGTATCTAATCGAGTCCTCAGATCGAAGCCGACAGAGACTGATGAGAGGCAGAGACGCAGAGTCTCAACCAGCAAACGGAGAGAGAAATTTTGATCCGCGCATAGTGAAACGACCGTTTAAGTACGAGTACTAGGTACCTAGGTATTCTTGATCTTCATCCCCGCGTAGATATACTCGTGGATTCCAGAAGTGAGTTACTTGATAGAGCGAGGACACCAATAGATATTTCCACTCAGCGGCATGTCGCTTGATCTATTGGTGTCCTCGCTCTATCAAGTAACTCATTTCTGGAATCCACGAGTATTAGCAGGGCCAAGATTGTCTGTGTTGAAATAAGCATTCTTCTTCTTCTTCTTCTTCTTCTTCGTCTTATTATGATTATCTTATTTTGATTATTATTACCGGGTTAATTGTCATATAAAAGACCACATCGTTATAAAGCCCCTTTGCATATAAAATATTATTCAAATTAGTAGTTTTTAGACGTAGGCTATAATTAGATTATAAGATAGAGATCTTAATAGTTTACTAAGTAATAATACTTAATTATACTAGACTCTTAAAGTAAAATTAGAAATATTCTCTTCGTAGCTCTCTTTATAATATTTAAATTTATTAATAATTAATTAAGTAAACTTTTAGTAGTAAGATAAGTAGAATAACTCTATATAGTCGCAGTAGATATAGATTATTTATAATACTCTACGCTTTTAAATTAGATACTATCTCTCTTATAGCGTCTAATTTATCGCTATTATTCTTATTATTTAAATCCTTATTATAGATCTCGCTATCGCTACTATTAATATTCTTTTTATTATTTATTATATATATAGCTTTTAAATCTATATTAAAGTTCTTCTTTCTCTTTTTCTTTATATTAAATATTAAAATATTAAAGATATTCTTCTTTTAATTAATAGATAGATTTAAATACTACTTCTCTATTTAAAATTTAAATAAATCTTTAATACTTATTTTATAATCGTTAGAATTATTAATAATAAGAGCTAATTTAAGCTTTTTATATATATTATAAATTATTTTATTAAGCTCTTTATATAAATTCTCTTAAGTTTAAATCACTTATTTTATAAATGAAACTTAATAATTATTAACGAAATATTTATTATCTTTTTATTTGCTGAAATAATTCTAATAATAAAGATTCTATTATCTTTAAATACGAATTTTTAGAGATTTATTAATAATTATATCGAATATTTAAATATAGTCGATATAGTTTAAGAGAATAAACGAAGATATAACGTTAAGATTCTTTAGAGCTTATTTTATCTTCGATATTTTTTAATCTTTAAAAATATTAAAATTAAGAAGATAAAAATAAGACTTTTTTTAATTAAAGAATATAAATATAATTATATTATATTACTCTCTTAGTTATTTAACTATAATCTCGCTATTATAGTAAATCTTTAAATTTTATTAAACCTTAACCATTGTTAAGGAATAGTCCTAAGTGGAATCATATGCATGAATAATGTGTGTGTGTGGTGTGATAATTCTATGAATGTAGGCCTGCAGTGGAAGAAGTCTCTGCAGTGCCAAGGCACTAAGCCCAATCGGGACGCCTAGTGGAGGAATCCGTAACAACCCTCTTATTATATTATCTTATCTCGTTTTTAATTATAAAGTTTTTAAGATTATTTATTTTTTTAAAGATTAAAAAAGGTCTATAATAAGAAAATTTATTAATTATAACGTAAATTATAATATAATATATATTTTATCTTATTTAAATCTAATTTTCTTGATTTAAATAATTTCTACTCTCTTAAAATCGTAAAACGTTTTAATTAAGAGTTTATAGAGTATAAAGATTTAATTTATATTACTAATATCGTCTAGAAGATAGCGACTTTTATTATATAAAGGTATTTAATTAAGAAAAGACTACGAATTATGTCTATTAGATTAAAATTAAAAACCGATTTATTTATAATAATCTTCGAGAGCTTAAATAGATATATTAATAATTATAATAACTCTTATATAGACTTTTAAAAGAAGATATTAAACTTTTTAAGTTCTTTTTATAGAATAACGAATTAAAATTTTATTTCTTTTTCGAAATATTTAAAATTAATTATTTAAAAAATTAAAACTTATAAAGTTAATTAGCTAATTAATCTTTTTATATACTTAATTAGAAAATATAGCTTTAAAGATCTTCTTAGCTTATTAAATAAATTATTACTTATTAACCCTATTATTATAGTTTTAAATTATCTTAAAAAGCTTTATTAGATAAGCTTTTAATTTAGAATATTTAATTATATAAAAATAATTCTTATAGATACTCTTCTTTATATTCTCGATATTTACTTAATTAATTATCTAGTTCTTAAGTATAAATATAATAATATTAAGATTTTTAATTATAAGATATCTATTAATAAACTTTAACTTAATAATATATATATTTTAAATTATTATAATTATAATATAACTAATAGTAATTAGCTTTTACTATCTAATATATAAAATTTATCTTCTATTCTTCTTTTAATAGTTATCGAATTTATTCTAAAATAACTTATATTTAGATAGAGCGTTAATATAAATAATATACTAAGCTTTAAACTCGTTAAAAAGACGCTCTTTATCGATATAAGAGAGATATATAAGAGACTAATACTTAAAGAATTAAAGTAAATTAAATTTCGATATATAGGCTTTATAAACGCTATAAAGCTTAATAGACTTTAAAATTAATTTAGATCTTAATTATATAGTCGAGCTAGATTTTCTTATAAGTATATTAAATTTATTAAATTTATAGAGGTACTAAATCGATAATTAATTTTAAAATATATATAAGAAAGTTATTAAGAATAAAGAAATAAAAGAATAAAGATAAAGAGAAGATAGAAGATAATTACTTATTTAATTAATAATAAAATAATATATATAATTATTCTAGACGTATATCTTTCTTTTAAAGATATTCTTTTATTTAATAAGATATACTTTATAATTAATTAACTAATTCTAAGGAAACAATAGAAGAAATATACTCTATATATATTTATAGCTTCTATTTTAGTAGAGCGCTTTTTCGAGCTCTTCGATTAATAATAGCGAGCTTAGTAAGATAAGACATTAGCGCCTTAGGCTATACGATACCACAGTGTTATAAGGCCCCTTTATATATAAAATATGGTTCCAAACGATGACCAGATGGACGCTTCGGCTATATGGTAGTATCTTATATACTAATTAATTCGGTATATCGTTGTGGTGAGCCAATAATAAAGTATCGTAGGTACTCGACCGAGTCTCGACGCGCCACGCTAAACTCTTCCGAGACACCGGGACACCGAGAGAGGCAGATCCTTTTACCGACCCGCCAAGTGCGAGGGCTTGGCACGAGAGCGTTGGAGCGATTGGTTGACAGTGGTTCACTGCTGTTGCGTGGTGCAGCTACCGGTAAGGCCGCGTTGCACTGCCCGGAAGATCGTCCACCTAAATTTAGATGCTGCTGCCGTGCCCCCCAGCAATCTCGAGACTTCATCATTGTTCCGCCACATTCATGCTCTCGCTCTTGCTTGATACTCACACTATCCTAAACCTCTTCTCTACTATCCACAGCAGTTTCACCGCATGGTTCCTTAGCTGATAACGGCAATAGTCATCGTTGTTGCGGATGAAAGAGTCGGGAAGATCGGAATAGCCAGGAGAAAGTCAACATAAGCGACCCATCAGGCAACCGTTTGTGAACAAGCAAAACACCAACGACTAGTCATCATTGAGGTCCTGCATCCTCCAACCTCATCTACCTACGACATTCGGAAGGCCGACATAGACGATTGCGTGTTTCGCAAGTCATCACACGATACCATGACTACATTCAAACTGGAACCTTCAACGGAGTCATCTCCAGTAGGCAGTTGCTTCGATCCGGACAGCTTCATCAATTATGACCAGACTGTTGTCCCAACTCCATCCATCTCACCTCTATCCGCTCACTCCAAGTCTGTCAGCACTCCCACGTCGTCAACAAACAATCAGACTTCGCGATATCCAATCCAATCAACCCAACAATTTGCCGGTCCAAGCCATCAATATGAGCAATATAAGCAACAAGCTGGTCTGCCGGTCGGTGCATTGGCCAACACTTTTGCTCTCAATCAGGTGGACCAATTCAGCTATGGCCGGAATCAACAGTTCTATGGCACAATGCAACCATCAGATGGATACTTCGGCATGGACATAAACACCGGCGACGACTACTTGAAATTTGGATCTGCTCTTGGCTTGGGCTCCTCTATCGATATGGATCTCGACTTCAACAACTCTCCGACCAACGACTTGCCTGTGCTGAACTCCAGCTTCGTCGACCCGGCTGCCATCGGTGGACAGGAAAGCACGCCGCAATCCCTTACAACCCAAGCTCATCCAGGTCGCGTCTGGCCAGGTATGCATCAACAGCAAGCGGCTTTAGCAAAGGCTCAAGCCGAAGCTCAGCAGCAACAACAACAGCAACGAACCTTGGCAACACAGAAGCCTTTGCCTTCAACGCACTCTCGTCAAGCCAGCCGCAACGGAAGCACTTCAAAACCTCCTACTGATCCAATCGTCGAAGAGAGCATCTCTCGCCTGCTCAATCAGATGAGACACAGCAGCGTCGCTTCGTCAAACGATGACGATGCTGCCACGCCAACAGGAAATGGTACCCTTTCGAACAGTGCTCGCATGAGAAAAGACGAGGAGGACATGGATGAGGATGAGAGGCTGCTGGCAAGTGAGGAAGGGAAGAAGCTGAGCAGCAAGGAGAGGCGCCAGCTGAGGAACAAGGTCTCCGCGAGGGCTTTCCGTTCGAGACGAAAGGGTATGACTCCTGGTAATCAACGCTATATGAAAGTTTCTGACATCTACATAGAATACATTGGGCAACTAGAAGGAGAGATCGCCGCCAAAGCAAGCGAGGCCGACGAATTGCGAGCGAAGAACGAGGAATTGGTGGCAGAGAACACTCGCTTGACCGACTTGACACGCATGCTTTTGTCGTCGCCAGCTTTCTCCACTTTCTTGAACGACCTGAGTGGCACTGGGGCGCCTGCGTCGATGCCAGAGATTCCACGTCCCCAATCGCAAACTCTAGCTTCTCGACCTCCATCCGCCACTCCTCGCAAAGACGTCAACCCAAACCAGACCACCCCCGGTCCATTACCATCGCAAAACTCAAACACCCACGTTGGTATGACAATGATCCCCGAGGAGAACTCTTTCCAATACAACGGTGCCGAGTCTGCGAACAACGGCTGGACCGACAGTAATGTGGACTTCCGTGGCCTCTACGATGCTCAAGTCTACGCTGTCACTGAACTGCCCCAAGGTCCAGCTGTCGACTCGATGAGCTTCGCAATGCTCCACGGCAAGACATCCAACTTCGTTGGCTCCTACTCTAGCGATGTCTTCAAGGATGAGCCCGCAGAGGTCGAGCCTATGCCGGCATCAGCGGAGAAGATCATAATGCCCGAGGTCATCGAACGCCGCCCGCAAGAGGTCGACATTGACGTCTCTGACCCTGCTTTTGCTCTCTTCATCGACCAACCATGTACCTCTTCGAAGCCAGCTGCGATGAAACCTGAAGATCGCATCTTTGGCGAGATTGAGCTTGAGAAGGCTTTTGGCCGACTTGAACTTGTCATTGCAGAAGATCCCGGCGAGTCTCAAGAAGTCAGTTCAGCGACCATCGAAAGGTTTGAGCGTTTGTGCTCGAGGCTTGATGCAGCTTCGTCAAGGGTAGCTGCCATCACCTCGCACCTGTGATTTCTTTATCATCGGTGTTTCGGGTTGTGGGGGGGGGTTCTCATAGTGTGTATCATGAATGTTACGGCCTTGCTTGTGCTAGATGATGTATCATCTCTCTTTTCTGATTCTGATGGTGGTTATTGATGGCGGACTCAGCTCTGCCATCTCTCAGCGGCCTCTTTTAGTTGTACTTTATATAGACTACAACCAAACAATCATCTATCTCAATCTTCACTTTCCTCCGCTCAGTCTTCGACTTCCCTCGTATTTTTCATCGGTCCATACTTTCCTTGTGTCCGAAACCATTGTTCCAGGCCTTTGTCCACAAACTTACCGCGTAGGTATGACGTTCCTTCGGACATCTCGGCGACACCCGTTGGCATGACCAAAGCCGCAAAGTTTTCCGAAATATTTATGGTTCTCAATGATTCCCATTTGTCTTGATTTCAAAGCTTTCGTGGTAGCCATGCTGGATTTTGGATCCTTGTCTTCCTTTGTAACCAGTCATGGAGTTCTTACTCCCTCGTGCCATTTGCCGGCTGAAGCCCACAAAGCGACCCCGCCTTTTGCCTCGAGGCTTGCCCAAAGAACGTCGAGGCATCGCCTCAGCTGTAACAGCTACACAGCAACCGGTGCCCTTCGATGATATTCCGCCATTCCCACTCCGCACTCCACCACAATCACATCCACTGACTGAATCGCACCCTACGACCCGCAAACAGCCACTCAGAGACGCAAGACCTTTCTCCGACTTCCTGACAGACAACTTCTCGCGCCAACATGACTACCTACGGATCTCTATTACCGAACGCTGCAACCTACGTTGCACATACTGCATGCCTGAAGAAGGGGTGCCGCTCTCCCCGGCTTCACACCTCCTCACGACGCCTGAGATATCCTACCTCTCCGCGCTCTTCGTCTCGCAGGGCGTCACGAAAATACGGTTGACAGGAGGGGAGCCTACGATTCGGAAGGACATAGTGCCGCTCATGCACGAGATCGGGAGTCTACGAAGTAAAGGGCTGAAGGAGCTATGCATCACAACCAACGGCATCGCCCTCCACAGAAAACTAGACTCCATGGCAGAAGCAGGCCTCACAGGCGTCAATCTCTCCCTCGATACCCTCGACCCCTTCCAATTCCAAATCATGACTCGCCGGCAGGGCTTCTCCGCCGTCATCCGCAGCATTGACCGAATACTCGAAATGAACCGCCTCGGCGCGGGCATCAAGCTGAAAATAAATTGCGTCGTCATGCGCGGTATCAACGAGCGCGAGATTATCCCCTTTGTGGAGATGGGACGGGATAAAGATGTTGAGGTTAGATTCATCGAGTATATGCCCTTCGATGGCAACAAGTGGGCGAAGGGGAAGATGTTGAGTTATAAGGAGATGCTGGGCATGATTAGAGAGAAGCACCCGAGCTTGGAGAAGGTGAGAGATGAGATGAATGATACGAGTAAGACTTTTAGAGTACCGGGGTTTAGGGGGCGGATTGGATTTATCACGAGTATGACGCACAACTTTTGTGGGAGCTGTAATCGGTTAAGGATTACGAGTGATGGAAATCTCAAGGTTTGTCTTTTTGGAAACGCCGAAGTCAGCCTCAGGGACCTGCTGCGAAAAGGCAACAATGGGCAACCAATCGATGAGGAAGCGATGGAAGCGATCAAGCAAGTCGAGATGGATAAAAGGCAGGCGCTGCCGGGAGATGTGCAGCCGCTAGGGTATGGTGAAAGAGAAAGACAACTCTTGGGACTGATTGGTATGGCGGTGAAGAGGAAGAAGGAGAAGCATGCTGGCATGGGCGAATTAGAGAATATGAAGAACAGGCCGATGATTCTGATTGGTGGGTAGGCGGATTCTTGTTCTATGAATGTCGAATGTGAGGAGACGAATGTATATCACGACTGGATCTCTCTTCTGCACTTTGCGATACGACTGATGTATGTGACGATTTTCTGCCGCTCTCTTCCCTCTGCGCTAAGATGACATCGTGAAAGTGTGTTTCTGTTAACTGACTTTGGTGGGCTCAGACAATCCACCTGCCGGCGCTTGCCCTACTCCAATGCATCTCTGTTCATGGCCAGCGGCTTTTCTAAACAAAGAAAGGAGGCCAAAGTCTACAACTCTCCGTTTAGCAACTACACCCCTCGCTGTGCCATTACACCTTTGGTTTGGTACATACCAACCCATGACAACCATCCGCGCAATCTCCACCACATCTCCTAAGACACCACCTCCGGAGTTATCTTCAACTTCTTCTGCGAAATTGCCCGCTTCGTCCCTTCCACATCTAACACCCTCGTCCGAAATCCACCTCATATCCACCAGCGCCAAATCCGTCACCCATCGCGTCGCTGTCGCTATCGGCCACGTCCGTTTCTCTAATCATAAACCTTTGGGTTTGATCCGTCAAAATGCCATCAAAAAGGGTGACGTACTAGCTGTCGCCCGCATAGCCGCTGTCCAAGCCGTCAAGAAAACCAGCGATTTCATACCTCTAGCGCATGGCGGCGTGCCTGTTGAAGGGTGCATCGTACGTGTTGAGCCGGTCGGTCATTCCAACTTTGACACACAACCTGACAGTTACACTTCGATATGGGAAGAACAGGGGCTCGAGGAAACATTGCAGCTTTCTGAGCCCATTGGGATTTACGGAGGCGTCCGCATCTCAGTGCAGGTCGAGACGACGGCGAGGACGGGCGTAGAAATGGAAGCGCTTACCGGAGTCATGGGCGCCGCGTTGACAGTTGTGGATATGTGTAAAGGTGTTGACAAGGGATGTGTCATTGATGACGTTAGAGTGGTTGGGAAGAAAGGAGGTAGGAGTGGTGGGTTGGGCATCTGGCGTGAGGGGCCGGACGAGCAATCAGAGGGGTCAAAGGGGGTGAGTGGTAATTTGACAGAGACGGAGAGAGATACAGGAAAGGGGCCAACGCAGTTGGTGGATGAGGGTTTGGAGAGGGTGGAGAAAGAAGGCGTCTTCGAACAAACGGATAGTGAGAGATCGAGAAAGGCGAAGACATGGAAAAGGTGGACGCCAGATGATGGAACCGAATAAGTGTAAAGCAGGCAGTACACGCCGTTGCAGCGAAGTTCTTGCCAAAAGTCTCAATGCCCGCCGCCGCAACTAGCACAGCCTCCGATAATGCCAACAGTCCCTCATCAGGCGGTGCTCTTGAGGAGAACAAGTCTTCCGGACGAGCGGTAAAAGGGAAAGAAAGCGATGGCAGCAGTTCAATATGAGACCCGGACATTACCTCGATGGGCTCGATGGGGTGGGATCAAAGGACGTGATAAGAACCGCGGTGGAAAGCGAGACTATGAAGCTGGGCGGCTGACCGCTCAAGCTTTTGAGCACTTTGCACGGCAGATGGCGCAGAAAGGCAGTACTTTTACTGACCCCTAAGACGAAATGGACTTTAAGAAAACTCCGTGAACAGGATCACTTTTTTCTGACACCGCGCCTGGACTGTAGGACTTCATTCAGAATTATCGCCCCTATACATGACTTTTGCTACCTTCTCTTACCTGTGAGCCAGCAGCAAAAGTGGATCGGAACACGAGACAAAGGTTTGCGTTTTTCGTGGAATGAGCATTTTGGGAATCCATTACATGATCGGGTCATCAGATGTCTCGTGTTGAAGCATTGGTGGACCCCAAGATTAAAGCTCACCACTCAAAGTAAAAACCTGTTATCTGGCTCTATTCTATGGAAAAGAAGCAAACAAACCCCTTGCTCAGGCAATGCTGGCTTTGATCCTCTGGATCGAAGTGAATGCAATAAGCGCGCTTCTGATTGGCGCGGCGTGACGGAATCATTCGCCAAACTGAAGTCTTTTATAAACACTCACTTTTCGAGATTTTACAGAAAATTTCCCACTCAGCCACCACATATGACCTCCAAAACTACAGGATCTTGAAGATAGACCTAGCTAGGCTCCGTCTCAACTCTCCTTCTCGTCAAAGCTCAGCACCCATCCATCTGTCAAGCACACCATTATGGCGGAAGAACGACAATATGGTGTAGTCCAGGTAATCCGCCACCTCACCCATATACAAATCCACATTTACTGTTCCAAGTCTCAGCCCCCTTTAAACTCACGACTAACTCGCCGCCAGCGCTGGACCGAGAAAGGCTTCGGATTCATCTCGCGCCCTGACTTCGGCGACAGCCTCTTCTGCCACAACAGCGAGACCCCCAACCGTGCCGCTCTGGTACCCGGATCTAAAGTCTCCTTCGTCTACGAGAGTGATGAAAAGGGCGGAAAGGCGAAACGAGTTCTGATCGAAGAAGCTGTTGTGGAGAATGATGCAGCCCGCGAGATGGGAACGGTCAAGAGATGGAACGCAGAGAAAGGGTTCGGTTTCATCGGCCGTGCTAACGGCGGAGACGACGCTTTTGTGCACAAGAAGGAGTGCGGAGGCAGAGATCTTGTTGAGGGCCAGGCTGTGTCGTTTGTATTTGAAGAAGGCCCGAAGGGCGCTTCGGCTAAGAATGTTCGCGAAGAGGAGGGCGGTACCGTGACCGAAGAAGTGCGTGAGATGGGAACGATCAAGAGATGGAATGCCGAGAAAGGATTTGGTTTCATTGGTCGTGCTAATGGCGGGGACGATGCCTTCGTGCACCTGAAAGAGTGCGGAGGCAAAGACTTTGTCGTAGGCCAAGCTGTCTCCTTTGCATTTGAGGAGGGCCCGAAGGGTGCTTCAGCCAAGAACGTCCGGGAAGAGGAGGGCAGCATGATGATGGAAGAGGCTGTTGAAGAGGACGAAGGCGAACGCGAGCTTGGCAAGGTCAAGTCTTACAATGAGGAGAAAGGCTTCACGTTCATCGGTCGCTGCTCGGGTGGCGACGATGTCTTTGGCCACAAGCGAGAGTTTGGCAGTGTTGAGCCATACGTCGGGCAGCCAGTCTCATTCATCCTGGAAAATACCGAGAAGGGCGACACTGCTAAGAAAATTCGCAAGGAGGACAGCGTCCCCGAACCCATCCTTTCTGACGAGGGTCGTGAGTTCGGTACTGTCAAGGTATGAAGTTTCCTTTCCATCTTCGACTGAGGCCAACAGCAAAGAGCCATCCTGACGACTTGATAGAATTTCAACATGGAGAAAGGGTTTGGATTTATCGTCAGAAAGAAGGGAGGTGATGATGCGCATATTCACGAGAAGCAGTGCAACGGATTGACTTTGGAGAAGGACATGTGTGTCTCTTTTGTCTGTGAAGACAGTGGAAAAGGACCCGCAGCAAAAGATCTCCGTCAAGAGGACCCGGCACGCGTCGCACGAGTCACTGCCAAGGTGCATTATGGAAAGGTCGAGGTAGGAGCTCCCTCCTGCTCTGAGTACCTTCCTTCAAACTCTCTCTCTCTCCATTTGCTGACTTGTATACACAAGCGCTACTTGGACCCTCCAGACACCAAACCAGACAGCGGCTACGGTTTCATCACCCCACTCAACACGACCAGCTATGGAGCACCTAAGAAATACTACTTCCATATGTCAGAGATCGAGACCCCGGACGAGTACGGCGGAATCGAGCCCGGTACCAGCGTATCCTTCATCATCGCTACAGCTCGATCAGGCAAAGGTGTCCAAGCCGTAGCCGTCACCATTGCAGATCCTCCGAAAGATGACAAGGAAAACGAGAACTCTATCCATGCATCCTTAGGTGCCTTGAAAGTAGCGGAAGCCGACGATACGGGTGATGCTGCTTATGGGGATACCTGGGGAACTGGAGGAAACGATGCCTGGGCTTGAGGCTGAAAGGACGTGTGAAGACTCATGGCTGCTGAAATGTCGTTGGCCATACTGCGAGCCTCTATGATGTTGGCTTCATCAGGTTCTAGCCCGGCTGGACTATAGAGGCTATCTAGCTAGTCACCATACTCCATCCATAACTCTTGACATCAATTCTAGGCCATGTTTCTCTCTTAGAGTCTCGCCTACTGTTTGCGCGCAACTAACATGGAAAGCGTACAGCGTCTCCAATAAATAGACGTCTTCGCTCGCTACCACCTCCCACCTCCACCATCATGAACAAGCACAAACCCTCCACTCTCCCACCGCCATCCCACAAACCACGCCCCGTCCAGTCAGTCCGCCTGGCCACTCGGATCGGAACAGCTCGGCAAACCCCGCGGTACCACCCCCGACCCTCTTGCATTTTCAACGCGAGTATATAGAGGTATAGAGATACAGATAAGTTAAGGTGTGTAAATTCGGGCTTTTTTGTCAAAGGGAAAAGCCCGTACTTGTTGAATGTTTCAACTCGTATGTAGAGTTTGGGTAAAGGTCTGATCGGAAAGCTACCATTCCTCATTTCCTCGGTCCTTTCATCCGACTTCATTGGTGCTCTCATATCTCTCTCTGTTTGTGTCAATCTCTTTCCAGACACCACTATGACATCACAGATGCATGTTGACCCGGCGCATACGCTGCCCTCGTATCTGGCTCAAAGCCAGGTCGGAGCCATCCATGCTACAGTCATAACAGGTAGTGTCCTAATAACCGTTGCCGTTCCCGTGCGTTTCATCTCCAGGTCGGTGGCCAATTCGCCATCGTGGTGGTATGTTCACTGTATGCTCGTTTTGAAGTATCGTCTCAACTGATGCTCGCATCAGGGATGATTGGGCCGTCTTGGTCGCAATTGTGAGCCTTGCTATCATTCCCAGTACTAGAGCGACTCGTCACTGATATCTTCGGTTGGGCCGGAACAGGCATACAAATAGGGGAAATTAAAGACCTTGGCTTCGGTCGCCATATCGAAACCCAACTGAAGACGCCGTGGAAAGTAACTGACCAGCTAAAGGTGAGGACGTCTAACATTGTTAATCAACTCTCGGTCAAAAGTACTGACCACTTACACCAGACCCTCAGGCGACTCAATTGGTCTACTACGTCGCGCTGATCTTTGTAAAATCTTCACTGCTCTTCCTCTACTATCGTATCTTTGGTGTCAACAAACGGTTTCGGATCAGTATGTATATCGTAGCTGTGATCTGCTGGGCGACGTTCTTTGCGATATTCTTGACGAGTGTGTTTCAGTGCACTCCGGTACGCGCGTCGGTGAGTCAATGCTTACTTGCAAGCCCTCTCTACTCCCAATCCAAATAGCTTTTCAGTCGCTCCACAACACCACCCAACATTCAAATCCCTGTATCTATCCTATACAGCTTCATCACCTGCTTTCGAATGCTGATCCGCTGGCCCGCCAACCATCTTCCACTGGGAGCACAACATCCCCGGCGCCCACCACATCGACCTGACCCCCTACGCCTACGGCAACGGCATCACCAACCTCTTGACCGACGTCCTCATCCTCGTGCTCCCCATGCCCAAGGTCTGGCGTCTCACCAACATCACCCTCACCGGAGTCTTCCTCCTCGGCGCCTTCATCTGCGCCATCTCCATCATCCGCATCACGACCATCCAAAGCTTCACCGCCAAAGACCCCCAATGGGCCGGCGCCAGCCTCGGCATCTGGAGCAACCTCGAAACCTGCATCGGCATCGTCTGCGCCTGTCTGCCGACCATTTGGCCGCTATTCGCCTGCGCTCCCCGCCATCGGACCACCGTCCGTCAGTCGAAAGCGTCATCCTCGTCGACCGGCGGCTCGGGATCCGGTGAACTTGTGAATCCGGCGAAGTTGAGGTCTTCGGATGACTCGACGCCGGGAACGACGCCGCCGCATTTTGAACGATCGCGGACACCAGGGTCGGGATGGCCGGCACCTTTTTGCGTGCTTGGGTGGGGATTTGGAGCTCGGGGAGGTGAAGGTGGGGCGGGAGGCTGGAGGGTGGACGGTGGTGAAGAGGGCGAGTGTCGGGGCTGATTTGGATGGTTGAATGGATGGAAAGGTATTGAGGAAGAGACAGGCGTTGGTTCGTTTGCGGCGTCGGAGGGTCTTTGAAAGGATTCTGGGGCGCGTAGCTAGTTAAGGGGCCTCTGTTTACTGTGCCTGTCCATATTAGCCCCCCACCTCAAGACATCACCTTGGGGTCATTTGATGGCACCAGCGTATTGTACTCCCACCGTGCTGTGCAGAAATCGCTTCTGTACGTATGTATGCGTGGAAAGAAACTTTATATCCAACAAACATAAGAGAATGTAGCAAGAATCATGCACAAAGGGCAAAAGTCCCTGTTGAAATCGTAGAAGTCTCCTGTTCAGATGCGGTGCCGGAAAGAATTGACCTGTGCTCGTTAATCTACAAGTGAATTGTTGTGAACGCGTTCAATCTTTTCCCCTTGAAAGCCTTTAACAAGAAGAGCCAGTCTATCCTGATCGATACCCACAAAGCCAATACCCAAAAATCCAGAAAAAGTGAACTTCCTTCTCTTCTCTTCCTAGGATTAAAAGAAAGATTTGGAAATCCCTTCTATATATGCACTCCTTTGCTACATCCATCCTCTTTCTTTCCCTTACCTCGGCAACTCAAGTACCCTACGCGATCAGCATTTAAATCTCAGTCCAAAATATTGCCTACGAAACCACCCATTCGAAACAGCATCCTTGCCCAGTCGAGATGGTCCGTCAAAGTACATGCCTTACTTACACCATCATTGCTTCGCTTGCCTATCAGCACTCTGAACCTATCACGAGAGGGATCTCTAAGGAGAATGGGGGCGAAAGGTACTAGCCATCGCAGAGCAGATATGTCTCGGCCGGTGACATCGCTTCAGCGGTCCCGAAAGCTCCCTCTAAAGCAATAACCGCACTGTTGCAACTGGGAATTGTCGAATCGCGCTCGCGCCAGTGGGTGGGTACTTGGATATTTTTGATATATGTTCAGAGACGGTTTTGGGACGGTATATAAAGGGGGGTTCACGTTTATGATGGAGTGAGTAGCGAAGGTATGGGAAGGGGGTTTGATTTAAATGCGCCAGGGATCAGAGAAGATGGGTTAGATTCGATGCGGTCCGAGCTGTTGACAAGATTGAAATATCCTTCCCTAAGTATAGTACACACATGGAACGAAGTCCTACTACCCTGGGTTTTCTGAACCGGAAAACTTCCTCCCAAAAAAATCCGCCCAGGTTATTGTAGCCCTTAAAACCTCTTGCTTTCCCTTTGTGCCCTTGGTACAATCCCGCTCCCATTGCTGATATAAAGAATTCCCATGATATCCGAGATATATACCCCCTACCCCCCCTACCCCCAACCCTGCCTTCACTGACGGTACGAGATCAATCAGGGTCATCCCCATCATCATCGTCGTCGGCTTCACTATGCCCCTCCTCATCCCACTTGGCTGCGGCCACTTCGAGGACCTGCGACGTGTACTCCAGCTCTGCGATTCTCGGTGTTAGCATTATCTGTTCGGACTGAAAGATCACACGACGTAAAGCCAAGGAAGACAAAGAGAGGAAGAGTTGGGGTTCTGCGATCCAAGATTATGAAAAACATGGGAAAGGAGTTGGTTGCTTGGGGGATAGAAACTTACGGCCCCTATCATCCGGGATATCGTTCAGAGGAGCGACCTCTTGATCAGACGCACCGTCGTCCGTAGGCCCGTTTCGAGCTTTCTTGGAGGACTCCGCCGGAGAATCCTCTGTTGGCTGAGGAGCAGGTGCCGTGCTTGAAGCTGACATCTTCCGATCGTCCTCCGTTTCGCTCACTTTGGCGTCAGCTGTCTGCACCTTTCGCACCCGCCTCACAGGCTTGGCCAGAATCCTCCTCGGTGGGGAAACCTTCGGTGATGCTGAACCGGGCATAGTCTCATCACCCTGGATCGCCTGAGGCTTCTCCGCTTCGTCACCCAATTTCTCGTCATTGCTCGAGTCACGCACAAAATTGCAGCCGCGTTTGCAATTTTGCTCCTTGGACGCACTTTCTTCAGTCTTCACGCCAGCTGGCTTCGAAGGCCCTTTACTTGAAGCCAAGTTCCTTGATGTGGGCGGCGTTGACGATGCTGTCGAGGGAGAAGTAGATGCTGGAGTCGTGATCGATTGGGCCGACTCTGAAGTATCTCCGTCTTCTGTCATCTGTTTCTCTGACGACGACGTTGACGGAGGAGCCAACACTAGAGGCAGGATCGACTGGGTGGAGTCTGTCTTGCCTCGATTTTCCGTCACCAGTCTTCCTGGTGAGGGAGATGGACCCGCCACTCTTTCCGAGATGGGCCTTGACTCTGGCCGCTTTCCCAGACGCGCGCTCCTAAGATCTGCGGCACTGTTCGTAGATGTTAGGTTCTGCGCAACTCCTTGCAGCATGCTGGTGGCTGCATTCCCAGTCGGTGGCGTTGAGACCGGTGCTGCGTGCTGTTGACTCGACTGTTCCAAAGCACCACCGGAGCCGGAGCCCATCTCACCGCTGTTGGCCTCGTTTGTAGACGTTTGTCGAAGCGCGATTTCCGCCTTCTCACGCCTAATCTTGTCCTGGAGTTTCTCCTTGTCGACCATGCCAAGGTTGTACTGAGGCTCGATATGCATAGGGTCTGGAATGCCAGCCTCCTTGGCTTCCAGTTGCGGGTTGTCTTCTTCAAGCTCCATTGGCTCTCCAACCGAGTCGGCCGTTTCGTCGTCGATCTCCATTTCAGCTTCGACATCAGAGCCGATCATGACTTCATCGACTTGATCAGCCTCTTGGTTCTCCGCTGTATCGGCATCGACGAGCTTGACATCGCCGTCTTCATCCTTCTCTTCAACTTCTGGGTCGGTCATGGCTTGGTCCACGTCAACAACGCTGTCTTCCGCAACGTGTTGACTTGGCGAGACTTCCATCGACTCCCCAACTTCCAGACGGTCGACAGCGCTGCCAGTTCCAGTTTGCTGACTGGTCTGAGCCCCCACAGAAACCCGTCCTCGAATGTGCACTTCGGCCTGCTCGACGACTTCCAAGCCAGTCATGCCTCCATCGACATCGACGATACCGTCAGCCACACCTTGTTGGTTCGCCAAGCGTTGGACTGTTTTGGCCCTCTTGGCCATCATCTTCAGACGAAGAGAACGAACCCTACCAAGGACGGACCTCTCTAGACCTGGGGTACGAGACCTCGCGACACAGGGCTTCGCCAGACGCCGGGTTCTCGAATTCCGCGCCCTCCCTGGATCGCGCACGATCGATGTCGTGGTAAACTGGTCTTTGCTTGCAGATACCACTCCAGCGCTGCCGATTTGCTTAGCAGTGGTCTCTGTTGGGGCACTGCCGGCACCTTCTTCGGGCACGGTGTGACCATCAGTGGGCTTTTCAAAAGTATCAGGCTCGAGTTGAAGGACTATCTTCTTCTCTGCCTCGATAGGCGTCTGCACACCGGTATGCTCCTCGACAGACTGGCTACCGACCGGAGCACGCTGATCGTCGTTCGCGTTTTCCAGTCGATTTTCATCCGTGGCTGCAGTCACTTGGCCCGCTTGTCCCATGATAGAAGAGGAAACGACTTCCACCTTTCCAAGGAGCTTCAATGCAGCAGTATTCCGGTAGCTCTTCTGTACCTTGCTGACTGCATTTCGTGGGCGGAGTACCACCGCCATCTGCTTCTTGGAGCTGGAAGCATGCTCAGGGACCTTGCTGCGGGTTGTAGATTGCCCTTGTAGAGCAGGTCGTTGGCAAGGTACCATCGCCAGCGATTCATTCGGTCCTTGCTCAAGGGCTAAGACTGGACGCTGGTGGATACCTCGTGGAGCGTCAGTACGAGTGGTGACCTCCTTAGATATATATTTACCGCTTGGCACGGCAACTGTGATGTCGAATTCGGGTGAATGGACCACCACAGGGCTAAGAATGATGTAGAGGATGAGGAGCCCGAAGAGTAATAATTGCCAGTCGATGAGACCGAACCAGAAGCAGAGTACCAATATTACTGAGAGGTATTGAAATCTCTGTTATGGTTGATCAGCTTTGGTGTTGTGGTGTGAGGTTTTTTGCACTTACACCCCTCAGATCCTGAGCAGGTACTGGTGGCTCGTGCATCTCGGCAAGGTGATCCATGTTTCGCAAATGTGTGTGTAAAGATGTGTGAGAACTGGGATACCTAGGTATCCAGGTATGGTAGAGCAAGATACTCTTGGAACCTGCAGATAGTTCCTATCAGTTTCTGTCAAGGTGTATGAGTCTTCCTTGGATTTCGTCAAGTTTGCATGTATGTGAGAATGTTGGCTGGTGGATGGCGGATGGTGAGTGGTGGAGGGAGTGGAAGATGTAAGAAGGTAGAAGAGAAGGGGAACCTTATAGAAGTTGATGGCGCTAGTACTGCGGTGTTGAGAGTGCTTGAATCACGCATAGTGAATGGAGTTTCGGTTCCGAGGTGCTAGAAGGAAAAGTGTGTTGGGATCGAAGTGTTGACGAATTTTTCAGAAAGGACGATCACAAAGGAATTGTGTACGCACCTCAGTGCTCCTAGCAAAGCAACGAGCGGTTGAGGTCAGTAAGTGCGTCGTTATTGAGCGCGAGCACCCTGATGACGCTACCAGAGTAGAAGCCGGATGGCAGCTGTGTGTGCTTTCAAGTCCAACAGACGTGGCTGTTTCAATGCTGTAGAAGATGGAGCGTGTGGTAATGGGGAAGGTCTGAGATGTTAGGTGATTATGTAGTGGAAAATTCAGCGCTAGTGGGAGCTAAGAGAGTTGTGTTGATTTCTTCGCATTCACCGTAGGATACCGGGGCGGTCAAGGCCCAAATTCGGCATCTTCATCTGCTTATTGTTATTGTTCAGGCATTCATCATTCACTCTGTTTTGCCCCCCACGTTTCCTACCGAATTAGACGCCGCGTATCCTTTTCCCTGAGATAGGAGTACCCTTTGTTCATTCTGCTTTCTCGCAGCACCAACCCTGCCAACACAGTCCCTTCCAGATGCCCACTTCGAAATCAACAACACCTCATTTTAACATGTTCTGATCTGCGCGGGTGCAGCCTAGCGGGGTTGAGGGCTTTGAAGTGTGCAGGAGAACGCTGCCTTGAATGGAATGAATTGGCAATTGTGTTTTGATCCTACGAAAGCCGTAGACCAGGGCAAGCTATCGGCCCAAGATCTGGAGAAAAAAAACACTCCTTCATGCGTCACTTCTCAATCTACTAATGTTAAGACTGTTGACTGTTAAAGAACCCCATGGAGTGAGACATGACGAAGCTGTATAGCAAACCCACAAAGGATTCTAAATTCACGCAGAGGAATCCTCAGCTTCAAAGCTCACCTCCAAAGTAGTTGCCCCTGAAAAGAGTAATATTGGTCCATAGCGGTAGAACCTCCATGAAAAGCATCCCCAAGATGAACAGCAGCTGCATTCGTGGACCCCGAACCTCCCACGTTACTTGCACTCATATGATTCACGAAGCTCTGCAATTGAATGGCGCTCGAACCTACGATGCCGCCATCTGATACAGTTTCTCCTGTTGATCCTTGACCCGGTGCTGCATGCTAGCAAGCGCGTTTTTAATCCGAGCACTTGAGCGGGCAAAAGCTTGAAGAGGTTGAGGGCAGCGAGGAAATCATTCTCTTGCTTTGCAACATTATGCGGGCTTGGGTTTTTAGTCGATACTGTACTCTCGCCGGCACTGCGTCCATAAGTCACGATTTCGCCAATTTAGACTGTGGATTTAAGTCCCCATTCTTTCCGCTGTAAACCCAGTTCTTCCGATTGAGGTTTGAGATTTACTACAGGACATGTAGTCTGTTTTCGTAGCCAAGAAGAAAGTCGAGAATAGGCAGGTAGAGACTTCGGATCTGGATCAGCACACCTAGGCCCTTTCGCGGGCGGCCGGGTTGCCAAATACATTCAGCATTCGTTAGTCGTGATTGCTAGAACCAATACTTACTAAAGGTATAACCTTAAGAGGATCACCCACATGGGAAAGCCGAAGCAACGGCCTGCACTTTATCAGGAATTGTTAGTAAGGCGCGATATGGTTCTCCAGGTACTGGTTGTAGTATTGATAACGCAAAACTCATGCATAGAGGGGGAGATTTCCCCAGCGAAGATTCTAAGTCCTCATGAGTCGACATAAACAGTTGGGTTATTTTGGGTGATATCCACCAAAATACACAACCGAAAAGATGGGAGCTCTTAGGACTGCCACTTTTTCTGGGCATCTGCCTATGCGAATTTGGAACCTTCAGCTTCTGTCTATGCAAGACCTTTGCTACATTACCTTGCTGCTCTAATCTCGCCCATAAGGATCGAAGGGAAACCATGGGACATACTACTTACCCATTACATTATGCGGGGGACACGGCAGGTCAGCTCACAGTTAGCGCATTTTGGGTGTGACGAATCACAAAAGCGTTCATAGCCCAAAACAGCTCTCTGATTTGCTTGAGACCTTCGTTGGTTGCGAGCGTTCGAATTGCCGTACCACAATCGTCCCACAAGACGCATTGGTCTTCCTAGTTATACCCCTTTTGATCGAGATTTGGGATGAGCAGTAGTCAGTACTTACTCCACAATCCTGCGAGACATTCCAAGAAACCGTGGTAAGATTTGAGATAATTTGGGGATCAGCTTCATGTGAGGTCAGCACCCAAAGTCCAGAGAACGCTAGTAGCAGCCCTAACCCTACTTTCGGAAGTTGGCCCTGTGGCGGAAACTGATTTCCGATAACGCACAAATTGAAGTTTACGGGGCTTTTATTGGGCCTGATAGGGGCTTACAGCCCCAAACTGATTTCAGCTTGGGCGCCATTTCGAAGCAGATCTACGGAGTAAGCGGGCACTCAGGACTCGACGTGCAGACCCTCCATGTGGTCAACGTAATACCAACGGACAACCGTATTGTCCGGGCCGTTCGCTACGCTCGGGTTTCTGATTCCGCTTGAACGCTCACTACTCTCGTACCTAGAGCTTTTTTCGTAACATCAAGAATGAGAAAGAACGTATGACTGACAACGGTAAAGTATGCAACTAGAGAACGGGAAGCTTGGTACTATTTTGAGAGACAAAGCGAGGCCTTCACAGGATTTGATACCAGACGCAGCAAGCCGCGCGGAGCTCGAATCAGGCAGTCTGACCAAGGTATCTCCACGATAGGCTAATCAAGGCTTGTTCTCTGTCAAGAACCTCTCTGCAGCACATTGTGACGAGAAGTGGCTGAAATGTTTCATTATCCAGAACTTCACGAAGATGAAAGGTAGTGAGTTCATATACGACAAACACGCGCTTGGATCCCGGTTTCCGCTTTTCGTCGGCCCAAAGTGTTCGCCTGCCGCTGAAACATCAAGTGCAGCGCGGCCTTGGAAGTACCACACTATTCCTGTTTTCCATACCCACCTCTTGAGGAAATGATTGGCTCTGCCGTTTCGTCAACAAATTTGGCAGACGCGTTGCCGTGACAAGTTATGAGGCTGAGTTGACTTGAAGTCCTTGAAATTGTGTGAGAATGGTGGCCAAGAAAATCCAGTTACGGGCAATCTGTACCGCGTCTCACTGTAGACACCCGCTAGCCTTGTGCGGACTTGTATATGAAGTCGGAACGCCGATGATTCTCTACCTATTCAAGTTTCCCTCCGTTGCCGAGCTTTCCCCAAGAACCTCACAAGCTCGCTTTTCTCTTCCAACCGACCTTCCCTACTGCAAATCATAAAGCATCTCGGACTCACATCGCCAAATCCTTCCTATTTCCATTTCCGACGCCACGATATTTGCCCCAACCAGAGCCTCATGGCAACCTTTTCCAGCCTTCCCATCGAGATTCACTACCTGATCATGTCTCGAGTTTCTTTCCGCGACAGAGCTCGCATGGCCCTCGTCAACAACATGTGCAGGATTATTGCCGACGACGAGGAGAGCTATCGGGTCCAATACGTTCGCGACTTTGGGGATCCAGCATTGCACGGCTTCTACACTTTTACCAAGATCAGCGAAGAAGTCAGGTGGAAACTAGCCTACGAGCGCCGCCATTTTGCCGATATGCCTTTGCTCGTTGCGGACCGCCGTTCATGTTATGCTGCAGCATGAAGGAAACAGGCTTGCTGGATAGTTATGGTGGGAGTCGAAGCCGGATATTTAGCAGCCTTTTGCGCCTGGGTACACAATGTGTAGCTAGTCAAAAACTCATACGTCTCGCGAGCATTCAGATTAATGCTTACATCTATGCTATGACCAACTCTCAAATGAATGTCTCCCAAGCGCTCTCTCTCCACTTCCACAATCTTCACACTAGATCCGCACCAGAAATACGTAGCAAATAGGTATGAGAATTGCAACTGAAGTAAAGAACCGCCTCATAAGATTGCTGCGCCTCAGACACTCGAGAAACAGAGCCCATGATGTATGTCGAGTAGCTGAAACCTAACCAGTGCATCCTTATCAATGTCTCAGGTTCCCGTAACCAAGCAGGGTCCGGTGCGCGGACTTCATACATCTCAACGGCGTTTCCGGTCTCAGGCTGTAAGAATGCGTACACCTTACACCGAAATAGGTTCCGCACACTAGCCCCGTCTGCTACGAAAACTTCTACATGAATCGCGTATCTCTGTTGTCCTCAGTGCAAAATCATTGGCAACTTTTGACGATCTTTCTAATGAGCTCAATTATATGATCGTCTCTGAACTCGCTTGGGTCTCCTACAGCGACAGGTTTCGGGAATATCAAACTCCAAAACCCAACAGGAGAAAGCTCTCCTTTTCTTTCTTCGCGCATACTTTTGTGGGTATCCACCAGAATAAATCAGCTCTTCCCGTCAAAACATGTTGAATAAAAACAACTCTATGCATAAAACCACGTGCCTTGCAGCTCGAATGACGAAATCAAGAGAACCTTCGTGAAAACCGGCACCTATTTCTGGTTACGCGCCTGAACCCACTACATCTCAAACTGTGCCCCAAGTTTGTGCCCCAGAACTACGTTTCAAGCTGCGTTTTAAGCTGCGTCTCGGACGGTATGGAGGAGCTAAATTGATAATGGAAGATGGTCCAAACTGCAGCCTCGTCCCCCACCGAGTCGTCTAGCAATTGAGCATTCCCTCATCTTTCCGACAGACATGAGTAATCCCTCCGCTACATCCGAATCGAAACTGCGATGTCGACCGACCCTACTTTGCCCTCATCAATCTTGTCCAGCCAAACTGTTCAACGGTGATGGATTGACTAGTTCTATGGAGCGGTGTTTCCATGTAGAGATAGTAGCAAAGGCCTGTGGCAGAAGAACGCCAGTACTGTTATTGTATTGGAATGTGGTGTGGAAGTTGTTGTATTAAGAAGAAGAAGAATGGCTGTGAAGCCTACTAATAGTAGGTGGCTAGCCCTACAAGGCTGGGAGCATATCAATTTGTCGACTTGTTTGGCCTCAACGGGCCATGCATCAGTCTTGAGCTAGCATACATTGACACCGTCAAATACAGTAAAGACAATTTCTTTTCTGGAACCTGAAACAGCAATACAAGCAGCGCCTAGGGAGGCTCAGGTATCGGCATTCGATTTGGACACCGAGTCATTATCATTTTTGTGAAGGTGAACTCCAACAGCATGTCAAAGGGTTTCCAATGCTTGCTAGAATCCAATTGCGCGTCGGGGCAAAGATCCACCCACGGATACGATATATGATTATGATCCAAGACCACCGAACGTCAATAACCCGCCAATCTCAGCGCACGACATACCATCTCATTTATTCCGCGTATTGTTCTATCACTGCCTGATAAGTTGCAGAGGCTTTGGTTCTTGGGCATGGTGGCTCGTCAAGCATCCTAACGATTTGCAAAATACGGCGGCTCTGGCGGTAAAACCAGCCCTTTTGCCTTTCCATTTGTCTTGGGTCTATGTTTGCGTTTGAAAGGGTTGATACGAGTCGGTGTGATTTGTGGAGGTTGCGTGGCATTGGAATTGAATTTCTGTGCCATGAGTAGAAACGCGGCAATATTACCCAGAGCGTTCAAGTGGAGATCATTTGGCAGTCGCTGAAGCGGGGTCCTCAAGTAGCATAGCGGCAATGAACCAGTGGAGCATAAAAGCAATACTTGAGGGCTCAGCAGTGGTCATGAAATCTACTGTCCATGGTTTAATAAAATCAATTCTCTGATTCCTAATCAACACCCTCCTCATCTCACGCTCTAGCGAGGAGAGACGCCAATGCTATCGCATCGAGATTGGAAAGCCAGAGGCAGCTTGTAAGGTTGTAACCGTGCGTAGATCCTCGGGACTGATATGGCACTGCCCTCGGACCCCCTCCAAGACCTCGCCAAGACCAGAATCTCTGCATCAAAGAGCTGCTCCCGACATGTGTGGAGCTTGCATATGACTGCGAATTGAAGAGCAGAACTTCAAGTTCTACTGGACGTATGCATTCCAGCCTGATTTTATTCGAATTCGAGCTGACAATGCTTGCTTCAGCCCCCGCCCGGGGTCCCGCGGCACCCTGCGCACCCTCACCACACTTACCCCCCAGGGCTTAGCTCGCAAGCGTTAATTTGGGCGCCAAGCCTAAGGCACTGCTGCGTGCGTACTCGGTAGATCATGCACTGAGAGCGCCGAGAAATCAAGGCTGCAGACAACATCCTCATACGTCACCATCTATCTTGCAACATACTGTACCCTTGCACGTATTCCACATGGTCACCAACGCCAAGGCTCATCTCATTTTCTCGGCAGGTTTCAGCTCAACATGAATCTTTTTGCGCGCCCTTGTTTCGGCTCGACGGTGGCGGCTCACTAGTAAGGATCCCCACGTGGCATGAGCTGAATGATCGACCTCTAGTCTGTTGACGTCTCCTTGCACTTTGCTCTGAGGTTGTCAGTCACTTGGTGCTAGGATTTGCGACGGGCAAATGGATACAGAAACTATGTATGTTGAAATGTGTGGCGCAAAGCCAAAGCCATCAAAGATAGCTCCAGAATGGCTCGTGCGTCAGCGTACCCACATAAAATAGAGCTGACTCAGGACACGCTACAAGTAAGGTGCATACTGCATGCTAAATATTCCGAAATTTGGTTGGGATTCTAGACTCCGCGGGGAGAGTCTGCCCGGGCGTTGGGGACAGTATCTAATCCTCATTTCCAGCGTTGTGATTCGTCCAGGGATCCGCTGCACCCTGGATGTCAACCTGAGCGAGCCAAGGGTCAGGTGGCCCGGGAGTCTCCTCAAGAGCCATGTACGTAACGCGAGCATGGGTAACAACGAGGCTTTTAAGGCACCCCTTGTCGATGGTTTACTACATTTACAACCTCTCGCTCCTTCATCTTCCACCAATCTTTTCTCCCGTTTGCGACATCCCGGAACCCCGCCATTCTTGTCTTTAGCCAATAGAGATGTCGCTCCCGAATGTTTCCGATGTCGCTCTCTGGTTCGCCCTGGCTCTGGGGCTTTGGATCTTTTTGAGTAAACTTTACCAGGCCTATGCCTCGCCTCTGAGAGATGTGCAGGGCCCGTGGCTGGCAAGGTTCACTCGGTTCTGGTATGCGAGGTCAACATACTCGAGACAGGGCCACAAGATCAATATGGATTTGCATAAGAAATATGGACCCATCGTTCGCATTGCCCCCAACGAGTATAGTATCGACGATTTGGAAGCCTCCAAGATCATTTATCGCTCTAGGGACCCTTTGGTCAAGGTCTGTCGAGGTGTTTTGCAGAATCCCGAGCGCTCCCCATTGATTGGTCTTTGCAGGCGCCACGATATGCAGGGTGGGGTTTGCCGAATGCAGAACCGAGTACCTTCACCACACTTGACAACGCTCATCACGCGGCACGCATACGCCAGGTGAACTCATTGTATCAGACTAGCGCGCTCGTGAATATCGAATATCAGGTCGATGGTGCGACGAACGAATTTGTGGAGAGACTGTCGGGATTTGCGAAAGAGGGGAAGACAGTCGACATGGGTGATTGGTTGAAGTACTATGCCTTTGATGCTGTTGGGTCACTCTCGGTGAGCAGCGATTTCATGAAATCCTGATGTAACATTCGGATACTGACCAGCTCTGTTCAGTTTGGCAAGCCTTTTGGCTTCCTTCAGAAAGGGACAGATATCGCCGGAATCCTGGAGACCATCCATTCTTATGCATTCTACGGTATGGTTGCGGGAATATACCACGAGTGGCACCCTACCACGTACAGGATATGGCAATGGCTAGCCCCCAAGGAACGCGGTGGAGGCATAGCACACATTATGCAATTCGCAGGCCGAGCCATAGATGACTGGAACCAACGCCTAGAATCAGAGAAAGCGATGGATGAAGAGAAGACTGAAGGTGGTGACCTCTTGTACACTAATCAAACAGGCTCTCTGCTTGCGAAGGTCCGAAGGAACCCCGAGAGTTTCAAGGCTGAGGATATTTTCTATCACATGTCGATGAATGTGCTCGCGGGCGGAGAGACCACGGCTGCCTCGACCGCGAATATTGTTTACTATCTGATCAAGAATCCAAGGGTGCTGAGCAAGCTGCGTGAAGAGTTGCAAGAGGCCTTGGGGAAGAGGGACGAGGCAAGCAAGAGGGTTTCGGTGAAGGAGGCGCAGAATGTCCCTTACTTGCAGGCGGTGATTAAGGAGTCGTTGAGAATATTGCCAAACGGCCTGCACTTGCCGCGTGTGGTGCCTAAAGGAGGCCTTAATTTGGCCGGGCGATTCTTTCCGGAAGGTGTAAGTCACTGTGTCTCCTGCAATTGATGGCCCTAAAACCTTACCATGACGGTTCTTCGCAGACGAAGGTTGGCATTAATCCCTGGGTCGCCCACGCCAACCGATCCGTATATGGAGAGGACGCCGATGTCTTCCGGCCAGAGAGGTGGCTGGAGGAGGGAAGTATGGATGGAGAGAACAAGATGGAGCAGTACTTCTTCACGGTTAGTGCTTTTGATGCTCTCCTCGTCTTCAGCAACCCAGCAATCACAACTACTCGTGGTGCCCAGAATGTGGTATTCCTGGCCCAAATACTTCTCTCAAGCAATGCCCGTTGTCCCACCCTCAGTGGGCGGTCTAATTGGTGTACACTCCCACAGGGGTGCGCCAAGAAAGAAATTACCTTGGCGTCAACAGCACCTACTCTCTTCACTCTCTTGAGAAGAGAAAAGACGCGAGAAGAACGAGACTTGCTAACATGTATGGACGGGAACAGTTCGGCCGCGGCCCTCGTACGTGCCTAGGCAAAAACATATCGCTCATGGAAATGAACAAGCTCATCCCGGAGCTGGTACTGCGCTTCGATATCGAGATGGCGGAGAAAGACGCTGAGTGGACAGTATACAATGATTGGTTCGTCAAGCAGGAAGGATTTCGAGTCAAGGTAAGCAAGAGGCAGGAGACCGGCGTGCTTTTGTGACTGGCACCACGTCTCGGGTTTCGCCAGGTGGATGAGGGGTAGTTGCGTGCATGGTGTAGAGACGACTTGCTGCCTCCCCAGCACAGGTCATTGTTTGCCAGTTGACAAGCTTGTTATCTTCGTCTGCCCACGTGGGCCTCTGATATCAAGTTTAGCCTGATATCCTTGCAACGTTGTCATCGTGAAATACTCGCTCGGTATTGATTCTTCGTTCCGACCTGGGAAGTGCCATCCGAGGTAAACTCCACTGCAACATTATTGTCGTGGAGAGCGCTAATACTTGCTGGTCATCGGTTCTCTTTTCCGCCCTAGCAAGTGCCAGGCGAGGTGACAAACAAAGGTGGCAATCGAAGTGGTACGTGCCTATAACATATTAGCAGAAAAAGTACCAATGGGGAGTGATCTTGCTGTATAGCACCTAAAACCTGAAGGAAACACACTCGAACTCGACAACGTTTCTAGGTATGATATTGTAACCCGGCGCGAAGATCAACAAAGTCGCCACACAGACTTCAATTTTTTCTTTAAACGTTCCCAGGTCCCCGCTCTGCTGGAAAACCGGCCCTAGGATAGATGGGCATTGAACGATTTAACACAGTATGCCACACGAGCTATAAATATGGGTACTCGATCCTCAAGCACCGAATCCTTCAGGATCACGACAAGAAAAATCGAGCGCTCACATCTGAGTACATACTTGAAGAAAATGTGAAGAGAGTAATACTGAATGCCGTCCGGGAGATTGTAGGGTATCATCGAATCCCATTCTGAATTGACCGAGGGTCACCGACTGGTCGCCACAATCTCCGAAGCTAGACAGGTCTGTGTTTCATGCAAGTCAGTTGCAGGCTTTGCAGTAAGTTTTTAGTTCTTCTTTTTTCTTCTAATCCTTTCGTCTACACTTCACCATTTAGGACCTCACCTGCCAATTTTACGCGCCACCATTGGCAAAGCCAGGCTAATGGTACCCACATCAGACGAGCTCGCATATGTTACCGGGCGCAAAGCCCCCACCGCTCGGGGCTCTTTCTAATGGCCTTCCTAATGAGCTCAAGCCAGACACATTTGCCTATGTTGCAGCCGAGGACCCTGGCTTACCTTTGAAGATCTGATGACGCACCCATCATTCTTTCCGGCAGTTCATTTCTCGCTACAACTCCTCTGCCGAAGTGGTCAAAAAGCATGACCGAGCAGCCCACGCCTCCTGAAAAGAAGCTGCCCCCACTCCTCGCTCTCCCTCTTCCGCTCAAACAGCGGGTCTTTGCCTACCTGGACGAGCCTCACAATCTGTCTCTCTTCCTCCTACGCCGAACCCACCCTATACTGCGCAGGTCGATACCTCGTGGCTACTCTTCGACCCGACAGACCAAGAAGTGCCAACTCTGGACCGCTGAACGCGAGCACCCTCATCTCTTTCCGTTCCGATCCTACCCGTGCTACTGCTGCTTGGAGGTTTATCCGGGCAGGTGCTTCGCACGCAGGTTTAGATACGAAGTGGAGTTGGAACGTCGCTGCAGATTCTGCACACGCGTTTGGAACCGTCGCGTTCTGTCTTCAGACCGTCAGGATGACGTCCAATCCCGCGCCCGTATCTGAGCAGTCACTGTTCCTCACTCTGCCTCAAACGACTCAAGATCACATCCGCGAATATCGGCTCCGCAAAAATATCGAAGAAGAGTGGCTATTGTATGAACACGACTTGGAGCTTCGTCTCGCCGCTTCCAATGGCAAGCGCGGGTTTTTGAGGTCATAGCCGTTATTCTCGAAGGCATTAGAAAAGAGCGGCAAGTGTGTGCAGATGCATCGGGCATTGCCGCTTCCTCTTCTCAGACCGAGGGTACAACCTCAATTCTTACACCCACGTCTAAACCGCCACCACTCCTCGCCTTCCCTCCCGAACTTCAGTTGAACATCTTGTGGCACCTAACCGGAATATATTTGCTGTCTCTGGTGATTCTTCGCCGCACCCACCCTTCCTTCCGCAGCCTGGTTCCCCAAGCCCATAGTGTCCTCTAAATTCCGGCTACTTTCGTCTGCTAGCTGACCGCGACCACCCTTACCTCTTTCCATCAGAGCACTACTTGTGCCATTGCTGCTTGGAAGTCTTTGCCAGGGAGGAGTTGGAGGTGTGGTACGAAGCGGGGTGATTCTGGTGTTGACGGGCGGTAACACGAGGTCTCTTATCTGATTACATCAATTGGGCGGACGGTTTTAGCTCAAACACAATGCTTTTGACACAGGCGACAACACAAGCTTATGCATATCACTTTCACAGCGTCCATGTCTTCCAGCCACCAGCTTCCTTCACCATTCTTTTCTCAACGGCATCATCCACAGTTACCATGCAAGTTTCAGAATCAGTCGCCATCACCACGGAAGCGAGTCAAGTACTGCCACCACTTCTCGCCCTCCCCCTAGAACTCAAACAGCAGATCTTCAACCACCTCTCCAACGATGACGAGCAAGGCTTATCTCTTACGATACTCCGCCGCACTCACCCCATATTCCGCCACGTCATCCCTCGCCAGCAGCTCAGTCCGATCACTCCTTACAACCCTCTTGACAAGACCATACCCAGCGAGAATTACAGGACCAGAACCGTCAGACAGTACCAGCTCTCCCTCACCGAACGCAAACACCCATATCTCTTCGCACCCGATCACTATCCGTGCTACTCCTGTTGTGAGGTCCTCGGAGTTGGTCACTTCGAGGATGACGGAATCAGAGATGAGTTTGTCTGCTTGAAGGATCTGGAGAAAATCCCACTCGGATCACCATCTTTACGTCCCCGCATATGCGATCGCTGCTTGGCAGCTGAGATGATCATAGTATCGGGCATGGAAAATGCACAGCGAAGGTCTGGTGCGGGTGATAGTGGTGGCCTCTGAGTCCTGGACAATGATGCATCAGGGAGAGAGCTCCAGGTGGGAAGATTGAGATGACTAAGAGCATGCAAGCTAGATCCATCTAATTACCTTATCCACCACCAATACAAAGCACGCTCTGCGTTTGCTTACCATGTGGGATGGTCCGATAATAACAAGGTCGTTTGATCTTATTGCGGCAAGTGCGCTTTCGTAAGAGTATGTAGCATGAGTCATGCATAGATAGAATTTCAATTCAAAATAGGAGAAGGCTCGCTTCTATTTCACCTACGCACATTTCTGTGGAATCGGACCGTTAAAAGAAGTCCACTCTTCCTATCAAAGCATCCCAAATAGAAAGGATCAAACATTGATGGAAATACGATCCCCTGCAGGTATTTCTAGCGAGAGTCTGTGAAATCTATCCAAATTCCTTAGCAATACGCCCGAACTACATAATCTCTCCAAGTTCTCCCTCGCAGGCAAAACGACGGTTCTCAGGAAAAGTCGGTGAAAACTGTTAGTATTCTCTGGCAGCCATCGGCCTTCTACACCAAGACTGCATTGCGCAAACGTGGCACTGGCAAACGAGAGAGAAGCGCATGCTGAGCGCCGAGAACAACCACCAACACCCAATCCCTCCCGGCTACTCCCTCTGCTACCGCTGCAAAACAGTCCTCCCGGCCTCGAACTTCGACAACTGCGAGAGTACCGATGTTCTTGGGATGGGGGGCGTAAGGCGGGCCGCTGGGGTGCGCTGGCGCCCAATACCGTAAGCGCGATCGGTGCTGGATGGTCCTTGATGTACAAGCGTGGCATGATGCCGTTCTCAAAAATCATAAGCCTGGGGGCCGCTACCGGTAGGAGTAGACGTGGTGGTTGGACTTATGCGGTGGTTGGGGCAGGCAGTGTTAGCTGGTACCACGCCCAGGGGGCTGATGTGGGTGGGTTCTAGCTTGAGATGCTGGGCATTGGAGAGCAGGAACTGAGTTACAGGAATTCGGTAGGAAGCTAGAAATACTCAACGAGGAACTGCAGGTCGCCACTTCGGCTTCAGCTCCCCCATGTTTGTGTTTCACTATCCCCCTCCTTGTCTCTCGTGGCGTGACAAGCCCTTTAACACTTCAAGAATCTCCTTAAGAGTTGAGGACTCATTTAACACTCTAAAGCCTCGCCAGTCTTTCAATCACCAAAGCTTGTGTACGACTCTGCCCGTCTCTCCGTCTTCAACGTCACCCATTGCCTTTGCAACTCCATCTCTCCCTTAACATATTACCTGTTGCTGCGTTGGGAAATTTAGTGGCTTGGCAAAGCATAGACCCACAACTGCTTCGTCCTCCCACCACCAAAGATATTCTCCGCGCCAACACAGATCCACCAAAACCTCCATATCATCACCGACCCAAGCAATCAGCCACTCAAAAACGTCAAGATGCCGATCCTCGCTCTCTTCACCAATCCGACTTTCCATCACATTTCCCTGTCAGTACTACAACTTCCCGTGCCCTCCACCCACGGACTGCAACTGACCTGACCTTCCCCAACAGCCTAGCCTTCCTCCTCGGAGCACAGATCTACCAATCATTCCTCGTCAACATCACCGCCAAAAACGCTCTCACCGAAGCCCACTTCCGTATCCTCCAAGCCGCCATCTGGCCCATGTACTTCAAGATGCACATGATCGTGACTGTGCTGCTGGCATTGACATACCCCGGAGCCGGAAAGGCCGCTCTTGTCCCAGGTTCAGCTTCGATCGTGCAAGGCCAACCGGACAAAGGTGATCGCTTGACCGTGATGCTGTCCTTCACAGCGATGTTCGTCTTCTCGGCGGCGAACGCGTTCGTTTTCGTTCCGAGGGCTACAAGTACTATGTGGAAATTGCACCGTGGTACGTTGACGATGGGCCCCAGTCTCAGATGCATGAAATTATGGAAAATCATGCTGACGGTGAGGATCAGTTCGTGAGGAGAAAGCCCGTGGGAGGACAGGGTCTCAGTGGCAAGGAGATAAGATCAACGTTGGTATGTGATTCGATGTTCAGCCTGGATCGCACGGACTACGGATGGGTTCGCTGATCAAGTTCTAGCATCAGTCGGTGACGGAAACGGTATCCGGAACGATGGTTCTGAGTGGCCGGAACTCAAGAGCTTGTACAACAAGTGGCGTGCTTTTCATGGAGCTTCTTACGCGTGCGCTATGGCGACGCTCGCTACGAGCATTTACTATGCACTGTGTATTGCGGAGAGATATCTATGATAGAAGAAGCTATGTGAGCGGGACATGAGGGGACTCGGGAGCTGCATGCCTGTGTTTGCTCTGTCGGGATGGTTAGGAGCGGCAGGAGAAGAGGAGCGATCATGATAGACGGCGAAGTGCGTTAAGTTGTAGATCATTCTGACTTAGCCGTACTAAGCTTATGCTGGAGATTTTCCCGGATAACGTATGAAAAGAGTGTAGCTTTAGAGACCAGACACATGGACGATGTGGGAGGTGTTATGGGTGGCATGATGTTGTCGTGTTGTCATTGGTGTTGTGAGCAACTCAAAGACTTGAAAGAGCGTATCCATGCATAGAGAAAACTTCAATTCGTGGCAGGAGAAAGCTCCCCCCCCTTTTTATTTACGCAGAGGATATAAGAAACAAAGAGAATGAATCGCATTGAAATGATTTTCTTACAGATCAACGACGACGTTTGGGAATGATCGAATCAACACCCTCGACTTACATCCAATCCTTATCAGCAGCCGTACGCAAGACCTTCCACCGCTACGCCACCCCACTCTAGCCATCCACCACCAGCAAGGATCCCAGCACTTCCAGCATTTTCCTCCCCCAGCTCCTCAAGCCCCGATCGGTACATTTCTGATCATCATCATCATTTTTCCGCCACCGGAACCTCATTCCCAGATGCCCAATCTCTGCACCGATCCGACCCCGACCATGACAAACCCCCAGCCGTCGACAACGCGCCGGCACCGGTAGCAGGGGGGGACCACGCTCGGCGGGATCGGGTCCGGATCGCTTGGGCTCAGCCTGCAGGAGTTTCGCTCCGCGGCCGTATCTGCGCGTCGAGCCATGCGGAGCGGGATGGATCATGGTACGGAAGGTCCGGTGAGTGCGACGGTGGATCGTTGGGGTTGGCTCGGGGCCTGTGGCATCGGAGGGGCAAGGTATGACGGTTTCCTTGACCTCGGACGGGAGAGCAAGGAGAGGTGGGAGGGGCGTCGTTGACGTGGTTTGAGGTATGGCTAGACCGGTCCTGGTGTAGCTTGTGTGGGTTGACGGTCCGCTGTTCTGTTCTTGCGGGTGTGGATTCTATCCTGCGCGCTCGGATGAGGGTGAGGAGAGAAAACGTTTTTGAGACACCAAAAGGCTTTGGAATTGGCAAGAGATGGCGATGGAGTATGCTGCAAGGAGGAGTTTGGGGATTTTCGAATTTTGTTTCATGAAAGTGTTAAGGAAAGTCAGATGACTCGAGCACCGAAGCGAGTTTGAAAATGGCGAAGTGGCCGATGGAGAGATTACATTGAGTCTCAATACGGTCACCTTCGCCGTCGGACTGACAGGTGGGAGCGCTGGAGGCCGTAAACGGATTCGGATTCGTGCATTGGGCTTACCTCCTCTCGCTGTTACCATTCAAGTCTGAGTCTAATTTGTTGTGTAATCTGCGGAGAGCTCGGATTTTGTGATTCTGACAGACTTCTGTGGATTTCAACCAGAATGTGTTGCCGTTCATCACAAAAAAATCTCGAATGAAGCTGTTCAGGACAGGTAAGCAATCTAGTGTCATTAAAAACCGACAACCATTTGAGGTTTGTTTCGTTCCATGTGTCGCAATTTTCTGGCAGCGCATGTACAAGTTAAATGGGTGAGCTGCTCATAGGTCAACCTGTTTGCCGCACCATCGAGGTGTGGGTACGCGGATGGTAGAGCAGTGATGGGAGCATTCCTATGAATATCGAGCCTTTTATGTTTGTGTGAAGATGGGAGGTTACGAACCGATTCGTAGCAGTCGTTTTGCACGGTCCGTATTTTTGGCTGTGTCCCTGAGGACCCCATAAAGCGTGTTGTGGGGAGTGATACAAGCGGACGGATGAGCAGGGCAGCGATAAGAAGTATATACAGGAAAGATGGTGCAGCTATTTACAAATGCGAAAAGAATACCATGAGACAATGAAGGTATGTGCTGTAATAGGAGGGACTCACAAGAACGACGTGACTGTGTACAGAAGCAAAAGGACTGTGCAGGATACAAGCGAATATACACGGCGAAGACAGTGAATATGTGCACGAAATGGATGTACTCACCCACCCACTAGCCCAACGCATCTTCATCACTTGATGCCGTTCCCACCCATCGTACTCCTTCCCCTTCTCATTGCCCTTTTTCCAGGCGGGTTGGGCAGCCCACCACCCATAGCAAGCGGCGCGCTCAACAACGGCGCCGTCTCATTCCTCTGATGCCCACCAGGACTGACAGCAACATGGCTTACAGCTACAACATCGCCATCAGACTGATAGACATCCAGGCTGTTGATCAGCCAGAAAGCGTTTGCGAAAGCAGACGGGTTGTTCTGCACATAATCGTTGCAGGTGTCGGCGAGGGAGGAGCAATAGGAGCTAGTGCCCCAAACAGCTCCGGCCCAGTCGCCGCAGAAGTCTGTGTTGAAGACCTAGGGATTGATCCATTAGTTTCTAAATTGGTAGTGGCGGGATGTAGGGGCCCCCAAGAGCGGAAGGGGATAGACCGTGAAAGCAGATGCAGGTCAGAGAGTGAACGTACAATTTGCATATCCGCAAAATGGCTTGGAATGTCGCAGTCTCCCTGATACTGCGCGACCGGCTCTTTCCAAGACGCTGGGTCGGGGGTCCCTGCTTCGAGGTCTGAGGGCGTTGTGCCGCGTGGGAAGAACCAGATGTTGATGTCGCTACTGGTCCACTCCATGACAATGACACCACCTCCGTTTGAGTTGAAATTGTTACCGTAAGATTGCGTGTTCTGGTTTTGAATATCGCAGCCGGCATTGTTTGATTGATTGGGGGCGTAGACGTAGCAATTCGAGGTTGTCAAAGTACCGGTGAAGGCGCCATCTGTGATGGAGCACCCGTCCGAGGTATGCAGGGTCATAGCATTATTTGCGTTGTCGTTGACGCCTTCGATGATGTCAATTTCGCCGTCGTTAGGCCAATTTGGACCGACCATCCAGAAGGCGGGCCTGGTTGGATATCAGCAATGCTTTCGCTGCGAAGAGGACACAGATATGAGGAAGAACCTACCATGTGCCGCAAATTCCACCCGGCATGTGCGAGGCATCGAGGGCAAACAAGCCATAGTTGTAGGCTGCGTTACTCGTGATACGTACGCTATCTCGGCCGCTACCGGTAGCAACATTAGTGCTATCGACACCCATGTAGACAAGCCCGTTGCTGGTGTTTATGTAGCCATTGTTGGTTGCTGTTGACTGATCGACGTAATTCACGTAGCCAGCAGTAGGGTCGCCCGACTGAAACAAGGAGTGAGTCCAATTGACTGCCGTGCAAATGGTCAGGAATAAGGCAACGTACAGTGAAGAAGCTAAATTGATCAAACCAATTTGCCGACGTGTAGCTCGTTTCCAGAACATAGCCGGCAGCGCAGAGTTCAAGCAGGATTGCTTGAACTAAAAAGGTGGAGCAGTACATTGCGACTTATTCTCCGAAAGGGGTGTTTGCTGGGGTTGACAAGGGCGATAGACGGGGACTTTCGTAGACTTCTGGAAACGAGTCTTGTAGCCGATGTATGTAAGAGCGGCTTGGGTCCAGTGTAGTGGAGATAGTCGGATATCAGTGTTGACGTATTGCGAAAGTGGGTCACCGAAGGTCCAGAATCTCGATGAGAAAGAAGAAGTCATGCAATTGCGCCACGCACGTGCGCTGAGACTCGGTCAAGGCACGTATATACAGGTCTTGTCTTTTTTATGTCTCGTAATGGGATGATCAGAATCCAAGCTGGGGATAACGAAGGATATATAGACGAGTCGCAGTGAGATATTGTGTCCATCTGACCTCCAAGACACGCCTTTTTATGTAATGGACTCCGTCGGCAATACATATTTTACTTACAGCGGCCATCGTTGACATAGTTCAAGACATGTCAAAGCAATGGGATCAACTTGCGACGTATAATGCCAAGCGCGAATGCAAAGTGCAGTCTAAATGAAACAACCTTGAGGATGTTTTAGCTCCGGACAGGGGATGGCTTTCGGCCTTGGTAGATAGCAAAGCCTCGCAATGGTTATGTGATCATTCGCATGACCATTGGGTAGAAGCCGTAGGATTATTAGCAACTGCCAATATGAGCCACAATGCTGAAGGTCTTACAGGGGCTAGGCCTCTGGCCGTGAAGGCCGAGCATAACCTTCAAGAACCATAAGTTGAGCCTAATTGTATCCTCAATAATGACCAACAAAAGCGGTGAGCAGACAGAATCTTTGACGGCACAAAGTCAGAACGGTCTTGGGGGGGCCCAGGTGGCGCTCGATTGTGGGCCTGTAGTAGTGAAGCCATGGGCGTTAATATGCCTCCAGAAGCTGCTGTTGAGTTACGTTGACCATGACATATTAAGCATTTCTCTCTTCCTGGGCCGGTGCACATACTTCCTGTCGAGCAGCGGACTCCGATTGATTTTAGCATCTACCTACCTAAAAGAGTGAGGTGTGAGGTGGTGTGCTGGCGGGAGCATGGTGTTTGAAAAAGACGAACAACGTGCCTCAAGGGTATGCTCGCTAGCATTCCCCACAACTCGGCAGTGACAGCCAACATACCAAGATCATCCTTGGTTTGTTGAGATGCCATATGCATACCACACTCCGGTAGCCGCTGGGCCGATCCGCTAAGGCAAGTGCAACGTCTTTGAGCCCGTTGGAACCCGCAGGTGGCAGATGACGATGCATCTCGACTAGTCGGGAATGACAGAGATTAAAGCTAGGTTGGAGTGAAGTGAGTAGCGCACAGACGTCTAAACAAAGCACACGCTTCTCTGTTCTGAGCAGGGGTATAGGGCGCGGTTTCCATGTCTTCGAGTCCATGAGCAAGAAGAATGAGCCCCAACATAGAGACTTATGGGTGAGAGAGTCGCGGTTGACTCCGGCTGTGGGACGTTACGATGCGGGTTACTTGTTGGCAGTATTGGCCGAGCGACACGTGAAAAAGTGGGGTAGGTGACCCGGTGCGGAGTAAGGATCGTCAGGTCGAAGCGTGCACTAAGTCATCGTAGTATGTGATAGTCGGGAATGCTACTGGGGCGTTTGGGTGTCGAGTGACCATCAGTGGATCATCCTTGCTATACCGGTGAGCAACTAGATGTGAGAGCTGGTCAACTTTTGAAATCTTGAAAAAGAGATGCCAAGCAGAGATGGAGCTACGCCAGACTGGGTTTAGCTTTATCTGTACAGCCGCCGCGACATTACTTTATCGTTCCTGCACATCGGACAAGAATCATCGAAACGCTCCTGCAACAGTCCATTTGACTCGGCACTGCCAGCGGACTCACGGACCTCCATTCAGTCTGCGAGACTTCATCGACTGGACATGTTCTAGTCATCTAGTGTCGAGTCACGCATTGAACGAGCAATGACGAACGCGACCACTTCGCAAACTCTACCCCCAACTCCTCTGCAAGCCACACTTCTGACAAGCAATATGAGCAAGGTGGCTTGAAAATGTAGGGATTCTCGAAGGTTTCATGTTCACCTTCGACATTGTAATACCTTTGGGGAGCCCAAATCCTGCATGTAATCGGCTTATTTGGGGGCTTCCTGCCATGGCGTGTCTTATCTGCTCTCCAGATGATCAAAAACGCCCCCGTCTTTTACTTGGAACACATCTGCGTCTCATCCTTGTAAGAGTCTTGTACCTTTTGTCATTGCCCGCTAGCATAGGAAAAGTGATCTGTTTCCCGCGGTCGTTATTCCTGACCGCTTCTCCTCATGCTTTCGCACAGACCTAGAGTGGCAGTGCGCGAAGTATGGCTGCTTCCACGAAGCTTGGCCCTCTGATACCTTGTACATCATTATCGTTCTTTCAAGTCCGGCATGAACCCTACTCAGATCGACATCGTGCTCCTCACTCTCACACGCACACCTCCCAACAGGTAACTCGAACCGATCCTGCATCACGGATAAGTCTTGGCGTTCAAGAAAAGGGGCACCAGGGGGCCAGGCACAGGGGAAATCCAATGTAGCAAATGTCATACATGAAGAGGATTCTAATTCACAGCGGAAAAAGGCTCTCTTGAATATAAATCGACTCTTCCTGTGGAAGTATCTTAATATAAAAGAAATCAATGGATAAAAAACAAATCCATTGCAGATATTGTAAGGAAAGTTTGTGACGATTATTACGTTTTTAGAATGACAATGCTTAGGAAAGATAAGGTTGTTCACCCTCTATGAATGACGACTTTAATAAAACTCCGTGAGCACCGCACCCGAACTGCAGGACTCCTACAATTCCTCCCCTGCAGCTAAAACAATTGGTTTATAGAAAAACTCTACAAAATGTGTCACTACATATTTTTGGGCACGACGCCAGAATATAAAGACTTCCACCACATCATTAAGAGCCTTTGCCCTTTATGAACAACGATTCTATGAAAATTTGTGTAAAGGGTCACTCTTCCCTGGCGCCGCGCCCGAAATGTAGGACTTGCAAAAGACCATCGAGGGCTGTCGCCCTCTATGCATGACTTGCTACGTTCTCTTATCATCATCTAAAGTCCATCTACCAGTCTCTACAGTAAACCGTGTTGATTCGCGGTGAGAAGTCGATTTGCGTGCTCGACTTGGGAAGGTAGAACACTCTGAGCAGCAGGCAATATGAGGGCCTACAACCACGATATTTGGTATGCATTCCTCAGCTTTCACAGCTTTGCCCTAGTCTCAATCTTTGCATCTGCATTTAGATCTTTAGCTACACCCCTTGAGATCCAGTCACTGATAGCCATGTTGGTGACCATTGGATTGACCCCACTTGCACTGGGAAACACGCTGGCATCAGAGACATACAGTCCCTCGGTGCTCCACACTTTACCCTTTGGATCCACCACACCGGCTCGCTGCGTCGCTGCCATACGGCAAGTTCCCATCTGATGAGCGGAGCCCCATTTACAATCTGGCAAGGCGAGGCCTCTCTTCTGGACCTCCGCGAGCCACGACTGGAATGCAGGGTTGTTAATCCCTTCACCGCTGTCTATGACAGCATCAACCTCAGGTCGGGTAAATGTAGGCATGCCTGCTGTACTCAGAAAGATCTCCTTTGCTCCCTCCAAGTAGAGGATTTTCGCAAGTGCTACTATACCTACCATTGCATGTTTTGCATCCATCGCGGTAGGCGTATATGCGATCCGGCATCGTCCATCTGTCGCGTCAGGATAGACACGTCCGGGAACCTTTTCTCGCACGATAGGAAATTGGCCTGTCATGTAAGGAAACGTTGAGGCTAGCATCTTGAGGTCTAGACCGCCAGTCCATGGCTGATTGGGCAATATCCAAGAAGGTAGCATGGTGATACATTCCAGCTTAACACCATGATGATTGCCATCCAGATTTTGGAACTCGTCTACTAGGTTGGTGAGTATAGCACCTTCCCAAGGCTTGATAGGCTCTTGGTCAGGAAACGTAGCATATATCATGGTAGTTGGATGGAGGTAGAGGTTTCGTCCAATTTGTGGATTCCTAAGACCGCTTCGAAGCAGCAGCAGAGGGCTTTCAAGAGTTCCGGCCGAAACAATAACACGCTTGGCTTTAATGATGACCTCGCGAGCGGTTCTATCAGGACCATTAACGCCGCCGAAGCTGTCTCTTGACTTCCAGAATCCTTTGACGCCGACTGCTGTTCTGTTACCGTTGGTGTTCTGGAACACAACCTTATCAACCTGAAGACCCTCCAAGAACTGCGCACCAGCTTTTTGAGCATCAGGAAGGAACGAGACAACAGGCCCTTGTTTCTCGGCAGCGCCACAGCCAAGGGTACAATAGCCGCAATAATGTTTGTTGCCGCCAGTGTTCTGAGGCACAGCTTTTTGACTATATCCGAGCTTCCTTGCACCGTCGGCCAGAATTTGGTTGTTCTTGTTGTGCTCCACGTGTTTTGTAGAGACACCCATCCGATCACACACCCGATCCAACGAATTTTGAAACTCAGATGATGTGAAGAATGGAAGGCCTGTGTCTGCCCACTCCTTTCGAACAAAAGCTTGGGTCTGCAGTGATGCAGACCAATTGACTGTCCCACCTCCTCCCCAAGACTGGCCTGATATAATGATTATGCTGTTGTCGTCAGACGAGTCCACACCTCCGTTCGCAAAGAGATGGATAGCTCCGTCCTTCTCTGACATCGGCAGATGTTCAGGTCCCCAGTGGTATGCTTTCTCTACCACCATGACTCGGTGACCGGCTTCTGCAAGGTTTTTGGCGCACACAGCGCCTCCGCATCCGCTTCCGACTATGACCACGTCCGTCTCGAAAATCTCGGGTTCAGTGCCGGGAGGCAACTGGAGGAAATCATAGTCGAAGCCTTTGCCAGGCTTTCCGTGAACAGGCGTTCGAGGGAAGCCAAGAATAGGACCTATTGTAGGACTCGTCTTAGTCCACGCTGAAATCAAGAGACCCTCCAGACCTATGGCGCTCTGCTTCAAAGGTGGGAGGTAGGACCTGGCCCAGCCTTGCAAGATTCGCTGTCGAACATTGACGGGCTGGAGATGGAGGGAGGTTGTGTAGCCAGTAGCCAAGAGACAGCCTGCTCGCGTACTTGAGACGGTCAGAGTGCAGTCTACTTTCCTCCTCCGTGTAGAGCTTACTCCAGAGCCGAAAGTATGACCCTGATCCCTTTCCTAGCATCTTCTCTCACATAGTCTCCCAATATCCTCTTTACAAGCTCCCTGAAGCCCGGCACCGAGCTTGCGTTTTCCTGAAGGAATCGTTGTGTGAGGTTGGAGTCTGTTTGAGCAGGCAGGCGCTTGCTGATTGTCTCAACGGCGGAGGTATACTCAGATGCTGCGATGCAGAGGCTACTATTCGAAAGGGTAGATGAGACTTCAATGGATGGGATGATTGCATCTGCGATCGCCATCAAAGTAATCCATTGCGACTCTGTGAGGACTTGACCATCCGGTGGCGGAGGTAGAGGAGTATCGAAGGGGGCAATGAGGTCCAGCTGTGTGCTCGTCATTGTGTTAGATGCCAGTGCTGTATCATGAGCTCTTGGAGAAGGGATTTGACTCCCCTCATGGATGCCTTTCCAGCCGCACGAGGGGTACCATTAGCTCAAGCCATAATCCTGCGGGGAAAACTGGTACGATTGTCATCCCTGTGAAGATCGATCTTGGCAACGCCTGCACGTGACAGTCGGCGCTGAAGGTTGCGACTCCATTTCATTTTGCACCATGAAGATCCAAAGCATCCTCAACGCAAAGCATCTCTAACCAGCCTTTGTGATGTTCGATCAGTATACCGAATTGCTCTGGACATCCAGGCTTTGCCCACCGAGTCTTCAAAGCGTGGGGCCTCAAACATGGTGCAGACACTGGCTCTGAGAACGTCGATCGTTTGAGTATACCACGTTAGGGGAACAAACAGTCTTAGTGAGGCAAGGAACATGGTAGAGCTATGCTAGCTCAACTCGCAAAGATCCCTATGGTCGTGCACGATCATAATGTGCACTGCAGCTTAATTACTTCTGTCTGGGACTGAGGGGCCCACCATACCACCAGACACCTTCAGCACGGCTGAGGCAGCAGGCATGCTCTCAGTCCCATTCCTTATCTACCAGGACATCCCTCCCACTAGTGATATTCGATAGACCCAGTCCAAAATCTCTACATCTCCATTAGCGGGCCAACGTGACTTTCAAGCTTGACTCGCTGATGTCGACTTTCTGGAAGATCTCAGGGAGACACAAGGCGACAGACTCGACGTTGCCGCACAATGAGGTTGCTGCGGCCTCGTCATTCAGAAACACCTTCTCCACGTGCTTGAAGAAATTTTATGAATATGACTCCCCAATCGCAGAGCAAGAACTCATCTTGGCACCATTCATCTTCTCCCTCCTTACAGCTGAAAAATTCGTATTCAAATAATCTCTTACTTTTCCAACACGTACAGTCATTTTCATTCACGGTCTCACGGGAGGTCGCGAGAAGACGTGGTCGGCAGATGGCGCTGTCGATCCATGGCCAAAGGAAATGTTACTTCCAGAACTTGAGCAAGCACGAGTTCTCACGTTTGGATATGATGCCTCGGTTTTCGACTTGAAATGAAAGATTTTCAATAACAGAATCGGCGATCACTCTATGAACCTACTCGCTACTGTAGCCACGTACCTCGAGCACGATGATACCAACAATCGTTCAACTATATTCGCTGCCCATAGTTTAGGAGGTCTCGACTTCCAAGATCTAAGTCCTCGAAGCTTCTTCAAATCAAGCACGTTCATGATTGCAAATGCTCTGCCACGATCCTTATCGATACGTCTGTTACATCATTACATGCCCCAGCCTCCAAACGAGCCAGTCGAAATCTGCGCAGCATTTTGCGATACCTCATAATCCTTGTCCGATCAGCGGGTCCCTCTGCACACTTCAAAAGGTTTGGGGTGTATTGTTTAACTGCGAGTATACAAAGATGAAACAGTGAACCCTATCACCAGGCTCTCTTAGCATCTAAAACCAGCGCCGACCAACATCTCCAGAATGTGCTCGAATGCACGCGGGCCACCCTCTTTCCGGATACACCACGTGCAGGTTCCGGATTGGCTCGGTGGGCCGAGTTGTCAGCCGAATCTCTCGCTCTCATCAAGCAGACAAATCCTCGAATGGTAGAGGTGCTGGAAAGCCTCAGAGGGTTTAGCAGGTATCGAAGAGGATCTTCATACGATGATCAAGGCCCGGCCCTCACAAGGCGAGCGTCGGATAGGAATCACATGTTGCGACGAGGAATTGCCTGGGCCAGGTATAGGCGACGTTGGTCCCTGTTACTCTGGGGATCTTCCCTAGGAGCAAGATTTGTTGCGTCAACTGTTCCTTTCTTGGTCATTGCTCAATGAATCCGAGGCTACCATACGTTCGGATGCCGACGGAACGAACTACAGGTTATCCGAATGAACTCGGCAATCCGCCTTGGATACACTCGTATCAGAATCCACAGTGATTACATAGGTATGACGAAAGTGGTGTCGAAAGATATGTGGCTTTATCGGCGTTGCAGGAGGGCTTCGCAGATGGACGAAAGAGCTAAAGATAATGCCTGGTACTTGACCACCTTCTTATATACAGACATCAGAGGCCATTCCGTATCTGGCGTCTACCTGAGAGCTTGATTTACATATTTTGGTACTACTGACGAGTCCATCTATTGAGAGTGACTCTCGATTGCGGGTAGAACGTTCAGCTGACGCTATTCGAGTCACAGGACAGGGGGAGACAAAGCCTACGTTCATGCTCCCATTCGAAGGCGTTTCTCAATCCGTTGGACGGTGAAGAAATACTCGTCATCGAATATCATCGAGTATCGAAGAAAGAGCAGCGGGTGGCCTCGACGGGAATAGCTGGCGTCGGGTGAGCGAAAGCAAGGGAAGAAAACACCAATCTCTGCTCAGATCCATTAGGAAATCCCAGATAGCCATCGAGCATTGCTACAAGTTCAGAAATCAAGGTGCGAACAGCCATATATTTCGGGTGAACTGCAGCTCGGTCCAGAGGTTCGAGCGAGCATGTGCGGAGATCCCTAGGCGACTTGAGATCCATAAATGCAAAAAAAATCAATGTCAACAAACTCGATATGATTTCTGACTGGCTCAGTGACGAGTCCCTTGAGCCTTGGGTTTTGTTGCCAGACAACGACGATGTACCACTAATGGATGGGAAGAACTCAAAGCTGGTCCTAATCCGAAATTTACCTCAGGACCAGTTAACCGACAGCGAGGTACTGGAGCTAGTGAAGATGCTAGAATGACTCCCAATCGCGATTACTCTGGCTACTTATTGCCTTTGTAAGCCTGAAAAATCCCAGAATGATGATTGCAAAGTACTTGAGGTATTTTTGAGAGAATGAGGAGATTCTGTTGGAGGACATGGGAGACTTGCGCCGCAATCCAAACATGCCATTTTCCGTGATCAAGATTTGGCACGTATCTTTCGGCCAAATCAAGAAGGACCACCCCTGATCAGCTGATCTCTTGTCAGTCATGAGCGTTCTCGATCACCAAGGTCTTCCGGACCATCTCTCTTCTCGATGTGAGAAATGAAGTTGGACTTGGAGCAAGGATGTATGTTTGGCTCGTTGACTTGTCGTTGCTCAACCCCGGTATCGATGGCAATACTTTTAGAATGCGTTCAACCCTTTCCCGAAATAACAAGAGCCGGTTCGTCCCAGTCGATACCAGTAAATTCATGCGCAAACGAAAGCAAAGCAAAGAGACCCTTCCCCCTCTTGCAACCTGAATACTCCGAAATCCCCTCTCTGTACGACTTCTGCTCCATCCCCTCCTACAAGACCCACACAGCACTCACTCTCCTCCTTCACGACCATGGCCGGCTAGATCCAACCGAGCCATCTTTTCCGACGCGACGCAATGCCGCGTCCTGATGCGTCGAGACCGCGAGGGAAGGACCCACACGCACGCGGGTTGCGCTGGTGTTGAAGACCGAGTAGAGTACTCTAGGGCGGTGTGATTTGATCATATGCCCCCCCGCGCGAGGGTGCTTGGAAGGGAGGGTTTGGGAACATGGATGTGAGAGAGGGTTCATTGTTTTTGAACAAGTTTCTCTTTAATTATCTAGAATCCAAGCGTCTCCTTTTTCAAGGCTGGGCCTCTTCTATCCAAGGTTCGACATCTGGCTCTGGCCCCAGTGGCGTGATGGCTTTTGGATTGATATCTCCGTGGCTCTTGCTATAATTTTCCTTGATGTGCTTGAAATTCGTCGTCTCTTTGACACCGGGGACATTCCAGTACATATTCTTCAGCCACCTGTTCAGTCTCGGGTACCCATGCCGTATACTCCTGACCATGAGCTTGAAATGTTGTTGGTATATCGTGTCGAATCGTACCAACGTCGTGTAGAGCTTGATGTCTATCTCTGTAGGCTGCGTCGTGCCGAGCATGTAGGAAGTGGAGGATTCTGCTGCCATTTTCTCGAGCCGGTCCAGCGTTTCGAAGACGATCCTACAGTTCTTCTCGTAATCTTCTTGCGTGTCTGCGAAGCCGGCTTTGTAGACGCCGTTATTGAGATTGGGCATCATCCAACTATTCACTTCATCAATTATTCCTCTCAATTCCGGCGGATAGGTGTCAAGACTTCTTCTTCCGTCGCCCTCCAGCAGGTAGTCGTCAAATGCATGGTTCAGCATGCGCATTATATCCTCGCTCTCATTGTTCACAATTTGATTCGTCTTCTTGTCCCATAGTACCGGCACTGAGTACTTCCCCTTGTATTCCGAGTCCGACCTGAAGTAGACGTCATGAAGATATTTGGAGTGGAAGAGGTGGTCGACTGTGCTGCCAGGGTATTCGTCATCTGTGGCTGGAAAGCGCCAACCGCCATTGTCTTTGGGGTATGGCTTTACGATGCTCATGGGCAACAAGTTTTGCAGCCCCTTTAACTCCCGCGCTATGATAGCTCTTTGCGCAAAGGGGCAGAAGAGGCCGACGTAGAGATGGTAGCGGTCCGGCTCCACCGGGAAGGAAGGAGTGCCAAGCTGGTGGCGCCAGGAGCCATCTGTTGGCGGATGGTTGGGCATGATAGCCGTTGGGAAGGGTCGTGGGAGCGCGAAGCTGGTTGGCAAAAGCTTGGACGCTGCTATGCGTGATTTCAGTGTAATGCTTGTATGGCGCTGCGGAAGGTGGGGCTTTCTTCACGTAGATTTAGCCTACTTCATCTCCATCTTTAGCCTCTCCACTCACGTCTCTGTATGCAGAGGGTCAAGGTGTTTGATAGCTGAAAGCCGTGACGATCAAGGCAGCGGTGAGGACAAGTATGGTGTAGCGCCAGAGGTACCGCAGCATTAGCTCTTGTCGTTATGGTGGTCTGGTAGGTAGACTCGTGGTTGACAGGCGATGAAGCAAGCTACGGGGCTTGGATCCGAAGTGCCCGTCTGTATGTCTGGTAAAGTAAAGTAGGTTGGCAATTCAATTGGATCGACAACGGGATTTGGGGGCACTGGGGGGGAGGAAGTTTTAGGGGGATGACGGCAGAATTGGCAGGGATGCCTTATCTATGCGACAAGCCAGCTGCCATCTAAAAGTCCCTGCATCGGCAAAGTCAATTGAGCAATCAACATGCCAGCAATTGAATAGGTACTTATTTACGTAGAGCTAGATGAGATTAGAGTACTTACCAATGAGGTGAATGCAACGCTCCTACATTATTACTTCTAATTGACTCTGATCGTTCCGACTGGAAGTCGCATATTTAATTCACAAGACCATCTCATGGCCATCGAGGTCTGAGAGATTTTGCGCATGCATACAGCCACTTCGGCTCTGCACCTTGGACAGATGATCCATGAGATCCCTGCTGTAGCCATGCGACAGCTTGCCCGATCTTTCTTCGTCCGATTCTTATGGATTCTTGTCGATTCTTGTCACTCTTGTGCTTTGGGTTCCAAATCAAGAGCCGGCCATTATCTTAGATTGCTTTTTTAGTACCCTTCCATCCCAGCGCTTGCCCGAGATAGGTGCTGGCTCCAAGGGCTAGATGGAGGGACCCGCGAGCGCCGGTGGCTTGATTTCTGTCGTAGCCTGGGGAAGAGAGAAAACCAACTCGTTTTCTTAACTTACCTTTTTTCATTCTTCCTCTTCCCCGTCTCATTGGCTTTGCTTTTTCTGTATATAGACAGACGTTGGTCCCTTCTCCTTTGATTTCTTCTCATTTACTTTTTCTGTACCTTGATGCTATTGATCTCTTGCCACCTTTGCGCTTCGTCGGTTTGCCAATTGCCAGGGCGCAAAGGATCTCCGTTGATTGCAACCCTTGACGGAAATAAACACTCTTTCACTCTCTGACCCACATATTCCTATCATCTATCATAAGAAACAGTCACCGCCCTTACGCCTATCTTTTCGGTCAGATTGCCCTTGCTTGCGGGGCCAGCAATGGGCCTCTCATAGCTCTCATAGCATCCCCAGCTCACATATCTCAATTTACTTGACCACTTATCTTTTCTGCACCTTTATCTCCGACCACCACACCAATTCAATTAATTCCCCTCTACAACAACAAGCCTCGAATCCTCATAATACTTGCCTTCTTCCAACTTCACCACCTCTTCAACAACCTCCACGACTCTCCGGTTCTCCTTATCTCGCATATTGCCCGCTATGGCAACGACTCTACCCACCAGCTTCCCCACCCCTCGACCAGCCGATCAATTCACCACCACCCCGCCAAACTCCCAAGGGTATCAGCAATACCCACAGCAGTACCCGTCACAATTCCCTCCTCAATACCCACCTCAACCTCCACTCCAATCTCCCCTCGGCTACCCTCCTCAATATCCACCAATGGATCCAAATACCCCGCTCAACATGTCGCCTTCCTCACCTCACGCCTCCTCCCAGTTCCCACCCCTCGCAAATCGCCAACTGCGCCCTCCAAAGACCCCCATGTACGTGCCCGCCGCCCTGCGCCCAACCGAACGCCCGCCCCGCGCCTCCCCCATCACACCCCCGCGCTCCGTCCACGGTAGCACCGACAGCCTCGACGGCGCAGAATCCAGGCGGCCGGTGAGTCGGCGCAGTACCACCGACAGCCGCCAACAGGCCTCCCTCGGCCAAGTCTCCGAAGAAGTTCAATCGCCCACGACCGAGCAAGCCTTACTGACCGCCGGTCTCCCCGCAGTCACAGGTCCCCCCACGCGCGGCCATTGGAAACCAGACGCCCATGCCTCGATCTGCGACGCGCCCGTCTGCCAGAAATCCTTCGGACTCTTCGAGCGACGGCATCATTGCAGGCACTGTGGGAACGTGTTTTGCGGGAAGCATTCCGTGTGGCAGATACCCCTGGACCAGGACGGAAACTATCATCCCAACGGGGGACTCTACAGGGGATGCGGACACTGTTGGGGCATGTACGCGAAGTGGAAAGAAGACAGGATCGACGCGGCCGCGAGGGGGGAAAGTCTGGCGCCCGGCACCCCCGCGAAGGCGGTGGCCAAGGGGACGGGCAAAGGTGCGGACGACAAGAGAGGCAGCGTCGCGGCGAGCCTGACGAGGGAATGGAACTGGAGCACCTTCTGAGGGACCGACATCACCCAACGCCATCTGCCATTTGTCCCGCTTAGCTCGCAACAGCTTCGCTCCTCTAGGATCGGGCGTATCACTGGACGCCTCCGCACCGCGGCCCCGCATTCGCCAATCTCAAACGGAGTCGCCAACAGACCGTGTCCATTTCCCTCGCGACCCCTCATGAAACTCCCACACCACGCTCCAACAACCCCCTCCCCCCATCTCTCCAACCACCAGCATACGACACCCTTCCCTTCTCTCCGTCCCTCATCCTATCAACATCAACATCATCCACATCCACATCCCCATCCAGCACGGCGCACGGGCATATACACATATACATGCAATAGATTTTCGATCGATCGATCGATCGCTTGATACCCCCAATACCCCGCTCGCTTTCGGGCTCGTTTTACAATGGAAAGGTCGGGAACGGGCGTTTGCGTTTGCGTTTGGTTGGTTTTATCCGTCTCGTTTTTTTGCGTCGCCTGCGGGCTGTTCGGGTGTGTGTATCTAGCTTTCGTGCTGTGCGGGTGTGTGTGTATCTAGCTTTCGTGCTGTTCGGGTGTGTGTGTATCTAGATTTCCTTCGGGGCGGATGACAGCAACGAGGGTTGTAATCGTGTCACCTACTTTTTGGGCTTTGCGCAACTGATTTGTGAGATTCTCATCTCGCGCTGTGTTACAACATGTGTGAAATTGCACGTGGATGGCAGCCAATGGTAAGAGGAAGATGAACGTGGGAGCGAAACGTGGGAGCGAAACGTGGGAGCGAAGGGTAGGAGACACGATGGCAATGCGGACTGTGACCGGTACCGATACTCTCACAAGATACACAACATAGCTATTCATTGTTCGTAGTATGTAGAGTCTACCTCATGCACTAGGTACCCGTATAGCTGCAGCGCCAGTGCTGAATCCCTCATCTTCTAATCCTCATACATTATATTTTCGTGACAGCGCAAAAAAAGCAGTAGCGTCCAGGGGGTATATGAATGCCGAACGGTCCCCGGAACGCCAGAAGATCCTTCAAAGTATTAGGTTGCCTCCAGAGGCGTCGTTGTATATAGCAGTCGTCAAGTATAATGGCGGTGAATGGGAGGTTGTGGTGGTGGTATGGAGGGCGTTTAGATGATCACTTTGCCGAGATAGCCCAAATCATCGACGAGTTCTCCGAGAGCGGTCATGCGGTGTTCGGACCCGTCATTCCACGAGTGGACGAGATCCTGCTCGCCGCTTTGTTGAGTGAAGGGTGAAGCACCGGCTGTCTTCGTGAATGTGCTGCTGGGAAGCTTCCGGATCGTGAGTACGGAGGCGTGGTCGTGATCGGGAAGACTGTAGCCTTGGAAGCCACCCAGTGTAGTATGCGAGTCCTGCCTATGGTCTCCCTGCGACCGCAGTAGGTGTGGCGGCGCTGGTCTAGAAGAGGGTCTGGCCAACAGGAGATCAAGATCACTGCTAGTTCTCCTGCCCGTTTGCGTGAAAGATTCTGAATCGCGTAGTGGCGGTAGAAAATCGTCTCCAAACTCACTCGTATCAGGAGTTTCGGGCTGAGAGAGATGGCAAGGGGACGTAGGCCCTGAGTGAGTCGAGTTGGAAGCAAGGCAGGGAGAGAAGTTGGCGCTGGTGGCATAGGATGCTAAGGATTCCGCATAGCCATACTTGGGAGAGTGAAAATCAAGCTCAAGCGATCCGAGTGTCTCTGTTGGCGGGACTGCGTTTGAAATAGTGATTTGTTCGTCAAGTGGCATCTTGGTGGGGTCTGCGAGTGTTGCTTGTGCATCTGGCACAAGATTGAGTCCGCCAAGACGATCACTCAGCACCGTGTCATCCTCTTTTTCAACCGCAGTCGGCGCAAAAAACGAAAGCGTGTCTCTGAGCTGCTCAAGCGGGGTGTAGTAGGTTGATAAGAATGAAGTCTCCGAGTTTCGAATTGAGGACGTTGCGTGCCTACCCTCGAGCCCGAGCTCTCTCTCATTCGGAGGAGCCGACTGGCTATGGTCGCTGGATGGAAGCAGCTCCAAAGGACGAACATTGTCTTTTGGTACTGTGAGATTGATCAAGAAGGCCGTAGGCGCTCGATCCGTAGTGCCCGCTGTAGAAGGTAGTCGAGTTGGCGTTTCAAACCCATCTCGAATCTTCGTAGGCGGCAGGCTAGGTGTGCGATCAGGTAGCTCCGTCACTTTCGGGACAAAGTTCGGCGCGTCCTGCTCTGTCGGTTGGCCAGCTCGAGAGAAGACCTTGCGTGGCCATACTAGGTTTGATTTTGTGTTTGAACCCGCAGATCTCGTTTGTCGCATCCGGTGGAAGACCGAGAGCAGAGAACGCTGACTTTCCAGGTTTAGAACGTCGTGGGTCGTCTTTGAGGTTTGCGGCACTACGTCTGCCAGGGTTGAGCCATTGCGAGGTGCTCGAAACATCGGTCTGGTCGTCGCAGGGAGGGGAGGCTTGCGCGCATGGACGGCTGAGGTGGTAGTAGCGCGGCGAACACCTGGGGGGAGGTACTTGTCTTTCGGATCCAAGGTGAAGACCGCGGAGTCAAGAGAGCTCGATGAGACGTTGCGGCTTCCTCCGAAGATCACTTTCCCTTGGACTGGGACATTTAACTCGTTGACCATCTGGCCTGGGAGGAGAGGGCATAGACTCGTCGAAGGTTCCGCAGGATCATGGTAGTCAATATCACCATCAATGACGTACTGTACAGCCAGTCAGCTAGAGTAGTGATCAGTGAGTTTAGTGCACCGATTGTGGTCTTACATAGTACCAGTAAGTGCCTCCCATCTTCAAGCCTCCATCACGACTGGTAGATGAGTGCAGGGTGTCGCCATCGCAGGTGATGTTTTCGAAGGTGTGGCATCCTCGCCATTGACCTGGCCCTGTCTTGCGGTCCCTCTTCAGCTGATATGGTTTCGTGAAATTGTCCCAAGATCCCAAGATCTCGACCGAGAAGGCCGTTGTCGGTACTTGGCTGTCTAGCGTTGAGCTTCCGCATCATGAAGTGGAAGGGATTGCGGGGGGCTTACAGCATGAAAGTGATGAGTGTAGTGGAGGCCATGACGGCTAGACAGAGTAACAGAGGGAGAAAGGAGACATGAATATGTTAGGAAGATATAAATTAAAATCCGAGGATAAGAAGTATAGGACCAGCCTGAAGAATGTGAAGAGCGAAGAAGGCCGTTGAGGGAAAAAGTTGCTCAAATCTAAAGTATACCGGAGTTGAGTGGTGGCGTTCAAAAGAAAGGGAAAGCGCGATCTGATCTTACAAGCTTTTTCCTTTGTCGACGCTCGTTATTTCTAATTCTCGACATCCACCACCACGCGCGACCTTGTGCCAGACACCACGCACTGTGATGCCTCTCGAATCAATGCAAACGTGAAAGACGCTGCCGCCCTTCTTTTGTGGGGATCCAATTGCCAATTGTTTCTTAGCACGATAATGCCTGGGGCAACTCGGCCGACGATAATGTTAATCTCAGTACAAGATTCCCCGATCACCTTGAAGCAGATAGCCGAGCAGAGAGCCCAAGATGATCAAGATGCTCCAAAATCGTCATTCAACCTCCGGGTTCTTGCAGCAATCATTCCTCGGTGGACAGTCCAAAAAGTGAGCAATTACCGATTGGACGAGTCCCTGGCAGTCGCTGCGGGGTTGGGGCCGGTGCTGGTGCTGGAGATCTTTGGGAAGAGCAATTAGTGGGTTCCCAAAACCCAGAGGACCCAGAGGACACAAACCTAGATGTTTATATATTCGGAAGATTGAAATGGGGGTGGGAGAAGAGAAGCTGGGAGCGATGGGGTTTGCGCGCATCTTATGCTTGAGCACCCAGCTTTTTGGGTCAGCCACTGAGGGTCTGGGAGAAACAAAGAGAGCAAAAGAAGGCCAGGAGCTTGACCAGGAAGGTGAAAAGCGGCGCGCTAGGAGCAAATTAATGGGGGCAAATGAATTTCCATTCACGGCGAATCCATTTCCATCTTGAAGCCTAATTGGACCTTCTCCCTCATCACAAAGTCATTCTTGCAATTAACGAACCTCCCCAGACCGAGCAACACCGTTTGTTTCCGCGCCACCCAAAAAGAAGTCGCCACCTTCGCCCCTGCGAATTCATCGGATTTTGGCAAAAAGGCGCATTGCATTGCATTGCATTGCATTATTCATTATTGCATGAGGTTGACTGTGCATGCATGCTGCATGAACGCCAAGACCCGCCAACGCGTGGGAAAGTGGGAGGTTGGGGGATCGCGCGCATCCCTGCCCCTCACCCAACTTCGACCGCTCCCGGGCATCTTCCTAAATCTGGCCAGTCAGGCACTTAGGGTACAGCGCAATCTCAGCCCAAAGCCTGTTTATTGTTTATTGTTTAGGTATTGCGAGACTGTGATCGCCGCATCTGTTCCGGCGTTGAGGCGCATTCCATCGATCCGATCGTCAGGTGCTGCTCATAGAGGAAACCACGGTATTTTGGTATTTTGCCTACCACAGCGGCTGCTTTGAACAAGGAGAGACAAAGCTAGGGTGGTGAGCAGACTTCTTTACCCAATGAAGAGACCCAGTGGTCAACTTCAGGACGCCCTTCACTCTCGCAGACGGTTCTCTTCAGGCTCATCTCGAGAGAGGATTCTTCGATCAGTACGCAAATCGAATGTAACGTTTCTCGCCACACTTCGGTGTGCGAATAGCGGCCGACCTGGCAATAGTCCTCCGGCTCAGAAGTGAGTTGATCCTGTCCTTAGCAAACCACCATCGATATTGTTGCAGAGCAGCCATGACAAGGACGGACATCCCACCCAGAATTTCTCCCTGAACCGACTGAGATGAAAGTTCTTTGGTAATCCTGGTGCTGGTACGCAAGGGGATCCAATGGGAATCCAACGGGGACGGTAGTCCCTTATCTGATGAGGCTGCGAATGCTTTTGTTCCTCGTGACCTAGTGCATGTCTTCGACACGTTGAAGAGAGGTTGAAACAGAGACTTTGTCAAACGATGCGGCTTTTCCCTTGCAGGCGTAGCGTTGTTCCGTATGCACTCTCCTGCATATGTGTCTCGTGAAAATCCTGATTCTCGATTCTTACTTCACCGTCCGCAAAATTCCCATGAGAACGTCCAGTAGTTATACGAAGCTCTACTGTCAGTCTCTCATTCGCTTACCTCATCCTATTGAACGCCGTTGCAAATTGAACGCTACAGCGCTCAGACCTGCCATGGCCCACAAATTCTACTGCATCCCCACCCTTGGCTCACCCAGACGAGCTCAAGCAACAGATCCTAGGCTACCTCTCATACGGACCGGAACCGGCTCCCGCGAATCTCCGTCACGCCCATGAGTCGATCTGCAACATCGATTCAGAGCGTGAAGCTCGTAAGTAGCTTCTCGCTGCCGAGGGCCAGCACGAGGACCTTTCCTCGTACCACCGACACGCATGCCTCAAAATCTCACCTGCACGCTGTTTCGCAGACGGGGTCATACGCCAGGCGCTATTGATGGCGTCAAGTTCAATAACTATTACTACTTGGCTTGCGGTACTCGCGTGAGAGAGTACGGTCCGAGATTGCACGTCATGAGCAAGGGCGAGAGCCACAGTGTCTAATTGTGTGTGCCAAGCTCTTCGTCATGTATGATGATAGTGCAAGGAATAATGCTCTTCATGTCCCGGTGTCACCCTGCATTTGCCACTTCTTACTGAGTTTTGACTGGTGGTGCTAACTTCATGCTACAAAGAGAACGAGTGGCATTCACAGTGATGATTGAGAGCGGTGTGCACAACGCATAGCGGCCAATGGCAATTAGGTTTTGCCTTGCGATGCTACTATTCACAAATTCCGCTATTGTCAGGCACTAAGAATCCTCGGTCTAGGGCCGATCTCGCTCCAACAGCAGAGATGGGAGATCAAATAGGTAGAAGAACTGCCTCGGATAGCCATCATCAGTATCATGCCCTTCGTTTGAAACATGTACGGAGAAATCTTGACCCGCATGTCGCCCATGTTCGAATATGTGGGGGGTGCCACATACAGGGACTACCTTAGTATACGGTAAGTCCGTCCTTCGGTTGCCGTTGCCGCCGGGAAGACAAAGTATGATTGGCTGCATTAGCTTTCCCTTGCAAGCTACCTGACTCTCATCGGCGATAAGAGATATCTACGTTACAATGCAATGCCGGAAGTGACTCCACTGCTACAAGTCTAAAGTACAACCAAAACAAAACTTTCCAAGCGAGAAAATAATGCCAAGGAGCTACGAGTAGGGTTGTAGATGAGAAAGCCCGGTTTTCGAGAGCACGTGCTCGGATGCTAGCGGAAGTAAGATATCTTACCTACTTTACATTATAAGATGGTCCCAGGTTCACATTCGTAATTAATCATCTGGAGAACGTGACTTCAACTTTTGCTAATCCATCATGGAATCACGGGAATGTTATCATGAATTGTATCCGTGCCGCAAAGAGCCGTTGCTAAGAGATGGATTCCGTATTACGGAATACGTCATTTCCCCAGGAAAACGGCACGGATCTCGCGGTTTTCATAAGTTCCACTCTCCGCTCTCCACTCTCCATTCTCCACTCTCTTCACCCTCCACATTTCCATACTCGCCACAACAACCCCAAAATTCAACTCCCATGAGAAGAGCAACCACTCACTCCAACGAGCAGAATTCTTAGACAGACGTTAAAGCAACATCACGTAGCCCATTATGGGGCTCTTGTCGCGATCCAAACATACGGAAAACGCCGATTCGTTGGAGGATAACAGGAATGCAGGCATCCAGGTATCCCCGGACCCGGAGAAGGAGGCCGGAGTGTACGATGATTCACCCGTCAAGTTCTTGAGCATGCGATCTTTTGCCATGGGTATCTTAGTGTCTATGGGTGGCTTCATTTTTGGCTACGATACCGGTATGAGCTTTTGAGCGAAACCCCAGGGCAGAACGCAGGCTCAACAAACGACTGCAGGTCAAATTTCCGGCTTTCTTCAAATGCAAAACTTTCTCCAACGTTTCGGCGAGGACCAGGGAAACGGCAATTACAGTTTTAGTAACGTCCGCTCTGGCTTGATTGTTGGCCTGGTCAGTCTTTCCCCTTAGATTCACGGTAGATCGTGCTAAGACCTGTCAGCTCTCCATTGGCACCTTGGCCGGTGCTCTCGCTGTCGCTCCGATTGCGGATCGCATCGGCCGAAAGTTCTCCATGTGTGTTTGGTGTATCGTCTTTAGTATCGGCGTCATCATACAAATGGCCTCGGAGACCTCTTGGGTACAAATCGCTATTGGCAGGTTGATTGCGGGTGCCGGGGTCGGCGCACTCTCAATCATGGTACCCATGTACACCAGCGAAACCGGTCCTCGACAAGTGCGCGGAGCGCTCGTGAGTACTTACCAGCTTTTCATCACAGCGGGAATCTTCACCGCGGACGCCATCAATTTCGGTACCGAAAAACGCCCCAATTCTGGCTCCTGGCGTATACCCATGGGCGTCGGTTTCATCTGGCCTCTCATCCTCGGCTTAGGAATCCTCTTCTTCCCCGAATCTCCCCGCTATGCCTATCGCAAAGGCCGCGTGGAGGAAGCCAGGACAACAATGGCCAAATTTTACGGGGTCTCCGAAAACCACCGCGAAGTCCAGCGTGAAATCGGCGAAATCAAAGAAAAGCACGATTTAGAAGTCTCCCTCGGTAAACGTCCCTGGATCGAATTGATCACCGGCCCGCGAATGGCCTATCGAACCGCTCTCGGCATCGTCCTCCAAGCACTACAGCAGCTCACAGGCGCCAACTTCTTCTTCTACTACGGCACCACCATCTTCAAGGCCACAGGCATCAAAAACAGCTTCGTGACAGCCATGATCCTCGGCGGTGTCAATTTCGGCATGACCTTCTTCGGTCTCTACGTCGTCGAGCGTTTCGGTCGTCGCAAGGCTCTAATCGTTGGCGGTATCGGCATGACGGTCAATTTCCTAATCTTCGCTTCCGTCGGCGCCTTCGCACTCAATAACGCGGATCCCACCGCCACTCCTGCCGCCGGCACGGCTATGATCGTCTTCGCTTGCCTCTTCATTGCCTTTTATGCCACAACATGGGGTCCCATCATCTGGTGCATCGTTGGCGAGCTCTTCCCATCCCACTACCGCGCTCGCAGCATGGCATTAGTTACCTCTTCCAACTGGACATGGAACTTCCTCATCGCCTTCTTTACGCCCTTCATCATTGGTGATATTGGATTCAAATACGGATATGTCTTTGCGTCGTGCAATTTCGCGGCCGTGCTGATTGTATATTTCTTCGTCTGCGAGACGCAGGGGAGGACGTTGGAGGAGATTGACACCATGTATATCAGTAAGGTGAAGCCCTGGAAGAGTAGTAAGTGGGTGCCGCCTACCACGGGCGAGGAGGCCGTGGTTGACAGGATGGCTTATGGAGACGGGGTCGCGGACGGTATTGTGAATGGGGGCATGTAGGATCGGATGTCCCGTTTTGTTCTTTCAGGAGAGCATATATATACACAGTATAACCCTTCGACCTACCTATCTCGAATACTCCCCTCTCTCCGCTCACGTTCCAACACCGAACACCAAGCCACTTCCCCCAGGTCCATAAGGTGCACATCCAACACAGTAATCCACATTTCATAAGGCAGGCAGGCAGGCAGGCAGGCCTCCATTCCTCACCATCAACCAGTGCCTACCCGTCCACCATGTATCAACTCCCCAGCTCCCTCCCTCCCTATCCACAACCCCCATGCTTCAGCCAAACATCCACCCATTCCGACACGAGTACTCTGTCAAAACTCCCCAAGATCCTCCTCCCCACGATCATGACCAAGACATGCTCAAGCCATCGACGTGGGACTAGTAAGCCCGTGCACGCACTCCGACGAACACCAGTCCAGGACTGTAATCTGAAGGCGATGCGCATGACATCGGACATGGTCTCGTGATGCACAAGTCCAGGTCCAAGTCCCCCACTTCCCAAGCCACAGCCACGAGACTCCACTCCGAGCCTTTGTTCGTTCGGCTCCTTATCATTTTACCAACCCTTCTTCTGCAAAAAGTCGCACGTACGTACACACACACACACACACACACACACACACACACACACGCACACACACACATACATACATACGAAACCCATAACGTGCGTCCTCCCACACGGACCCTCCCCCGACTCCAGAATTCCCCAGCCCCGTCTCGGCACGATGGAAACCCCCTGCGCGGATTCGTTTCCGATTTTCCCTCAGAAGTCCGGATGCAGGTGATGGGGTGGATGGCGTCGCGTTTTTCTTTCTTTCTTTCTTTCGCACGAAGGGAGGCTGAGCGTTTGCGTCCACCAGCTTCGACCAGACGACCGAGTCGTCGTTGACCGGCGTACGAGTAGAATGGGAAGTCTTGGTATGAGTGACTTGTGTTGTAGATGGGTAGGGAGGATAGGGTTTACGGCTGAGCAAGCTGTGCTTGTACCTAGGTAGAGAAACCCTCGAACGGCGCTTATCTTTCGGGGCTGGAGTAGTGGCTGCAGGAGTGTGGCGTGGATATTTTGAGGTGATAGCCTCCGGCTTAGTATCTGGTGATCAGGTAACCATGTATATCCTTCCTTATTCTCCGCGGATCCGTGCTGTTTGTCAACGTAGATCCGCCAGACATCAGTTGCTGCTGTTTTTCTTGGCAGTCTATAGAGGATTTTCCCGCGCCAGTCTCGTGTCGTAGGGTTTTGTACAGATTGAAAGCTACTACCATATACATTCGCCTAGAAAGTGGGAGTGTCAGGCCTGGAGCTCGCTCGAAGACATCACCACGGGTTGTTTGTATGGCCCCGTGGTGCCTTCGCTTGGTCTGGCCTCAAATGCCTAGCTGGCAATGAATTTGGGCTGTTCATAGAGAATCAGGAACGTAAATAACGCTAGTCGGGTAAGAAGATCGGGATTCACCATATTCTTGCATTCTAGCGACGGAGGAGGAACGACGCAACTATACTGTCAAGAGGTAGGAATGATGATTCATCTTCGGTCGATAAGCTGTCGTCTTCGCTTATGACCGCTTCCTGATCGTTTCAACATCCCCTCGGAAAGTACTGTGTTAAGCTTCGCCGCAAAACTGCGTCTTACAAAGTAAGGGTCTCGCTGCTGCTTCCCTAGATTCCGCTTTGTAACCTCAAACCTCCTCCACTTCGACTGTTTCTACACTGTGGCAATCCCACGACTCACTGCAAGCTCCCCGCCTGTCATGGCTTCTATTTCAGGTGTTCATGACATGCCAAATCTATGAGTACTGCCTGTAGAGATCAAGCTCGAAATCATCTCGTTTCTCGATACTACAACCTTGACAGACCTGCGTCTCACGCATACATCCTTCGTACACATCATCTCCAAAGCTGACATGCAGCGAAGCCGGCTTATTCGGACAGAGACGAGTTATTCGTATACCTTTTCCACGCTCGCATTATGCTTGTTTCAAATGCTCAAGGTGGTTACCAGCGCATAATTCCTGTGATGACTCAAACACTGGAAAGAAAGGCACAGGCGGAATTTCTATGAAGAAAAGGTTCTGTTCGGAATGCGGCGTCGAGAAGAGATTGTACCCGAAAGACAACCCAGTCCCTATTTGTGGTCGATATAGAGCACCATGTCAGCAGTGCGGGCACTTCTTTCTTGGCCGTGAGAACGAGATGTGTACTCCTGATTGTCCCGAACATGTGCAGCGGAAGGCACTTCGACATGCCAAAAAGTGGTGATGGAGAAGTCGGCGCCAATGGTAACTCTTGCTGCAGTAGCGTCGTTCCGAGAGGTCGATTCAGCATTGTCACATCATCGGCTCTCCAAATATGCCGTATATTCACGTTGACCCTTGCTCAGAGCGCTGAATTTGTTGTCCCTGAGCGTTAGCAGAGGTCACGAAGAGTACTAGACGCCCAGTCCTAACGTATTAAACAACAAATTGCCACCAACTTCAGTGTCAAAAACAAATAGACGGCCTACCACCCCTTCCAGCGTAACCTACAGAGCTGAAGCCGCATATGGTCCTGTATCTCACTCATGACAAGTTGCAAAATCTTGCTTGCCTCCGCAAGACGCACACATTGTTTTGGGACATCGTTCCCAAGTCGATCATTCCCAAGTCGATCATTCACTCCGAGCCTCTACCCTTCCTTCTTCGCAGCCAGCTTCTCGACTCCGAGTTGAATCATTCCTACCTCCTACTACCCCCCCATTATCCTTGCTCCAGATGCAACGTTATGCTACGCTCCTAGGACTTCCATCCCTAGATGGTGCGATGCCGTATTGTCATTGGGGAAGCTGCGCGTACAACAGACTCTGCTACCGCTGCGGATCCAAAGGAACATTCGTGCAGAAGATGATTGGAGAGAAAAGGACCAGAAACGAGTAGCTTCGTAGCCACGTCCAGCAAAGCGCACACGCTTCAACCCTCTGGTCTTCGATGACTACTATCTAAACGGATTATGATCCGCTTCGTGAATAGGTAAAGTGCGCCTCATAACCCTTGTATCATCGATGTGAGCTCCGCCTCCGTCTCCGTGAGTAGTTGACTGTGCCCCCCAGTGGTTGCTTTGAGACTAGACGGGATCCTATGAAGCTGGAATGTGCTATGAGGATCTTCGGGAAGGGCGGTCGGTGAAGACTGTGCGGATGACGGAATCATTGCGAAAAATCGTGTTCCGTGCGCTGGCAGTAAGAGCACAAGTGAGAGAGATTGCGAAAATTAGAGACGGTTCGTATTAAGATCTTGTATTTGAGGAACCAATATATATCTCTCATTCATGGCCTCCACTTCCCTTGATGTATTTGTGTCACTCCCAAACTGTTCGTCAGCAAGAGCAGTCCGGCTCGTCGTAGCAGCCTCACCTTTTTCCCAATAATATGGAAGAATGTAGGATATTGAAGATAGCTGTGTATTCATATAAGGCACACGGTCATCATTCCCGAGTCCCAAAAGACGGCTGCTACTGAAAATCCTGCGCATGGTAGACATAGGGGCGAATTTTCAATGACAAGGGAAGAAGTTGGGGAAAAAGAGGCATTTTAAAATAGCACAAACAAATTTTGAGTCTGAAGCTAGTCCCAATATAGCATTCCTCATACTAGCGTGACTCACTTAGCCCTACAGAGCTGGATTTATAGTTCCTGCTGACGGACAGCAGAACCATCCTCCTACACCTCTGTGTTCTCTCCAAAGATCTCATAGTACGCTAAATAGAGTCTCATAAATCGAACCCCATTCTCTCGGGTACCTACTGAGACTACGAAACTGATTCCTCGAATCTACAACACTACAAGGACCCTCTGTGACACCAGTAGTCTCGCAAGCTAGAAGAGAAGCCTCTCCCATCTGGCAGCTCAAAGGATGGATCCTCCATCAAAACTCGTCGAACAAAAGCTACCGCCTCTCCTCGCATTACCCGTCGAGCTCAAATGGCAGATCATCTCCCACCTCGATCATGATGAATATCCATCGCTGGCGTGTTTACGTCGCACACACTCCTCTTTCCTCAATGTAATCCCCAAAGCTCAGATCCGCTCCGAACTGTCTGACACCGAGCTCTCCAACCAACTCCTCAAAACCGAACTAGATTACGCATACCTTTTGCCCGTCGTCCATTACCCTTGCTACATCTGCGCAAGAGTGCTGCCTATATGGGAATTCGCCACCACACCTTGTCGCCGCTCGGACCGCCTTGACGATGAACCGTATTGGGGTCGCCGCTCTTGCGAGGACTGCTGCATGCTGAAGACGAGTAGCTACAGGAGGTCTTTTATCGAATCGCTCGTTTGGATCGGAACCACGCTCGAGGAACTCCCTACGCCACCCTTACGCCCTCGATTACGTTCAGGCAATGAGACTTCCGTGAAGGTGATGACGGAGGATCTATTTGAGCACATGCGGAACCTCAGGCAGCAGGCGCAGGATCACGGAGCCGAGACCTCATTGAGGCTAGCGAGGCGTGATTCATAAGTATCCTGGGTTTGAAACGTAGCCTTTGATTGTATCCAGCTCATATCATCGGAAGGGCCAGTAGCGTCGGGACAGCGAACATTAGTGGGCAGTCGAGGGTTTTTTGTCGGGCACTCTAATCTTGTATGGAAAATTCGCAACAGTGGGACTGTGGGTTAGTGGGTCCATTATGAGGCCATAGCGTTGGTGGTTGTTTGATCCACCGTTCCATCATTATGCGATATGCGATAGTAGGGAGACAGGTGGCCATGGCGAGTACTATTTGTATGGCCACTGCACCAGTAGTGGGCTCTTCATTCGAATTGTTCTCTTTCAGAGCCATATCAATGTTCTCCCTCCCACCCACACCTATATATAGCTTCATTTTCACTCCAGGGCATGTCGCTCAGACATGGGAGTTTTTCTAGCGCTGGGGGGCCTTTCTGGGCTATTTGCATGTCCAGAAAGGTCTTAGCTGCCCCAGTGTTGGATATGCCCAATCATATATCTGCATATCTACTTGTGCATGCGTCGTTTCTGTATGGCCTCACTGTTTGCGAGCACTAATGTACAGCATAATGCTGGGGAACCCTAAATGGAATGAGCCTATCGCAAATAAGCGATCTGGAACAGGGATATGAAAGCTTTTGTGAGCAGAATACAGTCTATTTGCTAATGCGAGACAAAATCTTCAGTACACGAGTGCTTAAAACACCACCAACCACTTGGTACTACCTATATTATTGCTGCATTCCCGCGAAAATCATTTCGCTCGTTAATATTCGCAAAATATCGATGAGAAGAAGTTCCCTCCAATTCATGCTGTCATGCCTCTCTCAACTATCCACACCCGAAGACTAAGGGTACAACACATCGCACCTCCACCCCCCTCTTGACTGTTCGGAAAACACCTCATATTATTTAGCAGACAGGGTCTTCCCTCGAGCATTGCGTCTCTCGATGCTGTCTTGATGCCGAGCAATGGCCCTCTATTACGTCGAGAGAACCACACGGCTCTCAGCTCTGCAGGATCCGGTCTTCCAGAGACGTGTCTAGAGTTTCCTTCGCGTGCATCTAGATATCTCGGCGTGTATGGGCACTCCATCCTCTTATCTGGAAGATGTCCCATGAAGCCTTCCCATGAAGCCTCCTCGCACAACCCTTCTGCATCCGTAAGAAGAATCCATTTCACCTGGAACCGGCGGAGTGGGTCCTTGTACGCAGAGATCGCTGGGCTTGGAGGCATCGCTGATGTTCGTATACCGCGAGTTGGGGATCGAAGATAGTCCCTGCAGGTTTGAGGTGGCCGTATTTTCCTTTGCTTTTTGGCATGCGAATTCGTTGGAAACGGGCACGACTATCATGCTCTAGGGACATGACGTGTCTGGCACTGAGGCTAGGATGTGGGAAATAGAGAATAGCGCATGAGTCGAGCGGCTGCAGATAGTAGAGTCAAGAATCTCCCCTCATTATGTCAATTAGAACACCATCCTTGTCTCGTTTCTCATTCCGACTTTCTCTGCGCCTTGACTTAAAGCGCCAACCAGTTTCTCATGTCAAGCCATCATGTTTTTCTGTTCAAAGACAGCGTTGGAGGAGGACTGGTGTTGGTCTGTTCGTTCAGCATGGAGTCTCCATGCTGTGACCTGTTGTCAAAGCGGGAACCACGTAGAGCGGCATGACCCTCGCACACTTTTCCATCATTTCGCCGGATCAGGTAGACCTTGAGGATCATATTATACGTCCTACGGATATCCCTCGCCTTTCTCGTATTTGTGTTGTGGATACTTCACCTCAGAATGGACCATGAGCGAGAGATTAAATAACTTGTTGGCCCTCTTGTTCACAGCGTAGTACCTTGTGCCGAAATTCTTTCCATGGCTTGCACATTTCATCATCTCTCCTTCGATGACCTGAGTTAACGCGTCCGCACGACTGTCATCCTTCAGTACGAGCACGAAATTCAAGAAGACGGGTTCAGGGGAAGCTCCTCGTACTCACCACATCTCATGCAACATCGTAGCGAACATCCCTTCGAGCGGCTGCCTGTACTTGCACAGGATCGTGTCCGCATTCAGGTTTATTGCACACTTGCTTTCGCCCAAGTATACGGTGGAGCCCCATGTAGTACACCGATGTTCAGACCAATCTGGCAGCCAGCGGACACAAACGTGACCTCGAAGCCGACCACGGAAGAAGACAATGTCAAGGTCGCAGAATGCTTTGATGATGAGATCAGGACCCCAGGAACCACCACGCCCTGCAGCTATTGCTTTTTGAAGGCGCGCAATGGCTTCCATTTCCAAATTGCCTGGTTTTCTGCGCGAGGTATTGTGGTTGTATATGTCCAAACATGCTTGCCTTGGGGAGACGAATGGTCCGTCGTTGAGTTGAGGGAACCATTTCTTTCCACATGCCTCGCGACCTTCACGGCTGTCTGTCGGGCACTCTCGTCGAGCTAATGCTCCGGTCACATCTAGATCACTTTGTGTGCATTCAAAATTGGTTCCTGAATCTCGGAAGACTTGTCTGAACGCATCGTCGTAGCGTCCTTTTGGAGACTTGGGAGAGGCTGCTGCTCTGCTTGGATTCAGAGGAAAGGGTTGGTGGGGAGGAGACTGCTTTGGAGCTGGACGAGGGTCGTCGCCAAGGGCATACTCGTGGCGGGGGTATGGCACGTCGTCCCCCTTCAAGTTAAGCAGCTCCTTCGCTCTTCTATTTACAGCATGGATCATCGTGCCGAAGTTTTTGCCATGGCCACCAGGTTTACCCGCCTGCCATCCTGCAGGGCCAGAGTCCAGAGCTCGAACTTGCTGGTAAGCGTGGCTGTCGTGATTCAGTAGTGAACTTGGTTAACTCTCTTGAAGACAGAAAGCTTACCACATCTCATGCAGTAGAGTAGCGAACATCTGATTGAGATACGAGTAGTAAACAGGATGAAAGAATATGTTGTCGGCATTCAACTCGATCACACACTTCCCGCCCCCCAGGTAAATAGTGTGTCCTAAGAGGTGTTTTGCGAAGAAGCGATCGGGTTGCCATGTCAAGCAGACATGTCCTCTGAGCCTGCCGCAGAAAAAAACCTCGTCGAGATCACAAAAAGTCTTGATAGCTAGATCTGGGCCCCAAAATTTCTGGCCAGCCATTTTGAACCCAGTAATCAGACGACTGATGGCCTCACTTTCAGCAACCGACGGCGTTCTTGTCGGATCATTATGGTCAAAGACTTCTTGTGCTGCTATTCTGATATTGCAAAACGGCCCGTTGTTTGCTTGAGCAAACCATGGTCTCTTGTCTTTTGAATTGCGTGCGCTCGAGGCCCTGTACCAGTTGACTCCTCCAGAAGCATCCAGCTCTGTTTGCGTGCACGGATAGGATGTCCCAGTTTCTGAAGTAATTTTGTAGAAGGCCTCCTCGATTAGGTCCTTGGCGCTTCTTTCAACAACCTGGAGCATATCTTGTTCCTGGGATGGGTAGCTAGTGCGTGGACCGTGTAAGTCTGGAGGTTTCTTGCTGCTATTGACAGGTTTGGCAGGATCAGAGTCTTGTATGTGAGCCTTCTTGGGAGGCCGTCGATCAGAGCCGTAAGACCGGTGTCTTCTTGTGGGATCAGAGGAAGATTGGTACGACTCCGATCCATGCGCCACTATCTTGCTCGTTCCGCGAGCACGCGAAAAGTGGCCCATGGATTCCCCTGTAGAGTACTGCTGTTAAAATTCGAAGATGAGAGAATTTTTTAGGGGGCGTGTATTGGTAGAGATCCCGTGGTAGCACGGAAAAGGCGAAGGTGTAGTTCTAATATTTGTAGAGAAGATGAGAAGCAGCACAGAAGAACCCGTAGTAATTGAGACCAGAAGTGCCAAGGATTTGCTACCATGTCAGGCGAAACCTGCCTCCTGAGTCTCATTGGCTGCCAAATGCCGTGAAACGGATGAATGAAACAAATCACCATTACTCAGCAAATAACACTTTCTCACTTTTAATCTCGCTGAGCAGTGTAGACCAGTCGTTTGAAAACCATTGCCTGTCTCAGCTCTCCGAAAAGTAGGTCTCTGCTATATTCGAGAAACCAATCGAATGACCGCGATGCAGGCGGCAACTGCCAGCTATGGAAGAATGAGTAGATGGGGAAGTAGGTAGGGAGTCTTAACCGGTCTGGAAGGAAGAGAAGCCGGATGGCGCAGCTAAGGAGACAATTCGAGCAATTTGTGTTTGATTCGTCAAGCAGCCACAAAACAGACCTCGTTGTTTATTTTTCAGCATGCACGCTTTCGCCGTGCCAACGAAACGGCACGTCAAACTTTGCCCCGTATTTAGAATGACCATTTTGTCTGTTGTGGTAAGGAAGGGTGGAATCTGTCATGACAAAAGAGTGATTCTGTAGAAAATTGCAGTCCCAATGAACCCGAGGGACGCCCGTCAGTAGTAGCATCGAGCAACCCCACAGAACTACCTTGATCGAGTTCATGAAAAAGAATAAGCATCGAAACCCTGGCCTCTATGCATCGCTCCCTGGTGTATCTCCCTCCGTGCTCTTTCGTGTACTGCCCAAATTTTGGTGCCAAAATGTAGGCCGTGCGCGTTTTCTTCCCTATTGGGCTTTGCAACCCGAATGATTTCATAAGCATGGCTGCCACTTGTTAGCATAAAAAAGACATAGGTAATCCCAAGGTAGTCCCTCCTGAGGCTACTGACCACATTTCGTGCAGCATGGTGCGCCACATCTCCTTCCAAGTGGTCAGTTGGGTACTAGCAAATATAGCATCGACGTTCAGATGTATGACAGCTTTTCCGCCGCCTAGAGGATTTGTCAAGCCGAAGGTCAGGCTGCGTGGGAGTGGCGGAGGAAAGTAGGAAGCAGGTTTCCACTGGACGTAGACCTGGCCTCGAAGAAACCCATCAAAGAACACAAGATCCAGGTCACAAAAAGCTTTGATAATGAGATCAGGACTCCACTCCCGGCGGCGAGCGACAACTTCAAGTACGATGTTTTCAAGGCGGATAACAGCATCGTACTCTTCAAAGCTGAGGTTCCTTCCTAGGGCGTTATGGGCGAAGACATCGCGAGATGCTTGCATGGCGCTTACGTAGCTCCTTTGATGCTGACTGTTGAGAGTGGTCGCATCACGCAGTTCATTTTCAGTACATGGATAGGCTGTCCCACGGTTTAGTCGAACGGGCTGGAGGGCTAGGGTGCGTACGGGGTGCGTGGTCTATGGACGGGCATGGCTGCGTGAATATCAGGGTGTGCCTGGATGGTAACAACTGTGGTTGGAATCGGGAATCAAGAATAAATAGAATGGAAGACAGATTCTAGCATGAAGTTAGGAACCGCGCAATTAGGTAGAACCATGACAGAAAAGACATCCCGCAGTATTGCTACTTTGGCCACATACACAACAACGCTAACACATAGTGCTATGCCCCAACATCACATCATCTGAGCTTGGGGCCCAGGTTTTGACGCACTGTTTTACGTAGTTCCAGTAATGGTTCCTATCGCATCGGAAGGTGGGATCTCGTGGCGCCTAGGGAGTGACGAGGTCTTTCTGGCCCAAAAAGGATTCCTTTCGACTGCAGTCCGGCATGGCCTGCGTTCAGATTCAATGTACTCTCGCAGCGGCCCTGGTGATCCGTGGACGAAAGCAAAGCCGTAGGAGCGTAAGCCAATCTTTCCTGCATCTCGGGTCTGCTCGTACTCATAGTGAGCTGTTATGTTATTGTGTTAATGGTCGAGAGGGTCACGGTCATGGGATGATGAGAAGGGCATTTTGGTCCAATAGATGACTTTCTATGTCTCAACCGGCCCACAGCAGATTTGTATGGTGGCCTGATAGGTTCTGAGTACTATCATCCCGCTCCTGCTTGATTGGCTTTGATCGCCCAAGATGCGCAGTGAGCTTGACCATGTCGCAATTTCCAAGGAGGGGATTTCTGCAGATGCTTTGATCAGATACAAGAGCCGATAGGCTCGGCACTGGGCAGGTCTTCGTGTGTTGGATTGCTTGCGAGGAGTCCATATCTCGCGCAGTCCCATCTCAAGACGACCGACCAGTGATTGAGGCGGGAAGCATACGATCAGATGACAGCGGAAACGAAGAAACTATCTTTAACACATTTCGGTTTCAGCCGAAGGTTGTGCAGCTCATTTCACTTTGCATCGTGTGAATGTGTTAATGTTCAAACACTAGAGAGCCTCTTGGCCAGCTGATCCTAGGGCGTAAGCGGTTATAGGGTACCATGATTCGGATCTGGGCTGAACACCCTAACACGTGATTGCGGCTCCTTAGAGAAAATTGGGCGACGACGGCCTCCGTTACTGGACCTTTTCATGAGTTGTTCACTACACGGAGAAAAGTATCATTTACTGCGTGATGTGACTTATCATAAGCCGAGCGGGCAGCTTCCTTCATAAAGATTGCATGGTTATCAGGGGAAGTGGGGCTGCTTGGTATCACAGAAGATATGTCGCACGGCTTTGTCATCAGGGCTTTTAGCGTATTCAAAAACGTCTGGAATGCTTGGCACCGGAGATCTTTGAAAAAGATGAAGTTATATTGAAGTCTTGACATGTTCTTTAGCCTCTTAATCGCTATGCCTGTTTCCCTTAGTACTTCTACTCAGGCGAAGGCTAAGTATCTTCTTTATTTCTATTGAAAGCCTTCGCAAGTAGTTAAGCGTTATTGATGCGTTTAGAAGGTATAGCTGAGGTTTGTATAGCTTGTAGATTGCGACTATTTGCGATGTGGCTACTTGATTTGAATGATTTTGCGGAAAGATTTCTATGCTACAGTACGAATTTGGGTGTGTGGTGTGAAAGATCTCCGGTGCCAAGCATTCCAGACGTTTTTGAATACGCTAGTTGGAGATCTTCTGTGATACCAAGCAGCCCTGATGACGAAGCCGTGCGATATAGACTTGCTTAGGAGCAACACTACGCTTCGGCTGAAGAGTTTGGCCTTCCGATACTCTCTGTCTGGTCTTTCCGGAACGTGCGCGGAAATAAGTATGGAAGCCACAGTCATGATGAACAGCCGACCTTGAACTGTCTGATCCAACGCCTTGTAAGATATCTGAACGCCGTATCTACAGCTAATGTTCAAACGACCTTCGCCAAATCTCCAATTGCTCGGTTCTCACACTGAGGCACACTCACAGTATCGATTTGCCGTTGCTGAGACGAAGCAAAGTAGCTCGAAGCGACATTGAAGGTTACAGATACTCGGCATCTAGCTCAATTCACCAAAACAGATGACGCGCCCTCTGAGTACACTCTACCTTTACTGATATCTGCAACGATCAAGCGCCATGCTGATTACCTACACCGAGCCGTTTGACAGACACGGAATATCTCACATGGCCACACATTGAGAAGGGACGCAAGATCGGCCAGATAGAATTGTTCCAGGTCCTCTGTCTACCGCTCGCTCTGGATCTCAAATTGAAGCAGCATCATTCCTCCTACCTTCAGACATTACACCCAACATCCTACCAAACACTCGTCACACCTCCCTCGTCATCCCTGGACCTGCGCTATCCTGGGGGGCTCCGCAGGGCAAATTTACTGGACAACACCCTATCTTGACAAGCACCCAACAAGTCCTTCTACCTCAATAACTTTTTTATCACATTCGCGTCATATGGTGCTTGACGGATCAGGATACCTTCAAAACAGATCCAAAGGGACATAGTCCGGAGGCGAGCATACTACAGCCGCGTGAGCTATGGTGATGGGCGAGTGAATGAACAGAGAGATATCCTCAGGGAGTGGGTGGCGAATAGAGGCATGGTGATGTGTCCTACACTTATTCGTTCAAATAAATATGGTGATACGCTGAGCACTAGCAACAACCTACATTGTACACCTGCGGGAACTCCACTCACATACAGCGATCCCACGAAGTAGGATCTGGAGAAGCTGGCGAACAAGAAATGTCTAAATGGTGAGCAGCACCAGAGAGCCAAAGTAAGTGGTTGCTGGGCGCCAGAAATTGCGAGGCTGACGGCAAAGTTGAGAAGATTTATTTAGGGTCCTATCCTTCGATATTGGACTTTAGCAGACTGATGATCAACTTTCCTCCGAGGTCTGTGAGGAAATTATAGGGCGATAATAGTACAAGAAGTCTGGACCAGGGACCTCTATGGTAATCGAAGTTTGTCATGATTATTGGGCATGCAGCCGAGGAAACCCAAGCTCCGGGATTATACAATTGGTTGCAGCAGGATGCTGCGGCAGTATCGAGAGTGTCAGATGGGGCAGACCTGTCGCGGCGTCTACCAACCATTTTCGGATAACGAATGGCATGGAGGGCATGTTTGAAGGCAATTTTATAGGTTTGAGGGCGAGGCCTTCTCTGGCTGATCTTGTAGGGATCAATGTGTGTTGGGACAGCGCACGCAGGTGTTTGATATACAATTGACATGCAAACGCGCAAGAGCGGCATCGATTCCAGATTACCGAGATGGGAGTTGAGTGTCAAAGGGCATGGAGGATTTGAGCCAGATGTTTTAGATGTGGTATAGAGCTCAGCAAGTTGCTACCGATTCTCTCGAACGAGTTTTAACCACGTTCCACGGATAGTGCATGAGAAAAGCAAGATCTGACAGGCTCATCAAGATCTGGAGAAGCTAGTAGCCCTACAAGGCTGGGGTCGCGACGCCAAAAGTCGCCCCCAATTGCTGTGTCGCGATGTACATCTTTCTGCAACGTCATAGCGTACCATTCTCTGCGTCAATGCTGCTCCACCAATCATCAAGAATGATCTGTAACTCTTGACCAAGCTCTCCGGCTGTGGCCGCCAGTTGCACGTTTTTCCTTCAACACACTATACGAAACCTCAAAAAGATATTGGAGAGAATTCGCCCCTCGGTATGTTGTATTTCAACGCTTTTCAGGGGGCCTCGGGGCTTGGACAATGTCGGGTATGACAAGGCCTGTATGCGGTAGGCCCACTGACTGACCCACTTTTCAAGTGGTCCCGGGATATTGTGAGTAAATCTCTGAGGAATCAGTCTCCGAGCAGGAACGATGGCCGTCCGAATCAGCATGCTACGTGCAATGGCCATTGTTAGTGCTACCGGTTTGTTACTTTCTTCCCATGACTACTCAGATTTGTCAAGCAACATCAAAACGGTACTGACGTATGATGTAACGCAGTGTAGGTCTCCTTTGCCCCTGGCAAGAAAAGTGTCACAAACTCATTAAATGTAGGCCGTAGGCGGTATGACGACCGCCGTTCTTGGCGCGGGAGGTAGGTCTATCATTCGGGGGAATTTCCTCTCGTACTAAAAGCCATTCATTCTTCGGCACAAAAGGCCTTCCCTTTATCGTCAGCGCCGCTCTCGCTCTTGGTGGCGGCAAGGCGGTGTACTATGGTTTATGCCTCAATCAAGCACTGCTAGCACTAGATAATTATCCCAGTCTCATGCTCCTGAATTTAGATGGGAAATAGCCAACGCATAGGTAGAACATGGGCCGCGTGAGGGCTCTTTTAGACGGGAGGGATCATGGGTGGATTAGGAAGAGTATGCTTGTCACTGCCTGGCAGAGTGCTCGGCCGGGGTTAGATGTGAGTAGCCTGGATCGTAGAAGCTGGCTGATTCTCTTGCAGGAGGTCCACGCTCAGAAAGAGAATGCGATTGTAGCGGGTATTGTTCAGCAGACAACCCGCAAGTCTGGGGTAGAAGAAAATGATTTGATCTGATTGCTCAGCATTTGTACCCCCTCATCGATCGTGAGGGATAAACACGAAACAGAAGCGCATATTTCGCATATCGCTTGCGTTTCGACATAGTTCAATTGTCCATCCGCTATCTCGACCTTCAAAACATCCGCCAGACGAAGATGAGATTCTGCAGACTGCTATTCTCCAGCTGGACTGTCAGTGGAAGCCTCGCTTGTCATGAAGATATCGTTTGTTTGTTTCCTCGCCCTGTCTACTCTATCATTTAGCCGAGCTCTAACAGCCGCAACTGCTCTCACCCTAGGCAGTGATTCCTCCACTCCCATCGCTCCAACGGCTGGAATGAGCAATTCTACGCTCGGCATCCCTATACCACCGCAAAGCTTTGGCCTGACGTACGAGATAGGAGGGCCCAAGCTTCGCATAACGTCATGTCTAGTGAACACCGTAGCCGCGCTAAAGGAACTAGCACTTAGAGACTGGGACGACAAGATTATTGACGGGACAGAATACGAGCTTGACGACTATCCAGAAGTAAGGATTATTATCACAACTCCCAAGCGCAAACGCAACGTACAAGTGCGCTTCGTGTTGTGGGCTGCCTGCCTAGGAGTCTACGACATGATTTTGAAGAGGAAGTTCGAGTTTGCGCAATTTGAGATGTCGTGGGAGAGACAAGTGCTTGGATGGGTGCAAGTCGTCAACCATCCAACCAGTGCAAGCTTAACAACAGAAAAAAGGCAGGTCAACGGGACTCTAGATGTGGGGAATATATCAGCGACTTTGCTAAGTACGGACCGCACAATCGGACTAGAGCCCATCAGCATCACGAATATCGTCACCATGGACAACGCAAATGATCCAGCCGAAGCGCGCCTGAATGTGACCATCACTCCTTACGGCGACACCCTCGGCGTCTACGACGTCTTCGTCCCGATCATGAGTGGATTGACCGACATGGCGCAGTTCCCCAGCACTCACCAGGTGGCTGGTTTGATCATAGGTCTCGAAGGCTTCAAAGGTTTCATCTGCATTGTGCCTGCAATACCCTTGCGTACTAGCCCACCATTCATGGAGTATGCGTGGCTGATTAGAGCGATTGCACGGATTCCGACCTACATGCTGGAGAAGGGTCGCTTCGGCGAGGTCAATATTAGAATTGAGGTTGATGGAGTAAGTGTGGGCTTCGGCAGGCTAAGTACGAGGCCAGACTGCGATCCTGATGCAATGCTCCCGGCATCAGTCTCTGTATCAGAGAGCTAAAGAGCTATGGATCTATGAGGATGAGAACAAGGGTAATCGACACCTTCCTAGGTAACCACGTACATGAGTGCGAGCAGATGATGAGGAGTCAAAGCTGATACATGGTATTGTGAGTCGTAGGAACCCCATTATAGATCAGGCATCCTTCTCCAAGAGTTTTGACTCCGTGGTCGTCAGCCATTGATCTAACGAAACGCCTGTAGTTTTGTACCGCAGTACACAAATCAATTGCCCGTCTTATTTCGTTAGGCATTGTTCAGTACCTGCCACAGCGCTATTACTGTCAATCTCGTTTGCCGCCCACATGAGCGGTCAATCGCGTTCCAAACCTGCTTCATTGCCAGCGAAGTACAGGTACCATTGTTATCAAGTTTTTGCTGGGAGAATGGCAGGAAATCTCATATATTTGACTCCTTTAGTGGGACGATTTCACAATGTTACCATATACATATAACAATGGTTGGCGTTCGCGGCTTCTGGCGATAGTCAAGCCCACTCGTAGTCTGGGCTTGGCCTCTTAGCTAATTCGTTTCTCTCTTTTGCTTCATTATTCACTCATATTCTCGCAAAATTATTTTCGACCTTCACAGACTCACATTGTGCTCCGCAAACTTTAATACCTCAACTCGTCACTTCCTTGTATCACTTTCAGAGTCTATCTTCTCACTGCTCCTGCAAAATAACGTTCACTCATCAACATCATCTATTTCGAATATATCTCTACCCCCAGGCTTCCGTAAACCTTGAAAGAAAGTGAGCATGTTCCGAACTCCTTACTACGAAGGATGGGAGGAGGATATCATCTGGCAGTTAGCGGAGCTCTTCGAGTCTGCGATTGGAGCTCCAAAGATCCTCGACGCCCGGCGAGCTCTTGCAAGTTACCCACCTGTCCAGATCATCTACGCGACGCCTCGATTCTCCCAGTGCCGAGACCTCGTGGACTGGAACAGCGTGCGTCCAGAGCTGGTATGTACTTCTGGACATCAGAGCTGCTTGTGTGGAGATCTGGACTTCATCCGAGCTAATGCATACCTTAGATGCACCTCTTTGAGAACCACGGAGATGTTTACCTCGAGTTCGGTGGGCACGACGAGTATCGAAACACCTGGTTCCATTGCTTGAGGGTAAGTACGCCCTTCTGCTATGGCTTGGTATTCATGGCTCACGTAAAGCAGAAGCATAACGTGATCCGTGGCGACAGGGTTCAGAAACAGTTGGCAGCCATATTTCTCGTCACTGGGTCTTCACAGGTATGCTTGCCACTCCATGATGCGAAACAGAGACTGACGTCGAGGCAAGCCAAGAAGCAGGCTGTAAAGTCTATGGCAGATGGGTATGGAATAAGGCAATCGCGTCTAGTATTTGGAATGCTTTGCGAAATCAGAATCGGAATAGGACGGGCAAACGCAATCCATTGTAGAGGCGGAAATTATCAGATAGTCACACCAGGACACAGTTGCTAGATTACACGAATTATGAGGTTCAATGCAATCAAATTATACGCCAGACAGGTCCAGTGCAGAGGACGGGTCTGAATATGGGTCCTAGTTGAATCAGTCAACAATATAGGTCTATCAGAAGAACGCTGATGTCTATCGCATTGAAGGCCCAATCTGGTTGTTAGCAAGTTAGCAGCGCATCAACGTAACGTAGTGGTAACGGCAGCGCCCACTACGTTACGCAGTGGAAAAGGTGAGGCCAATCTCAGAATACTACGGTGCAACGAGACAAACCCTTTTCATGCGAGCTCGCAAGAAACGAATGGCTCAGATGGATGAGTGCCGTGCAAAGACTTTGTATTACCTAGCAATGAACGCTGGAGTTGTTGATACGGTTCAGGAATGCTCCGGGAAGCTCACGACAAACGGGGACGTTCAAAGCAGAACAGGACTCACTTAGTATGGTAGGTTTCTCCACATCTGTCCTTGTAGAAAGGCTCAATACGAAAGGTTGAATGGTCACTAGACAATCAGCTTTTCGTAGAAAGGTACGAAGTTTTGTCATCCACGGATTTGATCCTCGAATCATTGACATCAAGCTCTTGCTAACAAATCCTCACTCTCCTCGAACGAAGCCTTCGTTCTTCAGCTCGAATCGTGTACTAATATCACCAATTTCAATATGCTGGATGAGGCCACAGTCAGGTCATGGACTCGGAAGACTGGTAGTGCTGATAAGACGACTACTCCTTGTCCTCTTTTTCCGTCTTCTCATCCTATTTTTTTCAAGTTGACAAGCACCGCGCTCTGTTGTGGATGAAACTTGAGGTGCATGCCGTTCTCGTCTTCACACCACACTGCACTGCCCAACGTCTGCTCCAATACGCCTGCAGCCCATTCGTACCCCAAAATATCATCCTCATCAATCTCACAGTGCATGTCTAGGTACATATCACGGTCCCGATCCGGCTATGATTGATCCGTGAAGGCCGTCATCATTGTGGGCGTCCTGGTCAGCGTTCACAGCGATCGCCAGCGTCATCTTCTGCAGGGCCACGAGGGTTTTGATGGCCGTGATAATCTCTGGTTCGTAATGGTAGGCAGGTCCAAAGTCAAGGCGAATCTTGCATGTCTTCAGGTTTGTCATGGATGCGCTAAAGCGCGGCAGCCATGTGTTCAAATAACCGATACAAGAAGTATCGTGGTATTTGACGGTTTGTACCCGGAGCTCAAGATTTTGTATGATACCCCAAGGCACTCGGCTCGGACAGATATCAAATGGCAAGTAGCAGTTGAATGCGAGACGGCAAACAGCATGTTCGCAGGACTTGTCGAACGCTTCCTCGTTAGTGGCTCGAGAAGTGCGGAGGACGGCCGATTGGCCTCGCTCTATGAGGAGGCGGTAGATTTTGAGGCGTAGTTCGATAGGTATGATGATGAGCGTGCCGAATGGTGTAGGTGCAGGGAAGCTTCGAGCCTGCGGTGGATGCATCTCGTTGCCGTGTTGTCCACCTGCTGTGGCAGCTGATGTTGCAACATGAAGCATTTAACTCGCAGAGGATGAAGACGTTGTAATTTGTTTAGCGTTGGGACTGGTGTGAAGCATTCAAGGAAGATGGCATGTCGGAAGTATCCGGAAAGGGGATGCTATTACTCAAGTGTTGATAGATTCGTGTTGGGAGTGAATTTTCAAGCGAGACATATCCTACATGCACGTAACGCATGACGATGCTGCATGCCCCATTCATGCAGGAAAGGGGAAAAGTTCGGGTAATGTCTCATGCTGGCGACTTTGATACGAAAGTGCGGCTAACAGATTGTAATAGTACGCTGCTTGCACGCAACTGTCAGCAGAGACAGAGAATCAAATCCCCTGCAATCATTGCCGGGAAGCAAAAAGCAAAAAGTATATGATCCATCTCCAAAGTACTCCGAGAACCCGCAATGGTAGTCCTTTTGTAACCGCGTTTCCACTACTGCGCCCATTCTGCTTCCTCCTTCTTCGCTCTCCTCTTCTCCTTCCTCCTTCGAAGCCTCTCTTCTCGGTGGCTATCGGTTTCCTTGGCCAGATACTTTCGATACTCGGCTTTTCGGTGACCTTTTGGCTGCTTTGCCCGCCATTGGTGCTGATACGCAGCCAAGTATTTTCTTCTCTCCTGTCGCTGGCTGTCAGCCCCACTGGCTTGATATTTCTCGTGAGCTGGAGTCTTTTTCGACTTGCGGATAGATGCAGCAGGCTTGTCGGTACCGGGAGCACTGATTTCGACCAAGGTCAAAGCAGCCTCGATATCGTCCATAGTCAGATTGATGCCCGCTTGGGTATTGATTAAGGATAGGACGGCTTTCAGGTCTTCCTCACTTAGAGACTCGATGGCGTCAGCGGTAGCTGCGGTAAACGAAGCAGCAGTCATACCGTTGCGTTTTACTGAGTCGTAAGGAGCCTCTCTTTGGTGTCGTAGCTCTGCTGTAGTGGCTGATAGGTTTTAGTACTATCGTGGGTTGGAAAAATCAGAGAACGTCAGAGAACGTAAAACAGGAGGAGCTTTTGGTGCGATTTGGAAGATCCGGGAGTGTATAGTCGATAGGAACCAACCACTGTTGACGCAGGGTTCTTATTCGTTTCCCTGGACGCAACAATGAACCCGAAGACGCGAGAATTTCACGCACAATGAACCCAGACTTTGCCAGTGTTCGCAAAGTGTTCGCAAAAGTGTTACACATGGGAGACCATACAATGTCTGGCCCTCTGTGGGCTAGCATCCCTTTCAGAACTCAATGCATTGTGTCTCAAGATTGGGCTTGTTTATGTAATCGATGACTAGGGGTGCTCCTACCAGGTTGCGATGCTAAGATGGGCAACCGGCTCGTCAGGTGGATGAATTTTGAGTATATTTGGTAAGAATTACGATTGAGAGATGGAGAAAATGCGGGAGAGCGAACTTTGAGGTCTCTTCAAAAGGCATGCTAACGACGCTTTCCACTTTCGTGACGCCCGTATGCTGTATCGACGTCTTACTCGCTTTGAGGCCTAGTCTTAGCGACTTCCGAGATTTCTTCTGTCCGTAGTAAGATGAGGTCGTTCCCACGTCTCATTTCCACCCCAAACTGAGGAAGTTCCTAATCCTCATGAGTCGCCGAGCCCATCTATGTGGAAAAGGATTTTTCCCGTGTATTCGGATTCTCAAGCTTCAAACCCTTAAGAGTGTTCTTCCGATCTCTCAGGTACAAACTCCAGTTTTTGTCGCTGGACTCCCAAATCTCCATTTCGCCCCGCCGCTTTTCCAACAGCCGTTTGTTCCCTTCAAGCGCTGTGTCAGCGCGCTCAACCATAATTCGAAGCTGGTGGGCTTTGCGCTCTTTTTGTTTCTTTTCTTCCTCCTCAGTCATAACAGACTTCTTGATGCACCCCTCCAGGTCTGACCACTTCTGTGTGTAGTCCATTGCTGCGACCGAGTGATTTGCGATACCCGAAATATTATGTCAGGCACGCGTTGATTGCAGATGGATCGGATGTTGAGGGTGTGTTGCAGTAAAAATGGCTCGGGCATGGATTATATGTATGCTTTGCGGTGCAACAAAGAGCGAGAATGTGCGAGAATGCGCACAATGACCCAGGGCCTTGGTCATTGTTCTAACTGTTGCCCATAGTTGGGAGCCCTTTGTCTAGTCGTCCGTGAATAGAAAATTGTCATTCTGAGATCAATGCCTTTGTGTCCTGAGATTGGGTGTCTTGTCGTAGAAGGCAAATGTCGTCTGGTTATTGCAGATGAGTTGATTGTCTTCCGGATTTTCAACACGTGCGAGCCCCAGACAAATACGGCGATGTACTCCATATTCACCGACCGTGAAGAATTCGGGTCTTTTACGTTCGCATAAGTCCCGAGCCCCTAACGGAGTATGGTGTCTTGACTAGAGCCGTTGGCGTGGGGAATTCAAAGAACGTTTGAAGCTTTGGGGTACTGAAATCTGAGTCAATTTCAGGCTATTCGAAGTGCGATTCCCTCGAAAATGTCGTCTATGCGATTGCGACCTGGCACATCTGGTGATGGCTTTACCATTAACGCAACAGGAGTACCTACACTGTAGGTAAGATTGCAACATAGTAACAGCAGAGCAGGATAATCATAAAGGAAACTTACGACGTTACAAGTAGCTCCATATTTTAGAAACCCAATCAGACCCCTCTGATTAATACGAGGTGCAAGAGCTCATTCTGTCGCGATTTGCCCCATTGCTCTTCTGTACAAAAGGATAAGAAACATCCATTATGAACCCGTACGTTACCGGACATACTCATGCAACGCTCATGGAAGTCTGATAGAAGGCGAACTGTACCAAATCTCTAGGTCACCTTCGGTAGCCACCACTTTTTTATTCGAGTACAGCTCGAGCCATCCTCTCGCAGTACTTGAATGTTCCGTGGTTTCCATGGTCATCTCCTCGAAATTGCGCTTCGTCCTGGCAATGTCGCTGTTATAGCCAGAGAGCTGCTTTTCACTCCTCGTACGACGTAAGGCAACCAAGCTTGAAGGCAACGTCGTAATGTTGCCTCAAGATCCCGTTGTCCCATCGATCCTTACGTTCCACCACCGTAGCGTTGTAGTCATCACCGTCCTCATCATACTCGGCCGGCGTAAGAACTCTGGGCTCATCATCGTCGATCTCCTCGAAATCTTTCTGATCTGTGAGGAATTCCGGGAACCTGGAACTCTTCCGTTCCGGTACTACTTGAATCGTCTCCCAATTTATGATACCTGTAATTTCGTAAGTGTGGGGATTAACTGAGATCTTTGCGAGGCTCATATTGTGATGATACAGAACGTAGGGAGAAACGTTTTTGGCAGCTGGGAAGACCCAAGGTAGCACGTCTTGATAGTCGCTAGATAACTTTTCCATGTCTGGATCTTCTCCATCGCAGTCACTGCCCCAGTCGTCATCGTCGAAATCTGCGTGATTCGTCGATGCCTTAAACATGGGACCAGTCTTGACCCAGCTCATTTGAAGCCACTGCCATCCACTCACGTGAAGTTCTGAATGGCCCTCTGTTCCCAGGCAAGTATTGGTGACGATAGAGAAAGAAGAGTGGGTCAAGCAGCGGGCCAACGATATAGCGATTCTGTTCGCACCATTCTCCTGTCGTGGAGTCTTCTGACTTCTCAGCAAAGATTTTCGTTTGGGTGTGATTAACATCGTTTGCCGATGTAGTGCTCAGAGTTCCCATGTCTAATTCCGGAGGCGAATGTTGCTTTAGGGCGACTACGTCGGCTAGCTCCACAACTGTGCCTTCGCTAGCTAGTCGCTCATGTTAATCACCGTGTTTTTCATGGTTGCTTCTTGAGGCAATTTATAGGCTATCGACTCGAAAGACTATGGGCTAGTGAGGCAGCTTTAGACTGCTTTTCAGGATCTGGACGTCTTTCACGACCCTTGAAGTAGAGGTTGCCGACGCGGTCGAATTTGTAATCTCGCAACTGCCCTAGGAGCGCTGCGAGCGCGGTGACAATCTCGAGTTTTGGTCCCACGGCGCTTTCCGCCATACATCGTAAAGAGTGACAACTTCTATCTTTTCCAGAAGTGCCCACTCGAACCCCAGGCCGATCACCGCTGATAAATCCCAAGCAATGACACAGGCAACGGGATTGCTCACATTTTTCATAAGGTAAGACAGGACCGCTGCTTCACTTTCAACCCTGTAGTACGGTACGAGACGGTAGAGCCTCACGGAGCAGATAACTCTTAGAGTATCCAGAATACGAGATGGGGTATAGCTTGTTGAAGCCACCTTGAACAAAGATCCGACTTCAAGCCCGTTGAGGTTCAGACTGGCTGGCAGCTCGGAAGCAAGGGGTTTCATCGCGAGCGACTTCATGATGATGATGATGGCAATATCTGGTTCCATGGGCCCGAGGGCGCTTCGATTGTAGTAGCCGCCAGCACATTTCAAGGAGTTCAATCGCGGTAACAAAGCCGCCATCTTGGAGTGTACCAGTGTAAAAATAAAGGATGTGTTAGTGGAAGTGAAGCCTGAAGGTGATGGCTTTGAGATTACAGGTTTAGTCTTTGGGGGTATTCGGCTTTTAAGTACCGAGAACTTGTGAAGCAACGCGGTATGAGGTGGATGCTTCAACGGAGTGTTGCGCGATGTTGACATGTGATTTTGTTCCTTCCGTGTGTTGCGTTTACGTTGTTTGTCAACTTGTTATCAGCGTTGGTCCCAGTTCTGGATTCTGGCTTGGCGGTAAGATAATATAGCAAACGTCGTGCATAAAGGGCGAAAACCTTTGATGAGACTATAGAAGTCCTGAGCAGCGCCCCAAAAACGTGATGGTTTTCGCCAAATTCCCCTCAAAACTGTCATACACCTACGGCAAAAGCCCTCTATAGATTTACAGAAGCCCCACAGTTCGGACGCAGTATCATAAAAAAGCGATAATTTCCACGGACCCTTCCTAAAAACTCGTTATTCGATCTGTAAGGAACTTTCTTGGTACGTTTAATCCTACCTATTCAATATCCTCCAACAAAAAGAGTTATCTCGTTTGAATTGATACCTACAAAAAGTTAATGCGTAAATGAAAAGAGAGAGAGATTTCTCCTATTGTGAATTGAGAGTCTCTCCATGCATGACTTTGCCACTTTCTCTTACCTGATCATCACATGCAGAATGACAGAGCCTGGAAATACGAGATCATCGAGGCACAATTCAAAATGCATAATGTATTGGAAGATTCTCCCTGATAGTAGCGACCATAGTAATCTTTCTTAGACATGGACCGAGAAGGATTTAGCTGGTAAAAAGCGTAGCATTGAACGCTTTAGCTATTCGTAGTTCTTGCCTAGCCTAGCCACGCCGGGATGCGGCTGCCATGATACACGTATGGCAATAGTCTCCACGGAGGCGTTCTTCCATGATGGATTATCTCCCCACGAATATTCTCTGAACGTAAGAGTAAGCCATGTTCCCATGACAAAGTTCGGCTCGCGAAGGAAGGAGGCCTTGGGAAAATTCGTTGTGTAAGATCTTAGCCCCTCTGCTTGTTCCCGGGCGAATATCAATCGGGATGTTGTACCCTCTCCCTCTTGGGCTCCATGGCCACGAAACTAATGTGTAGGCAGTCGTGGATTACGTTTCAGACCCTCGCCAAACGTTGCCCAAGCTCTGGACATTTTGCACTTCCTTACGAACACGTGTCTTCTACTCGATTCCACCTCGAGCTCACAGCCCACCATCGAGGCAGACTCGATCTCTACCACCACGCAGCACTCACCTGCCACATCTCCCACGCCCTAATGCTGAACTTCCCAACCCGAGGTAATTGCCCTGCATGGAGTGAGGCGTCAGTGTCTGCGAGGAGGAGTCGATATGTGGCGCGTGTAAGTGGTAGAGATTGGAGTTCGTTAGGACGGCCTCTATATGCGAATTTGACTTGCAATTCCTAGGATCGCGATCGGGGATTGCCATAGCATGCGCGACGTATGACATTTCCTTGAGTCATCTAGGCAGTCAGCGTAGCTCAGCTAGCTTCCTGAGCGGTACGAGCTCCTCCGTGCAAGCGCTCTAAAATGGTTGGCTGTCCCAAAAAGCTTGACGGTATCCTGAACACCAAATCTGCATGAATAGCGAAAAGTATGAGTACAAATTGACTGCGGGGTACATGTTTGGACTTTGGACGTCACCAAAGTCACCACCTAGGAGCAAGGGTGGAAAAGCACAAATAGCTGCGATGGCACGTCCAGGACAATGTGATCGTTCATATAGTTGTCCTTGTATAGCATCATCTTCCTACAGGGTATCTCTACTTACATCAACCATAGCCACACAAATGCAACATGATGCCTTTAGTCTCCGCCTTCTTGCTGATCGCTTTGTCCGTCGCCGCAGTCAAAGCCACAAACATCACCGGTGACCCTACCAACCTCGCCAATTGGCCCCCATGTGCTGTCAGCAAGATTCATCCCCGACCTGACTATCATGTGTCAACTAAAATACCCTTGCGAACAGCAAAAATGCATCCCCCTCGGCCTCACAGCCCCAGCTTCCTGCAACAGCCTCTCAAACTTAACCTGCATCTGCCAAAATCCAACCTTCAGCGTCTCGATTGCCGGCTGCGAAAGAACTTCATGCAGCACCGACGAGCTCAAGCGTAATCAAGCTCCATCTCAGCTGAATCAAAAGCCTCAATCACTGATAATTATCTCCAGAGATTGAGAACCTAAGCATCCCCCTCTGCGCCCCTGTTGGCGGCCAACCTGCAAGCGTCTTATCAGCCATAAGCTCCTATTATGTCACTGCCTCACTGACGGCATCTGGCTTGCCGACATACCCAGCTGATGCCACGGCGAGCACAGCTGTGAGTGCCGTCCTGGCGACTGCTACTCCGCAGCCTAATTTTGGGAATCCAACCAACATCTTGACTTATCCGCTGTGTGCTGTAAGTGTATAATAGGATGATTCCCATACTTCCTCTTTATTCACCTCTCTCTTGTTGCCTTCACAGTGCGGCCGCTAAAAATGGGAATAGCAAACCTGCGCGAATGAAAGCGTCATCAATGCCGGTTGCGATACCAGCAACGTCGACTGTGCTTGCGGGACTGTGTATCGTAGTATAACAGCAGCTTGCGAGGAAATTAGCTGTAGTGCTGGAGATAGGGCGAGTAAGGAACCCCCGGATCAAACTTTCGCCGTGCCATTCCATGTAGTAGTATTACTGATTCCAAGCCAACAGCCACATCTCTCCTAGCCCAAGAACTCTGCGGTCCCGTCTACCACAACATGCCCTCTCTCGGTTCGGCGGTCTCGTCAGCCATTGCATCAGCGACGTCTGTCGCCGCAGCTGTTGCGTCCAAGGACCCGACGAAGAGTGAAAGCTACCCGCTATGTGCCGTAAGTCATCCTGCCTCTCGTCCGTGCTAACAAAATGTAGCCAGCTTTAGCAGAATTAGATCCAAGGAACTGACAACGATCACCAATCAGCAAAAATGCCAAAATACATCCATTCCCTCTTCCGGCTGCGGCAGCCTTTCAAATCAGACCTGCATCTGCAAGTCGTCGAGCCTTAGCGACCTCAATTCCTGTGAATTAAAGACGTGCAGTGCCTCTGACTTTCAAAGTATGATGAACTCCTATTTCTTCTGTTCCTTTCGGCTCGAGTAAGCTACATCGATCCCCAAGTACTAATCCTTTGCCGGGATAGTCACCTCGGATCTCTCATACACCCTCTGTAACCCCGTCGGCGGCATCGGGAATAACGTGTCCAATGCGTCGTATGTCGCTACGGCTAGCACGCCTGCGCCGACTGTCTTTACTGGAGGTGCGGCTGCCGTGGTGAAGAGGTTGGTTGGCTGGAGTGTGGTTGGGCTAGTTGGGGCGCTAGGCTGGCAGGTTTTGTTGTGACGTTGCCATGCTCGAGCGGCGCTGGCCCCATTTACCTGCTCTCGCCCGCCTTGAGTAGGCAGCAGCTGTTGTGGTAACTGGACGTAATAATCGATGATTTCCAGGCAGCATGCCATGATACGTCTAGGTATGAAACAACGATAATGACCTTGGCTTCTGGAATGTCATGGCCAGAACACTCCACGACCAGCAATTGATTCTTGAAGCGTGTTCGTGGAATGGCACGAATTCAGTGGCGGTGCATCGGATCCATCTATGAACTCCTTCATGATCCTTCCCTTTTCCAGAACTCCTTCTCTCATCGAACAATCGCTTGCATTCATTCACGCGGTCTTCTTCGATGACGTAGATGGGTCCGTCCAACTCTATCTCCACAACTATGCACCTGATGAAGTCAAAGACTACACCATCGCTTTGGGATAATGGTATGAATCACATCGTAGATATCGAGGAAGGATGGAGCATGTGGCTCCCAAATTTACCAGTCTTTAGCGAGGCCGCGCGCTAGTCCGAAGCGATCTTGTCAGATAATATTGACCAATCAATCATATCGTTGATATCCTTGGCATTTCGGATATTGGAGACCTAGAATCAACCTCCTTCTCATCCCATCTTCCTACCACAGTCAAGGTCACAAAGTTTCCTACACAACGCGTCAGAACCAAGATGTTTTACTCAGAGAAAATCCCATTGGTCAGGATGGCGATACTAGACTACTCCTTAGCGCACAGAAGGATTTTGGTGTATAGTATAAATAGTACGCGCCGCTTTGCCTCACTGCCTGCTGTACTGCTACTACCGAGGTACGCTGGGATCTCGCAATATCGGGTCCTTCTTTGACCAGCTAGCTCTGCAATCTCTCAGCTCTTCTTCCTTCGTCGCTCTTCTTTCTCTTCTACCATGTCCTCTGTGCTCTCGGTCGGTCGGGCTCTGAGTTGGTGTAATGGCTTTCCTTTGGAGTTTGCGCTTGGTGCTTTTCTCACTCATAACCATCCAAGTGGGCTTTACCTCAGGTTGGTTGACCCTTTTTGATATCTCAAAACATGCGCCGTGAACCTATCGGATCTGAAATGCCCGCTGCGATCAGATTATTGGTGTTCTTCTTCTTTAATGGACACAAAGGCGGCTGGCTGTTTCTCTTCATTGCCCGGCCTTGTTTACGAGAATTTCTTTTCTGGTGTCATTTGCATGCCGATATGTTCGAGGCGTACAAAGTTTTCGAGATCTACATGCTGACCGATTTCGTGCGTCTTAGCGATGACGAAGCCATTCCCTACAAACACGACTTACATAGCCAATTCAACTCACGCTCTGTATTCACAGACGAGCGCTTGGGTGAACCCTTGGGCTTCAGGCCCATGCTACGCTCCTGGAACCGTTGCCTCAACATTCTGCTCATGTTCAAAATTATATAATGCTCTTGCGGAATTGCAGACAGTGACCACGACTGGGACTGCCCCCGACAGTGGTTCGGTTTGGACGGACACCTTTATGATGTCCACCATCACAGAAAAGTTGTACGAACCCCCAACGGAGTGCTGCTCGAAGACTTGCGAAATTTATGCTTCCAGCGTCCAAATAATATACTGGCATGTGGATCTTAATACTATGAATTCATCTGTTACTGCTGCACCAGTGTCGAGTCACTACAGTACTGTTGCCGGCAACTTCACATTGCAAGTTCCACCCTGATCATCTTTCAGCATCTTCTAACGGTTCTACAGCATCTCTCCTTCGGTCTATGTAGCCTATCACGGTCTGAATGCCCATTACGACTGCGGCTACTTCTCGAGCTTCACGACAGGTGCTATTTACGATACCACAATTGCCTATCCATCAGATGCGCTCTCAACTTATGTTGGTCCGTTGTGGATGCAAGCGCAGACAGGCCCAGAGCCAGCCTCAATGTTCCAAGCCATCAATTACACAGAATTTCAGGAGTACGAAGCTAACACTGCAAACGAGGGTTACTCAAAAAACCTCAAAATTCCGAGTGACCTGGGAGGGATTGATCCAGCATGGAGCACGTGCACTCCTGGCATGTATGGGTCCTGGGATCCCCCTCGAGTACTAACCGCGGCGCGGAATATGGTAGCTCCAACGCCCGCACAGCCGGACTTGGACCCATCAGCGACCGCAGCTCCAGCGGCTGGGATAGCTCCGACACATATTCCAGCTTCGCCCACACCACCTCCTAAAGGCTCTGCGAATGGACCATTGCAAACGAATCCTCCGACTGCGTCAGCAGATCTCGGCTCTGAATCAAAAGAAACGCAATCGGATGGAAACAATGATCCAGCTTGGTCCGTTGGCCAGGCAGATAATGCTTCAAAGGGTGGCAATGTTGGAGAGAGCCCAACGCCAGCCCCAAAGCCAAGCCAAGATTCCGGTCCAGTAGACCAACAAGACAACTCCCAAAAATCTCCGCCAAATCAAAGTTCACCTGGAGCCTCCAACAATTCTCCGCCTGGCGGTGGCAGTGGTGGCGACAACAACAAAAATAACAATGGAGCGGGAGCCCCAAGTTTGAACTTCGATCCGCCAGACTCAAGTCACAGTCCCCAAAGTTCTCTGAGGGTCGCTGAGTTGCCTTTGCCATTCATTTCAGTAGTGCTTGCCTCGCCAACCCCACTGATTGTTGGCGGCAGTACCATCGAAAAAGCCTTGAACGGTGGAGCTGCCATTGGAAAATCAACATATACAGCAGGCTATGAAGGGCAGATTTCCAATATGCCAATTTCGGTTGGGGTAGACAAGATTGTAATAGGCAGTAGCACACATGCACTTCCGACTTCGACACCTGTCCTTGTTGGCGGACAGTTGATGGTCAAAGCTGCAAACGGGGGTGTGATTATAGGTACATCCACATACCCGCCTGGCAGTCAGGCGCAGATTTCGGGCAAATTTCTGTTCGTGGGGTCCGATAGTGTTGTCGTGGGGGGGAATCCATATGCCATTCCAACCCCTGGCACGGCTGATACAGTCTTCATCGACAGCCAATCTGTCAGCAGAGCGCCCAATGGCGGCGCGATATTCAAAAGTGGTGCCATCAGCCTTGGAAGTCAAAGTGACATTGATGGCCATGCCATATCGGTCGGGTCTTCTACCATCGTTGTCGACGGCACATCTTACGCTCTTCCAAGCAGCGCTGGAGCAATCCTGCAATCCCCACGCCCGCAATCTAACGTACCGATCACCCTTGCCAACGGTGCCATTCTCACCCCAGGCGGAAACGCAGCAACAATATCTGGGACTACGTACGCCATTCCGTCCGATGACAGTGTGCTCGTCGTAGACGGTCAACCTGTCCCTTTCCCCACACAAACCGCTCTGCAATCAGTCTTCACGGTAGGTGGTCAGATCTTTACCGCTGCACCGACTGGATTTGCCGTTGGTGGACAGAGCGTGACGCTCGATGGGACTGCAGCGACGCTCGATGGGACTGCAGCGACGCTTGATGGAACTGTGGTCTCGCTGGGACCTTCGGGGGTACAGGTTGGGTCGAAGACGATCCCGTTGACGAGCGCGCAGACAACTGAGGCGGGATTGGGTGGATTGATCATGAGTGCTTTTGGCAGCGGTGGCGAGCCTGGAGCGACCGTGGGAGCTGGCAATGGGTCGAGCGTTGTGGCATTCACAGGGGGAAGCAGCAGGGTGGAAAGAAGATTAGGGATTGTTCTTTTGGGATTCTGCGTATGGTCATGGGAGTCATTACACTACTAGTGTAACCAATGGAGGGTTCTGCGGTGCATAATGGGTATATATTGTGTGTATATTGACTTGTATATATTGATGAAAGGAGCGATGATCGAGGCAATGATAAAGAACAAAGCCCTGGTCTCGAGGGTCTCTTAGATGTCAAATGATTGGTCGGACGCGGGCCGTTCCCGATCAGGCTACCTAAAGTACCTTAAGGTATCCCGGGATTCAGCCCTACCGGCCAAGACAACTTGGACCCCAGGCTCCAGCAAGTAAATAGCCAGTTAACCCGACTTGAGCTTCGCCACAAGTAAAGTATCGCAGTGTCACGTATGCTGACGGCACCAGCAATGATGCGCAAAGCATGCCTGGAGTTTTATCTGGGTCACCACGGTAGCACATAGTTTATTGTTGCCAGCTGCATGATAAGAAGTCAAGTATGAAACGTCTCGAGCTGGAGCCTGGCCTGACCGCGTCGGCCAGTCCCTTGTATGATGACGGAACCAATACGATCCAGTGACGTTCTCTACAACATTTTGGATGTCTTGCAGCGCATCGAAGTGAAGCTGGAAGGGCACGAAGATCGGTTCAAGAGCTTGGAATACCACACGCAGACCAGCAATGGAGGGAGAAAAGCAGAAGGACTCGGTGGCAATGCCGATACCTCAAGCGAGACTTCTCGGACTGCAGAGATATTCAACACCTCTGCCGAAAACTTGCGGTCTTCGAGGAAGGGGACACCTACGAGCGATGACTTGCCAGAAGACATCAGCACTGCGCTCAAAATTCCCTATAGTCAATGGAGCATCAACCAATTAGACCGCTTCTTCAACCTATCCCTTTCAAATTTACTTGAAGCCCGTCTCGGGGACTGCTGGAAGATGCCCGACGATGACCGTCTACCCCTGAAATTTTTCAAAACCAATATTCTGAAGAGCAGTGGTCCTTTCCGAGTACCGATAGACAGCTACCCTACATCCAGACAACCTTTTGAGCGGGATCTTGAATTTCTTTGTCAGTTCGACAATGAACTGAGGGCCCACCCAGGCAATGATTTCATGGTGGTTGATTTCGACGCGGCGGACGGCACGAGACTATACAGGCTAGGTGAACAGGCTTTTGGATCAGAGCTACAAGTCGAAGCTCAAGGCTCAAAGATTGCGCCATGGTCGAGGTTGATGTAGGTCGCAAAGATTTCGCCCTCGGTGGCTTTCGCTGACTTGTTCTAGATTGTATCAAGGGGCTACTACTGGCGAAAGCATCTACCCGACCGAAAAGAGGGCCCCGCGACAGCCTATACCATACTTTACGAGCACAGACAAGATACTGGGATTATGGGATCACTTGGATTACCACTTGCAGACCAAGCGGAGAGGTACCACAACGAATCCCTATGCAAACGCTTGGAACGGTTTTCACACCAATTTTTACGAAATACGTGAAGTCACAGAATGGCAGGTCAAGGAGTTTTGGAAGCATGGTCCTCTATACGGACATCCTCTCGGCTGGCATTTCCGCAAATGCGCTTACACGGTGAGTTGATGTTTCTATGTCGAATGTCATTGAAGCACTGACTAACCACCTTGACCAGATATACTCGCCAGTGGCTGTGGATGCGGTACAACATCCTGATCATGTTCTTAGCAAGACCAACCAATATTGGACTTTGCTTGTGCTTGCGCCAGATCGCTTCTTCAACGACAAAAATACATCTTTTCCTATGGGTCCTTCATCGCCTGGCAAAGCGCAAGCCTTAGGCTACGCCCTGGGTAGACTCACTCAGCCGGGCGCTGAGCTGAATCTTATTGGTCAGGGACTAGAGAGAATAACTGATCGTTGGGCGGAGTTTCTATCCTACTTTGACTATATACTTGATGGTGGCGACTCTCTTATGAAGCCAGCAGAGCACGACAACCTACTATTCGATGACGGCGCGTTCTCGAGGTCAAGACGTTACTTCTGGGCCATCGACTGCTTGTCCGAGTTCGAACTCAGTATCACGGACAACATCACCCAATGGGAGCTGTATAAGGCTGCTCGACTACCTTGGGTGAAAGATCTGCCCGAGCATGACCAGCGTCAATTAGCTTTTGCGGAAAGGCAGTACCGCGTTTTGCAGAACCAACGGGAATCGTTTAGGCAAAAGCTTGCATCGACGAAAGCCTTGAGGGACGCTGTATGTACCTTAGCTCTATATATGGGGCTGAAGCTAACAAGTACCAAGCTGTTTAACGCTAGCGCTGTAATCGAAAGTAGGGCGTCAACAAGGCTGGGTGAGAATGTCAAGCTGCTCACATTCGTCAGCATCTTCTTTCTTCCGCTTGCATTCACCACCGTAAGTCTGTCTTTCTCAATTCGTGCCTGCTCCATATTGATCACAAAGTCGGACTCTGGGCCACGAAGTACACGTCAAGGCGTGCAGAAGATACGAGCCGTTTTCGTACTGATAAAGCTTTAGTCTCTTTGGAGCGTCAACGATCAGTTCTCCATGACAGCACTCATATACGTTGTAATAATAGTCGCGTTAGTGACCTATTTCATCATGTTTAACATCAACAGCTTGGCTCAAGGCTTTGGCCGGGTATACGACAACAAGAAAAAGTATATTGTACGCGCAATGAAACGTGACCGCAAGCAAGCCTGGAAGCAGCGCGGTCAAAGATTCGAGGTCTTCCGTCCGAAGCACGAGAGTCCAGAGCCGTCTGAGTGGTACATACCGTTCTACGCCCTGCTGCATCCTGCAGTCGCGTTAGGTTTGGATCGCAGGGAAGGATTAACTAACAGCCGTCCGACGACTGAAATTGAGAAAGTATATGAACCGTCAAAGGGTGGTCTTGCTAGACTGTTTGGAAGACGGAAACGCCCGACCGAAGAGGAGGTGAACGATCAGCCTTGGGTCATTGAATAGACTATGGGTAATATGCCACAACGACATGAAAGAAGCTGTTCCAGATACGACCGCATCCAGACATTCACTGCGAGCGAGCATCCTTTTTCAGCAAGAGCATTTCTGGTGTGTTGCCAGCTATGGACGGACGAGGCCTATCGCTGAGAGCCACATCGGTGGGACTTCCGATGCGCAGCAGAAGTATGAGCTGAATACACAAGAGCTAAGCCGCAGCGGGCTCGGCTATAGAATACAAGCCACGAGTGGGGTGGGCGCATAAGCGACGAGAATGTCGCTGTACAATTCGCGCACTGGCACGTGGAGGCCGCACAATGAAAGCCGTTGAAATTCTGGCACGCACGTTTGGACAAGGCTACAGTCAGCCTATCTATCCTAGGTTTCTCACTGCCTTGATGTTATACTCAGGCTTCTAGATTGCAGGATTCTGATTCGATGACTTTCTCGAACGGTTGTGGTTGTGATTGTGGCGCAGCAAGGTCTACCCACGAGGTCGCAAAACTGCTCCCGAAAAGCCTTGCTGCGGATGCTACCCTCCATTCTCGATAGGCGCTGGCTCAAGACGTTGTTGAGTTGGCCAGTATAGATTATGGGGTCTATGTGCTGTTGTAGGAAGTGTGCGACGTCTAATGTCAAGTACGAATCCTTTCATGAGCTTCACACATCGTTCAGTTGATCTCTGTCTCTGCGTTGCCAGCGTGTCCAACGCCAAAGTCGGCCCTCCACCATCCAATCAACACCTCGACGTCTCAACGATGACCTCCCCAACCTCCAGCCCTGTCTACCCTAGCCCAACACACATACTAGGAGCCAAACCACCTGGCTACGTCGAAGCGACTGTACTAGAGGCACAACCCACAGATTCCGACGCTTCTTTACCAGTGTACTCACCACCCAGGCCATCTGTGCCATGGCCTGGACAGTCCGAAGCCGCTCTCTTCAATGTCGAGCGTACTATCCGACGAGCTCGCCTTGGCGAACGAAGAAACAGAACGCTAGCTTGCTTTATGCTGTTGGCTTGTTTGCTCATTGCGATATTCATCGTGGTGGTGATCATTGAGGTCGTTGGTCATCTGGATCAGTGAGAGGAATCGAAACGGGTTTCGGGTGCTGCAACACGACAGAACCTACATTCGAAGACTCTGACCTTGTCGAAGGAACCCCACAAGCTGGTCATCCCGCCTTTTTTCTCTCGAGAACTGCAACGAAGATTTCTCGAATCCACCATCCTAAAATAGATCATTTCTTTACTCCCGACCACCCATAATAGCTTCATCGAATCCACGCCGAGTCGACGACAAAAGAGGAAGCATTGGGAGACTCATTGCCGAAGTCAGGCCTTCCGCGACCATCTGTGGACCGTCGCGATAATTCTTCATGTGTTGATAGACCGCAGTCGCGACACTTCAATTCCAATACGATATGGATATAGACCTCTTTTTCACAACAAGCAGCGTTCTGGACTTTGATTGCGCCAAGTACTACCGCAATGCTGCACAAGGGCTTTGTTTCAAGCTAAAGGATTCCAGGCTGAGAATCCTAGGGCTGAGATATTTGGGGCAAAGGATCGTGAGTGGTGGCTTAGCCGAAGCTCGAAACACCCAGGAGAACGATGACTATCAATAGTGAGGCTTATGTTGAGCGATATTAATTTTACCGTATTCATTGCTGACTCTACATCCGTCATTCTGTTATATACCTGTCATGCTTACGCCTGATTTCCTTCTCCAGATATTCTTCGCATTGCAATCCATAAATTTTGATATCCTCAACGCTCGCTAGAAGCTTTCCCCGTCACAACTCAACATTGAATTACCTACCCTCGCCCCCACTCTTCTCAAACCCACCATGGCAATCTTCCCCCTTCCCCCCGGCCTCGCCGCCCGCCTCAACATCCCGCCAACCTACCAAACCGCGACCGAAGACACCGCACCACCCGCTTACATCGCGCCCCTGAACCGCATCTCCACCTTCCGCCCCGAATCAATCCCGCTCCCCCCGTCACCCGCACCAGCACCATCAACGCAACAAATCCCACCCCCGGAATACTCCCCCTCGGTCTACTCGCAACAACGCCTCTCGCACCACCTACCCGACCCGGACCCCGCCGCCCTGGGCTTCCCCAGCTCGCCCCGACGGCCGTCCGCGGGCAAAGTGGAGCAGCAGCATGCGGGCCACTTCAAGGAGAGCTGGACGGATCTTTCGATGCGGGTGGATCTGGAAGCTGGTCGGGAGGGGGCGAAGGGGGAGCCTGGGAAGAGAAGTGTCTTTAGGCTGTATCCGCCGGTGGAGGAGGGGGAGGTGGAGCGGCTTTATTGGAAGAGGGCGGTGGTGGCTTTGGGGATTTCGATGGTGGTTGCGGTGGTGGTGGTGGTGGCGGTGTGTGTGGGTTTGAGGGGGAGGAGGTCGTGATGGAGTAGGTAAGAGAGGGGGGTGATGATTGCAACAGGTGTTTGGATTCTGATCTTTGGGTACGGCGAGAGGTACATGTTGCGTGCACGTCGTCAGTGATGTACATATGAAAGCGTGGCGTTGAGGGCGTTCCGTTCGGTATGGGAGGGCCGGAATTATTTGGCGTTTGTGTAGGACTGTCTTTCTTCTCAATGTAAAAATGTATACCTTTCGAATGCAGCATCTGGTGATTCAGTCGTTCCAGTATTGCTACCATCAGGGATTCAGATTCGAGTAGGATCGCTTGCCTCCGACATCTGCGTCGGACGTTTTGAAAACCAGATCGTTGGTTCCTCCCCTCGGTAGTTGTCAGGAAGCCGGTAACTCAGTCGCGTTCCGTCACGGAAGCGGTGTAGTTCAGCAAGGCTGCTGCTCTCACGGCCGAGAACCGCTCCATCGATCGAACCTGTTTCTGTCGAGCCCAACGGTATCAATTCTCGAGTATCGAATCCTTGTGCCAAATCAGGAGAGTCGGGATCGATTGGGTCAGCGTAGCGTCATAGGACGTCTCCTACGACCTTTTGGTGACTCTTTTGGCCATTGGTCCTTTACCCGTAGACGGACGGCAAGCTTGTCGTAGACCACACAACCTAGAACATTCGTTAATGTGACGATGAAGATACACTTCACCGCCCAATGATCTTAAATCTCGCAACAGAGTGGCGAAGAGTGAGTTGTCAGCCGTCTCGATGGCCACTTCTGGCTTTGTAGCGCGGTCGCTGATTCCTATTTCTCGAGATGACTTAAACCTATGCTAGGTAGTGGCCGATCTCGACCAATAGAAGTATTCGTGGGATAGGAGGGAGATGAGATTGATGGGATGAAACACAAAATTTGGGACCAAACTGGGGGTCAATCAAATGTTACCTGGAGATAGATGAAGCTTGTTTCGATAGTAGGAGTTCGCTTTGGAGTGGAGCCGGCTAGGCTCTGAAATCTGTGGAGCGTCAAGGGGACACGGATGGCAGATTCGTAAATCTGCGACTAATACCGCAGACGTACAAGAGCTTGAAAATCATAATGCTAGGCGTGGTCTCCACCCAGCCCCAATGTCACTATTGCCTACACCTTCCTTACAGCCTCAATCAAACCCTCGACCTCCTTACCGAGGCTGTGGAATTTGACAATCTCCAAACCCACAGATCCTAGCAGCTCCTTCCACTGCGTCTGCGTACGTTCAATGCCAGAAAGCACGATTATCATCTGGATGTCCATGAGAGCCGGGAGGAGGGGACTGCCGGTATCGGGCAAGACCCAGTCATTGATCAGGATCTTGGAATAGCCTGGCTCCATGGCAGCGACCGTGTTGCTAAGGAGCTCGCGACATTTGTCGTCAGACCAGTCGTGGCAGATGGAGCGAAAGTAGTAAGCTCGAGCTCCTGTAGACTTCAGTCTCTGGGTACAGCTTTCATGATAAACGTAAAGTCTCCAGTCGAGTGCTTACCTTTGACTGGCTGCTCAGTAAAGAAGTCATACTTCATTCGAACGATATCTGGATGGAGCTCTATGACATTATCAATAATGGAAGGCTGGTCCTGTAGCACAAGACGTCCGGTCTGATTCGGGAAGCGATCTTTGAAGGTCTGGATGTCGTATCCAAAGCCACCAGCGACGTCCACAAGCAGGGCAGAATCATGATACTCTTCTTTGGCTCCTTTAAAGAGCGAGTCTTCAATGGGAAATATCTCGAACCACTGAGCCCTGCCAGCACGCCAACCCTCCAGCATCGTAAGAAAGTTGTTGATCTTTGCAGGATTCTGCATCAACCATGGGAAGAATTGTAGCTCAGTGTTTTCAGCGTGTTGGAAAACGCCCATAGGACCTTCGGGATTCTTGTAATCAGTCTGAGCGAGGAACTCGGGCATCTTATTGCAGCAGAGGGCCCCTTCATCGTGCCTGCAGGACAAACTCAGCTCCTGTACAGAAGTTTGGATGGGTGCAAGACTGACAGGAATTTGAAGCCTCCCGATAGCGCGGGAATGGCCAATGCTTTGGAGACGGCCCCGGCTACGTAAGTCTCATATCCAGTCTCGATGACCATATGCGTGGCAGCCAATGGCCTCAGGATGCGGACTGGAGAAAATGAGCTGCCAAAATCCAGGACAACATTGAAATATTACCAATAAGCAGCTTGTCACCGCCAGTGATACTCGCCAGCTCGGTGGCTGTCCTGGGGCTTTCGCTCTTGTTCAGAGCATCAATTAAACCCATTTCAATGGCAGTCCTGATAGAGGCACTCAGATGTGGCTTATCGTTGGTAGAATAATGAGTAACTTGTGCTCAATGTAAGGTTCGAGACATGAAGGGATGTACCTGCAAGAGGAGCTTCCAAATAGTCTCGGAAGCGGTCTCGAGCATAGCTGTCGCTTGCTGAGTCACACCAACAAGTCTCTGGCGTGCTGGTTCATCGTTGGCTACATCTTTTGATAAAGCTTGGAGCTCTTTCTCAACAGCATCGATGCGAGCTTGGACGCTCATTTTTGCTTTATGGGAAATTTGCGAATCGACTCTGCTTACGAAGACGTAGATATAAGGAAAGTGGAAAGCAAAGAGACAGAACCGGTAGAGAAGCGATTTCTATGCTTTCTATGTGCCCCAAATCTAACAAAGCAGAGAGACGGAGTAGATCAGGGCGGATACAGATTCGTGACGAGTAGAAGTACGCCACTCGTCTTTACCTGCCTCAAGGCTCCCCGGCCGTCCTCCGCAGCCGACAGTTGAGTCTCCCATTACGCGATCAGACCGATGTTACGTTGGTAGAGAGATAAACATACCGATGTAACTCTGACCGGCGCTGAGAAAGAAAAGACTGGTCTTGAGCTTCTCGGATTCAGCCCTACACATCTTCCGGCTGACTTCGGGCCTACTGTAGCCCTGTTCAGATACGCAAACCCTGTTCAGATACGCATGCCCTTCAAGTCGTCAACATGTTTTCACGATGATAATTGAGGCATGCTGCCTCTCTATCTACCGTGCCTTGAGCAGCTGCCCCTGCGCAGATCTTCCATAACCACATTTCCCAACCAGGATGTACCACCTAGCCAAAAGCGTGTACTTTTGGGCCACGTCTAAAGAAGGTATGTATCCCCCCCTCCTTCCCTCCTCAGCGCAATCAATTCCACTGGAACCCCTCGTCTTCCCTTACCATCATCCCCGCTCACAGGACGCGTTCAGAGTACTCCATCCTGCTCCTCGGCCTCGACAACGCCGGCAAAACCACCCTCCTCTCCACCATCAAATCCCTCTACAACGACACCCCGGCGCCCGCCAAACCCACCGTCCCCACCGTCGGCCAAAACGTCGCCACCGTCTCCCTCGACGACATGTACCTCAAGATCTGGGACGTGGGCGGCCAGCACGCCCTGCGCTCCATGTGGACGAGCTACTACTCCGTCTGCCACGCCATCGTCTTCGTCGTCGACGGCTGCGACATCGGCGACGACCTCGGCGGCGGCGGCGGCGAGGGGGCGGGACCGGTCGGGCGGCTGGAGGAGTGCCGGCGGACGCTCGAGTCGGTGCTGTCGCATCCGAGCACGGCGTCGATCCCGCTGCTGGTGCTGGCGAACAAGCAGGATCGGGAGGACTGCGTGGAGACGGTGCGGATCAAGGAGGGGCTCGTGCGGAGGGTGTTTGAGGGCGAGAGGGGCGGTGGGGTGAGGGACAGTAGGGTGCTGCCGGTCAGTGCGCTGAAGGGGGAGGGGGTGAGGGAGGCGGTGGAGTGGGTTCGGAGCCGGGTGAGGTGGAATAAGGAGGGGAGGGGGCCGGTGATGCGCTAGGGTGCGGTTCTGGTCGGGCGGCTTGTGGATGAGGATCTCCATCGCACCGTCGAGAGGGCTTAAGCGCACCTCGGGCGTTGAGAGGGCGAGGCTGGGGAGGGAGGAAAAGCGTCGGTGTGATAGAGGTCTTTTGGATAATGTGTTATTTATGATACAAATAGATACCGACCCCAAACACAGATTTGAGCTGCCTTTGCAGTCATTACCCCTATATAATTACATTGAAAGAACGGATAGAACGTTCATTCACAGAGGAATCAATGACACGCCGCCCTGCTCCTCGCCAAATTGTTCATGGTCGCTGAACTGTAGACAACAAAAGAATAATTTCTCAAGATAGCGTCGTAAAGTCTGACTCCAGACCACATACCCAGACAAGACCTTCCTCTACGGAATGCCTTGCGCTCTCATCCGGGCAAAGTCAATGGCTCAGGATACCGCCTTATCAATTGGCTCATGATTGTAGGTGCGCCGGCAACCGGGCTTCGGTTCATGAAGGAAGCCTACGGAGCCAGTAATTCCAGCACTAGTATCTCGGTGCCTCCAGCTCCCCTATTGTCTGCCTTGGCACCGGAACGCTATCCTTTTCATGCACCTTCGCATCACCCGGCATCTCCGACCACCCCGGTTTACTTGTAGCATATCCCGGGGCGTTTGGATGAGGCGTAGCAAGATTCTGATCGCCTCGATGAGATATGCCATTCTCCGTTCGTCTTGTACTTGAATTTCTCCGCCGTCGGAGCATGAAGAAGCCAGCAGCAGCGGCGATCAAGGCCAGAACTCCCAGTGCCACTCCAACCCCCAGGCCTATCTTTGCGCCTTGACTGAGGCCATTGCTCCCGCTAGCTTCTGCACCGGCTGTAGATTTGGGAGAAGTTGTGGAGGATGCTGTCGATGGTGGATTCGTGCTGGCGCTCGGACCGGTATCCGCAGTCGATGAAATTCCGGTGTTCTGGCTCCAAGTCACAGGCTTAGCGTTGCTTTCAACGGCGACATTGAAAGTTCCACTCAGGGCGTACGGAGGTCCCAACCCTACGGCTGGCTGGCGGGAGAGCTCAAAGTGGCAGCTGAACGGGTCGAGCGCATAGTTGAGGGGGAAGTCCAGACTACCTGTTGCAGGCGCTGTTTGATTATACACTGTTATGTGGGTGTTAGGTCTCGAATGTTGGGGCAAAAAGGAAACAGGAGTGGCTCATACGTTCGCCTAGCACTGGAGAAGAAGAATTGCCATTGATGACACCGCAGTAGAGATGGAGCCATGGTGTGGAAAAGTCCGACGTCCAGGAGGCGTTCAATGTGTCGAGGTAGTTAAAAGTGGGGGTTGTGCTAGGATCTGGATACAGCCAGGTGCCATTGGCACCAGAGTCCGCGCTTGCTATTCTCGCAATGATAGCGAGCGAGGAGACCAGAGCACAATGCGGACACAGAGAAAACATCATCCTTAAAGAGGTGAAAGATATGCAGATGTTGGTAGAAAGCGAAGGGAGTCATGGAGTCAGATCAAAACGTTGAGACCGGCGCTCTTGGCATGTGAGGCTGAGATTTCTAAAACCTGAAGGATCCCGCCGCCTGCGCCCGAAGGCAGTGTCTTCGAGCAAGCGAGCCACTTGCAACATGCCAGACAGGTGGAATGGCACGATTCTGTCGTGCCAAAATCTGACTGGCTACCTTTCATATTTCTTACACGATTATTGAATATTGATACTCGAATGTACTTTAAGTAGCCAGTTGACGACGTTGGAGGAGGCGCGCGGCTCTCAAGAACCACGCCTCGAGCAGAATCGGATTTCGGGTCAGACTTGTGTGGGACAAGGAGCTTTCGAGATCTGGGCAGAAGATGAGATCCCGGCTCGTATAGAAACTGTACACTTTACACCACTCTCAAGTCTAACATCACCGGCCCGAAAAGGAGTGAATGACAGCAGGGTAACTTGAATTTATGCCAGAATGATGCCAAGTGACGCGTGCCCAAGCTCGGTCGAGTTGGTGTCTTGGTGACGAGACTCACGGGGGTGTCAGAAGTCATTACCCCCGGGGTTTACCCGGCTACTGCTGGCTTCCCACCAAATACATACATTTCTACCTCCCAAATACATACATTTCTACCACAGCTTAGACTTAATAAGCTTGGTGTGATTGCCCTCTCGTAGCATTCTACATCGCCAAGGCATTTCAGCAATTCGGGCCTGAATTTCACTAAATTTAATTCGATCTTATTCCTTCTAAATCATCGTACGATATTTATATTAATCATTTTATTGCCGTTAATAAACCTATTCATTTAGAAGATTTTAAATAATCTTAATTAAATTGAGATTAGATAATTATATAGGGTGTTCTAGAGTCTCAATCCAATTATCGAATTTCAGCTGTGTGGCGATGTTTTCCATATTAACCTTAATATCCTTTTTACTCCGAATTATTTCATAATTTAAATTATTATCTTTTTATAGAATACTATAACTATATCTAATTTATAGTTAATTTATACTCTCGCAGTAGTCCGGAAGCTGATATTTAGTATAATACTTTATTATTATACTATTTCTAGTTAACTAAATATTAGGATTATAGAAAAGATTCGCTTTTTACTAACGGATACGCTTTTTAATATTCTTCTTCGTTATTATTCTTTGAACGACGATATAGTTTTAAGAGTTTTTCGATTATAATTTGAGGTTAATTAAGCTCGTTATAATAGAATTATAGCTTGCCTTTATAATACTATAAGATATCCGCGGATATATAAATTAAGATATCTTACTTTGGGGGTATAGACTATATATTTTAAGGGTTCTCAGCGATATCAGTATCTCGAAATATACGATCTTACTATGTAAATTTAACGTTTTAATACTTTTCGTTCATCTATATAATAAAATATCAGAAATTATTCATCGTATAATGCTCTCGACTATATTTATACCCATATTCTAATCTTTTCTCTATATTCGACTTTAAGACTTTTTTTAGTTGGCTATTACTTATATATCTAAGTATTCTAAATATATTTAAAAGCGTATCGTTATAGCGTATGAAAGGCGATTAAAATAGTATAATATTAAAGCTGGCGTTTAAACTTCTAATTATATATAGAATTATTAACACCGCGTAGAGTATCATATATAGATTAATCAATCTTAAAAAGACGTTTAAAACGCTATTTCCCATATCGTCTAGTACCGGGGAAACCTAAATACTATCTCATTTTCACCTAATATTTACCCGTATTATATACAATATCCTTTTCTATACTGATATCTTTCATTGTTTTTCCGCTGTCCTTCCGGGTATCAATAGCTTCATAGAATTTGGCTTTCTTACGAGTAGTAGCTTCCTGACGACGAGGCCTATGAGTAGGCGTATGTGGGGGTGTATTATGCTCCATGATGGACTATTTAGGAGTGTTTACAGTAGTGTTTTGGTGGGGAAGTCAGCAGTAGCCGGGTAAACCTCGGGGGTAATGACTTCTGACACCCCCGTGACTTCCCCTACGGATTGGTACCCGAAGATTGCCGAGGCTTGGCACTTTCGGTGGCACCAGTCCAGCATGGCATGAATGGTATCAGATACGTCGCCAAGCAACCCTTAAGGGAAACTGTAAGTTGCTATGCTGCAGTCTCGAGACCCGAGGACTGGGTGCTTGTAGTAGGTTGGTGCTACAATATAAATGGCAAGTGCCAATGGTGATGACCACAGGCACTGTCTTATCAGTTGAGACTATTCATGCATAAATTCAGATAAGAGTGCATGCGGTCCAACGTCTTTGGACCCGAATGACCGTGCATGAGGGGGATTCAGCAGATCTTCCGCTATCCAGTCATAAATGCATGAATGGGTCCCGACACTGCAGCTTCAGGGTAGAGAAAATTTATTGGTTGAAGTGCCCCCCGCATTTATTGATCATGTTCAATGTATGGAGTACATACAGATGAGAAATGTCATAATGCGGGAGTGGCGGATAGCAAATATGCGTACATGGTAGCTTTAGGTAGGTATATGAAGTCTAAGGTATGGATGGATGAAAGGAACGTGAGACACTTAGGTATAGGAATTGCAGGAAAGACCTCGGACTTCTAGACCCTCACCGAATCTTGCGGCTACCGCGCGCGAGAGAAGCATCACGACCACCAAAAGCTTTATGAGAGGCTTCATGAAGTGGACCCTGTGAGCCAGGAGATATTTGCATCGAGGAGGCGAGGGACAAAGTATCAAGATTTGAGATCTTAGCTTCCTTGATGCGAAATTGAGCCAACAAGGGTTGCTCTCCTGTACTCTAGGTAGGTACCAGTCGTCTGTAGCAGTTGTCGAGATTGCTTGTTTCGAAAGATGGTGCCAATTAGTGGTGGGTGGGGGAGAAGCTTGCATAAGTTTTGTACGCGGGCGGTCTGTGCGGCTCAGACTCACTGTACTCTAGAGACAGTGGGGTATAAAATGAAAAATAAAAAATAAAAATCAAAATAAAAATAACAGCGGTTTGAAGAATTCTGTGTAAGCAAGCTGAGGCCTCCAACAGGGTCATAATCCTGTAGGCTGTACATGACATTTTACTAGATAGGTAGATCCATCGGGAGTTTCATGTACGGGAGAAGAGAATTGTCGAGGTGTGGACAGTGGCTTGCAGGTCTGAGGTATCAAAGGCTGTACTTGCTGTAAATGAGGCCAACGAGCGAAAGTTGTGCGCCAAAATGAAAACGCGTCTTACCACTTTAAAGCAAGATTCACCATACTTGAAGCAGTCTAATCCCTGTCCATGCTGTGCTCTCAATCCCGGCACCGCCAATCAGCGATTCCTACAACCGACCCATGACTTTGGGCGCCCTGTTATTTTGCTTCAACTTCTCTCAATCTCGACCGAGTTATCTTGCTCTCCTCATATCTGACAGACGTGACGTGCAAGTCATTCAACGCTGACAGCGACTTCACACTCCACACTTTGTTCCTTTCCATCGACTCCTAATTCGCGTTTTCCATTCCAGTTCCAATTCTGTTTTCCGCTACGGGTAACTCGTAACCGTAATCTGTACGCTCCAGGGGTACCAACTAACTCAACCCTCCTCCACCATCTCTACGAATACCTCAAACAACTTCTCGACTTGCCAATCAGCTAGTCGAGATGATGAATGAATGATTGAGTCTTCTTCCTGTCCGAAGAGCAATTCATCTCGCCCATTCCTTGCCCTTTGCCTGGCCTGGCACATACCTCAACGATTTTTAATCTACCGCCGAAGAACACGGTACAGTCAGTATCTTTTCCATTCTTTTGACCAACCAAACGGCCTCATCGACCTTCACGACCTTCACGATCACGGCCGCTTCCATCCACGCCTTATCATAGTAGTCTCATGCCTTGCTATAACACAACGCTCCTTCAGTGATCACTTTGCCACCGCTCGTGTACGTGCACCCTCACCCAGAGAAATTATTCGAAACCCCTTGAAGCACATTCCCGACTTCCATTTCCACAATTGCACAGCGTCTACATGACTTGAGACTTCAAAGAGTATTTGGCTCGACAACTAGACTGCCATTGCTGACGCCTGCTCGTGTCTCAGACATATTCGACGACCCGTCCCCTTATTCACAACCAAATCCTCTACTCCTCAGCCAAGATACCTCTACATCGTCCTGTCAAGCTTTCATTGCTGTCATAGAGATCTCGAACGTCGTTACGGGTGTTGTACATGATGGCTGCTATGGTGCAGGCTTATCCTTCGCCAACATCGACGATGACGATGCTCCAAACGCGCCCTTCATCTTCGGAAGCGTTTCAGAGTGGGTCACAAGGCCAGCAACATCAACGAAACTCCCAAATGCCTAGAAACATCTACAACACTTCGGTCGGTGGAATGGCAGCTGGGAGCTATAGAGGACATACATCGACCTCGCCGGTGTCCCCATATGGCTTCTCCAGTCCATCACTACTGCCTAACGGTTCCAATCCACTCCGGCAGCACCCTACAGCTGTACCACCTCCACGGCTTGAGTACAGAACGGCATCTGCACCATCAGTACCTCTTGCTCAGCAAGCGTCACAACAGAGCCCCTCCATTTCTAATCGACCTCGCCCACCAGTACTCACCACAGCCTCCACACCATTGAGTGCTCCTAATAGCAACAACTCACGCCAGCAGACCCTCTCCGACGGCAACGCTCCAGCCATTACCTCTGTTCCGCCACAACTGGCCTCTAGGCCTCTCTCCACGGCTGATCTCAGCCTTCCGCCTCTACAAACAGCTTCTTATGCCACTGTGGCCAAATCGTCGCCAGATCGCTATCGACGGAATCACCGGCGTGCGGAGACATCCGGACCATTGACCACATCTAATCAAGGCCAAGGTGGATCTGCATTGCCGTCGGGTTCGGGCATGGCAACTGTCGGTCACCTCTATACACATCCTACACAGACAAGCAGTACTCCATCTTTAACATCGTACCCATCGTACCGTGGCGCTCAAACCGCTTCATCGCCTACTGTGAATGACTACAACGTTGGAGCACCGCCAAGGCTCGTTAGTAAAGATGATCTGAATTTGCAAAGGGAGCGCCAAGCTTCGGCAGACCTGGCAAAGAGATACCGAAGAAGGAGCATCAGCAGCATGGAAGCTAAAGACTTTGCAATCCCACTGTCAGAAGCAGGGCCACCACAGCAACAAGGCCCGACAAAGTCTTATGCAGCAATGCTTGCTGGTCCATCACCACAGGAACGGAAGGAAGTTCGAACAACACCTGCAGTAGAGAGACCGACCTCATCCCATGGTCGTAGTGGCAGCAATGAGAGTTCTGTTTCGGGTCGCTCTGCCCCGAAGTCATCAGGGGCTAAGCGATTCGAACTACCATCTTCTGCTCCTACCACAGCACAAGAAGCTACTCCGATTGCAAGGAACGAAGCCAAGGTCGTAACCATCCCTGCGCGAGGATCGTCTGAAGCAAACAAGAGGCTCACCAGCCCTTCACCTCTTTCGAAGCCGATGGCAACGAGCCCTGAGGTGCCCTCCTCTGAGCATACTTTTGCCGCTCCAGAACCACTGCTGCCAGCGGCACCGATCGTCGCCCAAACTAGCACGACTCCCACTGGAATACCTCAGAGTGCTGCAGCCCAGCACTTGGCTGCGCTCAATAAGAAAGAGGGAAAGAAGGAAGGCAAATCGTCGAGGTTACGGCGAGCCTTTTCTTTTGGTAGTGCGGCTGAACTTCGAAAGGCATCTGCCGAGAACAGTGCTGCCGCTGCCTCAAATGAGCGTGCTAAGCTACGGAAAGATCGTTACGCGGACGAACAAGAAGCTCTGCAAGCAGCTGAGATTCAGAAACAAGAGGCAGCTGGCCTTGGAGAAGGCATCTATTCCGGGCAAGGGCATTTTTTCACTGGATCGACAGATAACTTGTCGATATCCTCGACTGCTTCTTCAGCATCAGTAATGATCAGAAAAATGGGCAAGGGCATGAAAAAAGGCTCTCGCTCGTTGGTCGGGTTGTTCAGACCAAAGTCTGTTGTGGGCGTACCCGCTGCAGACTCGGCTGTGCCAGAAGTCAGCATGGCTCAAGTTTCGATGGTAACAGTCGAGGCTGAGCGAGAGAAGGTCAATGTCAACGCCGACCCACATGACCAAGCTGGAGGTGGTACTGGATTTCCAAAATTGGAGAGAAACTCCATGGATGCTGCACACATGGCTTCAGAGCCGAGGACCTCCTTCAGTGACCGACCAGGCAGTTCACGACCGGACAGCTCACGGGGAAGGCGTAGCCTCGTTGGGGGAGAAGAGGAGCGTGCAAAGGTTTTGGCGGCGGTCAAGAAAGGCATCCTTAAACGTAAGCTCAAGCTCTACCATTCCAATAAAACATACAGAAAATTGCTGACATGTCATCGGCAGGCACGGACTCAGGCCAGGCTTCTCCTGTCGCAAGACCTGTTGATACAAAGACCCCCGACTTCAATCTCCCTCAGATTCCTCACTTTAACGACAGTCCTCACTCTAGCGCTCCAACCACGCCCATCGATGAACATGCTCCACGGTCCGGACACAGAAAGACCGATTCAGTCAATATAGAAGGAGAAGAGTATTTTCTGTCTTTAGCGAACTTCACCAGTAGTGATTCGAAAAGCTTGCCCGGCACGCCACGCAGTCTTGCAGCCCGCAATATCAGCTTCAGCCCTCGCATACAATTCCACGACACCTGGCCACCAGGGGAGTATGATAGACGAGGTGAGATTGCTACATGCAATCGCTTGACGCCCCTCCTTGCTCAACAGATCAAGGAGGAGCTGAACACTTTCAAGATGGTATGTATCCTTAGCATGCTGATCATTTGCCATTGCTTACCTTACTTCAGGAAATGGAAGTACACGCCGAGTCTAAAGTCTACACACACTTCTTCTGATGAATGCATCACCTCTGGCACGGTTTTTCGAGCATGCTATTCGTATTCCTGAGGTTGGAACGCACTCGTCTGTTCCGTGCAATCACCACTTGACCTTTCATACAGCAACCAGGGCGACACTTTATATCTAGATGAGAACCGAAGGCCAATGTCACGTAATGCCACACAACAACCTCCACGTCCTCCACTTCGCAAGGACCGGGCTGGTCACGGCTCCTTGCTCTAAGATCAGCCATCTAAGGTCTGACGACTCCACACTATACACCTTTCCATCTCTCTACCCTATGCATCGATACGACATGCACTGGAGTTCGGATCATAGATTTGGTCGAAGCTACCGGCGGTACACTACCATATTCGCTCGTCGCTCTCGCACAAAAAGCTCGCTCGCATCTTTTCCTTTTTCTATCGAGCGTTTAGGGAATGCATAAGGTCTCCTCAATTCTTCTCCAAGCAAGCAAGCAAGCAAGTCAGGTCGTGTTATTACAGGGAAAGGTATTGAAATGAAGCAAGCGAGCTAGCGTGTCTTTGACGTGTGAGAGTTTCACATTTACATTTAGGGTGACGAGATGCGATGGTCCTTCAGGTCCGGAAGTAGGGAAGGAATTAATGGAAATGAAACATGACTTTTGAGCAATCCAATAAGCGTGCCAGAACGATTCGATTGTCATTTCTATGCCTGCAGTTTGCGAGTACGGGGCCACACTCGTGATTGCAAGTCCGGTCGTCTCGTGGGGAACGATCTTTCCTCGATGCACTCTTTACTGCTACAAGGATCCTCATTCGCTGCCAGATCTGGTTCACTTTCACCTCCGATGAGCAAAGCCTCCTCACCTTTCCCTCTCCCCTTCCTCTCCTTTCTCGCAGATGCCCTCTTCCACCTCCCTTCACTCGACGCAGACTCTCCTCCTCCGGCCCTCCCCATCCATTTGCCCTATCAACTGCCGTCCTCGTCCCCTACACCTTCCAACCCCCGCTATGCTACGAGAAGATGCCCATCCCATGAGCAGCGGCTCGGTTTTTCCTCTCCTCTACAATTTTCAAGCTAGGGGGTTTATGCTGTTCGGGCGCCCGTCCTACCCTTCTCGGCTGGATCTCTCGTGTGTGTCTTTTTTTTTTTTTTTTTTTGATTTTTTTGAGAGGTTGAGGCGGGCGGCTTGTGCACTGGGGTTTGAGATTGGGAGATGTGGCGGGGTGGGTGGATGGTGATGGGGGTGGGGGTGGGGCTGGGGTTGGGGGGCCAGAGGTGCGGATTTCTCTTTTTGCGGTCATCGATCGGTTCTGCAGGCATGCGCTATTTGGAGCACGCGGTAGAGAGAGGGGAGAGAGGGAGAGAGAGAGGGAGAGAGAGAGAGAGGGAGGGGAGAGAGAGAGAGAGAGAGAGATGGAGAGAGAGAGAGAGAGAGAGAGAGAGAGAGAGAGAGAGGGAGAGCTTGGGATGGTCGAAGAGGGTGGGGTTGGGCGTGTGAGTTGGGGGGGTTGTCCGTTTGGGAGGGATGGTTGGGTCTATGGATTACCAAGGGGGTTTTGGGAATGAGGGATGCAGGTCTTCTCCTCGACATCTGCGCCCTCAGTTCCCTGTGGAGCCATCCCAGATTCCTTATCCAAGCGCTTCTCAATCTCCACGACCTTGTTGTATATATGACGCTGAGTCGTCGTCATGGTGTTCCAATTCAGGGCCGTCTGCTTCCCGGCTTTCTCACCCGCCGCTACAATCGCCGGCGCTATATAGTAAAACAGATAAAGCAAAGAGCCACCCTTCACAACCCACCGGGCATAATCCGCCCAGCTCGGCATAGCGACGCGAGATGAGTGTTTCCCCCACGCCTCATCCTGCTTGTCGAGATATAGCAGCAGGAGTTCGCGATCGTTCAGATGGCTGTAGCGGTGATAGGCTTCGCTGACGCGCTGCTCGACGGGCTTCGCGCTGCCGGATGGCCAGAGGGAGAGGGAGGCACGTCGGGCACGCTGGGGTTCGGCAAGGGGGGTTGTGTTGAGGAGGAGAGGGCGTCTGGTTGCGTTTCCAGTGATGCGTGGGAGAGACGGGCTGCCTGGAGCGAGACGATGAAGGTTCGAGAGCGGAGATGAGCCACCGTGAGTGAAAAGGCGCGGTTTTGTCTCGTACGCCCTTCTGAAGGGAGAGGTGGGAAAGCTGGCGCGACTGAGCATTGTGAATAGGAGAAGCGGCTTAGATATGGTGAATGGCAGTACTATTGGCTTTATTGTTATTGAACCTGAAATTTAATGGAAATGCTTGGGTTCGAGGCAGAGAGATATAAGAAGGCGAAGTCAAGGGTGCGGTATGCAAGGGAACGCGTGAGATATGCATGTCTCGGCGCTTCCGATGCCCTCAATGATGGCATGAAATGCGCGGTCTTATTGTCGTCAGTGAAGCCAGTGCCCCAAAATTTTACAGTCACTGGATAGAGGCATCCGGGTTGAGTAGCTTGGAGGCAGATATAGCGGTGACACATGTTCCAGGCAGCTTCCGTGCATCTTCTGCTGAGATGAGGCTTTTTCTAGACAATCCCCGGAGACCAAGAATCAGAATGATGTACTCATCTTTATCAGATGTCATCGCAAAGTCTTGAAAAGGCTTGATTGGAGAATGAGGCGACTTTCAGAATTTACTGAGTGTGCCTTGGGCAAACTTGTGTCCGTGGCGGATCTGCTTTAGGGCTCAGCTGCTGTAATGCGAGTGGACTGACTGTTGTCTGGTTAGTGATAGATTAAGGTTTTGGGTGGGTATTTTAGACGTGGACATTCGACCTTTGGACACGCGGAGGGTGCAATGAAGTCAATATCTCTGATTTTCTGTGGGATGAAGAAACGTCGGGGATCATGGTAGAGTCCACGTAGTTCCTGTTCGAGCGCCTCCGATGGGCAAACCACCTCCGTGTCGATTGCGGATTGCAGCTGGAGGTTATTGAAATCATCTCCACATTCAAAATTGCATTCGACCAGCTGTTCGATGATGCTATAACATCTTAGGCCTACATACATATAGTATGATCGGGATAGTCTCCTAGCGATGAAGAACTCGGTGTAACTTTCTTGGCCGTTGATGAGATTGGTGGGTTGCTACAAGCTTGCTAAAGCTGATGAGTAGCCGAATCCAAGGAAGACAACGGCGAGACTGAATAGCAGACTATTCCGGGCGAGTTTGGGCAAGGGATCAGTGTAAGTGTTTGGTTGTTGTCCGGTTTGGCCTCTGACCTTCACGCTGAGATGGGGTGACGAAGTCAATTCCCATGGCTGGAGCAACTACATGCTCTCCGGTCCGAAAAAGTACAAGCTGTCGCTCCTTCAAGACATACTGAGCCAAGGTGTTGCATGGTACTGAAGTACTGCGATTGCTAGTGTCTTCGCAAGACAAATCGGTCGGTAGAGGAAAGTTTGGCCAGTTGCGCTTTGTTTTGACATAGATGATATAAGCTGGCTAAGCGTGGTAGTACAGCGACCTTGAGACCAAGACACGGGCGAAGAGGGATACACGAGAGTTTTGCAGCTTCCTGTCTGCTCCATCAAGCCCACAAATAATCGAATTGACCACGAACCATACAGGATCACCCTGATCTGCGCAGCTGGCTACGTTCAGACCACTGAAAGCAAAGTGGAACCCAATCTGTGAGCTTTTGTCCCAATCCAAGGCTGCTTGTACAGATTCGACGCAGAATTGTGCTTGGTATTCAATGTCCGGAGTACTGTCAAGCTCTGCTCCAGTCGCGATGATCCTGCGAAGTTGAAAAGGAAATTTTTGCCGACACGAGCTCTCCAATCCTTATCCCCACTGGAATTTTTACGTCTGAGTTGCCATGTCATTGGCCGGTGCCCTGTTCAGATTGCTGGGTTCTAACTGGCGTTCCGGGTCGATAGATGCCCCAAGCTCTTCGATCTCCTGCACTATTCCTTTCGGCCGTGTTCCTGTGATCCGAAAATGTTCCATACTGCGCTGCGTCCATTCTCACTTGCTTGGGACGGCAAGTCATCTGAAGCATTTGATCAAGGTGAAGGGACATTCAAGGACAGGATCTCCGTCGGGCCTGCGAAGGGGAGGGAGAGTGCTGGGCTCCAGTGTACGGTCAGGATCTGGAAGGAAAAGATGGGCACTCTTCTCGGGCACCGCAAGCAGGAAGCTAGGCAGGGTCTGGCCTCGGTTCAGAGCATCCGTGGAATACATATCGAGTGGAAGGAACAAATCTCCGCTCTCACGGCGCGGCACGTAGTGGTCAGGGCTAATCTAGACACGATATCACAAGTTGAGAAGGTTGCGACTGGATTTCCCCAGATTGGAGGATAATCTGCGTTATATCTGTTCTTATTTGACTGTCATGAAATAGTGAGGAAGGCTTCTAGAGTCTTTGTCAGTACCTATACTATATTAGCAAACCGATCGGTTTCTACACCAAGTATACTGCCTTCTTAGAGCCTTCTTAGAACCTTGAGACCACCACGCAGAAGTAAAGTATGTCCCCGTAAATTTTATTGCATTGGTGAAGACATTTGTTGCTACGCCGAAAGTCATTGCCATTTCGCACTCAGCCTTCTTCAAGATCGATGAAATCTGAACATCTATGACTCTACTATTCTTTCCCTATTCGTTATGGACTTGCATGTGCTTCGTGTTAAACGCTGGGAGAGACAATGTCGCAGCAGCGACCAAACATCTCCCCTAAGTTAGAAAGTGATTTCGATCAAGTTTAAGCCAGACTTCACGGGCAAACGAGACTAAAATGACAGTCAACAGCCTTGTTGCGAGACTTTGCTTGTTTGAGTCAGTCGTGCGGCGCAGCAGAGAGCGGTATGAGACACAGCAAACAGTCCGGTACAAGAACGTTCGAAAAGTGCAATTGAGCTATGATACCAAAGACAGCGTCAGCCTCGAGGGACAACACGATCTTCGAACAGCAAGTTCTATGGTCAAGGACACCGTCGGCCTGGCCGGTGGGCACGGACGTCTTTAGCAAGCAGAGTTGCATCAATCCCGATGAAAGTATTCGGCTAAGGAAATTGCGTCAGCTTCGCAGGATTTATTGGTCTCGTCAGTGGTCACGGCTTGATTCAGAAAGCCGTTCTGTGTCGATATCACAGCAGCTCATCGGTACCGAAGTTGACCTTAGTCTCGAAGGATGGCTTCGGACTCGTGAGATGAAGCCATCTCGTGATGGGCTTTTGGTTTGTGGAGAATCGTATCAGCCCCGAAGGTCCATCTCGGTCTCGAAGGACGGACTCGGTCTCGTAAGAGAAAAATCATCTCGAGATGGGTTTTCGGGTTGTGGAGAATGGCATCAGCCGTAAAAGGTACATAAAGCCTCAAAGGAAAACATGGTCCCGAAGTGGAAGGTCAAATTAGAAGGATTACATCGGTCTCGGCTATGGAGGCTTCTCAGTTTCAGATTTCCCAGTCCCAATGCCAGTTACAATTGAGAGGATTTCGACAGCGTTCATTGATGAGTATTTTGAAGGTAGAACAAGTCGTGGTTGTGCGGAATCTGGAGTCTTGATAATGATGCGCAAGAACATGCAGGGCTGAAGAATGCCAAGTTTCACTAACGTCTGACCAGCTTTTGGTGAAGTTTCAGATATTCTTGTCTCCCATGCGAGCACGCTAGTGTATGATACGGTATTGCGCTAGAATTCAGGGGCTGGAGGCTGGAACGGCACCTGCCTGGCGAACAGACTACCAACCGACCGCGTAAGCACGAGATTCTAACTCTACGAGATTACGGTACGAGAACAGCAAAGACTAAGGATAGCCGGCCTACTTTTCCTTACCTTAGATACGAACTGCACTATGTTTAATCTGACACTAATATTTCCCGTGCCTCTCTTGGCGTTGGCGCTTTTGCCGACTGTTGCTACGACTTGTTGCTACCTGGGAAGCAGTGCCGAAGGAAGCACTCTTTCGCCTCTACCAACATCTCTCTAATACTCTTCCTATCCTATTATTCTGTCTGTCTTTATACTTGCCCCTCAATGTTTCAATCTCACTCCTTTGTATATTGGATCTTTTTTACTGTCATTTGCAGACAATAATGTTGCGCTCATCTTTGTCAAGTACTGTGGCGGGATGGAGTCCCGCCTATGCTGCCGCACTCGCTCTCGTCGCAATCCAGGTTGGCATTGGAATAGTTTATAAGATAGCACAGAAGGGTGGAAGGTTAGTACTTCCGAGAATGGAACAATCGTGTGAGCGGCCTGCTGACCAGCCCACAGCTATACCTTTTCAACCTCATCCTCCATCACCATATCCGAGTTCCTCAAATGTGCCTTATCAACATTCCTGTTCTATCGAGAATGCCGGAGGCGGCATGCTGCTAGGGGTTTTGCGTACCAGGTGGCAGCGGCCACGCCGGAGCGATTATCGCTGGAAGAGAAGGATGACTCGAGGACTTTCAGTGAGACATCTACTTTGGAGGAGGGAAAAGAAGGAAGCGAGGACCATGTCAAGATCCCACTGTCGCCAGATGCTAGAGGGGGAGAATTGACACTGGAGGAGTTCTGGAATTATTGCAAAATTGAAGTGCCTGTGGATACCAAATACGGCTTTTTCACGCTGGCTCTGCTATATGCTTTGATCAACAATACGGTATGCAACCTACAGGCAATATTAGAGACCGAGAAGGAGCGTCTGCTGACGTTGTGATATGCAGATATTCGTGGCCTACAAGCTCGCAGATCCCGGAACCATTCAACTCTTAAAGTCCGGAATCACATTGGTCACAGCGCTGGTCATGCTCTTTGCTCTCGGAACCAGAATTGTCAAACTCCAATGGATCGCCATAATTATACAGGCAGGTGCCCCACAAGCATTCACAGAATCATCCACTAACGGAGCGACAGATCTGTGGCCTCATGGTGACCCAGTATCACCCTGACACTGGTGCCTCATATCCACTCTCAACCTATACGCTACTCATCTTTCAGACATTCCTCAGTGCATCCGCGGGTGTCTATAATCAGAGTCTTTGTAAGAGGGGAACTGCGTCTTTGCACGGGGATAACCAGACTCTGTACGCCTCAGGAGCCGCCATCAACCTAGTCATCCACATAATCATGAAGATCCTGAAGCCGGAAGAACCGTCCTTCTTCACCGGCTACAACAGCATTGGAGCCATCATGGTGGTGCTCAGCAATGTCTTCATTGGCCTTGCTATCACTGCAGTTTACAAGTATGCGGATGCGATCATTAAATGCTTCGCTACTGCTGTATCAACAGGAATCCTTCTATATCTCTCCCCCATCCTGTTCGGAGCTGAGATGTCTTTTTTGGTTCTGCCAGGGACTCTTGTTGTCTTTATCTCTACGTGGCTTTATATGGAAGCGGCACCTCCAAAACCATCGCCACATTCGATTCCGGAGCAGACTCCTCCAACAATGCTAAGCCAAGCCTCTGAAAGGGTCTCCGCAAAGGTACGTCTTCTCTAATGAGTACAACATACTTAAACCTGATACTGACTGCGCGATGTCAGCATTGGAACCGCCATATCACCACAGGCTTCTCCACCTTCTTAACGATCATCATTATCGTTTGGCTCTCTCTTGGCAACTCACAAATGCCTGACAAGGGTGCGTCCAAGGCACCAGAAGTGGATGCCCTCAATTCCAATTCGACTGTATCAAAGTTGGAATCACCTTTTAAGAACAGCATGGCCTTCATTCGAATCAACGGAGATCGCCCGGAGCGAATACCGACGGTAATGGGCTACGAACCATTCTTCCGAGAGACACACATCAGCATGCCAAATCTCACTCCAAATAAGCACCAGTTAAACCTTACCCACGACTCCTTCGAGCAAACTTTCACCGCATACAAGGCCCTTGGAGACACAATGAAGCTGATACTGGACGCACCTGCTAACGACAGCGCCTCCAAAATAGACGGCATCTTTTTCTTCCATTTCGACATTTGGCTCGACCCCATGGCTTTCGCTCACGAGGACTTTGAGAACATATGGCTCCCTGACATGGATGGCCCGAGATACCTCTGCATGACCGAGAAAACTAGGGACAAGATCATGGGCGACTGGTTCTGGTTTGACCAAGGAGCCCAACGCCCAGCCATCGACGCCGCCCGCGAAGTCCACGACCGCTTCGGCCAGGATTTCAGAATGAAAGGCGACGAGTTCTGCGCCGGCTGGGCAGATCTCTACTACATTCCCCGCCGCTTTTTCGCTGAATGGATCATTCTCTCCACAATCTACGCTTCCCACGATGTCTTTCACGAAATAGCAGTTGCAAGCATGGCGCGCATTATCGATGTTTCTCGACGCAGTCACCCGACGCTGCCTGTTATGACCCATTTCGGAGACTGCTGGGGTGGATGCTGCAGTGGGTATCCAGAAGGGCCGGAGATCCTGTGGAAAAGGTGTGGGCATCATCTGAACTATCTGAACCAGGAGCATGTGAAGACGCAGTATGGGCGCTTAGAGCGGGAAGCTAAGATGCTGGGGAGTAACATAACGGAGATAGTGAGGGGCAAAGAAGATGACCGGAGGATGTTGAAGGAGTTGGGAGGTCTGATGGAGGCTGTGGGTGGGGACACAGGGACTGGCGACTCGTGGTCGAAACACTGGTGATCGCAATGGGGAACTGCTCACCCGCCGGTCGGACCATTAGGCACGATGAACCAGGCCGACAAGAGAACAAACGAAAGAAAGCCCCAGAAGACAAAGCCGGGCCTGCAATCCAGCAAGCAAACCTCCAGTCAGAATGGAGGGCTGTCTTCAAAACAGCACGACGACCTCGTTCTTCGAACCGACACTCGCTTGTCAGAGAGGACATGGCTTTCGCCAGAGGAGGCCGCGGTCAAGGACCCGCGCGCCGATCTCATATATATCTTTGTGTATATATGTATTTATTTATTTGTTATATAGGGATGGAGCGGGGGCAATATAGAACCAGTGGCGGCGTCTCTGTGGATATACTCTGGCGGGATATATATTTTCATTTCTACACTTAGCGACGGGAGTATTTAGATATTTAGCGATGTGAATTGAATAACAAGCTTCACTTCTTCGGTCTTCGTGCATGGCGTTGCGTATCTTGCTTGTGTTCGGTGTACTTTTGGTACTCCGATCGGATGTGGAAGAAGGCGGTCAGGCTTCCATAATTTTCTGAGGTGTGATCCACCCAGCGCATTCAAAGTACATGTAAAGTACATACAACTATCTATCGAAGAAGTAAACACTAACAGCAACACCGAGCTCACGGAGCTGTTAAATGGTAATACATCGGAAGTAGATCCATCTATATAACAACCTTGGTATATTTCCCATCCATCTTCAGATCGTCTAGCTAACACAATAACAGAAGCATACGATCACAAAGACAGCATATGTGGCAAATCCTCCGCATTCCGCGGTATGTTGACACACTCCGCCGACGGATACGGATTCGTTGGTGCATAGTCGTTGATGACCACCCGACTCGCATGCAGCATGCCAAATAGAACCTGATCGTACTTAACCCCGTATTGCTCCAACTGCTTCACTGTTGCGTCACTGAATTTCTCTAATCTTGATGTAACGAGGATAATTCTGACTCTGCCGGTTGCATGCAGCTTGTTCAGATGGTCGACGTTCTTCGTCAAAGGGGCCGTGGTGCCCCAGGTGGGAAGGAAGTATTGACCACTATTCTTCATGAGCGTGCCGTCAATGTCGACGAAGAGCGTTTTAAAGCTATCGCAGTAGGCGCGCCAAGAAGGGAGGGTGCCCCAGTCCTCGTAATTTGCAGCTGGGATCGAGAAGAAAGGGGCGCCGGTTGCCATTTTCAGCCAAATCACATCCGAGACCGCTAGCTCGACGCCCTTGGTGGCAGACGCCATGATCTGGTATTTCCTCGCCTGAGCGACCCGGGAAAGGAAGTCTTGGGCGGATTTCCACGCATAGCCGCCGATGCAGAAGGTATTACTGACCATCATTTTCTCGACGATGCTTGTCAGTTGGCCTGTTTGGGAGTTGACGGCTACATAGCCTTTGGACGCAACGTTGGATACGCCTGATTCGGTTTCACGCGTTATTTCAAGGGTAGCTACGCCATCGACTGCTGGGACGGGACATTTGAATTGGTTGTCGCAGTCTTTGAGAAAGATGGGGCCGGTTACTCTGGCGGCGTTCAGGATGCATTCAATGGTTTGGGTTTGATCGACTGTTTCTTCTGCTATTACCACAATGGAGACTTTGATTTCTTGAAGACGTGGTACACCGTCTTCGAAGATTTTGAGAATTGCGTCTACGTCTCCACCGCAGTATTTGTCTACATGCTCCTTTAGCAGTCCGATGACGACATGGTTGACGTGGGTCAGGTCCAAAGCTCCCAGTGCATCGACGACCATCAGACAGCCGCTGGGCTGGGTGAGCATCCATTTGGGCTTCACGCCTGGAAATCGAGAAGAACGGCCGGCGGAGGGAACAACGAGAGTGACTGGTTCGCTCTCTGCGCTAGATTCACCGTTCGATTCGACACCGTTTGTGTGTACGCCATTGGTATGGGCACCGTTTTTGACAACGCCGTTCGAGTAATGCAAAGGAGGACGTACTGTAACTTCTGAGGCAGGCTGAGCAGCGACGTCCCCTATAGCCTCAATCGGCAGGAAGCTAGTCGGCCAATCCTTGATCTTTGGGTCTGAAGGCACTGGTATGACTTTTATGACGCCTTCCACCTCTTGTAGCTCCTTCTGCAACTTCTCGAGGGCGACGACCTGGATGACACCTACGGCATAGAATCGTTGCCTTGCAGCCTCCTTGCCATTTACCCATCTTTCTGACAACCTCTTGTAGATTCCGTCGATGACAATGAAGGTGTTGTTGATGAAGCGTACGCGGCTGTGCTTTGGGTTCTGAACAGACTTATCCCAGAGAGTCGTAGCAAGTAGGCTGGCGAGGAAGGACGCCACAGCTGACAACGGGGACGTCTGCTTGCCGTCACCGACTGCTTTCGAGGAAGGTAAGTCCGGGAAGAAGAGGGTCCGGTTCTCCAGGTCCACGCCCACATGCTTCGGAGAGTAGTGGTCTTCGTCTATCGGGAGAACAGGAATCCAGACATCATGGGCGTGTTGGGGAAATTGGCCGAAGCGTTGTGTAAGGTATGTGGACAGGCGAATTGAGCGGTATGGGTCACTGCGGGCCAGGAGAGCGTCGAAGTGGTCGCTCACGGAATTGATGTACCAATTGAGTTCGGGGAGAGAACAACGCTCGAGGAAGCGTTCATAGGGCGTCAGATTCGGCGGAGAGGCCAGTATAGAGTCCATGATCGCTGCGGCTGTATCGCTGTTAAGGATGACCAGCGGAGGAGGGCAGCTCGGCGCAGAGACTCGTCAAGGAGAGGGTTCTCTGTGAGTGTTGTCGGTATGTGAAGGTGGTAGCTGAGGGATGTCAGCATAGACTTGTCGTCGGCAACATTGTGTGAGGTCAGTGTCGACTTCGGACGAACAAGTCCTCAAGACCAAGACAGGTAAGCGAAAGCGAATGATGATTTAAAAAAGGGGTGAATGGGAGGTATGTCCAGATTTCGGACTTCAGTCGCATGGCTTCACACTAGTACAGTATTACGAAGCTAAGTTCTCGTATTGTAAACCCCACATAACCCGCATACCCGCAACTGCAAGGGCACGAGTGGCAACTGGCAACGGTTCTAACGAGCCAATACGGAGCGGGTCTCGGCACGCGAAAATACGGAACTGTGCGAGCGCAATTCAAGTGACCCAGCTACTCTTTTAATCATTTTGATCATTGCTGCTTCCATCTTCTGCTTATAAGTCAACATTTGCAGTTTCGGCCACCGACTCACTTTTTCCAACAAGCATTCCAAAAGGAGAAGGAGCCACGCGGCCAAGAGGAAGTCAGACGACTCAGCCAAGGCCTAATTTTAGAAGTCTGATCATCCCATCTTCTTGCCGTTGCGCCGCCTGTTATATTACACTTCTAACTTACACTTACACCTACCACAATTACAACGTGCTCTTCGGACTGAAACGTTTGATCATAATGATCGGGCTGGAACAGGGGCCAGGATGTTCGGAAGTTCTTGCTTACCCGTTCTGCGCTGCAGATCCTGGCGTTCCTGGCTCTCCAAATCCTCTAGGATTTGAACGTCTCTTTTCTTCTTTCCTATCTTGTCCATGTGCATTGAACATACCCTCAAAAGGTTCCTCGGCCGAAATTATATAGGACTCTGTATATATCCTTTTGCTTCATATACTGCAGTGATCAGCTCGCAATTGCTTCCTACTTTGCGTCATATTTGACTGCTATTTAACATCCTCACGACCACTTGAATGACGGCGCATCTATCAAAAGGCTAGATTGTGCCTTGGATAGCTACTGACGACCGGAGAATTATGACACCCGCAATAATGTCAGATAATGGAGACGTCTTGGGGCATTTCAATCAATCTTCCCCACACGAATGGTCTATCCCTACCCATCACAAGTTTCCTCTTAAGAAAATCCCCGAGCCATTACAAATCGACTCCATACCTCCCTATGAAAGCAGTTCTGATCAAGCCGAGTTGGAGGCACAAACGCCGACGGCCCACAAACCCACACTTAAGGGCGTGGGGAAATCGGATTGTGAAGTCAAGATCGTGAGCATCTCCGAATGCGAGAGCGAGGTCCCACCCGAAGCCTTCGCCGATAAGAACAGTCGTATGTATGCTGCCTAGCTTGGCTCTGGAGCGCTGGAGCTGATACCCTGTGCATAGTCTGGACAAGCGATGCCATGCAGGATATCTTTGCCAATGCGCGCACACTCACACCAACGAATGGGGACTCGTATTCCGTCTTGGGCTCTCGCGCAGCTCAGGCCCGAAAAGCACATCGAAGACCCTTCCTTGCGCGGAGAGGAAACTCGTCGGCGCCCCGTCTGGCTCGTCAGCCTACACGTTCAACAGGACCCAGCAAATATGTCAGTGGGGCAACGATCCGTCGCCTGACGTCCGACAAATGGGCAGTCCGAAAACAAGCCTTCAGTGGTGGAAAGCAAGATGGGTCCAGACTGCTCAAGCAGATCCAGAAACAGCTCATCTTCTCTGCAACATGTCGGACAAGCCATATGAATGCCACAATTAGTACTCCGGAAATATACGGACTCAAAGTGCCTCGGGCGGGTGAGGAGTCAAATATAATTGTGGACATGGAGTACATACCCTTCCACGATGTTGCTTTTATCATGCTGGAGCAAGACAAGGCCGTCAACGAGTGGCTGATCAATGCAGCAATTTCTGTCGTCGACTATGAACTAACGAATAGCTCAAGCGTTCCGCTGAAGGAGGTCATGCCAGAGTTCCACAAGAAGGCCGACAGCATTAAGAAAGCTATGACAAAGTCGCATTTGCTGTCCGAGGAGGAAATAAAGAACACCAGCGAGCAGATCGATGCTCTTCTCCAGCACTACGACGGGTTACCAGATCTGCATATACCCGTAGGGACGTGTCACGGGGATCTTACTTTGCAGAACATGCTTGTAGATCCCATTAATCGCGAGCTTTGCGTTTTTGATTTCTTGGATTGCTTTGTTGTAAGTCAACTTCGCGTTGTCGCTCCTGCTATTGTGTGCGAAGTCTCCAGCCATGGACTTTATGCCAGCCCAGCGTTGCTGACCCGTCCTTTTTGCTTTCTTTAGGAATCGCCGTTGCAAGATCTCGCCAAGCTGCTGCAAGATGTGCGCCACCAATGGTTCTTTACACAGGTCGAGATACCTGACGGAAAAGAGGCTCGAGCTGTAGCCACCCTGGCTTTCTTTTATGAAAAAATCCGCTCAGACTATGAATTTTACGAATTTTGGGAAGCCTTGGCGCTCTTCGAGTTTATGTGCCTCGCACGCATCTTACCATACATGACCAATGACAGAGAAAAGCATTGTATTCTCCACGGTCTGCAGAGAATTGGCGAAGATCTGAAATCTTTGAACACACCATTAGTGGAAAGTTCCAGTGATAGCTATGATTCCGAACCAGAAAGTCTCGACGCGATACCGAATGATAAAACCACCGTCATTGTGCCTGCTCTGGGCCCTGACTTGGCACAGGTGTTTTTTGACGGCCAGACCAAGCTTCTGACAGTCAATGTAAGTCGGCAATACTTTTGGTAGATAGGAAGAAGTTGGCTAACCAATTCTCTTGTGCTGCAGCCCAACGGTCGGCCACTAATAGTGGACTGCGTCTCGAGTCTCGGAACCGACAAAGTCTCTCGCATAATCATCGCGGTACCAAAGTCACTAATACTACAACACTGCGATAGCCCCGCCGCATTTGAGAAGCTTTTTGACGCTTTAGGACCCGACAAACGCAGCAAACTTGAATTCTTCTATTCCGAGCAAAAGACAAGAGATGTCATCGACACCGTGACTGCAGTAGTACAAGAACGCAATGTGTCCGGCTCGATCTTCGTCAAAGATGCCAACAATAACTTCGCCCACTCTGTCGACGCAGGAAACTACACCGCCTTCCTCTCCATCGTCAAAGAAGAAAACCCAATCCGCAGCTCCAACCATCGTTCTCACCACCGCTCCTACTCGAAGGGCGACCTCCGCCCACTCCAAAAGCGCGATCTCCGCCCGGACCTCATTGACGCGACGAAGAAATCCTACGTCTCCTTCTCCTACGATAACATCGTCTCCAACATCTCCCACGCCTCCTTCGTGTCCTCCCAATTCTGCTGCGGCGGCTACGGATTCCTATCTGCCTCCGACTTCCTAGCATCGGCTCAGAGACTGCGCACCGCGCTGCAAGCGGCCGACATCGAACTCTCGCCCGGGAAAAGCGGGCTCAAAATCATCGACGTGATCTGGGAGATGATCTGCCAGGGGCATCTGTTCTTCGGCGCCAAAGTATCCGAATACGACGACTGGGGCTCCCTCGCCGCCTGGACGGCCTACAAAGGCACCTACACCACCCACTGGGTCGACATGGCGCACCTGGAGCGCGTCCTCCAACGTCCGGATCCGAGCGCCGGCTTGCAGGACATCCTCGACAACCCGAGGAGGAGCGTCATCTTCTACACGAGCAAGGGCGAGGCGCACGTGGGTCAGGTGAGGGAAACGGTGGAGCGGGTCGGGGGCGGCGCGACGGGGAAGCGGTTGCAGATGCTGCATAGTATCGTCAGTCCGCATTTGATGGGCGTGGAGACCGATTTGAGGGATTTGGGTCTTTGATCGTTGTACGATTGTGGTTTTTGATGGGTAGGGTGTGTGTGTTTTTGGATATGGTGGGGAAGAGGGAGTAGAGGTTTGTGAGGCGGTGTTTATCGTTGGGTTTTCAGGGGAGCTTTGGATACGCGGGCTCAGGGCGTTATATACTGGATGTATTCATGGGTTTGGAAAGGGGGTTGGTTTGGGGTTGTTTCTCGGAGTGTAGTCACGCGATTTAATACGCTGTGCTGTACTCTACCCTCCACGCTCTGTCTAGAATCAAGGGTAAAGAAAGGCTTGCGCATGTCGTGCGTAGAATGTAAAGTTATCATAGTCATACCGACTTTGCGAGAATCTCGCAGGATGGCGGGTATGAGTTGCTGTTGCAGTCACAATCTGTAATATACACACATCTATTCTAGCTTCCCTACGAACCACAAACCGAGTGACGAATGACGTACCAAAGGACGAGTGTCCTGAATGGAAAGAGGGAGACACCCATAATCCTAGCACGCCCTAGCAGCGACGAACGCCGTCTCATCCACACACCATACTCTGTTTCGGCAACTCCCTCCTTGCCAACCCATCTTCTGCGTCAACTTTTTCTCTCTCCGTCATCTCTGCCCGTTCTCTCTCGGGATGCTCAAACACGTTCTTCCCTTCCGCTTCTAATCTCTTCTTTTCCACAACCGCCTCCGCCTCCAACCGCCGCTTGTCCTTCTTACTCATCGTCAGACTGCCCTTCTCCAGCGCTTCTTTCAACAGCGGTCTCACGTACGGCTGGCACACCCACCAGGGCCGCTTGCAGGCTTTGACCGTCGCGACGGAGCTCGAGTCTTTGTTCGGGTTCTCTTCTTCTTCTTCTTGTTCCTTTCCATTCGAATGGAGGTCGGCATCTTCGTATTTGGCTGGATCGGCCTCGTAGTCCAGGAGGCCTTCCTTGACGGCAGCTTCCACCATTTGCAACACGTTTTCAAAGGCTGGTATGTCGCCTGCGCGAGACTTGCCTAGTGCGTCGCGGATGTGGTGGTGCTTTGCGACGAGGGGGCGGAGGAGGTGGAAGAGGTGGGGTTGCATGGCGAGGAGGTTCGGTGAGGTGGTTCTTTGCTGCTTGTTGTCGCGCTTTTGCTTTTTGGTTGGGGGCTGGCCATCGGTGTCTTCGCTGGCAGGGCCGTGGAGGGTGGTTGGAGGATCTTCGACGGGAGGGTCGGAGGGGAGGAAGAGGGGGTTTCGCTTCGGTGTGGGCTTTTCCAGAACGTATTGGTAGAGGATGTCCATGTACCTCCGGAAGACGGCGTCCATACGGTAGCCACCCTTCCCGTTTCTGCCTCTCCAATATTCTCGAGTCTCTGAGCCAGAACGTGGTGGCTTGGCAAAGATTGTTGGGTCGTACAAATTCCCCTCTGCGCTCATGACCCCGTCGGCATGCGTTTCTTCAAGGCATCTATAGATATCCTCGTGCCGTAGGATGTTGCCGTTTGCAAAGATGACTGTATCCGGAGGTAGCCTTTCCCTCAGATACCGCAGCACAGACCAGTCCGCCAAGCCTGTCTTGTGTCCCTTCTGATCTCTATGCCGTCCATGCACAGTGATAACGCTTGCGCCAGCTGATAGTATCATCTGGGCATATTCTAGCGTCTTCTCCTTCGACTCCAGTATGCGCATCTTTACCGTGACTGGTATGTCCAGATTCATATGTAGCTTATTAATCAGCTTGTAGATCAAGTCCCAATCCTCCTGCAAGAACGCCCCATAGTTTCCCCTCTTCGCGATGCCCTGCGGACAGCCCAAGTTAAGATCAATGGCGTCGCAAAAGGGCTCAACGTAGCGTGCAGCTTGAAGGAGCTCATCTGGATCATTGGCGCAGAACTGGACGAAGAGTGGTCGGTCAATTGTAGGGCGGCCGTCGAGGTACAGGTCTGCTGAAGGTTGTTCAATATCGTTCTTTGGAGGAGTGGCAAGCCCTGATCTCGTTGGCTGGAAATGATGGTCTCGGAATTTCGGTGTCTCGGTGAACATGCGTGAGTGGATCATAGGGGTATAAGCTAGGAGGTCTTTCGAGGCTTCAGGGCTCATGAAGGATCTGGTGAGCATGCGCCATGCCTAGTGAGCCTTGTCAGTGCCGTCAGCGACAGGAGAGGCGAATGAAATAGCATACGAACTCTGACTGGTCCACCATTGGCGCCAGAACCATCTTCGGGCTACCCAAGTTTTGAAAGAAAGCTCGACCCGTCAGCTTCCGCCTTTTCGCTGGCGATGGAGGATTGGTAGACGCTGGCGTTGGGGGCTCGTTGGCCATGGATTTAATCTGGGTGCTGGTCATGCTTGCTATGAATCTTGACCAGAAAGACAATCCGTAGCGTGCTTTAGGTGAGTATGCAGGCCGAAAGGCTCGGCACAAAATGACACCCAGTCCGAGGTAATGGTGGTCCGGGGACAGCCACTGCATTTGCTCATGGAGAGAGGAATTTCTGTGAGGCGCCAAAAGGTGGGCCTGCAAACTCCGGTTCACTAACCCCGGGGCAGGCAGCCTAAGAAGAGCTACTCGTAAAGGCTGCTAATGGCTGTGACAGGTCAATCATCGATAGTCATACTCTGTCATGCTTCATTCCAAGCTGCCAATGAATCTAAGCTACACAGCTATGCTGCTCTTGATCGACCAATAGCATCGTTCTGGTACTCTCCTCTGTCGCAAGCCTGGTTACGGGGCTCTGGCCCATTAGCAAGGCGCGCTGTATTGCCTGCTCTGGTCAATACTTCGAGCTCAAAATCTGCACGGCGCTCTCCATGTCACGAAGTCACATTCAAGCAGTTCGGGCCCTTCAAAGTGAACAAATAATTCTTCACATAACTCCTGCGACGCTGGAATTTGAAGACGTCCTGCCCGGCAGACTGCCAGAATGTCGTTATCTTCTACCACACCAGAGCTCGCTCTTAGGCGTCTAACAATGAGGTGCTTGTAGTGTGAATCATAATGCCTTTGAGACAAGAGGCGAACATTTCGTTACTGTGATGCCAGTTTGTGTGAACAGCAGCCATTCGAGGCGCTGTTCACCGCTCCTAGAAATGCGCCCTCTCTTTTGCTAATCCTTAACGACCGTTCTGCTCTCACATCTAGATTCTAGAGGCTAAATGTCTATGATGCTTCAACGATGGAATGTCAACGCCCACGAAATTGGCATCTTGGAGCGGCTCAACGCCTCCAAATACTGACAAGATCGACGTCTAACAACAAATTTTCATTCTCAAATGCTCAACTCGAACGACTCTCACGCTACACTCTCAGATATCTCCGGCTTGACGTTGACTTGGGACCGGTATGACAGACTCAAAAATCTGATCGCTCCGCCTGCTATTTTGCCACTGTCATCCTAATCGGATTCATCACCTTTTGGGTAGTCATGCACCTTGTCGCTGTTGTCTAACTGCTTTAAGGTAGCCTTCATCTTTGGATGATTCGACGGCATGGCAGCCCCTACTCTTGGGCTGTTAGAGTCTGCTGCGATCTCATGGAAGGCTGTTAAATGGCGGAATTAGAAACGGTCAACTATAGGTGGCCACGAGCAAACCAAATGTAAGGATGTATTACTCGGAAATCTCTTCATATAGGTGATAGCCACGTGCAGGGACTTACAGCTGCGGCTAGATGATATGCTGGCTGTAAATCTCCCATGTTGGGGGTGACGATGTCATGGTGACATGATCACTAAACAAGTTTGTCGCCACTACTGTCTGTCTCTTTTGAAGGTTTGGACGACGGACCGGTTTTTGAAAGCCTGTGTTCGATCCTACAGCCGCAAATGTACTTTTTCCCTTCCGTTTTTTCTTCTGTTCTTCTATGGTTCCTACGCGCATGTCGATACTCGTACTTACCGCCAGTGCCTATAGGTGGTCTTTCTACCCTCACAGACAGCATCAAACGCGACCGAAAACAAATCCTTCTTATTCACTTCTAGTTCAGTAGCCTATCGTTATCAATACTGCACCTGCTCTCGAGTCTTCTAGAATAGATTTCTACCATCGTTTAGCGAGATTCGTTTTGCAACTTCTCATAACCGCGTTCCACAAAGCTGGACAGCATGGGCAATACTATTCTTGAAGCAGCGGAGATGGATCCGAATTGGTGGCTGAAATTCTCGCTATCACACCTTTTCGCTTCCTCAATCTGCTTTCTGAGCTACGCCTTGCAATCTATCCCCAGGTTCTGTTTACCGATGAGCCTCTGCACTGGATAAGACCAGATCTTACATCAGAACACACATCTTATTCATCCCCTGCTGCGTGTCTAACAAACTTGCTACCCGCGAGAAAAAGTTGGCTTACAGCAACAACACGGCCTGCAGTGAGCGCATACATCTCAACAACACGAACAACAAGAACAACATCATCAACAGCACTTCTGTTTACCTGCAAGACAATCTATCACGAAGCCATAGAGCACTTCTACCGGAGCAACATCTTCGTAATCCGGGCTATGACAGTCGGCTTCCAGCCATTCCTGCGACACCAACCGTTTCTTTTGCTCGTTCAGCGGCTGTGTAGCCAGTTGAGAGACCCTTACGACCCTTCCGCCATGAACGTCGATGACCTTAACAGCCTTGTCGATGCCACCGTCAGCTCTTGCCTGTAAGATACTATCGACTGTTGTCCCAACCTCAAGAGTCTCACCATCTGCGGCATTCCAGGTTCGGCGCAGGCGTTTTGTCAGGCATGGCTATACCCACGAGGCGCGTTCACCACTAAAATAGACGACTCATTTAACTGACTTCCTCCAGTGTGTCTATGCTTCCATCATCTCATGCCTTCGAGTTGTCGTGGTAAGTAATGACGTCTCTATGATTGGCACTCTGGCTTTTGATGGGAGACATGGAGAGGAATGGTCGCCGGCGTTGAGAGATGATGGATAAGCTTGTGGGAGGTATAGCATGATCATTCGAAAGCGTGTTTCCTGGCTTTGTTCAGACGTTTTATTTAAAATAACTGCGTCATAAGTTATGTGGGATCGTGCTCGTCATCCTCATGTATCAACGTACTGGAACTCCTCTTCGAGTCGTTATCACATCCATGCAACACGCTGTACCAAGAGCACTCCGCAAAAAACACAGTCGAAGAAGATGAGTACATGAAAACAGCCACCGTGCTTTCAATAGGGAGGTGAGGAAACATGCCTGGTATCAGTGCGTTGAGTTCAAGCGGTTAGAAGTCTAAGGAAAGTTCAGTCATCAACCAACTGTGGGCAGCCCGGAGAAAGAGGTGTAGCATGGCTTAAAGTGTATGTGCATTGCCGTCGGTGAGTGATAGAGAGTCTCATAATATTCAATATTGGTCGCTGGCTTGGCAAGGGTCGTCCTTCTATTGCATCGAGTCCCAATGTCTTGATACAAAAGCGAAACGTATCATAGAAGAACGCGTATAGGGAGCGAGGCATCAAGTTATCATAGCTTAAACCATATATCCGGTTTTGTGAGAGAGATCACCTAACCTCTTCAGAAGCAGAATGCGAGCATCTGCTGTCATGTTTGCGAAGGATCGCTACCCCATGCCAAAAAAAATCCCCTCCGTGATGTTTTAAGGGCAACAACGCGACTACAGTCTGATGTGTCTTCTCATCGCCCACAAATTATCTATGTAAAGTGCATTGGGTTATCGATGTTTTCCAACATTGGTCTGCGTTCTGACGCACAGTGGTTGCCACGCCAAACCCTTCTCGACTGGTTGCATGCTCGGCCTCGATCCTACTGCAAGTCACCTGCGGTATTGCCGCGTGTGGTGGGGTCCCTGCCCTCGCCATCAACAGCCAGGTGCCACGCAACATCTTTCCAGCTCCGCATTGTAGCGAACCGTTCTACTAGGAATGGCCCCGCATTAGTCATTGCAAATCATGGTTAGTTCCTCCCACCTGCTTACTCTTTCCTGTCACTGACCAGGCGAGATAAGCCGTTGCGACAGCTTTACCCCGCCGAGGATGTTAACAAGGAATCCCAGGTTGAGTAATTTTCTCCATACGCCTGCACTCACATCGTCGCTAATTCAATTCAGCATTATAGCTGTACACGGTCTCAACCCGCGTAGCAAAGATGATGAGGAACACGCCTGGGACACGTGGAGAACGCCCGCAGGCGACGACGGGCGAATTTGGCTGAAAGACGATCTACCCAAGAGATACACTAGCCAGGCTCGTATATTCCTCTGGGTCTACAACTCGACGCTGGTATATGGAAAAGACAGAGGCCAGTTCATCGACAAAGCGAACGACCTGCTAGAGGCATTGCGAATTGAGCGCCGGCAAGACCCTAATCGGCCCTTGATATTCCTGGCTCATAGTCTTGGAGGTATATTAGTGCAGCAGGTAGGTCGCTCGGTTTCTTCGGGCTCTGTAGCTCAAGGAACTTACTAATCTTTTCGCTATTGTGGCATAGGCTCTCGTGAACGCCCACAACAATGCGAGATACACACCAATTCGCACTTCGACGACCGGTCTCGTATTCTTCGGCACACCGCACGATGGTGGCAATAAATCTCTGGTGGCGCTGGGATCAGTCGCTGCCCGCGTAGCTTCTACACTGCATTTGCAATCTTCGAACGCTGTCATCGAAACACTGAAAAGCGGCTCGTTGTTCACGGACCTCCTCGATGAACAATGGAGGCATCAGCTCGAATCGTATCAACTGGTCTCTTTCTGGGAAGGCATTGGCAATACTGTCCCTAAGAAGAGCGCCACTTTTGGGCTCTCTGGAACCAGAGAGAACATCATTGAGCTCAACGCAGAACACAGTGACTTGTGCCGCTTCGGTGGAAGCAGGCGAGACCAAGACAACTTCAAGCTTGTTGCAAGTAACATTCAGGACTTGTATGACGCTGCGCTTGAGAGAAGTGAGTCCGTCGATGTTTCTTCTAGAGCGGAGCAAAGCCGTGAAGCAGCTGACGATCCCCGAGGGATTGATCAGGATCTGAAAAAAAGATTTGCGTCTTTGTCTGCCCCGTCTTGACAGATATTTTGCTTTCAACCTAGAAACGAACAGATTTGCTCATAGCTTTTCAATTACTCGACTCCTTTGTCTCGCTCCTCGCCCTTCACTTTTAACATGATCAAGCAGCTGACGAAGTCTACGCTCAGCCCATGTTTCTCTCGCAAATGATTCCAAACACCTGCAAGGACAGGAACAATTCCAATTGGTGTTCTCCCTCGCTGCCGCTCCCGAAATTGATTATTTTGTTGGCCGAGCTAGCAATCTTGTATCGATTGAGTCGGTGCTTCTTCCTTTCACTGCTGCAGAGCGAAAGGTTGTAGTACTTCATGGATTAGGAGGCATTGGAAAATCGCAGCTGGCCATTGAGTTCGCAAAGAAGCATCGAGATGACTATTCTGCAATACTCTGGCTCAATGCGAAGACGGAGGTCACATTGAAACAGAGCTTCGCCACCAATGCCAGACGGTTGCCCAAGGAACACCTTAACCAAGAGCTTCTTAATGGGTCACAGAATGAAGAAGCTCTCAATGCTATCCTACGTGAAATGAAAACATGGTTAGGCCTCCGAGGGAACGACAAGTGGTTACTGATCTACGACAACGTCGACAACCCTAAAATTTCCGACAACAAGAGACAGCACGCTTATGATGTTCGATCGTATTTCCCCGAGGCTCACCAAGGCTCGATTCTCGTGACAACACGCTGGAAAACTCCGAGAATAGGACGCCCCATAGAAGTCACAAAACTATCAGAAGATGAGGAGAGTGTTTCACTTCTAGTCCAAACTTCAGGTAGATCCATCGAGGAAGGTAACTTTCCAGCGATAATTTTTGCCAAGCCCACGCTTACTTTGAAAACAGATCCCAGAACCAAGGATTTGATAAGGAAACTTGATGGCCTTCCACTTGCGTTGGCGACTGCTGGTGGTTATCTGGGGCTGACTGGTATACCTGTATCAGCGTATCTTGACCACTACGAAGCATCGTGGCTTGAGCTTCAGCGGACAAGCCCTTCACTCCCTTCTTACGAGGATCAGACAATATACTCGACTTGGAATCTTTCGTACATCTATATACGCAAAGAGAATAAGTCAGCAGCGAAGCTCCTTGAGCTCTGGGCGTACTTTGACAACCGAGATCTGTGGTATGATCTGCTAAAAGCTGGAGAGGATGAGGCTCCCGACTGGTTTGTCGATATAATCGGCACAAAGTTGGCTTTCAACTCTGCAATAGGGAAATTGCGGAAGCATGCCCTAATTGAGAAGTTGACAGAGTCTGACGGATATTCAATGCACCATTGCGTACACGCCTGGGTGAAGACCTTCTGGTGTACGCCTGTTGAGGGTCAGAATGTGAAGTTAGCCCTTACTTGCGTTGGAGAAAGTTTCCCTTTCAAACCAGCACCAGGTGATTGGATAAAAAAGCAGCGTTTATCTTTACACTTTGAAAGATGCTTACAGCTACTGCCTCAATGGGTCAACAAGAGCAAAGACTCCAGAAAAAGCGAGGATTGTATTTCCACCTTCTTTTGCAGTCTAGGTCGCCTTTACCATGACCAAGGCAAGCTGACGGAGGCTGAATCGATGTACCAGCGGGCTTTGGCTGGCTACGAGAAAAATTCCAGTCACAGATATATATTTGCCACGGTCAACATTCTAGGCATCCTTTATTGGGATCAAGGCAAGCTGACGGAGGCTGGTATGATGTATCAGCGGGCTTTGGCTGGCTATGAAAAAGCTTCTGGATCGGATCACTCATCTACATTAGACACGGTCAATAATCTAGGTATTCTCTATAGTGATCAAGGCAATCTAACGGGGGCTGCATTGATGTATCAGCGGGCTTTGGCTGGCTATGAAAAAGCTTCTGGATCGGATCACTCATCTACATTAGACACGGTCAATAATCTAGGTGTTCTCTATAGTGATCAAGGCAATCTAACGGGGGCTGCATTGATGTATCAGCGGGCTTTGGCTGGCTATGAAAAAGCTTTTGGACGAGATCACACATCTACATTAGACACGGTTAACAATCTAGGTGTTCTCTATGATAATCAAGGCAATCTGAAGGGGGCTGAATCGATGTATCAGCGGGCTTTGGCTGGCTATGAAAAAGCTTTTGGACGAGATCACACATCTACATTAGACACGATTAACAATCTGGGTGTTCTCTATAGAGAACAAGGCAAGCTAACAGAGGCTGAATCGATGTATCAGCGGATCTTACTCAGCTATACCAGAAATTCTCCCCCCAATCCCAAGGGGCAACTAGACCTGTTCTACAATATGGGTTTGTTATCTCGAGAGGCGAAAAACTTTGACAGAGCAAAAGATTTCTTCCATCAAGCTCATGAGGGCTACGAAAAGCACTTGGGATCTCAGAACGCTCACACTATCAACGCGTTGGAAGAGCTCAATGCAGAGATTGAGCGAGACTCGCGAAGAACCGAGAGGTCAGATGGAGAGGGCGAGTCCATGGAGACGGATTGATTGATGTTGTCCGCTTGGTCACCGCGACGAAGCCATTGGATGGCTCTCATATCAGTGCGTTGGACCATTGACATCTTTGAAGGAGCTTGAAGTGGGGGATCTGAGGAAAGGATTCAGGAGGCCAAATATTGCGGAGAGTGGGACTGCAGATAATATTGCAATCAAGATACAACTTTCTGTTTGCGGAGTTCTACCAGTGAAGCCCTAATGATCCACCTCTCCTACCTCCAGGAAAGCACTAAGACGTTGCCCGATGTAATCTTTCCCTTTTCATCCACGGATGCATGGTTGTCGCTGACTCCCAAATTCTTGCACTATCTCCTTTCTGCGCGAAATCACATCTTGACTGGTCATCAGAAGATAATCTGGGGTCCATACCACAGGCGTTTGGACTCTGATGGAGTCGTGTTGGGATGCTAGCGGAGTAAGACCCTTGCCGGCTATCGATACAACCATCTCATGGTATATCTCGGAGAAAATCCCGTCCACAGAATTAAATCGTAGCCCAAGCAACCCGTTCGACTGCTTTGCGTATCAAAGTCGATATGTGGCTAGTTTCTCCCTCTTTGTACCACTGCCGTTCTTTCCCTTCCTCTCTTAAGGCAGCCTGTGGCATGATACGAAGAAAGGGAACAACTCATACAAAGTTCCTTGACGGTCTCTTGCTCTCCAATGGTTACGATTATTGCTTAGAAAGTAACTTCTGACATCTACTTCGTGTTAAGTGGTGCTAGTTACAAATCTTCCTACGGCGCAGCCTGATCATGAGTATAGCCTAGTCGGATAAGAAGGATGAACCCTTTCACGAGAAGACTGAGCATTTGCGCAATATTACTCCCATCAATAAGAAATAGCAATCAAGTCCACGCTAGAATCTCTCAGGCTTTAAACGCTGGCCGAGTGTAGATACGTAGTGATTGTGATTGTAGGGAAAGAAGAGCAACCATACACCAGACTCGCACAGTCAGTCTGTCGGCCTACGATATACGATAGGATCACTGATTTGTGGACGAGGACGACGGCAATGGTTCACACTCACCAAAGGAGGGCGCCTTCGATATCGGCTCGTAAACATGGGAGTCTTGGGAATTGCGGGACAGGGTGTTGGATGGCTTGCGCCCAGGCTATGTTGCAAAAAGCTATAATTGCAGTATTCAGGCCTAGAGAGCAAATGTCGATGAAAGGAACAGTTGGTAGAGTAAAAATGAAGATTCGTGGAGGTTTTGTTAGGATCAATTGCAAAGGATTTGCGCCCTAAGGACGAGAGCAGTCAAGACAACACAGTGAGCCTGCGACAAGGGCAGCAAACGATACGAACTCTTCGATGAGCAAGCCGGCAACAGGCCAGGTAGAGCCCAGGAAGCTCTACAGGAAGTGGCAAAACAGTATCCTACAGTGCCCAAGCTCTGCGCGAAATTAGCGAGGAAACCCTACGAATGAGGTAGGCAGGAGATCCTGCAGTGAGTAGGCAGAGAGAAGTGCTATAGCGCCCATGTACGGAAGCGCTGTGAGTGAAGTGTGCGCGGAATCTCTACGAGTGAAGGAGCCTCGTAAGCCCTAGGGGAGGTAGGCAGGGATATCCTATGGGGGGATGGTCGACGAGTGCAAGAAAAGCGAAGAGAAAGAAGAGATCTAGGTTGGGTGTTTATATACGCTCGACCGGCGCCAGAGATTCGGAAACCCGCAAGATGAATGCCTTTGAGAATGCTGTGTATCCAAAAACGAGTGAATGTGGCAAAGAAGTGTTGTCATGGGGTGACTCCCTAGTCGAAACGAGTCATAGACCCTCAAATACAAGGACTAAAGAACTCGCGTAAGGATGATTAGAGTATTTTAGAGGTGTTGATGTTGCGGATGGGAGCATCGGTATCTGTATGGCAAGGGCCCTCGTCGCTGAAGAGGATTCCCTTTGGCCCCCAAGACTTCATTGTCCCTGATTGGCTTTCGGTTCGACCATCTCAGCCCGTTCGATATTGCAGCTATCGTGCCTTCGTTGGGAAGCAGAACTGTACGACAGGGATGCTACTGGCCTCGCAAAGTGTCCGGTAGGGATTTCACTCTCGATGTTTTAGATGAACAGGAATCACAATTCTCCCTCCCTCCCCAACTGGATGTCAAAACCTCCAATGACGGTCTAATGCCCGTGCGACGAGTCTACAGCTTAGGGAAACGCGAGTGAATGGGAGAATGCGATGGGTTCTTATTTATTATCCGATCGGGATGCGTTTCTGTCTCTGTTGAAATTACTTTGCGCAGACCAAGTTACTCAAATTCTGTCAGTGTCCCTCAACATGCTACTTGATTAAGGGTGGAACTCTTTGAAGGGTACGATTCGCACGTGTCAGGGTCTGAATGGGTGCTCATAGCTTGCATTGTAGTATCACGGAGTAACAGCCACTAGGAGATCTGTGTGCAGCGAAGGCCATTTGTGTTGCTGGTGCTCACGCTAAGCCCTTTTGGGAGGTGCTGTGTTCGAGGCTGGAACCAAGACAGCACGTTGGGAACCGGCCTTCACCAAGGAACGCTCTAGACATGCGTGAAAAATTGGAAGATGAAGCCTGGTAGCCTAGATACTTGTATAATCAAATTGCTATTTTTTGCGTCGCTGATGGAGCGTGGTAGTGTGAAAGAAAAAAAAAGGAACAGGCAAAAAATTATTTGTGAGGTCACTCGGTTCGCTGAGTACATAGTACCACAGTTATGTAGCCGGCACCACGGACAGGTGGACCTCGTTGCCGGCCGCGAGCACAGGCTCATCCACAGGAGACACTGTTGGGCGATCTTAACCTGAGTCAGGTGTTTACCCGCGAACGTCTCCTGCTTCAAAGTCTGTGCTCGCCTCCCTGGGATTTTGTCAGCATGTTAACCGGTGGGCCAAAGAAGCGGGTGGGACTTAACGGGAGGAATTTCCTTGTTGCGCTTTGAGAAACCCACTATTTTCTTTATGTAGTGAATTAACAATTAATCCAATCGGGTAAGGCGGCTCAGGCAAAGCAGCAGCACCGACAGCCCCCCTCTGTTTCCCACCATACACAGTTGATGCTCTTTCCTAAACCAAATCTAGTCAATGCGCATCTTGGGGTGACAGAGGAAGCAAATCTAGGTCGCCGAGTCTTCTGTCATCTTAACCCACCGCGGAAGGGGTCATCTTCGGAAGTCCAACAAATGATCGGCATTTCTATCCATTTATCCATCAATCTTGGGCGCATGACAGTACTTGCACAACAGTGGGTCTCCAGATAGAGGAATAGCATCTTCATGAGGCGCTCACTTTGCAGCAGGAGATCTCGCACTACCTCCTGAGAAGTAGCAGCAAGAGCAGAAGATCGACGGGAAAGGCGATGAGGCCAAGCATCACGAGTACATACATACAAGTGATACGTCTTAATAGAAATGATATCACATCTAGGTTATGATAGAAGATTCACGGATGATGTGGACAAGCGGGAGACGACGATCCAGGGACGCAAGTCTTCGATGGAGAGCAAGATGCAAGGGACTATTTCAGACCAATTTCAAGATACCAAATCTGGCAAGCTTGCTGCAGGTCTTTGGGCAAGTCAAAGGATTAGAGAGCCTGCTGCTTCTGAAGAAGAAAGGACGGAGAAAGACATGTCGTTGGGACAAGATTTTGCCTAGGCTTCTCCGTCCGAGGGTCCTCGAGGTATGATATTTAATTTCGCGACATTCAGGATTTGGGGGACATGTGGAAATGGCATCATCATTTCACAAAGGTGGAAAGCATTGATTGTCGACTATTGCTGTTAGCCTTGGCATGATGCGATTTCCTTCAATGCCTATTTATTTCACTCTATCTGCTATTGCGTCTGTCTTGTCCTCACTGCTGTCGAGGGTGCGGGAAGAGCAACGGAAGAACGTACGACCGATAAGGCTAGGCTATGATTGGAACAGCCATGTGGCTGCCTTGACTACCATGAAGAACTTAAGGAAGAAACCATGATGGTGGTCATACCGCAGTCCATACACACGAAGTTATACAAGGGACCTTTTATTAATTTCACCCGATTCCAGTGGCAATGCCTTACAAATAAAAGCAGTGAATCTACGGGGCGACCCTCGAATCTTGTTCTGCATGAGTCAATCACCTCATACTCGCAACACTTACCAACTCTTATAGAACCGAGCAGGTATAGGGTGTTTGGCAAGTAGTACAGAAAGTGGCTAAGGACATCGTAGCTAGAAGATCAATCAACTTATACCTCTGCACCAAGTCTCCTAACGTCAATTGTGATGTCCGGAGACGGGGTCAGAAAGAGCCATTTGCTATTAATTGATGAGCACTGCCAGGACCTGGAAAAAATTTCGGGCTATAATCCATTCTAGAACATCTTCTCGGTCTCAAAGACCTTGAATGTGACGCATTTTTATGGGTTTGAACCCCTATGGTCTACCAAACCTATTCCGGTGTCTTTGGTACACCGATTCAAGCTCTACTCCGTCATGAAACTTTGACTCGTTGTATCTGGCCAGCTTTTGCGGTTGTGAGTGGAGGCACCGGTTCATTTTGGCTTCAAAAATTCCGACTACGATGAAGTTTTACGGTCTTTACCTTACGCTGCTCATCCTTGGCTTTAAACGTCTCCCCGCAAGACTGAAGTGAAGAAAGAGATTAACGAATTCAAAACGCAGGCAGCCGAGGCTCACGCCAAGAAGTTGGTCACCTTACAACACAGCGCGGCTTCATCTACGCTCATCCACAACCAAATCAGTTTGACTCGTGACAAGCAACCTCCAACTTGAATCATCCACTCGCAAGTTGCAGCTTTACTTATCCTTCCGAAACGTACACCTTGACTCCATCATGTCTCCTCAATTCCCGTCCAAATCGGCAGAAAATCTGAAGGTGGCAAACGTCTGCGGTTACTGTCAGAGACAAGGTATGCTCTCACTGCCGGCACATCACCCAGGGACTAATGGAAGCGTGACAGGACCTTCCGCCCAATCAGCAGCCAACAAACTTAGGGATGGAATAGTTCATCTAACCATCACGCAACTCGAGGAGTCGAAGGATGATGGGCACCATCCCACCTCAGAGGATGTGGCTCGTCTATGGGAGGAATTAATCAGCGCGGCATGCGAGCGAGACTGTGGGTGCGCCCAAGTGCTTCGACGACACGTGAGTCTGCCCCACCTCAGACCTAAACTTTAGAGAGCTGAGCGCTTCCCTGTAGGTTCATTGTGACGAGTTGCGGAGTTTCTGGGCAGCAACGAGTGTCGAACACTCAGAAGGAGAGCCGCTGTCGAGAAGACAGAAGAAGAGCAAGAAGAAAAACGCAGAAAAGGCCGAGGCTAAGGTACTCAACTACGACATTGAGTCTGGCCGCCAAGAGTGAACTGACGAGAATGTGATGCAGGATGACCAGCCTCCAGCTCCTCTCGGGAAGCTTCGCTCAGAGAACAGGCGCTACAAGAAAACCAAGGCAAGGGCAAAGGTATGTAATGTCTCCAGTCGTAGGACCTTCACCATGACTTGCCGCTGATCTTTCGAAAATAGCAGGCCGCAGTGCCTACTCCTACCGCTAGTACCGCCCAATCCTCTCTTCCTGGCCAAGCAGCTGCCACCGGGTCCAGCATTTATGACATTGAGGGGCTACAACAAGCGCTCCCAAGCGTGCTTTCGGCCGCGCCGCCCGCCGTGTCACCAGCCAATTCTGGCCAGACCATCCTCGGCTTGCCTGTTACGTTCGTGGCTACGCTTGCTGTCCACCAAAAGATGGCGGAATAGTGAGGTCTCTACAGTGGCAGGTCAGGTTGTGTAAACCAAAGAGCAGGATCTTACACTGGCAGCAGTTGGAGACGAAGGGTAGCATTCGGGTGCGGTGGTAGAGACTTCATTTCTGTCCACTCATGGAAGATAAAAGCGAAGGGGGATGTTGGATCGTTGGGACAGAAGATTCTGTATGCTAGCAAAGCGCTGATTGTGTCTTTTACTCTATTAAGGTACCTTTCGTTGTACGCACTCAGCGTCCGGCTGAGGATATCCAATTCAATTTCGTTGTAATTCTAGAGAAGAGCGACCCCAATAGCCGGTTGTGATCATGCTGGCGTCAGCAGTATGAGCGCTTTTTCTCTGATTGCTCCTCAGGCGGCAGAAGGAGACTTCACAATCGAGATATGTGACACATTCTGGAGAAACAACAGCCTTCTGGTATCTCAATCCCCTATTGTTCCATACTAAGCTTATGGCTCTGTCCAGACCAGTGACAAGAACGAGCCGCTTCCACAAACCGTGACGACACAGCGAACTAAAAATACTCGTCCAAGCGGTCTAAGGACCTTTTCACTGAGAGAATTCGCTTGCCTTCAGGGGCTTCCGTTGAAGCACCACTTTCCTAGAATGGCAAAGGCCACGGACACCATGATGCAGATAAGGGGTTGCTTTCCCGCCAACTGTTGCCGCGGTGCTGTATGAATGTATCAAGCAACGACTGCTCATACGAGATGGCTTGAAGCCGCAGTGACCTACTGAGGAAGAAAGGAAATTGGATACTCTTTCGTGAGAGCTCCGATCTGGTGAGAAAGAGTCCATTTTGGCGAGGAAAAGCTGTTTTGATAGGAGGGCGCCGATTCTGGCGGGGAAAGCTCCTTGACTACGTTTCGGAAAGTGCGATTTGGTGACGGGGAGCCTGAGTATCTTCGAAGAACCACCGTGTTGCATGCAGGCGACACCGTACAAGGATTATGAGATCGCTGTTGTTGTGGACCTTTATACGTGTAGCGTTCCGTGGTTCCTTTAGTGTGCTAAGGCCGAGAGATGTCTTGTCCTGTCCAGAATGTAAGTACGTTAAAGTGATTCTGTACGAATGCAAATTGCTGGCGGTGCTAGACTTCGAGCAGGATTGGACGGCTGAGGGAAAAAACCTCAGGATGATACCGATCAAGTGAGAGTAGACGGCCGAAGCCAAAAGTCATCATTTAGTATTCCTAAAAGAAATCATGTTCTCTAGCGCCCTCTCAACGTGGGGTTCTCCCTCGATCAGGCTGGATTTCAGGCTCAGCGCAAGGCGAACCATCAGTCCTACCTGCTCGCTAGAGCACAAGTGATTGGAGACAGCAATTTGTGGAGTGTTATAGGTTCAGAGTACTATGTGCGAGAAGATTGGGTGGCTGGCACAATGGCAGAGGGTCACTGGCATGCACAATCATCTTGTGGTGGTGTAGCCTCGAGTTTGATATTTGGGCATGCGTTTGATTTTAAAGTATATACTGACTGTCCTGTCTAGAAATCTGAATGGCTGCGTGCTTTCTCCTCTGATCCATAGCTGGAAGCTAGAAAAGAACGATTAAAATGCTCGGACTGTACCGGTTTTCCACCGGAATTGGGTTTGAGCCGATCCCTGCAAGCCCTGCGCCCTCTTTGTGAGTAATTGCTGTCTCAAATGGCGAGGACTAAGCGCTTCTAGTCGGATTCATCTTCAGGATCTTCATCTTCAGGCTCTTCATCTCCAAGCTCATCTTCAGGCTCTTCATCTGCATCTGGCTGGGTGAATTTGGCCAGCTTCACTCTCTCAATACACTGGTTGTCTAAGCACCCGTGGCGGCAGTAGAGCTCAAGAGCGTCAGAACCAAGGGTCTCGACCAGTCCTCTGATGCTGTGAAGTAATCCCGCAATATACTGCAAGCAATCTCTTTGAAATTCGGTCCACTTTGTCTCCACGTAGTGGTTTCCAATTCCTAGAAAAGGTTAGAAGAGCCCCATTCCTCGCCAGGAGTACGTATTAGTGAGGGTCATGACTTACCTGCTGTCACGAATACCAAGACTATCCCACTGCCACGAAACCAATCGATTACCGCCGACCACTTCTGCCCTGCATAATACTCATGGAGGTAGCCAGAGATCATATAGTTTGTCTCTGCCTTTGACACTGAACCCGCTTTCTTGAGAGCCAACTCCTCCAATATCGCTCTGTGGTTCAAGCGATGGCCAGAAACGGTAGACTTGTATCCTCTGGCGACTTGGGTATTGACCAACGAGAATAGCATGGTCTGGCCATAAGCCCGGTGAATTTTGGTATCGGCAGTATTCGTCTTGACGGTCTGGAGTGCGTCAAGAATCTCGCCAGGGTCAGACATATTCCAAATAGTACGAGCCTGCAGCTTTTTGCCTGGCATCTTCACTCTGTCCTCTAGATACTGGTACAGCTCGCGCCTGACCTTGTAGAATTCTAACAAACGGGACTTGTCCAGTATCTTGGCCATCTCATCATGGACATCAAAATGCGGTCGGGTCGCAAAAGGCTTCAGTTTGAGGCAATGGGCTTTAACACAGGCTTCGATTGCGGGGGTCTTCATAAGGAGACCGACTTCGACCTGATACTGGGTCGGCAATGGTACTATCTCACCCACCTGGAGTTCGTGGACAGAAGTAGCGGCCACGTTCGAAGGCTTGTTCTCCGTAGGCTTCGGGTTGGTATCTTCGTCCGAGTCCTCAACTCTGCTCTCTCCAACCTTCTTTGAAGCTGATGTGTGTAGAGGGGTCATGTCAGAGCAGTACGACTTGCTTCGTGGAGTCGTTGTTTCGTCCCCATTGCTGTTCGCGGATCTCATTTGCTCGACCATATCGTCTCGAACGTCCAACTGTGCTGTTTGGAGCTTCTGCTGTAGCGTGATGCGCTTTCCAATGCTAATCTTGCGAATGGAAAGACCCGAGTTGACAGGTCCTGTTAATGAATTTGGGACTTCGTATGTGCTTTCTGGGACGAGCTGTCTACTGGTATCATCGTGCTCATCGCTATCGTAGACCACTAAGGTCTCATCCATCATGTTGGTCCAGTCAAAAGGCTCTTGCTCGCTTTCCAATTTGATGGCGATGCCATTGTCGCAGGCAGGAACAGTGTTACCCGACCGCTGAAGAGCGTCGGCATGTCCCTAGCACTCTGAAATTAGCATCTAAATCCCTTGAAGAGAACCTTATTGATATCGCACCTGCGCCATCGAATCCATTTCCGCAGCCCGCTGGCTCGGGATTGTCTCTTCTTCGGTTGGATGAGTGATCCGGAGGCGCTTGGCATTTTGATCATTGCCATTCGGCGGCACTGGCCTTTTCCTGGCAATCCGAGCCTCTTTCTCAGCACGCAGAGCTTCCTCACACTTTCGAGAGGCGGACTTCAATAGACCAATCATTGACGACGGTGCTCTTTCCGACAAGTACCAGATGAAGCTCTTAAGTTCGGAGCTTCGTGCTATCTTCTTGTCGTATCGTGAGGAAGTTTGCTCGGAAATCTGGCCCATGTAGGTCATCACGCCTGTTGCGAGGCGAGACTCTTCGTGGGAGGGGGCCATGACAAGAAAATGGATGCAAGGACTCGCTGAAGCGAATTAGCTGATTCGGAGATGAGTGTGAGCTGAATGATGGACGCTAATATCCGCCAGACTCAAATCTGGAAAGTCTTCTGGGGTGAGGGCAATGTGCGTAGTGAGGTTGAAGCGTGAGAGCTTAGAAGAGAAACTGCAAATATCTCAGAGGTGAGCAAGAACAAGTGAGGTCGATAGGGACCAAGTGAGAAATGAGGATTGTGTGGTTTGTGGCAAAACTAGTAACAGATCAATGTCCCATGAGCAGTCATAGAGTAGCAATGGGAGGTAAGGTTACTTCTAATCTCTCCATATATCAAATTAGATTCCGAGAGACTATGAGAGAAGTTGTGAGATCTAGCACTCCACGAAGATCCTAGGTGGTGTGATGGCAGCAGTGATAGACCAGGCTCCTGGTTCTCGTGGATTATTGTACTTGGAAGTTGGAACGACGAGAAGCTGTTCGCTGTGGTAGGAGAAGAGCAGCAAGGTGGAGATTCGTGATTATGAGAGACAAGAAGGGAGGTGGGGCGGTAATTTAGCGCCAGACCAGATTAGTTCACCGCTGAAATGTTTAGTCCAGTCGTCATGAATATCACGGATGCCAACTACGTTCCTCATATGCCGTGCTAGAACGAAATGTAACAACATTGAATTATACTGGCACACATTAAAATCAGGCGTTCGGGACTGTCTGGCATTCTCTGACCGCTCGGATGGCTGGCTGCCAGAAGGCAGGACTCGTGCAAGCATGCCAAGCTTTCGAAGTTGAGCATCACCGTCTTTCGATGTCCGGGCTGTCTGTCAACCTGAGATCGCTGACTGCACTCCCTTAGTATCCTTCGAGACCAGCTTTCTTCCCAACTTTTAGAGCCTGAATATACCGCACGGTGCTCAGTGGCAGGAAACCAGCGTCACACATGCGTTATTCTATGGTGCCCATGTAAGCTGCGCCAAGGAATTCAGACAAGATCCGAACCACTGAGCTCGGGGGGCCATCTCAACGAGTGGCAGAGCCGTCGAAGATGGCGGGTCTGGATCAGCAACTTGAGGTCCTGACATCCGATAGATCTCATACCTCTCAAGCGCTCAGAGAATTGACCACTACCTACTACGGACTCAAGTCCTTGTGGAAAGCTGAACATACTACGGTAATTTCTCATAAATCATAGGGACCTTCTGATCCGTCCCATTGTCTACGTTGTTCCCCTCCGCTCACTGAAACTTCGCCAAGATCAAGTCCATCTCCACCCGCGCCAGATGATTGACAATACATTCCTAGATCCCATTTGGAAAAGCTCGAAAATGATTCTGTCATCGTTAGCGTAACGGGCATCGGCGTTTGCGGACCAGCGCTCAGAAAGGAAACTGTCAACGTTGGTCGATGTGGAGGGGAATTTGTATGCCTTCTTGTTCATTGAGATCTGGAAAGATGTATGACGCAATTTTCAAAATAGAATAGAAGGTCTTCATGGTGAAGTGCCCGAGATCTTTGATCAGGTAGCACCGATCCGAAATATATAAGGTTTTGGAAAGGGCTTTGAAGATAGATGACATCATGGGTTATGGTGGATAGTCGAAAAGAATGCTAGGTAGGAAGCAGCTGTGAGCTAGCAGACTGACCGAACCTGATCTTGGTATCTTAGTACTGTAAAGTATACATCCCCTCTAATGCAAGGCTAATTTCATAGCCTCATCTTTCTCTTTCAACTATAAAAGTCCGAACACAGAGCCCTCTCACGTCGGTTGAACCATAAGCTCAGAAAAAATAATCGCAGATATGATTTTGGTGCTGAACAGAGGTGGTATTCCGGGTTTCGGGCCCTATTCTCTGCCGACTTGCAAGGTATACGAGTATGCGTATTCTCTAGGAGCTATTCGCGATGTATTTTGGTAAGTCGAAGCCGAGCGTCCGTTGTCGCAAATATTCCTGGCCAGCGCATCAAAACAGCAAATAGAAATCGACGCAATGCAGTGCGATGCGACGCGATGCAAGTTTGACGCGACGCGAGGTGACACAATACGATACGCTGTATATGTGGGGAAAAGCTACCAGCAACCGTCATCTTGCACGTCACTCTCTATGGATAATCAGACGCAAGTCCCACTTCCACTCAAAGAATTAGGAGATGAACACTCTCTTCATCCTCGTCTCTAAGCTCAGCCTCGCGAAATCTTAACACTGACCCACGAACCAATACCATATGAATGCAACTGCCCAACTTACCGCGATCCGTCTGCAGCGCCTTCGCAACTCGCGTCTCCCGTGCCAAGACTTGCCGCAGATCCGCCCGGCCCGACAGCTCGTGCAGCGAGACCGGCAATGCTGGCCCTGCTGGGCTTCGTTGGGGCAAATCTCGCGTTCGCGACGCTCGGTTTCAGTCGGAGAGGATGCGAAGCCTTGGATAAGCTGCACGGGCCATGCGTGCTTCATTTTTTCTTCTCGTCCCTCTGGCGATGATGTTATGATAAGATTTCTGAGCATAGGGACCTTGTTTCCCTCATGTCGACGGGGACGCTCCGTTGCTGCAAGAAATCCGTGATTGGCAACGGCAACGTGTTTGAACTCGTGCTGCGTTTCTTGGTGATGCATTCTGGTGTTACGAGTCGAGCTTTGGGAATCATGATTGTTGATCTCTTCGCAGTCTTCGTTTCAGAATACTCCGCCTTTTAAACGCCTATCCCATGATTGTCTGCAGTTCTTATTCGACAGGAAGACTTTCCCCATCAAGGTCATTCTCAAAGAAGAAGCGCATAGAGAACATGCAGAGGTTGGAAAGATTCGTCTGCCTAGCGATGGTAGAACATTGTAATCCCAAGATGATTCGATCGGTGCGCAAGCAGATGGCAACAGATCGATGAGCCAGGTTCTACCTTTCCCCAGCTCTTCTCTGACAGGTCCGCTGCGGTTCACCGTCCTCGAGTCTGCCGTCACATCGGAAACGCAGCAGCGCTGGTGGCGCTTGGAGACTTTTGACACTAGGTGATGTTTACAGCACGCCCAAGGGCGATGGCAAGGGATGGCAGAGTAAGACCTCCAGATCTTAGTCTAGACCCTGTTGCCCAAAACAAGTTAGACTGGCTTACATTACCTTAGCTTCTCGCTAGTTTTACGCTAGAGTAAGTGCGACCGTAACTTACCTTGCTTGGACTTGACTCATAGTGGGACGTAGCAGAGGCAGAGTTAAGTGGTTAAGTCCCATCTTGGAAAGAGCGCCAACTGCCGTAAATATGGTCTTTGGGCACTTTCAACTGCCCAACATGCATGGAGCGGCTATAGTAAAGGACCTGAACGAGTATCTCGATATTCTTGGACAACCGTCATTATTCAAGCTATATACTCAAATATGCTTTTGCTTTTCAGTGGCCGATGCTTCCTCACATTTAGCAATCATCAACATGTTGACGAGTGGTCTCGAACGACTGTCCGCGAGCTTTCCATGGCTAGCAGGCAAGGTCGTCAACGAAGGTTCAGGTGAAGGCAACTCCGGCATCTTCAAGATCAAACCATTGGAGGAAATTCCTCGTCTGGTCGTGAAAGATCTCAGACACGACCCCTCAGTACCAACGATAGACGCCCTCAGACGAGCTAATTTCCCCTTCAGCATGCTAGACGAAACCATCATTGCGCCTCTCAAAACCCTTCCAGGAAGCTCCGACGAATCCGCATCGGACTCGGCACCAGTCTTCGTCCTCCAAGCCAATTTCATCACCGGCGGTCTCCTGCTCACCTTCGTTGGCCAGCACATCACAATGGACATGACTGGCCAAGGTCAGATCATCCATCTCTTCTCAAAAGCTTGCCGCAATGAAAAGTTCACAAGCGAAGAACTGTCATCCGGCAACCTTGCCCGCGGCAACCTCATCCCCTTACTCGACGACTCCTATAAACAAGGCTCCGAGCTCGCTTATCAGATTGTGAAACCCACGCCATGTCATCCCATCTCCAACGACACCAACAGCCACACGGCTCCACCTTCTCCTCCAGAATGCACCTGGACCTACTTCACGTTCGACCCAGGCTCGCTCGCCGCTTTGAAATCATCAGCCACGAAGAACATCACCCTCCACTCAGGCTACATCTCCACCGACGACGCCCTCAGCGCCTTTATCTGGCAATCCGTCATCCGCGCCCGCCTCCCCCGTTTAAATCCCACAGCTGAGTCAACTATCGCCCGCGCCGTCGATGTACGGCATTATCTGGATATTCCAGGGACGTATCCAGGACATGTGCAGAATATGACGTATCATACGTACACTTTTGAGAAGTTGGTTGAGGAGCCGCTGGGCGGTGTCGCATCACAGCTTCGCTCGGCTTTAGATCCCAAAACATCGAATCTAGGGTACAACACCCGTGCCCTCGCCACCTCACTTAACCGCTCACCAGACAAAAATATCCTCTCCGTCACAGCGACGCTTGACCTATCAGCGGACATCATGTTGAGTTCGTGGGCGAAATTAGACTGTTATGAACTTGATTTCAACCTTGGATTGGGCAAACCTGAGTCTGTGCGGAGACCGCAATTTGAGCCGGTCGAGAGTTTGATATATCTAATGCCCAGGGCGCTGGATGGCGAGATCGCGGTTGGGATTTGTTTGAGGGATGAGGATATGGAGAGGTTGAAGGCGGATGAGGAGTTTGCGAAGTATGGCAGGTATATCGGGTGACGGATAGCTCATCAAATATTGAGAGGTGAGAACAGCAGTGGCAACGCGTACTTGTGACCGAAACGACGAGGATCTTGACCACATGTGAGAACGCATAAAACGTTCAGCTATAAACACAGGCAAGGTGTTGTCAGCTTACATAGCCATACCGTATCATCCCATATGCCACTTGCTTGCTTTTGCAGTCTGCAGCTGTCCAATCAAGATTTGCTGGAGGCCTATGATTCCTCTCTCCGCTGTCCCGCCTGGATAAGGTGTCGCAGAGCCAACCCTCGTACTCGCCAGATACAGAATTGTCAAGCTTCGAGCACCGAGACCAGACGCCCGCTCAATCAAGGCGGTTCGATCAGACGTGCGTTGTCTGCCCTCTGTGGCCATCATCTCGAAGCTTGTGAGTAAACAAACAATCGAGACTTAACCCGTGGAAAGCTTGACGAAAAAAGCATCGCCCCGAATGCTAGCGACGTGGTGGCCCTGTAAACAAGATCTATAACACGACGACTGCTATTCGAGTTCCACCCCAACGGCGACAGCTGTTCTGAGAGCCGTCAAGATGCGGATGACGTTCCAAGTACCAGTCTAGTTGACACTCGCGCCCGATTTGCGAAATGGGAATACCACCTACGCTACAATCCACCGCGCTCTCAAGCTTCGCTATCGGATGACTGGATTCTGGACTGCATTTTGTACTACATTCCGCCAAGAGGTGGAAGATGATCGGTTAGATCAAGGATGACTGGCAGCAGTTTACAAGCACCGAGTCGACGTTGAAGCATTCCTATAGTGCTATAAGACGTGGACCAAGAGCGTCCGACGCCTGCTTCTCACTTACAACGCACGCCGGGGAAGGCAGGGGATTGAGACGCTGATGAGGGTATTGGCGTGGCGTTCGTGTCTTAGGATCCATTTTGTATGCGTGCGCTTGAAAGTAGTGGTTGATTACCATGCGCGATTGTAAAGGCGGAAGCGTTCAGGTGACGGAATCATGGTAGGATTCGTTGGGTGAGGGTACGTACTGGAACATAGGACTAGAGCATGAAGACGTACGTTTGATTGGGGACAAATTCTATTGCGCTACTGGGTGTGTCTTATTATGATGTGATGATGAAGAGTGTGAAATTGTTTCCTTTCGTGATTGTATGCTTTCGGACTAAGTACACTACCAGTTCCTTGAGGGATTCGATGAAGTAGATAGCTCTTCACCGTGTAACTCAGTTTAAAGCAGCAGCAGCAGTTCAGGCCGGTAACCGTAACTGGAACCGGGGAAACAAACATCTTATACTCGACTATGGAGGTATCATTCACTTGCCATTCGGCGCACCGTTCACACCGACCGCAACTCCCTGGGAATACCCCGCTTCCATGGGCACGGAATGGGGCACCATCTTCTTCATCGGACGTACATCCGGCTTGGGCTCCGTAAGCGGCGCCGACAAACCGACACGGTCGAGAGTGCTATAGCTCCCCACATCGCCGTTGGTATCGGCGTGCGTGATGAGTTCTTTCCGCCGTGTATCGACAAGGAGGCGTATCAGATCCGGACGCATGTAGTGGCCGCCGAAGTCGGCGAGGGATTTGGGCAGGTGGGCCTCGTCGAGGTCGATCTGGTTACATTAGCGGTTAGGGTTTGGGTCTCGACGATTGCGTGCGCAGGGGGGAATGGTTCATCGTGCTTACGTTCACGTATACCAATCCCTCGAAATCCTTGGGCGGTCGGGCCAGTAGGCTACCGTCGGGACCGTAGATCCTGGTGTGCCCGTTGTAGCACTCCGGTGTCTCGACTTCGACGCCCGGAGGTGTGTTCTTCGCAACGCCTTCTTGGGACAGGCGCTGGAAGGGCGCGAGCACGTAGGTGCAAGTTTCGATGGCATAGGCTGGGCTGACGATGTCGGAATTGGGGTCGCTGACGTTAGTGTACGGGTCCGGATAGTTGAGAGTGGTTTTGTCTGGGTAGATGGGCCATGCTGCGATGTGGACCTGGGAGATTATCGTATTAGACAAAGCAGCCAATGCACTCGCTTGCCAGATTCGAGATTTACCTGCTCCCCAAGACTGGCCGCATAGGCCTTCAAAAAGGGGTTCATGTTCTCCCAGCAGTTCAGCTGTCCAACCCGTCCAATATCAGTGTCAACGACGGACTCAAAGGTGTCTCCAGCCCCATCGCCGAAGATGAGCTTCTCAACATGCGTTGGCTTGATCTTTCGTCGATGGTTGAGGATATCTCCCGTTGGTCCGATGAGTACCTGAGCAAGATGCAGAGTTGCCATGTCGATCTCGCTGTAACCCATGGAGACGTAAATGCCGTTCTCACGCACTGCGGCACGAATCCGACGCATTTCATCGGAATCAGATGGCAGACTGTTCTCGCGGTAGGCTTTCAGGAAGGGAAGAGACTGTTGGTAATTGATCTTCCACATCCAGTAAGGATAACCCGGAATCCCTACCCCATTCTGTGAGTGGTGATGAACCGATCACAGGTTGCGAGTTTCTGGGAGCAATACAAACTTCGGGGAAAGCAACAAGCTTGCATCCTGCCTTGCCAGCTTCATTAATCCAGTGTATGGTTTTCTGGACTGATGCTTCCAGGTCGAACCACCCAGGCTCGGCGGTGACGGCCGCAGCTTTATATTTCTTGATTTGGGCGGGCATCTTGAAAATTCAGTTGGTGGGTGAATCGTCTATCCGGTGCCTTTGTGGTATATTTCGATGATGATTATTTTGTTAGAATTGATGATGGAAGCTTGGGGGCTCTGCCTTTCTAAAGTCGTGGAAAGCCTCTTGGAGACGGTGAATGGAAGATAAGAAAATCAAGTGTCATTGGTGCAGAAGAACACTTCCACGGTCTTTGATTCATTTATCTCTTTCGTCATGTTCGCGTATACCTATACTGAAGTGATATGCAACTGTCTGATGCATAATGATGAAGTCGGCTATTCCAAGAGATGCTCCGCAGCAGAGCATTCTCGACATGGAAGCTCTCATGAAGATCTTGTACGGAAGAGGCTTTGCATGCTGATCCGGTAGTGAGAGAAGCTCAGTGCCCCTATGACATTTGATCAGACTATCTTCCCAGAAAGACACTCGCCAAAGGGGTATTTGATAAGGCGATTGTCACCAAGACGCTGCCAATCAGGGTTTCGCAGGCCAGGTAGAGGCAACCAGTCAGGTTCGCATGAAACCGGATCACGTGGAGTGCATGGGGGAGACATGCGTTGTAGGAAGGTGTTCGCCCAATCATACTGGGAGTGCATATCAACTTATCAAGCACCATTCCCCCGGATCTGCGAGTCTGACGTTTGGAGCTAAGCTCAATTCAATGATTCGTGGGGTTTGTCTCCGCGGAATTCCTGCGTCCAGTAAGTGAAGGACGTCGATAAACCAGAAGTCCATCAAAAGTGCGTGAGAACTGCAAAGAATTCGCTGTTGCATGAACCACTCCTTGGCCGATGACTTACCCCGCTCGCGTCAATTGGGCCTAGTCCGGTACAGGTATAGTGCCCGTCCGTGAATTGCAGCACTAGCTCCGTAAGGAAACAGAGAGAGAAAATTGCCTATGTATGTCATGGAAAGCGCATCCATCGACGCACGCTAATCGCCTGTACTTAGAGAAGTATCGGCATGCAGGGTGCTCCTCTCCATTCGAGACTGCTTGATTTAGGAGGAATCCTGTCAGAAACTGCCAACCCAGCTAGCCGTGGGGGTACCACCCCACTTAGGACTCTTCTATGTGTGTACCTTGTGCTATCTGCTGGGAAGGCGAAGCTGTTCAGATACTCGATGTGCCACTGCGGTATCCATCGTCTGTGCTAATTTCACCATGAACAATGAGCAGATCGCTACCTTTGTAACGGTCTGGGATGATCCCACTCTATCATTGCTTTTCAAATTCGGCATCCTCATTGATTCGATGATGAGCCATAGCGTTAAACCGCCGCGCCTCCTCCAATAGTCAACTTCTGACTGACCATCCACCGTCCCGCCCCGCGGGCTAGGAATAAAACAACGTGATCCACGTTTTGAGGCTCTCCAAGGCGCTTCGTTGGACATATGCCCGCAAAGGCTTACTCCAATTTATCGCCCAACATGTCGTCGTCTTTACCATCTTGGATGTAATTTTGTCCTGACAGCCCAGCATGCCCATCTTGATGCCACCAGGCGCAACAGCGTTTATCAAAATCTTCTTGTCTCGAACATCTGACAGCGACGCATCTACTATGGGCTTGGATTTGGGGATTCTGTCTAGCGCATCAAAAAGAGAAACGAAGTGAACTTATCATTCGCAAGCTGGCGCACAAAAGATTCCACTGCAACTTAGCTGCCCGCATACTGGGAACGTCCCGAGTTCCCGTTTACCTGCACACTGATACTGCTCATCGGAACTAGTCATCCGCCATCTCCGACATGCTTATAAACTTGCTGGGTAACGAACAGATGGCCTCGGCAACTTTTCCCAAACACAATATCGAAATCCTCCTCTGCGGCGTTAGAGATATGCTTGAACCCCTCCGTCCCAGCATTGCTCACTCACTGGACCCGACTAACCCATCTGATCGCAGGTGCAATATCGCAGACCGGATCAAGCAATTCCAGGTTGGATCGCGTAGCCTTCAAGTTGAATTCACGCTATCTCGAAATCGTTCTGATCCAACCTCTTGTGGGTTCAGCAAACATCCTTTCATTCCCAACGCGGATGGGCCACCCAGCCGCACGAAAGCGAAATCGACGTACCGGGGCTTCTTCACGCACAACAAACCACAGCTTACTGACTCGCCGACTTGCATCATCCAGCCTTGAGCGCCGCTCAGTGACACGACTGCGTATCCACTGGAGAGGTGCAGCAATAAGAAAGCGTTTTCTCCTTCTTTCTGGCTGTAGCATGTGCTAGATACCGGTGGTGCCGGGTTTGACTACCTTACCTCAGTATAGTACCTCTATTTCCCTCAAGGACACGTCCTCCTCGTCTTGCTTTCCTGCAACGTAAATGGGTTCGGTCCTTCTCTACGCTTCTATCGTCCACGCGGGCGACGGCTTCGGAAATCAGTCTTGGGACTAACAGTCCAGGAATTGGGGGCGGACTATTGGGAGCATTGCCACCAAGAAATCGTTTCTAGCTGCACTTTTTACCCTCTTGCCCATTATTGAACCGCTCGCTCAGCATAACTATGACTTCGTTTTTAGCGGACCTAGCTAATAGCGTTTTTCTTCTTCTATTCCGGTCACGTTTCCTTTCAATACGGGTAGGTAGGTACGTAGGATTCACCACAGCTAAATTTATACGCAAAGTTCACGGTCAGTCTAGCTCCGACCTCTCCAGGCGCGACGTCAGCAGCAACTATCCCTTCGAAGCCATTCGCCGGCCTCGATCCCATTCCGATTGTGTCAGAGCAACATAGCTCGTAACACATATGATCCGATACAACGCCTTGTCTGCTCTCTCTTTTTCCATTTTCTCCGACCAAGGTAGCCCTCTCAAAGTCGCACACCCTAGAACATGAAATTATCGAAGAACCTTGGGACTACCCTCGTAAACACTTTTGAAGCGGCTCCGTGGACAGTTGTGGTGAATGGGCAGTGGCCGCGGGAGATTTAGGGGGAAACAGAACGGGGAAGAAGAGCATGACAACTCCATAACGGCCAGTTGGAGCAAGGCACAACTTGGGTGAAAACAATCAACTCCCAACTTGAAATCTAATAGTCGCGGGAGCTTCTGAAGAACAAGCCTTCACAGACGACAGTCTTCTGTTCAGCCATGGGAAATGATCGAAATCTCTTCCATTCCTTACTATAATCACATCTTCAAATGGAAAATCTACGAGTTCTGAAACGAATTAGCCTTCCTGATGGAATACATAAGGAACGAGATCGGCGGTAGACTCGATGTACGTTCAAAATGGCAATGCAGGCATAGTGCTCTTTTATGGTGAGTCTTTCCAAGAAGAATCATCGCCAGCTACGGTAGGAAGGTCCAGGAGAAGGTAGGCGACAGAACCCGTCTCGCGTTTGCAGCAAGTGAAACCGTTCACATGCTTAGCTTGAAATTTCTGCAAGGTTCGGGCCTCGTCGCTTGAACGGTTCCTTTCCTTACCCCTGATTGCATAATCCTTAAGAAAAAAGAAAAAAAATTCCCACAGTTCTGGCACACCCCAAAATCAAAAATCAAAATCTCAATTATTCTTATATAGATTCACAACCTGATAGTCTAATAATTATAAAATATATACTTTATACACTCAAATATCTATTATTAAAGTATTTAAAAAATTTAATTTCTACAACGTAAGTAAAATAATAAACTACTGATTTAACATTGCGCTAAAAAATCATCTAAATAAATGCTAAGATTTTTTTTTTACCTCGACTATTCTAAAGCTGTCAAGAGTATCTCGTAAAATTTACTATTATTCTATTTTACAATAATATAACGAATAATTTAAATCTTTTAAGAATTTTATAATCTAATCTATACTCTATTTATTAAATTTTAATAATTTTCTAGATTATAATTAATTGTGGTTGTGAACCTATACAGAAAAATTGAAATTTTTGATTTTTGAATTTGGGGTGTGCCAGAACTGTGGGAAATTTTCTTTCTTTCTCAAGGATTATGCAATCAGGGGTAAATGTTTCATACTTTCGCCATCTCGCCCCCACGGTTGTCAAAGATGTGGCGCATTCAATGTCCTATTGCGCAACCAAAGTCGGCCATCCATCGCGCCGGATCTGAGTCAATCAATATTAGGGAGTTTCAGACCACTTTTTTTAAAGCGTGGATTTTTCAAGTTGTGGGAAAATCAGCGATTTGCCACCAACTGTTGGTGGCAAATCGCTGAAATTCCCACAACTTGAAAAATCCACGCCATCCATCAAAGGTACCCTGGGATACCTTTGGTGAAGAAAATCGGCCTATTTGGTGGATTTCTTGTGTCGATATTCTACATCTCTTAGCAAATCTATCCAATTAAAAGGCCTTTCTTCTTATCACTACTACTATTATCTCTTATAGCTATCACCTCTTATACGTCTACGTCTTTTCTACCGTTCTTTCTATTACGCCGTCGTAAATTTCCCCCCCTTAATAGCGCGAAAGAAAGTCTCTACGAATAAGTTAGGGTTAGAGTTAATCTCTAAGAATTAAATACGGGGAAAATTATACGATTTTCTCGGGTAATAACTAAGCGGATCTATCACAGATTTACCAAAGAAGCTTATTTGGTAGTGAGGGTTTTTAGATTAATCTATTTTGTCATAGCTGAAAGTCTGAATATTCCACGATTCCACAGCAAAAAAAAAAGTGGTCTGAAACTCCCTAATATTTGATTAGTGACGGTACTGGATTGATTAGTATGCGGAATCATCAGCCACACCAGCCACGTCTCCAGTAGGGTTTGGCTCCGGGCAGTCTGCTGTGCCACATGTGGGAAACCTCGAATTACGGAGTACCCCTCCTTTTCCCTTGTAGGAGTATCTACTTACATTACTTTAGATAGGCCAAACTATCGGCGGGCCTTATCTTCCCCCCACCGTATCAGCTATGAAGGTTCGGGAGGCAACCGAGTACGAGTAGTGCCGGCGCAATGACCACGTCTGCTGCAGGTACGCCCCACGCCTGCATGGCATTTCCTCTCATCCAAGGAAACCCAGCTTGTGTTCCCGAGAAACGGAGGGGATGTAGTGAGCTTACCAGGCTACCTATTGCGCGCAGCCGAGACTAGGTAGGTACGAATATGCAAGGTCATGAGCCGGTGTCCAGAAGATGATGGCACCACCGATTTGCGTCTTCGACACGATGATTCAACTGGTGACAAGCATCCAACTTTAGGTCTTCGGTCCTAAATGTGAACCTTACTTTAGGACTCTAGTCTTGATAGAAGTGCGTTCAACTTTAGGACTTCAGTCCTAAATATGTAAGGTCCTATTGGCATGGGTGGCTTGACTAATATATACTTTATCTTTACCGTGCCCCTGGTGCCATCACAAGTGCAATTTTGGTGGCCCCGCCTCATTTGGCCGCAACCATCAGATGAAGCATGGAACAGAGAGCAATTGACAGCGAGGTACTTGTTAGGGGAACATTCCTCTCACCTTCATTACTGTTTGCCCCTCTAAAGGCTTTCTGGAACCATGTCGTCGCCAACAGGATCCAACGCAAGCGCCGGCAATGTCTTGGTTGCGGTCAGTTGGACGTTCTTCGTCGTCTCCCTGGTTGTCGTTGCGCTACGCTTCTACGCCGATATCTTCATCATACATCTCGTGAGGATAGACTCATACCTTACCTTTCTGACCTTTGTAAGCCACGCTTCCCCTCAAGTCCATACACAAATTTGGCTCCATACTGATACCCACGCCCAGCTGTTGGTCATTGTGTCGCAAGTTTTTACGCAAATTAGCGTTCACTATGGAATGGGGACGCACATCGATGCCTTGACCCCCAATGCCGTAGTATTGGCCCTCAAATATTGCTGGGTCGCGCAGCCCTTCCAACTGCTCGCGCTGGCATTCGGGAAGATCGCAGCAGTGACATACTTAGCTACGATCCACGGACCGCGCAACGCAAATATCAAGCTAGCATTCCTGTGGATAGTCGGCCTGGTCCAGCTATTGAGCGGCATTGTGATACTCGGGTTCATCTACTCGCAGTGCTCGCCCATGACAAAGCTCTGGAACGTAGAAATTCCTGGTACATGCAATGGTCGGGCAAGGAATGTATATATGGCGTATCTGGATGGAAGTGAGTCGACTATCGCTCTGGCACATGGCCCAAGGAATGATGCTGAATATCTAGGCCTCTCTGCGTTCTCTAATCTGTGTATCTCCCTGTATCCAACTTTGATATTCTGGAACCTGCAGATGAAGACAACGAAAAAGGTCGTTCTTTGTCTTTTGTTTGGAACGGGGGTGATGTTCGTTCGCAATATGAATTGGAACGTCAGACTGTAACACTGACACTATGCAGAGCCGCTGTTTGTGCTGTGTTCAAGACGACTAAAGTTAGCACGCTGGGGAAAACGACCGATATTACATGTAAGTTATCGAGAAGTCATGCCAAGGCTAGGCATGAGAAGTAGACTGAGTTCGCATAGATGATATGACGGGTCTGATGACCTGGACCGCGTAAGTCTCGGCATCCTCGGTGCGCTTTGAATAGGGAGCACTCACCTGACAGCCTATAGTGTGGAACAGTACACCGTCCTCCTAGCCGGCTCTATCCCACCCCTCCGTCCGGCCATCAAAGAGCTCTTCAACAAAGCCTCAAGCACGACCTACTACCGCAGCCGCAACACCAACACGCTCCGCCTCGACGATGAAGCCACACTCACCTCATCCACAGTCTCACCAGGCAAGACCTCAGCATACACAGTAGGCACCAAGGGACGGTCTGAGGCTTTTAATGGAAAGAGAGATAGTACGGAGAAAATACTCAGCGAGATGGGCGAGGGCGGAATCATGATGACGACGAGAATTGAAGTAGAGAACAGGATTTATGCACAGAGGATGAATGCGAGTAGGGATCAGATGGTTGCGAGGAACGGGAGGGAAGGGGTTTGAGTGAGCTTGTTCTCGCTGCTTGTTTTAGGTACATACATGTCTTCACTGATGATGTCACTCTTGCATCGCAAATGAGAGGCTGTACAAGAATCCCTTGATGGGCAATTGCCATGACTGCGAAACTCTTGAGAGGTGAGGCACAAGGCTATCGTCGACCCCTCTCCAAAGGGCTCTCCAGGCTCGTTGCAGCAGGACGAAACCGCTTTGACTAACCTGCACTGTGTGGCTACTGTTTCCCCGTTTATGGATGCGTTAGTGCACTGTGTGGCTTCTCGCAGGTGTCAACGTCTCGCTTCGTAGCCACAAAGGCTATCTGTGATCCCAAGACTCTTCCATAGCTCTGACAGAATGCGTTAACTAGACTGTCGGCCGAGCAGCTGATAGTGATGATGAATTATCTTACTGATAGGATCACTCTGGACGTGGTTTTTCGATCGAACAAGCAGATGTTGATCATGTAAGAGGGGCTTGAGATTCCCACCGCCAGGCAGTTGTGATTGCCTGCCGGATTAGAGGACACGTGAAAAGTCGCAATCAGACAACGTAAATGCTGTCAAACTGTGAGAGACAATATCCCCTTCGCCCAGTGGGAGACCAAGGTTCCTCAGGTCAGGATGAAGATTGGAAATTCAGCTGGGGGCTGTGCATGAACTCGCTCCTATGGGAAGCACAGCCTAGAGGACAGGATCTGTCGGACCAGAGAGAACACCAAAGGGTATGCCACATTGTACTCAATAGTCAGAATTGCCGATCCCCTTCACTGGCATTGATCAGAAGGTCTCCAGGTATCGAATGCAAGACTTCTCAACTTTCCAAGAGCTCTTAACGGTCTCGCAGGCCCAAAAGAGTCATCCACCAACCGAGATGATTCCGAGCGAGATACTTGTAAGATGATGTTTTTTTCTTACCCGTCCCTCATCACCAAAAACCTGGCGAATTGCCTGGGATGTATCGCGAGACAAGAGCTGAAAAGGAGTGGAAGAGTCTTGCGATAAGCTGACGTAAGCCATGAACCACGTGATCGGAGAATTTAACGACGGGAAATTTTCAGCATCGATCCTTTTCTGCCACCTTGAACATCTTGAACTCTGTGACACAGATGGTAAGGCGTCAACGTTCTCTTTGTCCCAACTGAACAACCATAATTCGGTTGTCGCACCGATCGCATTCATCATCGCAGGGTCAATACGCGATTGAGTCAGGCAATGCTCGGAGTCCTAATCATTGTTGGCAACGATCAGGAGTCCATGTATTTGGCGCGCGCCATAATGGGTCGGTTGCCAAAAGCTATTTTGGAAATTGCACCAATTGTATGACAGGCGTCTCATGGCGCCCTGCTGGGAACTTGTGTTCCTCTAACCGCAGCAGATCCTGCGGCGCAAACCCTCAGCCCAGTCGTTTCAGGCTCTCATTGGTGGCTTGGGCATCCCTTGACTCTATCAGACGGCTGGTGGACAGCATATCATCGAGGTCGATATTGTGAACAGGTAGAGTCTGCTCGCCTGCTTATGCCTTCTTGTTGCTTGCTTCACTATATAAAGACTTCCGCCATGCTGCCAATTTATTTTCCTCCCATAGTTAAGAGCTCCTTTAGTATATACTTCTTGGCCCGCTATATATTATACAATTATCAGTTCCTCTAGGACCCAGAACAATTTTTGACTCCGATTTTCGTCGCATCTCATACTACTTTTGCAAAGCTCTTAGAAAGGCACCATGTCGCACAACATCAACATCACCAACCTCTCCGGCCATGATCAGGACTTCGAAGTCCACGGCTGGAATAGTAATCAGAATATGACGGTCCCTGCGGGTCAGACATTTGTTATCAGCGCAGCGGATGGGTCATCGGGCGCAATAATCGCGCTGCATTTTGGTTTCGAAGGCGAGCAGGCCGAGATCACCAAAGATGGGTTTGGTGGTAAGCCGAGACGGGATGAGTACCGGCTGTTTATCTTGCTAAATCCTCGAATAGGGAACGACTTCATCGATATGAGCAACATCATGGGAGCCGGCGGCAACATGACAGTCCAACAAGTCAATAACCCATCCACCCGCAAAGGTGACCCAATCTTCATGCAAAACCTCAACACTGCGTGGCAAGCAGCGGACGGTCCCACCAAGCAATCCTTGCAGCCATGCGTGCAACTTGATGGCAATGGCAACGTAGTCAGAATCGCCGCTATCAAGGATTACCCCCAGCTGGAGACGTTCGTCCGATCTTTCGCCGATGGACAAACCTATATTGGCAATGGCGCATGGGGTGGAAGCTCAGGAAATCCTAGTGACAATAACCAGTCATCAGCTGCGCAGGGGGATACGGATATCCAGGTAACCTACAATGATGGCGATGCAACACCACCAAGTTAGATACACTCTCCATCTTAGTAGCAATATCATTCTTCCTGATTCTGACAATGATCATATAGCTACCGCTGTCTCTCAATTCAAAAAGCCCGGATCCAAGCTCGTGCAAACTCATCAACGCGATGCCTCCCCCTCCGGCCCAGGCATTATCCTGAACAACCACACCAGCAGCCAACAAACCTACGCCTTCTACAACAACTACTGGAACGGCAACGATACCGCAGGCGCGAACTTCGACCACCAGGATCCCACCGTCCAAGTCGACGCCAACGGCTCGCTCTTCGTAAGCCTACCCACATCCTTCAAAGGGCGCGTCCAGCGCGGAACGCAGCTGCCGGCCACGTGGGTCGAGTTTCAAATCGCCGCATCCAACGACAATGCCGCCCACGGGGACATCAGCCTCGAGCAAGGGTGCGACGGGGCCGCTACCATCAGCGCAACGGACGGAAGTGGGCAGTCGAACGGGTTCACGAACGATGTCTTGTCCGGGGCGCCTGCGGCCGCTATACAGGATAAGCCCGACGGAACGCCCGCGTTGGCGACGACCGTGGGTAATTGGATGAGTGGGCCTAATCAGGCTGCGATTGATTGGGAAAACCAGGCCGTGGGGCAGTCGAAGGCTTATATCCAAGGAGGTACTGGGGTGCCGGATGTGGCGAGCACGAACCAGTGTTTGGCTGTTGATTTTTATTGAGATCTCGTTCAGTCTGTATGAAAGATTTTGGACATCTGGACAGGATTGGTAGTACGGAGTCTTAGCTTTTTGGGATTTGTGGCGCGTCCGGTAGAGTCATGCTTTCATGCATAGGCTCTAGGGATTCCCCATCGTAGAATCAAGCCTTTGGGTGCTTTACCCGTGTCCCAAAATTATTCTCGCTTTCAATCACTCCAGTGTCCTATGAGCCTCATCACAGAAATCTAAAACTCACCAGGCGCCTTGGCAATCTCCAAAACCTCGCAATTGCCTTTCTCGGCTCGGCCCATTAGTCCTGACAGGAGCTTGCCGCGTGCCATCCGACCACGTCCGCGACGCAGCAGATATCACACATCCTAACAAGTAGCCGGACGGTTATTAGACTCCTGGACGGCCTACGTCTCATATTCAAACAGGTTTGCTTCCTCATCACCAAACAAGTTCCGGTTGTGTCACGCCTGATGTTCAACTCGATTTGCTAAAGCTTTGTGGTACACAACTCCACAATCACGAACCACACCGAGTTCTTACCCGTCTCGGTGGATATACTTGGTAAGCAAGTCTGTAGTTTTTCCGGACCTTTGACTCAATTGCGTGCTCTGCATGTTAGCACTCGGAGTTCGATTATCAGGCTGACTCCATGTTCTCTAGCTGCCAAAGGTTGGGACGGTCTCATCTTCCAGCTCTTTGAAGATGCGTTGGCGCCTGGGGTTGTCAGTGTGACCGAAGCTGGGCAGACGATCACTGGAGGCGAGGTACTGGAGAGGAGAGGCTGGGGCGCTTGATGCCGAGCTTAGAAGGCCCGAGAGCAAGGCCTTTGTCTTGAACTCTGTGATCTGTTAACTTCGACCGTGGGCTGTTTGCTGGAGTGGTAAAGGGTCTATTCACATGTTAGCCCTCCCTCGTGAGAGATCTAAAGGCAATCAACTTCTTTCGAAAACGTGGACTCATCCAACATTAATAGGTCATGTGGTGAACTTCAACAATCAGATACACCCTGAGCACAAAAGAGAACAAATAAAATTTAAAGGCTTTTTGTATTTGCTCAGCAATGAGAAGTAAGAAGAGTGTCGTCAAGGTCCATTTCCTTTCCTGTGAATTATCAAGCTGGGAAGAAATGGTTCATAGGCCTGCTCAAGCTCTTCTCCGATTCCCTGCGTTTTCACTCTAGCTCAATCGTCGTAAATCCACCTTCCAAGGTGGTCAACCATATCTAGGCAGCTTCAGACGACAACACAGATAAGACGATCGTCTGTTGAGCTGAATAGAGTGACCGGAAAGGTGGCTTAGATTCCATATGACAATATCGGTTTCATCCATCCGCGACAGCAGTATCTCTCCCGAATGCACGGCCGAAACATGAACCTTGTCAAAGAGCACCTGAAACGCTCCAGTCGGTAACCAATAAACAAAGGCTACACACACTAACGACAGCGGCGATACTTCGGTCACACAAAGCGACATCATCATATTTAAAACATTGGGCTATTAAGATTACCCACCACGGAACGAATATCAGAAACCTTAGAACACCTACCCTATAACATTATTCCATAGATTCTTTACATTCTGGTGGAAATACCACATTTCGTTTAGTATCGACATTCTTCCCCGTCCAACCCTTCGACGTATTCGGTGCTTTTCCTTAAGCCAGAGGTCATACCGACTGAGTCGTACCCAGTGCTCTGCTGAAAATGGAAGAAGAGGACCTCAATACCTGGGGCCGTTTACGGCGGGTGGAATTCCAAAGAATACGCATCCCCAATCTAAGGGGGGAATCGACGGACTCATCGACCGAAGTCGAGATTCCTTTCACCACTGTACCAGACTTCTCCTCCAGATACCCCTGGCAACTCTCAACGACTGCTGCCTTTGAATTCTTACGCCACCTCCCTCTAATCTCCGTATCTACCCTCCCAGAAAACACGCGGGCTTGTGATATTTGCCTCGAGCCATACATGTCAGGCGAGGACCCCGAAAAGCCCACCAAACTTCCGTGCCAACACGTACTCGGGAGGAAATGTATTGGCAAGTGGATCTTACCTCGAGAGACGCGGCCGAATACCACCTGTCCCGTGTGCAGAAGCGAGCTGTTCAGCGACGAAAGATTCAAACCTACACTCTTTTCTCCGCCCGAAGAAGGCGACGTCGCGGATTGGGTGGGAGAGACAACGCTTTCTTACGAAGGAGACCCGAATGCAGAGGAGCGAATGGAGCTCCTCGTGCAAGAGCTACAACGCGTCGGCAGCGTGCTTGGTGGAGAGCCAACATCGTCAACCGCCGAGGTTATGCGGAGTGCCTTGAACCAACATGACGAGTTGATGCGACGACTCGACGGCAGGTTGGCTGGGCATCGCAACCGAGAGCGACTCGCGGAGGACGGCGGCGAACCCTTGAGACCGTCCGACAGGGCCGAGCTTAATTCACTTCAGAGACGTCTACCGCATTTGCTTGAGCTTTCACAAGAACTTCATACCGTGGCGGAGCGGATGTTGGCGGATCGTCAAGAAGATGCGGAGGAAACGGCAACGGCGGGTGATGGAGTGGGTGGAGATGGGGACAGTTGAGGATGTTTAGATGGTCAGCATGGTTACTCGGAGGCGCATTCGGTTCGTTCAGGACAGCTGCAGAAGCATTGAGACGATCTAACCTCAAGGTGGCGGCGATGCTTTGTTTTTCGGGCTCAGTCATTGCCAAGAATAGTCACATGTACTGGCTGGGATGTTCGCACAAGATGACCGGATTCGGAGTGTTACAAGTCCCACCAAGACTTCATAGCTGTCCAATGGGACAAGTTGTCCAAAAATAATTCACAGTCATAGGAGCTCCAATCTTCCCATTTTTGCACAATTTTGTGGATACCAACCGGAATGTGTTGGCTATTTATCTTGAAAATCTTAAAATCGAGTGTACTCAACGTAAGAAACGCAGTATCCCTTACTCATATTGGTACTCATTCGAACTTCGCTCCATTACTGTTGTCGCCTCTTTCTGGTAGCGCACCTCTTAACACTTAGAAACTAGGATTGTCTCTACGCATACTTTTTGCTGAATTCCCTTGCGGGAAGTTGCCAAACATCAAGAAATGCGTAACTCCATTATTTCGCAGTTGATAGCCGAGTAAATACTGCAAACGCTCGATAACCTCGACCACTCATTCGACCGTCTCATATTGACTGCGGCACAAGAGCTCAAAAAAGCCCTACATGAAAGTTGATCTCAAGAAAGAGCCTCCTGAAGGCACCTGAATCATCTCGTAAGCGCCGAAGGTCACAAGATAAGTTCCCAACGACGTGAACACTTACCGATCTCCATCGCCTTCCCAACCCTTCCAAACCTCATGCACATATCATCAACCGCCATCACGGCCGCCCAGACCTCATACCAGGTGGCGATATCTTCCCGCCCGATAGTATCAAGAGTGACTATACACCTTCCGTCTTCTGTACATACATCAGAGTCCATCAGTATGACCCAATAGGCACGGTTTCTCAGACGAATGTCATACAATCGGGTGCTTACGTGATTCGAAACTGTCTGGTATCCTCACATTCACATGGCCTCCCGGGCTACGACTGAACAACTGTTGTTCCTTCAACGCGGGCATTGTGGCTATGATCGAGTAACAGGAATCCCGTGGAGGGCCGGTGGGGCCGGTACATTGTACAATTTGGCGGTTAGAGGTCATGATTAGGCCGAGACTCAGTACACCAGGTCCTTATTCCCTTGATCATCAATCAAGTGATCTCTACTTACATTAAAAAACATGGAAAACGCACCTAGGTTACCAGCGATCCCTCCTTCCGTTCTACCATCTGCGAAACATGTAGTCAGGAGCATAAATGCCGCTCGCTCAAAATCCCGCAAGGTCGCATACGCCACCGGAGTATCGGCGATCTTTGCGATCTCGAAGATGCACAGTCCATCCGCTGCCAGTCGGGGTAGCGATGTCAGCCACCTAGCGAGTGGTCTGGAGGCAGCAAATGGTAGAGAAAGGAAAAATTTCTTACAGCTTACCCATCTGTAAGGCAGAGGGACCTCGAAGTCTCCATCTTCCCTATCGCCGAATGTGAGTAGTTTGGTTGTCCTGGGGATTGTACGGTAGGCATCGGCGCAACTAGCACTCAGGAGATTGCTTTTGTAGGTAACTCCATCGCAATGGACCGTTGGGAGGGTCAAAGACGTGTTGGCACCGAAAGGGGTGATCGGCAGAGAGGACAGGGTCAGGTTGGAGGTCAAAAAAGTAGTGTTTGGGTTGTGTATCCGATTCATCGCAAACGAGTCTTTGAGACTGATAAAGAACAGTGAAACGTGGAGGAACGATATGAAGACCATTCTGTGCATGGAATTCGACGCGATCTCGAGCCTACAAGACCAATGGCCGGAACATAGAGTCCAAAGAAAATGAAGAGAAATTTAGAGGATGTAGATATCTCCCCTCAAGAACGTCAAGCGTTGCGGCAGAACGCTTTACTAGCGATAAGCCTACAACCATACCCCACTCAAAATATAGTCAGGGTGCTTCCTGCGTTCCAAGCACACCATTTGCAGCTATCCGCGCCATATCTAAGCGACCAACAAAATTGACTCCTCGGATATTATCGACGCCGAGTAAAAATATAAGATATCGCGCCGGTGGGGAAAACATCACGTGCCTGCCAATTAAACATCTATGGGATATGAGGCCGCATGAGTTAGAGTATATAGTATGTCACTTCTTGACCTTGCTCGTCCCGAATCAGCTCGCCAAGGTGCCCCGTCCAATCCGCCGAGGGCTTTAAAAGCGGTGTCTGCGGCGAGTAGGTCCATTATTGCCGCGGCTTCCCTCGAGAGACCCCCATCGAAAAGTATCGATGGCCTTGTCAGCATTCGCCGAAGCGAGATGGGGATCTGTGACAGACCCACTACACCAGAAAAGCCACCACTAAAGGCGGAATATAAGATCTTTGAATACATGGAGATGAAAGAGCCTGGCTTTCGCACGATAAAGCCTACCTTAATAGATCAACGAACAGTCGGTGTCAATCAGACCCCAACGAGCCTGGACACGTAATTTCAACTTTGCCAATTTCTGGATTTGACACAACCAATTTGTCGTTTGTTTTCTTGTCCTCCACTGTCGATGAGTGGATCAGATTAACCAGGAAGCACCAGTAGCTTGGTCGCTCACCATGTCGCCGGTGTTCACAGCCATCCATGAGCTTACTCCGCCTCTTCGAAGCCTGATTCAGTCTCGAGGAAGAAGCCTGCACACGTAGGATAAAGTTTTACAGCAGTTCAAGGGACTGACTAGGCCTGGGAAAGTCGAACGAAGAATGACAGACGAAGATTGCGCTGCAAGCGAAAGTAGACAGCATTCCGATGAGCGTATATGGTTGGCTTGGGTGGCAGAAAGACGTGAAGCCCGAGCTGCAGGCGAAAGGCATAAAGCACCTCCCTACGCAGATGCCGATAAGTCGGTCTCCGTCAACGTTGTGCGTGATCTCGACGAAAAAGCGTAAGAGCAATGCGCCATGACTATAAGGAACTATGGCTTGAAGACACCACTCCCTTCTCCCGTAGTTTCGCAGCCAGCTGCTGAGCGTTACCTCCACACTCCCCCAACTCCTGTCTATCCATGACGACTCGTAAATCGCCCTCCCCTTCACCGGCCAGTATTATGGGGTACGACAGCTTCTTTTCCTGTACGAATGACTTGATCTACGCGCTTCATATAAGCCCCAGACAGCTTCATCTCTTACAAAACAGGAATGTCAATCTGCTCACCTCTGACGTCAACTCATCCCTATGCATCTGTCTAATCTCCACGTGACCCTCTTTCACCAACGTCACTTTCGCCTCCTTCCACGCCGCCGTCTCCTCTAAATGCAGCCCACCGTGCGTGATATCGCATGCGGAACACGCTGGCTTGTCCTTTGGCGATGTGAGCTTCCGGTAGCCGTAATTTAGCTTTCCCATCACGGAGGCGTCGGCATTGTAGAGGATGTAGAGGGTCGTAGTCATGACTGAAATGAGCCATAGGTTTACTCATTTGAATGATGCTGGGAGTATGCTAGGTGAAGGCTGTTGATGCCTGTGAATGTCTTAGTGGGCCATCGAGCTCCGGTGTTAGCGTATGCAGAAAGCTTAAGAAGTCTTGGCACTGTGAGAAGGCGACCTCTATTTGATACCTGAGTACTGCACACAATCTCAATCAAAGGAGAAATGATTCAAAAGCTGCATAAAAGCTCTGACCATAATCAGAAACGTGGATTTAATTGAAACACTTAGATTCGATTATGAATTGCGAAGGTTGACATATGTTGATTGTTAAAATTCGACAGAGCCAATCGCGATTAACGAAAATCCCATTGAAAATTAAGACAGAAAGGACATTGATTATCTCGTAAATGTTCGTATCGACTTATTCTATGTAAAGATATAGACAGGGTGCAACAGGTAACAAACGGGCGGCGTGGTTTTCTCAATGCCAAGAATCCAAAGCTTTCTGCACACGCTAATAAACGCCAGCCGAAGCGCCGAAGCGGACCTTACTTTACTTTAGGCTTCAGGCCTGAAATCGTCGTCTTGCTTACCTTACCTTCAAAGACATCTCCCTCAGAACAATTCAAATTCCACTGCTCTCTCGAATCTAGCTCACACCAAACCCAGCGACGACCCTAATGGCATCCATCATCCACATCTACAGAACATCCGCTTCGCAAGCCATTTCAACCAGTCGGTAACAAAGACAATGAGCGACAAAGATGAGCGGGACATCTACGACGTCGTCGTTCTCGGAGCCGGTGACTCCCGCCTGAGAATTCCAATCGGGTCGGGTGAAGGTGCTAATATGAGAATTACTCTAGGCCTCTATGGCATACAGGCAGCTCGATGCTATCTGGATATACAACCTACGGCGAAACTGGTGATTTTGGAAGGTGACGACGTAGTGGGCGGAACGTGGAGCTCGAGTATGTCATTCTGATCTCTTTACAATTCTTGACTGGCGTAGACGTTGTGTGTTTTGTGTAATTTTGTGTAAAAGAGAGGTGCAATGTTTGTTTTTGGACCTTGTATTCAAGGTTCATGGCTACTTCATGCTTCATCCAGTGTTCTCAATCCTACAACTACTCGTAATGACGTTCCACAGAGCGTATCTACCAATCCTTCTGGACCCAGACTCCCATCGGCATGGCCGAGTTCTCAGACCGCCCCATGACACCCCCTCCATTAGAAAACCAATACTACGGTTTCTTTCCTGCCAAATACGTGACCGAGTATCTAGAATCCTACGTCGACGACCATGCATACAACGCCCAAACTTTGCGCTCCAGGATCAGCTTCGGTACCCAAGTCGAACGCCTCGAGAGATATACTGAAGGCTCCTGGACAATCACTTGTCATAGGGGAAGGATTCTCCATGCAGATAAAGTAATCGACTGTACAGGCATGACATCCGAACCGCACGTCCCTGATATCCCAGGTAAAGACCGATTCGAAGGCCTGATGATTCACCACAAAGACTTTGGCCAATCCAGCTTCCTCTCCGATCCTTCAAGACATCACATCGCGGTCCTGGGCGGCGCAAAATCCGCCTCGGACGTCGCATATGCCTGCGCGAAAGCCGGCAAGGATGTTCATTGGATTATTCGGGAAGAAGGTGGAGGTCCAGGAGCTTTGCTGTCTGCGGAGGGAAAAGGAGGGTATGCTAGCTCAATTGACGGCTTTTATACTCGACTCGTTGTTCCCCTTTTGCCGAACCCGTTCTCCAAGAGTTCTTACTTTTCAAACTTCTTACACCGTACCAAAGTAGGTAGATGGTTCTTTGAAAAGCTGTGGAATATTGTAGATGAGGACCAGAGGGCGAAAGCCGACTTTCATAGAGACGAAGGGCAAGCGATGGGGTTTCAAAATCTCGAACCTGATACAGCGTACGTTAGTGGACCGGCATTCTTTCAACGACAAAGATATTGATTGAGTGAGACAGCATGTTCTGGCAGAACGATAGCCCCGGAATCAACCAACGCCCAGACTTTTTCTCCACCATTGCGCAAAACGTCAGTGTTCACCGCCAATCCATTGAACATCTTTCGCCCCGTTCCATAACTCTCGAGCCAAATGTCGCAGCAGAAAATAATGCTCGTCACATTCTGGTCGATGTTGTTGTCTTATGTACAGGCTGGGACCCCGTGTCTCGAATATTCCCGCCTCGTGATGCTGTGAAGCTAGGCCTTGCGGTGCCTCTGTCAGAGCAGGACCAAGAGGAGGAAGCAAAGTGGCGGGCGCTGGAGGGGGCCAAAGACCAAGATATACTGCGCCGCTTTCCGTTTCTTGCACGGACTCCACCCTATCGCCCGGCACAACCCTCGCATACGCCTTTTCGTCTTTACAAAGCCATTGCCCCTCCATCAGATATAGACAATCACTCTATCGCTTTTCTTGGTATGATGGTCGTGGGTAACAACTTTCGCGTGGCAGAGGTGCAAGCGTTGTGGGCTGTGGCCTACCTCGATGGCAAGTTGAAGCTCGATAGGTCGCGCATGGAGGAAGAGATCGTAGAAACGGTGACTTGGTGTCGTAGGCGATATTTAAATAAGGGGCAGCTGGGAAGCTGGTTCCCGCTCGATACTTTGGCCTACACAGACATGCTTCTAGACCAGCTACGGTTGAGCAGTCATCGGAGGAAAGACTGGATAAAGGATTTAGTGGCGCCATGCGTGGCTGCTGACTTGCAGGGCCTCATTGATGAGTATAAAGAAGTGTATTCTGGGTGAGATTGGCAATCCCGTTCCACCATACTTCCCGTCTGACTTGGTCTCCGTCACCCAATCCGGGGCGTATTTCCAGCAGTTAAATTAGGAGCTGGTAGTATTTGGTCCAACCTATATGATGGGCATTGCGTCTCTTGCTCCCAGCTGTCCAACCGGCGGTCAAGATCTTGTTATAGTTCCATTCTAGATCCATTCCCGAATGTATATCCACCAACAACCGCTAATGCGATGCTTTCGCCGCCGAAGCTTGGGTATGAGCTTGCTGTAAATGCCCTCTTTCTGGACCTCCGTTGAAGACACGGATTGTGCGTGTACCTGTAGGTGTAGGAGACGTCAATAATGGCGTAGCAGAGCACTGTCCAGAATGGTTTGAAGGTGGGTGCGCGGTAGACGGGTGTGTGGTATAGGTGGGTACAGAGCCTGATTAGGATGCGTTGGTAGGGGGAAGGGTTACGCGATGGCATTGGTAAGGACGAGGCCAAGGATGGCACGCAGGTATGAGATAGAGGATGGCATCTTGACTTCCAGGCGCAGTGACACACAACTCCCGCTCTCTGGCAGACAATAGCAAAAAATATACTCGCCGGAGCTGGAGTGCGTCATAGTCTTGATTGGATGAGGACATTACTTGGGAAAGGACGACCCGATTACACGTCACGTGGCTTGTGTTGGCATTCTCTCTGTCTTCCTTCTTTCTAATCTCCTCGACTTCAACATTCCCCAACCCGGTCAAAATTGTAAACATGTTTGACATTCGACTCCGCTCTTTGAAAGACGACTTCTTCGATCCATGCTGTCGCTTTATACCCAGTCAGATTACCCCTTATCACGTCACAGCTGCTGCATTCCTCGCTGGCCTTCTTTCCTGCTACTGCGCCTATCTGAATTCGCCTCTATTGTCCGCAGGCTTCTGGGCTCTTAACCGCTTTCTTGATTGCCTAGACGGCGCGTTAGCTCGTCATCGTAATACAGCGTCAGACTTAGGGGGCTTTCTCGATCTTTTGGGAGACTTCATCGTCTACTCGATCATTCCAATTACCATCTCAGCCGGACAAGAGTCGACAATCAGATGTTGGCAAGCCGTTGCCATTCTCGAAGCCACGTTCCATGTGAACAATTTCATTTTGTTCTACATAGCCGCCATCTCAGAGAAGCGGCAAGCGAAAGACAGTGCATCGGGAAAAGAATTGACAAGTGTAATGATGCGGCCTGCTTTGGTTGAGGGGTTGGAGAGTGGTGTCTTGTTTACTGGGATGCTTGTGTTTCCAGGCTATATTGAAGGGCTTTGTTGGTTGATGGCTGTTCTGGTAAGCGTGGGAATCGTTCAGAGGACGGCTTGGGTTATTCCAGCGTTGGGATGATTTTCGGGAGAACAACGAGACATGACGGCCACAATGCCCACCATCTACGAGCCAAATGCGTTTCTCAACTACGAGTGGTAAGGACGACAAGAGTACGAACACGACAATACAATTAACGACAGGACTACACAAACCCCGCATTTGAAGACCATCGGAAAAAAGAACGTTAGAGACGCCATCGGTCGTTGATGAGTGGGTGAGAACACACCATGGAGAAGACTACAAAAGGAGAAGAGATCAATGTTAGGGAAGATGACCCGACTCCCGCGATCGAAGTCTCCTCACAGCAACTACAGCCTTCTAAACCTCTTACAACCAGACCAACAGTGCCCGCTTGGCGCATATTCATCTCTTTGGTCCTCCTCTTCCTCAACTATTTCCTTGCCCAATACGATAAATTTGTCCTTTCCTACTTTCAAGATGAGGTCATCACCTCCCTCAAACTATCAGAAGCCTCCTATGGTATCTTGTCAGGTTATGCGACCGGCATCGTCTACGCGCTGCTCGCATTGCCAGCGGCGTATATCGCTGACTATACGACAGCCAGGGTTTGGGTTCTAACAGTGTCTGCAATCTGGTGGAGCTTGTGTGCAATCTTTCAAGGGTTGAGTCATAACTTCTGGCAGATACTGCTTGCCAGGATTGGTATGGGCATCGGTCAAGCACCCGTCGAATGCTTGAGTGTGAGCCTGATCAGCGATCTGATGGGGAAAGAGTATGTGTTCTTTGGAGAAAGGTAAGGCTTCATGGTGCCTCCCTTTCCCCTTGCACTAATATACATTTCAGCGTACTATATGTAGGCGTCTACATTGGGGAAGCGGTATCCGGGCAAATCGCTGTCGCGTTTGCTAGGACCAACACGCCTTGGAATACCGCTCTCATCGCCATCGGCATTGTCGGTATCGTGGTCGCTGTTTTCATTCGGCTGTTAATTCGCGAACCCCTTCGACAAACCTCATTAGTCAACGATTCCTTTCCCGATATACCGGGCGATCATACAATTTCCCAAACCGCTACGAGGAGCGCTAAGCTTTCTATGGCCAGCAAAGACCTGACAGCGACCCTGGACTACATTCTCCATATGCGATCTTTTTGGCTTCTAGTTCTCGCAGCTTCCTTTCGCCAGCTCGCAGGCAATGTTTTTGGCTACTATATGCCGACTTATCTCTCAACTCTCTATCCCTCGAAGTCCAACCTACTCTCGGACTACGGCATTATAGTTGGCGTGATTGGCTCTGTAGCAGTGTTGCTAGGAGGTCTACTCACGTCTGCGTACTGGCACAAGACGAAAATACTGCCCCTCTACCTCGTAGGTGTTGGGGGCATGATCTCTTCGGTCTTCGTCCTCTTGATGCTCTTCTCGCTGGAAGCCTCGGGAGGCAACCAAGACAGCGGCGTGAGGGTCCTTTACGGTACCATGAGCGCAGCATACATCACAGCGGAACTCTGGCTTGGGGCCATCAACAGTATCATTGTCCTCCTCTTCCCGCCACGCTATAAAACCTTCGCACTCTCCATCTGGGATGCTATACAGGTCATCATATACTCGACTGGTCCGGAGATCATAGGTCTTGCCCTGAGGAATGTTGATCCGAGCAGCCAAGCCTATCTTGATGGCACGAAGATCGCGCTGGCAGTGATGATACCGGTAGGGTATTGGCTTGCTGGGGTGGGCTTTTTGTTGGCTATTCCGTTAGTGAGGAGAGATCTGGACGGTGATTTTGTGGTAGGGAGACTGGATGTAAAAAGGAAGATTGGTTTCGGGATCTTTGCGGCTGTGAATGCCGTTATGGTGGTCGTGCTATTTACAGTCAGCATCGTGTACAAGGATTAAGTCAGGTCTTCATCTTTCAAAGAGGACGTCTATAGACGCCCCACAGTATTCTGAGTGAGATTAATTACTCATTCAGCAGTTCACAGATTTCAGCTTTGTTGCCTAATCATCTTCGTAAGATCTTACCTACCTAGTGCCTACTAGCCTGCGAGCAACTTCTCAGACCCAACGAGAATCGCAGGTCTGCCTACCCTCACGTATTGTACGATAGAGACCTGCGACCCCTCATCAGTTTCACCGCACCTCATTCCGACTATGACTGAAACCCAACCTAAGCCTAGTGCTGCGGACAAGGACGTGCTTTGGAACAGGGCAACTCCGCAACCAGCACGAGATTTGCTAGAGAAGTACAGCGATACACGTCCGGATCGCCTAATAGATCATGTCAAAGCAGTGGTGCGTTTAAATCGCACCGTTTCTTTCAATTGATTTCGCGGTCGAGGTTGACAATTCCCATTTCCATACCACTGCATCGGCTCTTTCCTGTTCCTCCTGTTGGCCATCCACCTCAATACCCTCTATCCATCAATCGTAACGCAAATTAAAGAAGACGAGAAGCTTTTGGATCTGGGTTGATGCTTCGGCAAGATATCCGGCGGATAGTCCACGATGGTGCGTCATCCGAGAACATATGTGGCCTACATCTGAACCAGGGATTGATGAATACTGATCACGATCTTTTTCTGGACAGAAGATGGCTGAAAAGCACGTTTGTCAGGGCGGCTATCCTGCAATACTCTTATACCCTGGCAAGGTTGGAGGGTATTTTTCGATATGATTTTCGCCGGCTCCCTCTTCCATCTCTTCGACTGGGAGAATCGCAAGACAGTTCGTCGAGCTGCTACGCAACATGTCAGATTCGTTACTTTTCAGACACCAGCTAGGACACATTGAACCTGGCGTCTACCCATTGGGTTTTGAGACGGGTGAGGTGTAAGGACAGGATGGATCTTCATGGCAACGTGTGTGGGAACTTGCCGGCGAAGAGACGAACTTGAAATGGAAGTGCGGATTGACAATAGGGGATACGGAGGAGCGACGGCTTTCAGGAGAGATGGGGGATGAGGGGATGAGGGGATGAGGGAGGAAGTTAATGAAATTTACAATTGTACGGAAATGAGGCGAACGAGTCAACAAGGCGGGTTCACTACTTATGAATTAGACATTCTTAAGAGAGCAGTGACTACGAACGAAAACCAGGCGCTCTTACACGGGGTTCCCTCGGCTTTGTCAATCCGCTGCTCCACCTTTGTCTTACAGCATGAACCCCAAGTACCTGCTCATTGACTTTGTCCCAACCCTCATTTGCCAGCTGCAGAACCATCCCCTGAATCCTCTTTGCAGACCATTGCCCTCGTCCATTCGAACAGCTTACCTTCTTTGGGAATCGTAGCAAGCAACCGAGCCGCTTCAGCCTTGACCGCTGCGGACTTTCTGGTGCTGACACCTTCAGTCGTATCTTCCAGATCTTCCTTGAGTCTGTCCACGTTCCTGCGAGACATTTCCTCGCGGTCTTCTTCCGTGCCCCACTCCGCAAGCGAATTCCAGTACTGATCAATCTTAGCGTCTGTTTCCAACCCCTCGAGTGATTTACATGCTCGAGACATTACCTTGGGACTCTCCATGACTTTGTCCTGTTCCGTGTGGTTGAGATCGCCGAATGAGCTGAGGACGGCGTTGGTGGACTTCATGTTGGGATCGTCGCCCAAGTTGGCCATTGCGTTTAGGAAAGACGAGGCCGTTCCGTCATGTATCTTACTGGCTATCTTAAATGAGACGATCATCTCTAGTACTCGATAAGGGTCGAACAGGTCCTCGGAGTATGGGTGGTCAGGTCCTATTGAAGGGTTGAGAGCCATGGACAACTTGCAGCGGAGAGATATGAAGTGTTTAGGAACGGCGCTCTGCTATCTTCAAGTTTGAATACACAAACTTGTCCACGTTGCGTGTCTCGGGAACGCACTGATTTTCCTTTTTCGTTTCATTCGGTTTGCATGATAATATTGATCAGAAGTTTCCGACGCAGCATACGCCTTGATTGCGCAGACTTAGCCAGACTAGATGGTGAGCGGCGGTACACATGCCCTTAGTGTCGGCGTGTCTTGTTTGTCCGTTAGATAGCGTGCCCGAGACTGCCCCTGGTCCAGCACTGCGCTCTGGGAAGATTATCCAACCAGCATGAGATGGATTGTCTTCTATAATGATCTTGACATCTGTGCTGTTTGTCTGAGCGGCCCCACGCGCACTTCAAGTTAGGCTTGACGCAAATAACCTTCCATCCCGTGGAGGCAGAATCCACACCTCGATGCCCTTTTCGCCAACCGCAGGATCACATGAAAGACGAATTACTGCTTTACCCATCCTGGTACCCGAGCAAATCGAACCCCAGTATAAATATTCGATTTCGCCAAGATGAGAGCCAAGTGTCTGGCCTCCCGAGAGCAAAGTGAGACGGCATCATTCGCAGGAGCGCTTGCCGGCGCTCTGTGGTTCTTCTTCTTTGCAACCCATGCGGGTGCGATCTGGCAATTCGTCGTCCGGGACTTGCTGAAGCGAGAAAAAGAATTTCGTTTGCCATAATGAGATATGAATGTTGGATAGGCTTTGGATCTGAAAATCTGGGACAGAATGATGTATGGAGAGGCAGAAAGAGCTGAAGCTGTTTGACGCCGCGATAAGGCCAGCATTTGTGGTACGGTTGGGATATATCGGACAAAGCCATTACTGACATCATTATTCCATTGTCCGTTTCGGAGCGATGATCGAAATCTACCTTGGTCAAACAAAGGATGGTTGGCGTGCATGAACAGCAGGTAGTTTCAATCGAGTGGATTTTGGGATGTAGAATGGGCTTCTCGGGCAATGTACTGTGGTAGGTCATTCCGTTTGCACGGAGGGATATATCTTCAGCGCAGACTAGAACATTTGCTGCCCCACGGTCGCGCTCTCATCGTTTCAATGTGAGTCTACTACTTGAGATTCTGGTACGCTTTGCATATTGGAATGTTGTGAAAGACGTATCGCAGAAAGAAATAGAGCAACATAGAGCTAGGTGAGAAAAATGATTGTGAACCGCTTTAACGTTACAACAGCACTGCTATTTCTTTATGGACATCGCTTCGCTTGACCACTAACATACTTATAGACTTAATACCTCTTGAGGTTGACAGACATCTAATAAACGTTCGAATACCAGACCTCGCAAGTCATATCCCAAACGAGCCCTTGTCCACGAAGTATGTCCCACTTCTTGCGCTTGTTAACAATCGACATCAGAATACTACGAAACGCTCCGGAACGCTTGAGTTCCTTGAAGAGCCCATCTTCCTGATTCTTCGAAATCGACCCGTCAGGCGGAGTTTGCAAGTACCGAGAAGAACCAGCGGCGAACTGGTTGTAGAGGCGGCATTCCCTAAGGCGCATGATCTGAAGAGATAACGCGACCTCCGCAATTGGCCATTCGGTTCCGAGTCCGTCGAAGAACCCTTGCGACAGTCCAAGCTGGGTCCGAAGCAGGTTTCGTGCCACTGTCGCTGTATCCATGCTGCCTTGCTCCAACCGAGTGGCTGCCGTGTTCCAGTCTCTCCGCCATTGTAGCCATTGCGCTTCGAGGGCTGTATTGCCATGTGTGTTACGTGTCCCTAGCATGACGTCCCACTCCTCTCGCCACAGGCGGTAGCGCCACGCAGGTTCATCTTCTTCCTCGTCCTCATCGTCGACATTTTCCCCTTTTTGGGTGAGGGCGAAAAGCTCGCATCGACAGTAAGGGCAAGAATTCTGGTTTCTGTTCTCCGGGGAAAGCCATAGTGTGACGCACCTTGAGCCAATAACGTGACCGCTGGGTAGACGGACGGCTTTCTCGGCAGCTCTGTTCTCCGAAAGGGTAGCGCCGTGTGCCTCCATACAGATTATGCAACTTTCGTCCTCCGGTAATTCGATTGTGACAAGCTGAGTTAAGAAACCCCCAGCCATACTGATAGGCAAGGAGTTCAATCTACCGCTTGGTTGAGGATAAGGCTTGGGCCAATGATGCGTTGCAAGAGTTGCCTACGCGGGTTTATGGTGCTAGAGATATGATTCCTTATCTCTCAGATCACTTTACGGTCAAAGGTACGTAAGTGCTCCGCGGCCCAGCAAATAGGAGCTGAGGCATAGCGGCAGACTAGAGCACCAGACTAGGCTGCATGGTAGATGCGGACTGATTGAGGTGGGGGCACAATTTCTGATTTCGACTCCGCTCCAAAAATTCCGCTGGCTTTGTGGATGATACCGCATCAGAGTGTTTCCTACCCTTCAATCCAAACATTCTTGGGAACACATTGGTAAGCTTGGATGTACCTTTCCACATGCATGTTTCGTGGATGAGAACGCCTTGGGCAGTCGTGTGGATAGTTGGGGAGTGAAAGCTTTGCAAAATGCAGCGCATGCCAGCCGTAAGGCTTTTGAGACTGTGAGAAAGGGATGAGATGTTGTAGAGTATTCGCTTGCGTCTCTTGACTTTTCTCTGGGTATTGGGAGTTGCTCAAAGGACTGCTGTACACTAAGTCTTGGCGCTGAGAAGATGCTATTCTTAGGCTCTGTGCAGCTGGAAATTTTAGCCTTCCGGCGCCCATGAGCGACAAAGTCATGCACGTCATTTAATATCTTGTTATCGACACCAACCTAATCAAGAAATCACACAGTACCTGCCCTCGCCACAAAGAACAATTTGAGAAAAGGAATCTTCAATAATGGCCAAGACTGGACCTTTGATTACTCTCGAAGAGCACTTCTTCTCCGAAACCACTCGTGCATGGGCCTCTGATGCAGCTCCGACCGCTATCCAACACTTTCCTCCTCCAATCACCATCAAGCTATCGAATCTCAGTGATGAACGACTCAGAGACATGGACGCTGGCTCGGTGACGCTGCAGGTGATATCCCACGGCCCCACGAACGGCTCGGCGCCCAGAGAGATCTGCCGCAAAGCCAACGATGAGCTCAAGTCCGCGGTGGAAGGGAGCAAAGGGCGCTTTGCGGGCTTCGCCATGGTTCCCATGAACGAGCCTGCCGCTGCCGCCGAGGAACTGGAGCGTTGTGTCAAGACGTTGGGATTCGTGGGGGCATTGGTCAACAACCATGAGAAAGGTCGCTTTTACGATGACACTTTCTTTTGGCCCGTCTTTTCTCAATGCCAAGCCCTCGACGTGCCCATCTATCTGCACCCGACAATTCCGGGCCCAGCAATGGCGAAAGGCTCCGGCAATTATCCCGAGATCGTAGCGCAAGGCCTCGACAGCTACTGCTGGGGCTGGCATTCGGAAACCGGCGTGCACATACTGCGCCTCTTTGCCAGCGGCTTGTTCGACAAGTATCCCACGCTGAAGATCATCATTGGACACATGGGCGAGATGCTGCCGTACATGCTGGATCGCATCATACGCTTTACCAAGAAGCAATGGCCGGAGCGGCAGCGAGATCTACAGACCGTGTGGGATCAGAACATTTATATCACCACTGCTGGCATGTTTTCTGTGCCCCCTATGGCGTGTCTGCTGAGAGTCTGTAAGATTGAGCACATTCTCTACAGCGTTGACTATCCATTCTCGAGCAACGAGGAAGGGAAAGACTTTATGGATGAGCTTGGGAGAAGTGGGCTATGTTCGAAGGAGGATATGGACAAGGTTGCCTATGGAAACGCGCAGGAGTTGCTTGGTGTTAAGGCTATGCAGTAGATTTTTTGTAGATGGAAAGTCCAGTAGGTACACAGAAGGAGAACTGTAAGAAGACCAGACCAAACGCCCCCTACACATTGAATCTGAAATAGCATTTTCCCTAGCAGACTAACATTCCCCAGCATATACGAATGTCGCACTTGCGATCAATCTGACAGTTACCTCTTCACCAGCCCCAGTCAAACTGCGTCATCCCGGCATTAGTATCAAATTCGATGTCTTCGTCCGTTTCCTCCTCCATATAATTGTCTGAACTCCCTGTATCGCTTTCATCCGATGCGTACCCAACGTGCATCGATCCTGGAACTTTGGCAGAAAGCTTTTGTGCGAGCTGATAGATGATTTCCAAGTTCCCCAGGTACTTAGCATACGACTCGGGCGACATCCGCGCCACAGCCCTGATCTTCAGTCGCAGGTCCTTCGCTTCCGCTTCGTTGAGTATCTCCTTCTTTTGCGCAAGGGTGAAGAAGTGTGCTATTGCACTATCAACGTTAGGATCTGCGATGCAGCTGAAAGAGTCAGGTAGGCCCAAGGCCCGAAGTCTCGATATGTTGTTCCGAGGACGTTTTTGTTCCTGTGACTGACGCTGAGATGCTGCTGCCTCCAGCCGAGCTTCGATTTCTGCGGCGGCATTTTGACTTTTAGCCTCATGTTCTTGAAGCCGAGTAGACTCGGAGGACGCCTCGGATACCCCTGAAGTGTGCGAAACTTGGCCTGCCATCAAATCTCTGGCCGCCTTGAACAGTCTTGAGAACAGAAAATGCCAAAAGACCTCTTGGTCATTGTGTTGAGGTGTGTACGGTGGTGGTGACGATGCATGTTCTTCCACACTAGCGACTAATTCAGCCTCCCATGGAAACGCCTTCGGTGTGCTGCAGAAGCGCAGCACGTCATCACATGGTAAAACCGTCACAAGCTCACGTTGAAGCCTTTCCCAGTCCTCCAGATTCGAGTATATGTTCATCAAAGAGTACCTAACGCTCAGATCCGCGAAGTATTTGAGAAACCGCGCATCTGTAACCGTTTGATCACCTTGGTCAGCACGAAGACGTTTGTAGATTTTGCTAACACTTGAGACAAGATGAAGGCTCCATTCACGTTGGCAAAGATCCAGAGGCCCGATGTGGGAATCACCAATGCGCGAAGTCTTCCACCGTTGCCTAGGGTCGGACGTCACTTGGGCAACCGGGAGAGTGATTGCCCATATATAGCTGAGCGGAGTGATGAGATCTCTATCTACTTTGTTCTTGCTTTTGGAGATAACGTCCCTTCCAAAGCTACCGGAAATGTAACTACTACGGGACAAAGCATGTATACATGCCCGGTCTCTTTGCAGAACAGTTGACTGTCGCGCTTTTATCCTCATAGATAAGCATTCGGTAATCACAGTGGAAAAGACGTTCTGCAAATCCAGGAAGTACCTCGGGCCTCGGTATTCCCAAAGCAGTTCCGCTATGAGACACAAATAAGCCGCTTTCTCATCAAAATCAAGGGGACCTAGTTCGTCAGAGGACAGCTTCTGCTTCATATCAAACCACTTCTGAGTCGCAAACTCCTCTGGCGTCATGACTCTTAAAAGGCGACGCACGATCACCGAATTAGTCCTGCGTAGCAGGGTCGATAAAGGTTCCATGGAGGAGAATAGACGTCGAAGACTCTCAAGAAGACGGTATCTTATGTGCCGGCGCTGTTCCTCTCGATTCGGTTTTTCTTTTGCAATATCGGTTGTTGCAACGGCAAGCTCTTCGGCATTTGTGTGATTGAGAGTATCACATACCTCAACAACAGAGCTTGCCAGCAGCATGAGAAAATCGTCCGGGCGTTCCTCCAGTGAAATTTTGAAACGCAGCGTCTCAAATGTGTCTGCCATCTTGCTGACTGGGGTTAGGTGGTTTCTTTGCCTCAGGTCCCCTCGGAGCCACAAAACGACCCTGCGAAGAAAATATCCCAATGGCATTTGGTCGTGAGATAGCCTGCTGATAACCAATTTAATGATACGATCCAAGTCTTTCGATAGTGCAGTGGATATGTCGAACGGATTAAATAAATGCCTCGAGAAGCCAGCCAGAAAGCAGACCTCGCACAGCATAAAACATTCCACAGGGATGGCAGTAGCATGCATTGCATAATCACCAAGATTGGCGAGTACTCCTCTAATATGATGGGAGACCTGATTGATCCGAGGGAGAACGGTTTCTGGAATGGACGTTGGGTGATAATCCAGCCAAATGACCATCTCTGAAGGTAGATACTGATACAAAACGAGAGCGGCAACGATGGCAAACTTCGCTTGCTGCTCGGGATATGGATTCAGTCGAACTCGTATCCATTCGTGAACTAAAGGGTGAACATGCAGAGTAGGCCCTGACAGATGTCTCTGGACCAGTGACAAAGACACCAAGGTACCTATGGCAACTCTGAACCCTACATCATCTTCCAAAAACGCCATTTGTGCCTGGTACTTGGAGGGTAGCTGTTTACCAACTAGATTTGCATCAAACATCCATGCTATCCGCTTGGGACCTGTGGTGAGAAGCTCTTCGGATATGTAAGAATGGTCTAAGAATCCCAAAAGCTGAAGTATCCAGCCAGATCGTGGTTGGGTACGTTCCAGATATTGTAGTGAGATCTCCCAAGTGGTCATTACGGAATCAGGATAAGTCGGATTTGCTTGTTTGAACCTCAGAAGACGCTCTCTGTCTACACTCCGAGGTTTGAGGTAAGTCAGATACTCGCGAAGGGTCGTGGGCGAGTTTTCCCGAATGAAAGATGCCGCCTGATCGATTGCGAGGGGGAAGCATTGCAGCTCTTCAAGAATTTGCTTTAATTCTTCGCGTTCGAGACCTGAGGTAAATCTTTGCACATTAGGCTCAGCACCGAGGCTCTGAATTCGAACAAAAAGGCGCTCTGCATCCAAAAGGTCCATTGCTGTAAGGGGAAACCCAGATGTTGCAACGGATCCAATAACTTTGCGATCTCTTGTCGTGATGAGAACACTTCCAGAAGCTCCTATGGGGAGAAAACGATCAATTTTCACTTTTATGTCATCAAAGTTGTCGAAAACAAGTAGCCAGTCTTCATGCCCAGGCATCAGCATCCAACCCTTCAATAGATCGACACCATCATGTTGAACCATGACTTCGGCGGCTGGTCCGGCTGTCGCTATGAGACCTGGACGTGCATATCCCACACCTCCATTGGCTTCGCGGACCAGCGACAACTTATCCGCGATTTCTCGAAACCCTGTTTCTATCTCGTCCGCGTTCCGCGCAGAAACCCAAAAAATTGATGCACTAGGCTTTCTGATTTTCCGATCATAGACGAATCTGGTCGCAAGTTGTGTCTTCCTAGTGATATTGAATGGTTAGCGGAGCTTACAATCCAAAACACACGAATTTACCCAACCCCTCCAAGACCATGGACTGCCACGATGGGGTATGTCGTGCATATATCGTAGTCCTGAGCACTCAGACAATCTTCCAGTAATTGCATTTGTTCTGTGCGCCCTACGAAATAGGGGTTTGGAGAGACTGGTACTATGAAATGCCCAGGTACGACCGTAGTTGTAGAGTTCGTCACTACTGCTCAACTGTAAGCAACGACAACGACTAGTATAATAACTCATTACCTTGCGCCTGATCAGCTTTGGTGATTTGAGCCGAGCATCGCTTTATCTGTGCTAGCACTGGTAGAAAAAGCGGGTCAGTTTGACTTTGGAATTTACAAATTCGTCGGTGCGTGGCATCAATCGGAATCAGCACTTCATTTTCCAGTCCTAGCTTGGATGAGGTTTCGTCCACGATCTTCATATTTTCAGTTAGCTTGCATATCCGAAGAATAAAAACGTACCAAAGAATTCAAGCCAGGGGTCTTTCTTCTTTCGTAGAAGTTGATTATGTCGAAAGAAGAGTGGATCTCCTGGAACTCGTTTGACAACCGAGTCAATACACCAGAGTCATGTTTGAGTGTTTCAAGGAGCTGTTTCGACGGACTTTGAAACGCTAAGGATGCAACATGCGATAATAGAGATCCCATATTTGCGCTCTTGCTACCTCCGTGAGGTGTTGCCAGAAAAAGAATGGATCGTGTAGCAACTCTTATGCTATGATATCGTTCAGGATCTGCATGAGCAGAGACAAGTGCCTGCATTGAGTCTTAGGGGGAGTATATATCAGGTTCAAAAGAGGCTTCTACCTGCTTCACCACGATACCCCCCAATGAATGGCATATAAAGATCAAAGGCCGTGATTCAACCTAAATTATAAGTATTGATCCCAAAGAAGAGAGCATAACGGACTTGGTCTGCCCTATCGTCTATGATCCGCTGTAAGAGATCGTGTGCAAAGTCCTTAACACTGCTCACAGAGGTGTTGGAACCCAGCAACGCGGAGTTGTAGCCATAGACCAAAATTCGTGCTTTTTTGACATTACCTGGAAGGAAGTCTCGAAGCCACATAGCCTCGAAACCGGATTGTCCATCTTCGTGGTGAGCCCAAGTCCCGTAGGCGTGACCGTTGAGACCGTGAACGGCGATGATGCTGCTCGAGTGGTGATCAGCACGTTCACGAAATGCTATGAATGCATGCTCGAGGGTGTCGTGGCCAAGGCTTACTCTAGCATTGGATCTTCCGGTGCCGCTAGCACTGTAAGACCCATGAAACCTCGTTCTATGCTGACATTGCGACCGGCCAGCACTCTCCCGTTCAAATTCAAGGCCTTTTTTGCGCTTGATTGGGATTGGAAGGTCACCGTCGCAACTAGCGAAGAGTCCTTGGCAGATCCGTGTGAACAAAGAGATATATTCGACGTCGCATTTACATTCTGGCGATCAAGGAAGCTGTGAAGCCGGCTCACTCCCAAGCTAGGGGATAGGTTCGATACCCGTACCGTTGCCAAATCCTTCGGCTGCATCGTGGATCAATCAATGTCATTTCAGGGAAAACGTGAATAAGTGCCTACTGGGAAATATTGAAGAGATGAGGTTGGAGTGCGACGAGGCTGCCTACCTCAGAACGATATGCGCGCGGAACCCGAGCGCTAACTTGATCTAATTTGCCAAGACTAGTGCTGTCTCGCGTAACGTCTTATAAAAACTATACGTATAAATGAGTTCTAAATAATAATTAGCTAGGTCTTAAAGTCTAGTAATATATAAATAGCGATTTACTATATAGCTTAGCTTTAAAAAAGAATTCTCTATATAAAATAGAAGATCTAAAATTTAAATATAAGAAAATATTAAAAAAATAAGACGCGAATAGATAGAAAAAGTGTAAAATCTCTTTTTATAACGAGAGAAATAAGAATAAGAAGTAAAAAATAGAAGGGATATAATTTATTTAAAACTCTTTTAATATAGTAATCTCGACTATTCTATTATAAATATATAAGTAAAGGCCTATAAATTAAATTTATAAAATTAGATTTTTCTAAGTTAAATCGAATTTTAGCTTTAGTTCTAAGTTAAATCGAACTCTAATCGCTTATTATACGTTTTTAATCTATATATAAATATATATATACGAAGAGAGACGCGCTAAGATTTAATTAGAAAGATATATCAAGTATAGAGAATTAATTTATAATAATTACTTATAAAAAATAGAGAAAGACTATATTTTTATAGTAAGAAGTATCGAAATATCGAAAAGAAATGAAGATAATATACTAATTAGTAGTATAAATTCTATATTATTTTCTATCGTAGTAAAATCTTTCGAATAATAAAATAGCTATTAGAGTAAGATATCGAACGATTTTAATTCGTCTAAATATATATCGTTTAATATTTCTTCTATAGAGATCTAATTAGCTATAATCGTCGTAATAAATTCTTCTCTTATAATGTTATTATAGTAATATATTATATTAATATAATAAGAATAATAAATTAAGTTATAGTAATATTCTTCGCTTACTAAGTGTTAAGGAATAGTCCTAAGTGGAATCATATGCATGAATAATGTGTGTGTGGTGTGATAAAATGATGAACTATGTAGGCCTGCAGTGGAAGAAGTCTCTGCAGTGCCGCAGTGCCAAGGCACTAAGCCCAATCGGGACGCCTAGTGGAGGAATCCGTAACAAATGCCACCGAAGAAGAAAAATGACAGCGTCCTCGCTGCAGATATGGAGACGCCAGAGATACATCATATGCCATAGGCCTGCTTCTCCTGAATCTTCCCTAAAGCCCCATGGTCAAATGCTGAATCCCCAACCGGCTACATAGAGCATGCGCCATTCACATATCCATGCACCTATCCTTGGCCTGTAGCCTCTATATCCTTCGCATATCGAATATAGCCGAGCGGGGAGGCGAGTTGAGAGGTGAGAAAAGAGGCGAGAAGAGAGGCGAGAAGAGAGGCGAGATGGGAGGCGAGAAGTGGAGCGTTACTGAGGCGAATGGCAGACTCTCCGCAATAGTGCATAGTAGCATGGTGTGGAATAGTGGAGAGCGTGCCCGTATTGTCATTGTCGCTGCTACTGGCG